>NC_086356.1:4905861-5505861 GCF_036324505.1 Eleginops maclovinus
AGCAGCCTCGATGGCTTTGCATAGCTTTAACTTCTTTGAGCGACTCCCTTGCAGATCGGATGCAGGGTGATCGGACAACAACGAAATTGAGTGCCAACCAGTCAGTGCATCCATTACAACAATAGGCTATATTATATCATACAAGATAAACTGAATATGTTAAAAATGTATATGTTAAAGACACACAAACAAAAATGAAAGAAAGACGATGCCCCGACGCGCCTGGGTAGACTGTCGGAATGGCGGTACTAAAATTGTGTCGGAATAGGGGCATTTCGGAATAGGGGATGTCGTTATAGGGGCATGTCGGAATAGAGGCATGTCGTTATAGGGGCATGTCGGAATACAGGCATGTCGTTATAGGGGCATGTCGGGATTGAGGCATGTCGTTATAGGGGCATGTCGGAATACAGGCATGTCGTAATAGGGGGATGTCGGAATAGAGGTTACACCAGTGGCAGCTGGTGGAGTTTTCTCCAGGGGGGGCTATAACTCCAAACTGTATATAAAAAAAAAAGCATGCATACATGTACTAAGGTATCAAACGAGTGTATTTACATAAATGAAAACACCAAAAACAACATTATAGATAGATAGATAGAAGTGCAAAGAGAAACAAGTGCGATATATAGAGTATGTACAGTATATGCAGTTAAGAGTGATTATGTAAAGATAAGGGCAGTATAAAGAGGTGGGAATAATTGGCATAGTATAAACAGATGTAGTATGAACAAATATACAGATGTGCTATATTACTATACAGAGGGCCAATATACATAATAAATATCTATCCATCTATCTCTATATCTATCCCTCTATATATCTCTAGATATATCTCTATATCTATATATTTAAATAATATATATCATATATAACATGGACAATACACATACTTTATGACAGAAGGCTGTGACGTCAGCCCCGCCGCCAAATCCAGCTGCATTCAGCTCGGGGCGCAGGAGAGGTGCGCCCCAAAATCGTCCTATCTCTTGTATTGAAGAGGAGCTACTGCGCATGTACAATTTTTAACGAGAGTCTACAACTTTACTCATCATTAACTATGAAATATTTATCTTGCACATCTAAAAAAATATATACATATATTTCGAAATATTTTAATTTTATTATTTCATTTTAATTTTATTTTTTTTTATGTCTTATTCAAGGAAATGTGGTGAGAGGTGAGTGGTGGGGCGGCGCCCTAGCGTCCTCTATTGGCCAGCCGCCACTGGGTTACACCCATTGACTGTGTTAGCTTTAGCTATGTTAGCTAGCTGGATCTGTCATCAAACGGGCACAGTCTTGCCTTAATCTTTTTGATTATCTCAATGTTTTGTCTTGAAAAACAGCCTCCTCTTTGGTAAGTGTCCATGTCATTAAAGAGATAAACTCTTGTTCAAAAATGCTCCAGCTTTCTTGTGAGCAGATTCAAACAAAAGGACTGACCTTTATCTGCTTTATAGAAAACTTGGCCCCATCTTATGTTTTATCTTTTGTTACGGAGCATTGCCACAACATGTTTTTAAAAAGCATATTAACAACAAAAAAAATGCAACTTCTACTTTAGCCAACACAGATGAACAGCAGTGCAGACTGTATGATGATAAAATACACTATTCTCACGTTTTCATATCTGGTTTGCAGTCTATTTTATAAAACTAGTTAACACACATTCTTATCATCTAAAAAACAAACAAACACTTAACTCAGGTTCCATGTAAATTGAAGTACTACTAAGTATGTATTTCAATAGGTCAAACAAAAGAAAACAAACAAGGAAATATCATTTCTATTTTCATCAATTTATTCTTTTCATGGACGAATGATTATTTGATAATACTGGCCTATAGGTCCACACTGCAGCTACATATCTGATTGCACAAGTAGTTTATTCAGAGCCTAATACGGGAAGGTTGGGTAGGATGCTGGTCCAGAAATGCACGTAACGCGTTCTCATCTTCTGTCTCACATAGTCTCTGTTCATATTATGATGGATTTCCACAAACTGGTGTCCAGTGTTGGTGAATTTAGGCCAAGTAGTGGGCACACTGAGATCTCCTTTGTTGGGGTCCCTGTGGATACGATGAGGAAAAGAAAGTGCAAAACATTTAAGACAGTTTTAGGTTTCTACTTGAATGTCTTATTCAGGTCTGTTTGAATCTCCTATGTCTTGTATCTGCAGAACTTTTACCCAGTTTTGGCGAAGTTGGTCCAATAGGCGATAATGTAGCCTGAGAGGTCACGGTGGCGGGGCCAGTAGCCGAGTGGTGTGGAAAAAGGCTTTCCGAAAACGTACTGCAGATCATCAGCGTGGTCGGCTCCCATCCAGCTGGGGTAGGGCCTGGCAATGCCGCCCATACGGCTCGGTTCAGAGAACAGGTAGGAGTAGGTACGGCCAGTTCTTTGGTGAAGAAGAAAAAGGTATGTGACAATGAATACACAACAAAATAATGCCTAAAACTTCAGGCAAATTCAACATGATGATGTGGAACAAAAGGGCCCTTGAATAAAATAACAGCATCATCCCTATAACAAGATCTTATTCTCACTTTGCGTTGGCAGCATGAAGGTAAAGGGCAGCCTGAGTCGGAACCAGGAAGATGAAGTCTGTGCCGATCTCCACCACGGTTTTCTTGATGGTCGCCTTGCTGGGGTTTGAGCTCCAGTTTAAGGTGTATGTGGAATAAGCATTGTCCGCACCGGCCTTGCCCTTGTCCTTAGTGTAGGCAGCCAGGAGCCTCTTTACATCCTCGCTGCAATCAGTTATGTCAGAAATTAGAAACATACGAAAAAGTTCCAACCAAAGTATTATATGTTGCTCTGGTTTCAGAATATTCACTGTGACTAAATGGCTTAAACTCACATAGGGGTGTCCACCAGGGGGGAGTTGATCGTAAGAACGTCTAAACCAGTGAAGAGGTGTCCGTCCATGTCGTTGACTCCAGCGATGTAATCGATGTCGGCCGCATTGTGGAACAATTTGGAAGGGTCATCAGGAAGGAAGTCACCGTCGATCACAGGAGACAGGGCCAGGTTGTATACAAGGGGGTCTGACAGAGGCAGATACAATGAGACCTTAGCATGTAGGGTACTAACTGTATGCCTAACGAAAAGTAGCATTCTAATTTCCCATTTTCTAGATTTCTTGTATTGTTTTGCTTATATATGGCATGAGCTTAAGTGTGTTGAAGTATGCATTTTAGACAACATTAGGCAGTGTGAGGCCACTAAGTGTTTGACGTTTGTTATGTTAGAGCAACACTCACTAGCCAAAAGTCCATCTCAATTTAGCCCATATCAGAAACAGAAGGAGTTAGCGCAAGTAGATGATTTTTTTTCCTCTCCATTGCCCTGGTAAAAAGCACCGCAATGTCTGAACAGAAAATGTAAACTGTCTGTGTAATGCAGCTTACGGTCAGGTGAGCTGGACAGACTGAGAGAGCCTGCCAGCGTAAGAACCGCGGGATCAGTCATCTTCAAACAGGCAGCCATATTTTGATCGGTGGGGCAGTTGACCTTAATAGCAACCTGGGGAAGAATTTAAATAATATTAAAAAGTGGAAACGGGCAACTTTTCTAGTTATTATCAGCTACAACTTTCAGTGAACTTTCCATATAAGAAATAAAACATGTAAGTGAAGCTTTTGTGTACCTCCTCAGTGAACCTGCGGGGGTTCTTGTTGACAGCCCATGGGCAAAGGGCGACACCGCTCTGGGAGATGGCTCTCTTGAAAAGCCCTTTGTTGTGGGGAGTGAGAGTCTGTGGGCAGAAAAAACAGATATTTTAGTACTTTTTGGTGATTAAGTTAGACTCATACTTTGGAAAGTTGTGAATTGTATTAAATGTACTATATATGTATAATATATCGATCATCCCACACCATGGGATGGACACTGACCTGGAAGCTGACACTAGCTCCACCTGCAGACTCGCCAAAGATAGTGACGTTTTCAGGGTCTCCTCCAAATCCGCGGATGTTCCTGTTCACCCAGGCAATGGCGGCTTGCTGGTCCCAGAGACCGTAGTTTCCTGGCGATAATCAAATGTTTCACTTAATAACGGAAGTTTATTGGTATATTAAATTGGCAGGGAGGCCAACAATTTGTCCGTATTTGAAAAAAAAGCTTGCACCTACCAGGGAGGTCTGACTCTCCAGTGCTCAGGAAGCCCAATGTTCCCACACGGTATCCCAGTGTCACCACGATGACATTTCCTCTGTCTGCAATCTCCTTCCCGTTGTACAGATAGTTATCCATGAAGTTAGCTCCCATCGAGCCTCCAGCCAGGAAACCTCCGCCATAGATCCAGACCATGACAGGCAGACCAGAGGACACTAAAAGACAGGGAACGTTAATGCCATTTGTGGAGTAGACCTAATATGGACGACAATGAGTTTTCTCAATCGTTACCTGCGCGGCCGTGAGGAATCCAGATGTTGAGGTAAAGACAGTCCTCACTGCCTCTGGTATCACTCATCAACATGTTCACCTGCATGCATCTTTTCCTGTACTCTTTGGTCTTCATAACACCTGAAGACACAGACACAGACACAGACACACACAGACACAGACACACAGACACAGACACACACACACACACACACATTTTTAGATTGAATTTTATTAAATTACATTATTGAAAACCAAAAAACTCTTAACTTAAGCTCCAGTTAAAGCACAGTCTTTGCTGCAACACTATCAAGAGTGGTATTATCATGGACTCCTCGAAAGAGGAGGTCACAGGAGGCCAAGCTCAGTGTTGCAAGAGCACTGGCCCCTGTTGTCTTCCCTCTAAAGCCACACATACACAGGACAGCAAAAGCCACATATGATGATCTTATTTAATATAATGCCCAGCTGTAGCTCAAACTAAAGGATTTAAAATATACACAGCCTTTTACATCTATAACTGTACAATGTAACATACATTAATGCAGAAGTAACATTAATCCAGAAACATTATTTATTATAGCAAAAGAATGACAGGTAAAATTGTTTAAATACTGTTAAAGGATCTGAAGTACAAAATCCAATAGGCTTCATCTCAGTCATTCTACCCACCGTCCCATCCTGGGTGACGTTTTGGTTTCTCAAACCTCCCCGGGATGTCAGCAAAAGGAACCCCTTTGAAAATGTCCATGTGACGGAATAAGCCCAGACGGATGTTCTCGCCGTCCACCATACCTCCCTCTGTGTACACCACCCCGAGCTGCAGAAATCAAACACAACATTTCTTTATTTCATTCCTTATGTATACCACAGATATATAATTAGATATTCTCAAATGAAATACATCTATCAGTGTTTGATGATTGAAAAATGAAAGAATGGAAGCCTGTTTTAAGAAAATATATAAACTTGAATACTATTAAAGAGATACTGAAAAGAGTGACATGAGAATAACCCATTTGTGACACTTACAGAGGTCGCAGAGACCGTCTCCAAAAACGCAGCAACAGCTACCAAAATCCCAAGCTTCCACATCTTGATGGTGACAAGCAGGTTACCTCAGGTTGCTTACCAGTCTTTTATAATGGAGACCCCCTCCCCTATACAACACCTGACCAGAAGGAGGTTTCACAAATAAGTAATGCTTAACCGCCCTGTATCCTCAGCACTTTTTTAAAATATATTTTAGTGATGACTTCAAACACTTCTGTACCTAAATCACAATATTTAAATGATTACACACAAACTTATCTCTATGACCTAAGACCAATGTTCAAAGATACTTTATTGGCCGACATTAGTGTGGTTTTATTTTCATATCACACATAAAAACTATTAGTACAACCTTAATTATGTTTGAAACTGCCAACATGCAAACTCAATAATGTATGAGGATAATCAGGGCAATCGACTGTTCCTTTTCTGTGCTTGAAAGCTCTCCTCTTCCTGAAGCCTATAGCCAACATCCTGGTCCATAATTAATGTAGTCCTATTACAGAAGTTCTGAAATACATAGTCTAACCCTAAGTCCCATTAAAGCATTTTTTTTAATGGCCCAACAGCGGTACTACAGTTACTTTCTAGTGATGTCATTTGGACCCAAAATACTTTT
The DNA here is from genome assembly GCF_036324505.1 of Eleginops maclovinus. Lineage (NCBI taxonomy): Eukaryota > Metazoa > Chordata > Actinopteri > Perciformes > Eleginopidae > Eleginops > Eleginops maclovinus. Next base: position 4,911,923 of record NC_086356.1, read on the forward strand.
CCCCCCATTGATTAATAGTGGGAAAGAGAAATCTGCTAATCAGCGTATGACTTTTTTTTTGCATTCAGTGCAAGATCCAGTTATTTTCCCTCTCTATTCATTTGAAGAAGCCACGGCGATTGTATAAAGATTAACTTAACCGCTGATTTACAGACTTCTCTTTCAAAAATGTATGTCTTTTTGGGCCCAATGACCTCACGGACACATAACACTGTTTGGCCACTATGAAAATGTGCTTCAACGCCTGGCGCACTTCCTGGGGGCTTGGCCGAGAACGGGAACGCAGGTTCTATACGCAAAAGGCCCCAGATGATCCACGTACTTTCCGAATCTGCACTTGCTCCATTTTGGACTTCAAGCGCCACTGAGAGCCGGACTTGTTTAGCACTAAGAAATATTTGTCACACCAGGTGACAAGCTCTTAAGTGATTGGGTATCAATTTTGTTTTGTTTTCATGCTCACTTCAGCACGTTTTTGTATACAGGATATAAAGTAAAGGTGAGCAAACACAGTCCCAGGGCGACCAAGCAGAAAAATATATTAAACAGGGTATTAGTTCACTTACACCTTAAGCTTTTACACAAAACCCCAGATTGAGACTCAACTCAAATTACTCTGTCGGCCTCGTGTCTAAAATATGGGGTTGGGTAAGACGGAAGAATTTTTAATAAATAGCAATCAAGTGTTGCTTGTATTCGCCTTAAGGTTTAGTAATTCCTCTTGAGTGCCACATTATAAAGTTGCCTTACTAACTCTTTCGCGCCTTGCAGTTGTGTATCAGGCGGCCAGATCTGCTGAGTTGACACAGCTGTCCAACAATCCACCAACCATCGTCATGGCTGTGGAAAAAGCACCTGTGCAGATTGGATTTGTTAATTTTTAACAGGGGGGATGGCCCAATGAGAGCTCTCTCCTGCTGCCACACCGCCAACACACCCCTGTACACACCCCTGTACACACCCCTGTAAACACCCCTGTAAACACCCCTGTACAACACCCCTGTACAACACCCCTGTACACGCCCCTGTACACACCTCCCACAGGATATCGTTGCACTCTCTCTGCTACCAGGGGATTGAGAGAGGTGTTGGGAGGTTAACAAGGGCTCCCGCCTCGAGTAGCATGTTGATAATAACGTCTCACCATGGGCTGCCAGATGCTGCGGCGGACTAGGGCTTAGGGTTAGTCAGTTGTACTTTATTATCCCAAAACATAATAAACGACAAAACCACTAGAAATACTTTCTTTTTTATTTATATTTAACTGAAAAAATAATTCAGACTTATGAACTTTAGCAGGAAATGGCAGATATTAACAGTCAAAATAAATGTCTTTTGTTAGATGTAGTCCAGAATTTCTGTCTCCATCTCGTTTTCGCTGCCCTCCGATGGCAGGAACTCGTCGTCCTCATCATCTTCTTCGCCATCCTTGTTGTCTTCTTCTGAATCAGAGCCACTCTCCGGGGATATTGCAAGGCCTCTGCGTCTGCGTCTCTTGGGGAGTTCTGGCATTGCTGGAGGGAGAGAAATTAAATCAGAACCAATTCTTCAAGGGTTTTCTGTCCACACTAACAAACATTAGGATCTATTTCCTCAATGGTTAGTATCCAAGTATAAAGCAGCATTTTTAATTAGCAAGCTTCCGAAGCCTTGTTAAACCTTTAACGGCTTCCAGTATTTTTTACCTTAACCATAAATGTGTCATTTTGAAAATCTTTGTCCTACGTGTCCATGCAGACACCCCGAATTAGAGCAGCTGTGATGGATGTTTTCCTTACGTGGTTTATTGGCTCGGACCAGCTTCTTGATCATGGCTGAGATCATGTCCCGCAGTTTGTCCGTAGTGCCGAGGACACACCAGCCGTCCCGCTCCTCACAGGGCTGATCCTCATCGGCAATCTGAGCGATCACCTTTTTGATACTGGAGATACACAAGCAGCCGAATCACACACTGACACTGGTGCGAAGAAACAATTTCTCAAGCACTGGAATTAAAATGTTGAGGTACTTGTTATTAAAGAGGCCTCGTGATGCTGTTTGGGGGTGTTCCCTTTCCTGTAGTGTGTTCTATTCTGTGCATGTAAATGGTCTACAAAGGCTGAAATCCCAAATTTCCCTCCAGGATGATATGAGTTTCAGTACTTCAATGAATACTCAGTGAAGTGAATACCAGAAAGAAGTATGCACCGTCAGCAATTTAACGTACCTTTCCACATCCAGATCACAGAGCTGGTAGAACATCTGTCTGTGTGGAGGCAGCATGCCCTCTTTGAAAATGTAGGAAGACTCCTGTGAGGACGAGACACAAAAATCATAAAGATTTTGTCAAAGGAAAGTTTTCCATGACTAAAATAAGCGTTCACTTCAGTCCTTTATTTAGACTCGAAAAAGTTAAGCAACCCTTATCTTCTAACATCAATCTACATTTAGATTAATAAAATCACAAGATTTAAAACTAGCATGTCAGACCCATGCTTCGGTGATGTTGTCCCATAACTCCAGTTACTGAGCTTCAGTAGGGGAAGAATTACTCAGACTTTTTACTCGGGTAAAAGAAGGAATACAAAACTGTTAAAGTACTTTGTTGCAAGTAAAATCTAAGTAAAAGCACAAAAGTATTGGTGGTAAAATATACTTAATGTATCAAAAGTAAAATAACTTATCGTCTAAAATGGCCAACTTCAGAGTCATTGAATTACTGGATTATGATGCATTTATGTGTTCTTAAGAGCTGGTAATAGAGGAGCTTTTTTGTATTACTGAAAAATCTTAACCTATAATAATAATAATAATAGTTAATAGTTTTTCAATATTTTGTATGAGCCAAAAAATCTGTAAAAAAAACGAGTAACCAAAGCTGTCACATAAATGTAGTGGAGTTAAAACAGAGTGGCCTGAAATGCAAACGCTCATGTAAAGTACTTTTACCTCAAAATCGTACTCAAGTAAAGTACTTGGGTAAATGTACTTCATTACACTAACGCTGAACTCTCACTCACCCTCAGCTGGTAGGTGATCGGGGTTGGGTCTCGAGCAGAGCCGGGACCCTCTTGCGCAGGAAGCTCCATCACACTCGCAGCCTGAGGACCTGGGGGGGGAAAACACACAGTAGGCCTATGTCAGTTTGGAAACAGCAGCGGGAGGAGGGAGATTCTTTTACAGATTCTCAGATGGGACATCTAGTATCGATGCTTGAAACTTTATAAAGGCATATGCTTTTTCAGAAAGAACCAGAATTAGGTTTCGCCTGGGAACCAGAAGGTCACCGGTTCAGGGAAGACCAAGTGCTACCGAGGTATCCCTGAGCCACACTGCTCACCGGCAGCCCATTGATCCTAACACTGGGATGGGTCAAAGGCTAAAAAATATTTCAATTTTAAAATTGAATGTGAAAAAATACGTAATGTTTTAATGAAAATAAATGCTTATTTGAATCATTTGTAAAAAATATTTTAAAAATAACAGACAAGTACAGCAGCAAATAACTGAACAATCTGTGCACTATAACAGAATGATAAGTTAAGTATAAGCTGTGCAGTTTTAATAAAGGCAGCATTGTGCAAACATGTTTTTAGTGTCCGCTTCCCCTACGGCAATAAGCAGTAACAGCAGGTGTGTGTTTTTCACATCCCAGAGAACTTTATGAGAATGTTGCGAAAGACAACCAATTTCCTCATGCGCCCAAAGGCTCGATCACTACTGTCTAATTGTGTTTACATGGCTGTATGAAATGTGTTTTTAGTTAAGCTGTTATTTCAGTTTTTGTGAACTTCACATATCTCTTGCACCTCATTGTACGATGTGTCAACATTAACTCACCTGCTTTGTTCATTGTGATAGACAGGTTGTAGTTCAGGGCACTCCTCTTGGCTTTCACTGGCATGTCAGATAATGAATACCCTGAAAAAGAAACAGTGCCAGATGGACATTTTTCTTAATCGTTGATGTTAAAAATAGAAACAGTGAGAAGAACGCAGTCTTTAAAATACATTTGGACAATAAACTTCTGGTAGAAACAAGTAGTGCCTCAGGGTCTTACCATGCTTGGTGCTACAGCGGATCCTGAAGTCCAGTAGCTGGTATTTCTTGGACTCTTTTGTCTTCCGGGGGTCATAACCCAGCCTCACCCACAGACTTCTCCACGGCCCTGTCACCTGTAAAAGCAAATCTGATGTTTAACCTTCATCTGTGTGAGAGAATAAAAAAAAGATTCTTCCTTTTTCATTTAGTGTAGTCATTTTTTCTTAACATTTTCTTTACAAAACACAGCTTCTATAAAGCTTATAGTATCACATTTTATTTTTTTTATCCTCAGGGGGACTTTACACACCACAGTGTCAAAAAAATAATCCTACATTTTGTATTTCTATTACAAGACATTTCTTTTCATCGACTGCAAAGCAACGATTCCCTGAGGCTCAATTTGCCCCTGAATGACATCATGGAATATCCATAGACTGGCATTTTTCCTCCACCCCTCCCTTAACTCCGTAGCAGGCACACTGTGTCCCCTCAGCTCACCATGTAGTAGGCGAGGACAGGCAGCAGCAATTTCAGTTTATCAGGGTGGATGTTGATGTTGGCCTTGACTGCGTTCCGGGACCAGATGGGCCGGCTCTCAAACATCTAGGGACAAAAAAAAAGAAGTTTGGCTCCAGATTAGATTAAAAGTCTTACTTGTGTGATGTTGAATAAAAACATGTTGAGGTGACAAGCAGCTATTTAGGGTCATAGGGTTGTTTACTATATGTTAGTTTTAACCACTAGTAGCGCTGTGGAGCCATGTTTTGCTTTGTTAGCACCTGGAGGACAAAACGTTCAAACCTTTAGCTGAAAACGCAGCAATGCACCTGCAGGATCAGTGGAGAAGAAAACTTCAAGCTTGCGAACATGGATGTCAACACTGCAGGTTTAAAAATCTACAAATCAAAAATCCAACCTGGCAATTGGTGTATGAGTAAGGGGATGAATTTAATAGATATACCATTTGTTTTGATAAATAATACCAAAAGTAACTTTCAGTACAAGAAAACCAAGTGAATACTTACCTCGGTGATCTCAGTTTTACCTTATTTTCCATTTTAAAATGCTTATTTTATCAAAGCAAAACTAAATAAGCATGCACACTAAGACAAAAATCTGTAGTTAAAATATATGTTACTATTGAGAGAACAGGGAAGGAAATATAAACGCTGCAACTGCAACATGTCTTTTATCAAAACATAGAAAATATTGAAATAAGAACATCAGTATATATATGTTGTTAGATATAATGTCAGTAAGTCTCACTTATTTTGGGCCTATTGTCCGAAAGCCAGATATTTATAATAAAATGATATAAAACTGAAAAAGGAAGCAAATGCTCACAATTGGTAATTGGTTTTTATAGCTAAAACGATAAGCTTTCAACATGATGAAGAACTACAAATGATTGCTGTAAATTAATTAACATTCAAATCAAGATTTTCATTTAGTAGTTTTCAACCTTTTCAAGTAAAGAGCCAGAATTGATTTTTTTTATCTAATTCGCCTTAATGACATTTTGTCAAGAGAAGCCTCCCTGGATACTATACTGGATTCGGCCTTCATTATATAATTTTTAAACTACAGTAGGTTTTCTGATTTCAGTAAGCAGGAACCATGACTACAGCAGCACTCGTACCTCTCTCAAATGTTCTTCGGCCTGCTTGTCGCTGTCCTTTATGCAGACTCGCCTCCAGTTGAGTTTTGCCGCCTCGAGGCACTCGGCAGGGACGATGGGATCATTGAAGCTGCAAAAAATGGCGTTGTGGGGCCGACGAGCTCGATTCAAACCGATGAAATTGCTCTTGTTGATGGGCCCCTGGCTGTGAACAGAGAGGAGAAGAAAAGGTGTGACTATTATGCAGATATGCTGCTTTAACACAGTGACATTGAGGGTCCAATATTGTTGTTTACAGACGACAAATAAGGGAGAAGGTTAAATTAAGTTTTTCCCTTACCCTAAACTTTGATTGACGTCAGGCCGGAAATAATAATCCACCGGGGTGTCGAGGCGGGAAAAGCTGGCCGGGGGAATAAACAGGGGAATGGGCTTCTCAAAGAACTCTTGATTCTCTGGTTTGCGGAGGATGATTTTATCGTACAAAGAAGTGTCTTTTCCACCTTCTGAATGAACAGCGAGGCACTGAAAGTCTGCCATCCCTGCACAAAAACAGACGCAATCAGTCTATGAAGGAAAAACCAAGTAAATATCCCCCATTAGTGAAAGGGGAAAACACTTCTCTACACAATAAGGATGTTAAATCAAACCTTGGAATTTGTATGTAGTTGCAATGACTCCCAGGATATCCATGTGGATCTCGACGTCCTTGGGGTCCTTCTTTCGCACCCGACGACGCACTCTGAGCACCAGGTTGCTCGATGGGTAGCGGTTTCCACACAGGGAGTGACAGAAAGGATCCTGAGGTCTGTAACGCAGCTCAAGACGCCTGTTTGGGTGAGCGAAGGTCTGTGGGATTCACAGGAAATGCAGACAGGTATCAGATTAGTACAGTACAGAAACAGCATTGATGATACACAAGAGCAGTAATGTTAACTGTTATGTACGCAGAAATACGCGACTTCAAGTCAAAACTGTATAACCAACCATCCAGGCCCTCATTTTGTCTGCATATACTAAACTTAAATTGTGCATGTTTCATATATCAAGTTAAAATGAATCCGCCTTTGGAGAATGACTGTCATTTTACTACAATTTGAAAATGCAAATCGACCTTATTCTATATTCTTACAGTCAGGGAAACAGCATTCAAATTAAAATGCAATCACTCCCAATATCTAATCCTCTCGATGCAACACCTGCATTTTCGTACAGGGATTAATAAAGGTTTATCTTATTACTGGTTTATTTTCATATTTAAATTAACAATTGAATATTGTCAATCAAAAAACTTTAGTTTGTACTATAACATTAAGCGCACTTCTATTCTAGTCTAGCTAGCCAAACATTTTTTAGCATTTCGGCTAACAACGAAGCTATGCAGTTTTATAACAGACAACATTGTATAACATTAGTGATATAACACCAATTACTATATTATATTATCTTTGCATACAGCATACTGTGCATATTTGGATGATATTCTAACATAGCTCATAGGTGAGGGCATTTGAATACAGGTATAATGGACAGCATAACAGTGAACTGGAACGGTTTGCAGGACTGTTTTAAGTCATCCATATAAACGTCCAGGATTTAAGAGCCACAACAGTGTGTCCCAGTGATGATCTGCTTACTTTGGACACTGCTCTTTCCCCCCCGAGAGTCTCCAGCATCCTGTCCGCACTGGTGACCACCGCCGGGTACTCCACACACACCAGCTTCTTGTCCTGCAGCTCCACGCTGGACGAGCTGCCGGGGACAACATCTTCAGTCTGAGGGGACAGAGTGAGCTCCTTCAGGATGAAGTCTAGCTTCAGCTCCTTGATCTCCGACATGCTGGATGTTTTAGTTGGGATATTCACGCGGGCATATTATCAAAAGTGTAAACTAGAAGTAAGAATGCGCGCTCAACTCATTACCGCAGTGTGTGAGATTATGTCCTAGTTCAAAATAACTCCGTGCGGAAACAAGATCAGCTAACGTTGGTTCCGCAGGCGTACGTACCATATTTTAGATTGAGGTCCTCTCTTTAATAAATGCTGTGAACAAAGCACTCATTTGAACATCTCAAATAAGAAAATAAAAACAAAAAGGTGTCGATATTTACCTTGAAATTTGTATTAGTTTACCATTAATTGTGGCGATTACAAATTCTTTAATTTATCCATATACTGTATAAACAACCTGAAAAACAATTATCATTAAAAGCAAAAGATAGGAATATAAATGCTGAGATCTATCTCACATACTAAAAAGAGTGATGTAGAATCAGATAAGATTGTGTTACATTTGACGTGTGTTTTAATTTATATATACTATTAATTTGACAGTGTTAAATACTGTTTTTATATTATGCAAATGTTATTTTTATATAATTTATATAATATCTTTAAAGCTACCACAGTCACAATGAACTCAATGTGTAGATTTGGCCAGGGGATGGCGCTGTAACACCAAAGAAAATGCATGACGGGGGAAATCCTCAAGCACTGAGAACACCATGAAGCCTCCATCAAAACTAAACAACGCAAGTAACTCAATTAATGTTGTTGAATAATCGGGTCTGTCTTCGTAGTATCATTTTATATTGAAGATCACATATTAAAACAGCCATTTTTATAATCTTAGCAGAAAGATACACACTGTTGTGACCTTTGCAAAGAGGATTTGGGTGCTGTCACTCCCAGAATCTGTCAGCAGACTGTCAGTGAAGAAGACTTTGAAGAAAAACAGTTTTGTTTACCAAGCGTAAGATGCTGTTATAAAGTTGTCTTTAACATGAGGTGACACTGTGTTTACTTATATTCTAGTTTGTCTTCTTTCTTTCTCTTGTGCCTTTAAGCAAGTACAACAATTAACATTGTTTTCTTAACAACATGGGCCAATAGCCAGCTCATATTTGTTTGTTTTTTTTGTGTTTTTCTGTTGGTGTTCTTGAGAGGGCCGTTTTGGTGACGACTGGAAGGTTTGCTGGAAAGGTGCATTCATGTGCAGTTGTTGGGATTGGGAAAATGTCTTCCTTAAATTGGAGACCAGCTAGAGAATGTGATGCTGATTTTGGTAACTATCGAGTTATGAGCCTGTAGGTTAGGACAGGTCTGGAACACGTTTCACATTAGCTCGAAGATGTAAAGCAGTTAGTATTGAGGATGTCCTACAAAAATGACTAACTTTTATTTAGTAGCTACAGGCCGGAGACACAAACATCTCAAAACAAGGGTGATAGCACTCGTTAGACAACATTTCTATGATTTAATTATTATTATTATTATTATTATTATTATTATTATTATTATTATTATTATTATTATTATTATTATTATTATTATTATTATTATTATGTTTTAGTTTGTTGGTGAACATGCTAACCGTTTCCCTTTGTCTCCAGCCTCTGCACTACGCTAAGCTAAATTAGCTAGGCAAAGTTAGCTAGGCTAAAACAGTTAGGCTACAGTAACTTAGCTAGGCTAAAACAGTTAGGCTACAGTAAGTTAGCTAGGCAAAGTTAGCTAGGCTAAGGCAGTTAGGCCACAGTAAATTAAGAAATGGCTCCAGTTGAAAAAAGTAGTGCAATCTTGATAAATAGAAGTAATTTCTGGTTTGGGCGCCGTTTGAGTGGCAGCCGTGTTTCAGCAGTAATTTTTCATTTTGATGACATATATATTTTAAGATATATTTTTAATGCATGCTTCTTAATTAATATTAAGCTATCTTTGGCTCTTTACTTGCTGTAAGAAATGTAATTACCCCTATTTTAAAAAAAAAGTGAGCTACGACTGGATAAATGAGAACTGGATTAAACTAAATGAGTTTTCTGAGAGTTTGTAGAACGATGTTTTTATTTTTCCAGTTTTTTAAAACATAGCCCAAATTTAGTTCAATTCATTATAATTTTACATTCATGGGAATATCAAACATTTTGTTCACCATAGAGGCATGATAGCAAAATGGAGTATTTCTTTAAATATATGATTCATTCCTCTGACTTTGGGTAAGTTTGTTTCTTTAACTGCGGCCATTTGCACAGGTGTAATCCATAACGTTAACAAAGGCTCTCTGATCGACATACATGGCTCACTGTGAAAATTATTCAGAGAGGAGCTTTCGTTAGCGTTATCAGTGACACCTGTGCTTGCTCTGCTATGACAAGTTAAATTCCTGCAATGAAAAAGGCTCGTGGCCTTATATCAGCTAGAAAACGTCAACAACACTGACTGGACAAAAACCAATGATGGTTGAATAATTTGGGAAGTCTTTGATAGAAACAGGTTTGCTCTCAAATATAAACTTGAGGATATTCAGACAATGTTGAAGCATGTCAGAACGAATTTGAATCAATTTAGTGAGCACTATCAGAGCTTCAATAAAAACATAAATGGTGACGTTCAGCCTGGCTTATCACACTGTGAAGCTCATTGTTTTGTGGTATGAATATAAGGAGGGGACAGAAGACAGACAATCTGTTGTGCGCTGTGGTAAGGATTTCTACTTTTGCTCTTTCTCGTCTCTAGGGGGCCCTCGTCCATTGAACCGTGGTCCAACTCTGGCTGCTATCTCAGTCAAGGGCCTGTCCACTCCTCCCTGCAGCGCAGCAGGCCTGTTCCAGCCGTTACTGTGTGGGGAGGCCATGATAAGGTTATCAGACAGTTACTCTAAAAGAGCCTGTTCCCCTCAGATTTCATCCCCCCGTTCTGACACTCATTCTCACTCAGCGTTTCCCCTCTCCTGTCATCCCTTCAAATAGCTTCTGGACCTCCAACGTTTCTGACTTTCTGAGGTTTGCAGCTGGCTGTATGTTAGTCTGAAAGAAGTATCCGTATGCATGACAATATTTGGGTATGTGGTGTAGGCATTAAAGCCACACCTATAGGGCCTTGTCATCTTGTGCATGCAAAATCCATGATTATTGTAGCTGATTGCTTTCGCTGCACTCTTGAAAGTCATCGGTAGTTTAATTATATAGATTTGAGCACACCTTTCAAGGAAACAATGCAGTTTTTTTAGCTGTAACTCTTAAATTGCCAATGTCTAAATTTGATCCATGTCACTGTTTGAAAAATCTTCTATCCCATGACTAAGATAATCAGAGGGATTTTGTTTCCCTGCTTTAGAGGCCTGGAAATGAAAATATAAAAAGTTAACTAACTTTAATGTTATTTCAGTTTATTTCTCCATTTTATCATGCCATGCATCTTCAGATTTAGCTTTGTAGTGGACGTTATCCAGTCCAATCAAGTAGTCAAATTTGTATAGCATTGTTTTACCATTGTGAAACACTTCTGGCAGGGAAACATAGGGCAGAGTTAGGGGTATGGTTCCTGGGGTATCAGCACTCACCACCGCTTACATATTTTACAGGCGTGCCGATTGATATATCTTTTGCAGCAAATGTGTTTTGTGAGGAATACATTTAAATAGAGCCTGTTTAATAAAGAGTCCTCAAAAAGTCTGACGGTCATTAAACATCAACATTTACAAACTTATAATTAAACAATTTCCGAGACCTGTAACCACATCAAGGAATGTTCATGCAACCACAAACACTTTTTTCCCATCACTCTTGTATGTCTCTTTGTGGGCGTGGCCTTCTGTGCGTCATCGCTGCACTTATCAATGGGAGGCCAGAACGTTCAGCCTGGACCACAACATAGTGCCACTAGCAATCAAATAGTATCTCAAACACACACACACAGGATGTGATCATACAGCATCTTCCTGTATTCAGTCACACGGAGGAAATCTGCTGACAGTTTCTTTTTCTATTTGGATTCTGTTAGCGTGATGGATGACTGGCATGTCATTCAACACTGACTTTAAAAACACAACACAATGTATAGCTTAGTAGTGCTTAAATGGACCTTAGGGCCAACCTTTCCTTGTTACGTTTAGATTACTAAACTGTGTGTTTTATGGATCAAAGACAAAAGCTCTAAGGTGCTTTCTATTGGTTAACACATGCTCTGAGTCCTTACACTCTTTACTCAATGTTTTGATGTATAATATTTGTGAAATCACTTCAAATGTGAGATTTTGTTTATATAATATTTTAGTTTTTCAGTTGTATATCCATCAGTCTGTTTGCAAAGAGCTAATCTCTAACACTTCTGGATCCATCTGTCCAATATTTCTGGGTACATGTATGACTTCAAGCTCTCATGGGTGTGGTCATTCCCATTTTTTGAAACCCATGTCATCGGCTGCCATACCGTAATTGACTGCTTACCCCTCGCTCCTCTTAACTGTTAGTTTGGGGGAGCAAGTCCTTACCAACCGGTAATTGCTCGGCTAAGAACATACTTGAGCTACCAGTTTGGTCTTTTCCTGCTGCTCTGTCAATTTTCTGCCTTAAAGAAGAGGTAAAGTGTCAGTTAGTTGTAATACTCTGAGTAACATGAAAGTAAAAATTCCTGAACGGCTGCAACAGTCATCACACAATCAGATTAAATGTAGTAAAAGAAGGAACAAATCTGGGGCCTACAACTGTAAAAGTGATTTTTTTTAAGGGGGGGATGTGCTTTTCTAAAACATAGCAGTTGAAGTTGCCTCAGGCTATCCTGCCACCCTGCAGTGTTTCCACGCCACATAGCCAGCCAGGGTTCATTTGCATACTCATTTGCAAGACAAATTTTGAGCTGTGTGATCTATCTGTTCGTCTGGTATGTGTATGTGAGATACAGAGGGACAAAACTGCGTTTGGACTGGTGTTTGTTGGTTTTTGAGGCACAGTGCTGATGTGTTTTAGTCTTGACTTGTTCATTTGTTGGCTGTTGGATGGAACAGCTTTGGGATTTTGGCGCTAAGGCTCCACTGTTATGGCAGCAACTTCTAGGAATGACTTCGGTCACCGTGCAAACAATACTTTAAATTCAAAATATTGTATGCACCTTTTCATGCTGAGTACTGAACGTTAGGAACTGATATTATACTAGTGGAAATGAACAGTTAGAAAGAGCACATTTGCAAGTTTCACGATATCACAACGCTTCAGGGAACACATGTATGCAAATGAACAAAGGGTTAGATAACCGCATTATTTAAAAAATGCTCCCGCACAGTCTTCTATCTTAAAAAAGCAAACTTTCTCAACTTCATTAAGCTTTTCACAACCAGATACTTGTACACTTGTGTTACAGGTGATAAGTCCTCGCTTTTTTCACCGCCTTACCATTTCCCCCCAGGCTTTTCCCTCCCCTTTCAGGAACTTCATGTCCTGTTTAAGTCACACCCAAGTTCCATCCCTTGTACTGTAAGCTAAACCTGTGCAATATTTTGATTTGCTCCGTCTGATCTCACCAGGATGTGTCGGTGGCTGCAGCAGTTGTAACTGTAGTGGATCACAACGGTCCCTGTTGCCGTGGTAATGGCAACACATTTTGCATAAAGACCTCAGATTTGTTTGCCAGACCGTAAGCCCTCGCTCATCCTCTCTTTCCCCTTGCAGACACTGATTTCTACAGCAGTGACTCCCCTCGGCATAACAAGGGTGAAATCATGATCCCAGTTTATAACTATTAATACATATGTCTTTTTTTAGATCCCATAGAGTGATGCAGGAGGAAGTCCACAAACCTAGAAAGTAGTTTGCATTTCACCACTACCGGAACCTTGTTTCGAAGTCAATGTTTTCCTAACATTTTCTTTCGTTAAATCCCTGAAAAAAGTCAACACAAGCTCGAATACTTCTACCTATCATAAAAACAGTGGTTGCTACCGTAACATCGACTAAGTGAGACTTCTTCACATCATAATGCTAACATTAGCCGCCTTTAGCTTAGCGGTCATGATGTAGTTTGTTTGTAGCGTAACGTTCACTTTTTATAGTATTTGGGGACTATCTGGATGAATTTTGTTTGCCACAGATCTTATTTTCTGCTATATTCCAAAACCAAATGGAAATTCCAATTAGCTTTCTGCCTTGTGATGCTAACCTGGGTCGGCCTCTAAAAATGTTATCATCAGTTCCCCACTCTATTGTGGATAAGTTCAGCTGAAGTTCTGACAGCCCCTGCATCCGGTTGGTGTCAGATTTATAAGGCCCAGGTGATGATCTGATTTGCCTGGAGCAGCTTAATGTCCTAACAGGTTTAATGTTTGAGGAAGGCGGTGTGTCTTCGTTAGAGCCGACACTTGTTTGTCGAAGTTAATCCAAAGGGCTGCTGGGTGTGGTAACAGTTGACTAAGTAATCAATCCCTTTTTACACAGTCCCGCATTAATCCCTGTATCCCATTCGACTCAATGCACGATAAGTGCTGAGCAGCTACACTGACTGCATGTGTGCAAAGGTGTGTGGCCAAAGTTCGTATAGGCCATCCGACAGTTTGTGCAATTTTGATTTTCTACTCAGATTAGTAGACCAACACTAACCCTAACCCTAATCCTTCATCTGCTATCTAGTCGACTCTCTGGGCTTATATTTGCATGTTGTTCCGCTTGTTATTTGAATGCAGCGTTACACCATTACAACCGTACAGTAAGAGATTTTCACCCAAGGCAGAAGTCAGATATTTTACATCCTGCTCTGACAGGAAAGTGACTGAGAAAAACACACAGAAAGAGGCGAACAGAGGAGTAAACGTGTGTTTACAGTTCTCATCCAGTTCCCATTCAGTCATCTTAGACAAACATGTATTTTGCCTTAAGGGTGGAAGATGTTATAGTGCATTTCCCTTTGCATGTCTTTATTCGAAAGAAAAGCAAGATCGGCAGACAGTTCACCCTTTTATTCCAATTGAAAGCATTGAACAGCTCAGGCATACTTTAAATAAATTATATGAAATCAAAAATAAAAGTATATTTAAAATGACACATCTTCCCACTCATCATGTAAACACATCTTTGAATGACCACTTAATATATTAACAGATACATTTTCAGCAATTTCTTCATTACACAGATTATGTTTTTACTGAAGTTAAAAGGCCTTCGATGAGAAATCAGTATCAGCTTATTTAATACAAATGTACACAGACACTGTTTTCCTCTTCATTTCATGCCGTGCTGGCTCTCGTGATGCCGGCGAAGATCCACCTTTCGCTGGAAGCCCTTAGAACAAATGTCACACCCAAATGGTTTGAAGCCGGTGTGTTTTCTGCTGTGTGTGATCAGGTTGGAGCTTTGGCTGAACGCTTTACCACACACCTGACATTTGTGGGGTTTTTCACCTATAATGAAACACACAAAAACAACACAGTGAGGAAAATATATCACATTTCTTCAATTTGATTCATTCAAAATGTCACTAGCGTGTGTGTTTTTCCCTCGAAAATGTTTGCATCAACAACTACGGGGGAAGAATCATGCCATTGTTCAGATTTGTCAAACATTTATTTCTAACTAATGGCGTCAGCATAGACTTCCTTTCACTGAGCGCTGAATGGAAGCAGGAAAAACAGATATGCAAATCGACAGGACATTTGTTTAAGTTTCTTTTTCTGATTTATCAGTAGTTTTATTACTCCTCGAAACAATTCCTGCTTGCTGCACCTGGAGAGCAGATAATAACATCCATGAACAGCTTCATATATGGTCTTTTGTAAAAATGATCTGCGTACTGTGACCTACCGGTGTGAATGTACGTGTGTTTCTTCATGTCAGACTTCTGGTGGAACCTCTTGCCGCAGTACTGGCAGGGGTACGGCCTCGTATCCGAGTGGATGAGCAGGTGCGTGGACAGAGTGGAGGAGCGCTTGAAGGTTTTGCCGCACATCTTGCACTCAAAGCTTTTTTCCTGGTCAAAGAAAAAAGTTAAAGTGTTACACAGTTATCAACAAACAGGCAAAATGTCAGAAAATCTATTTTTCCTGAGCACTCTGACTTTGTAAATCACATTTAAATCAGCATAGAGAAGAAGTTCTTAATAGTATAAAAAATAAAATGGAAGTTTGAACACCTTCAATATCTACTCAATGGACCTGTTGAGTCTATCGATCAGAACAGGTTGGGTTTTCTATATTGCATAAAATCAATCAGTGAAATCAGCTTTTAATAATGGTATCATCTTTATTTATTATTATTTATCATAACCATTACTTTATGATCTTCATGTGCCATTAATTCAACAACAATCCTTTAAAACTCAGAAACAGGTCGGGTAAATGCAAAAGCAGCAGGAACTTCCATTTTACCATTTTTAAGATTTCACCTTTTTCTCCTGAAGCTGAAAAAGCTACTTATTTATCATGTAATTATGCCCTTCATATGTATTAACATCACTCATACATGTTAAATGTGCTGCTATTGTGTACTTGAATTAGTTGTATATTATCCTTTTGTCAATTAACATTATTTTTTAAATGAAGATGAAGACACATGTTAAACAGAGCCTGTGCAGGGACAGGTGAATGGCAACACTTTTGGGAAATGTAGGAACTTGACCTTTAATGGAGTATCCCATTCAATTGAAGCAGCTTGTAACGTTTGTATGCAGCTTTTGAGAGTCAGCATAGGTGTACCTGGGAGTGGACGTTCATGTGTTGCTCCAGGCTCACAGCGTGGCCGAAGGTTTTCCTACAGATGCTGCACCCGAAGGGTCTCGTTCCACTGTGTGACCTCCTGACGTGAACCTCCAGTCCGTGGGGCGTCGAGAACACCTGAAACAGATAACACGGGAGGTGTTGTCTTCATCACCATTAACGTCTATGCAGTCAGCTTCTTACTAGGATTACTTCATGGTTCATTGTTCAGGAGGTTATTAGCAGGAGCCTCATTATCCACACTGGTCACCTCCACTCCAAAACAAAAGGGCACAGTGATTAAACCCAGTACAAATAGTGTTACAAACAGATCTGTTCACATCAATAATCTTTGCTTCTCCAAGGACATGGAGGACTGTAAGCTAAACTGCCTCTAAGGTTTGCTCGGTTTGTTTTTGTGATAACTTCCGATCAAGATTATCACAAGGTTTTAGCTGGGAACCAAATTAACCATATGGGTTTCCACCTCTCATAACCAATCAGACCAGGGGATTCAAATATGTAGAAACACTAACTAAAGATCTGTCATGTTCAAAATGTGTGTTTTTTCTACGCTGTTTTTGCTGAAATTAACGTTTGCTCAGCTTGTTTTTCTAATTACTTTAAGATCCAGACGTGCAATGACTAAAATCCTTCACCTGGTTAGGAACAACCAGGACTGTAGGAGTTTTGTAATATTGTGTGGACATATTTGCAAAGATGATCACTCATTATTGAAGACAAATAAATGAAACACAGTTTTGGTAATTAACTGAATACAGTACCTCTCAAAAATAATACATTTCTAATTCTACCTAACTCATTGTAGGTTATTGCTTGAACGTCTTGACCTACCTTTTCACAGGTGATACAGTGGTAGGTGTTGGAGGTGGGGGAGTAGTGCGTGCTGCAGTCCAGAGGCTGCTGGGGCTGGGGGCTGCGGCTGATGTGGGAGCCGTACAGGCTGCTGGCGTGCTGCAGCACCGTGGGGCTGAAGCTCATCTGACGGATCTTGTAGGAGGGGGGCATCGGCTCCCAGGCGTAGGACGGCTTGTAATAGGGAGGGAATCCAGCCATGTGAGGCTCTGAGGGAGCACACATACAGAAAAATCACCCATCTGATCAAAAGTTTTAGTAAAAACTGAAGGAGATATATTCTTTTGCAGCTCACCATTTAGGTAGTATGTCTGTGTGGGGGCCACAGGGGGTCTGGTTTTCTCTGGTTGAGCAGGTAAGGGGCATTCAAGCTTCACCTCCTCCTCCTCGAAGGAGCAGTGGTCTGCAGGGGAAGACTGCTCCACCGACTGAGGCCTGTCTTCAGAGTCTGTGCTCTGAGCCTCAGGTGGGTCATCTGCAAAGCAACAAACAATAAAAGATTCAAAAGATTGAAAGGCTTTATTTGTCTTATGCAGAACAACTATAGCATAGTTTTCAAAACTAATATCACAAGTCTCAGGGTCCTTACACATAAACATAACATAAGTACATTAGACATAGTGTTGCAATAAGTTGGAGGAACAATTCAAAAAAAGTACATGTAACAAAATAAAGATGAAGCAAAAAGTACATTAAATATATACTGAAAACTGACAATATAGACATGTGGATATGTCAACTATACAGTGTATCATTTATGAACAATAACTGAGTGAATTAAATAAAGGAAAACCTTCAAATTGTACCTTTTTATAAAACAATTTAACTCTGCAGTTCACAATTTGTTAAAATAGGTCACTTCCATTCTATTATTATGTTGCCATCATTATTAAAACATGTAAGATTGATGCATATCTCTTATCAAAACTGCCTTCAAATCGAAAATGTATGCAAATATCTCAAACGCAGCAGCTGCTTTAAAGTAACGACCTAAAGAAGTACAAGCAGGCCGTTTTCATTTAATTAACTTAACCGTATTTCCACATATATATTGAGATAACTTCATTTTTATTGGAGTCTTACCTGTTTGTAAGGGGGCCTTCCGCTCGTCTTCATAAGACCGGTGAACATTAAAGGACACACACCTTTTGTTCTTCACCAGAAAGGACCGCGGCATGCTGATCCTAAAGGCAAAAACAATGTGCCACACAATCAGGATCAAACCGTAATGAAAACGAGGTTTGCCATGTAACCCCAAAGAATATTGCCTACGTTTCTTAAAACACCGCTATCTAAAATATTCTGAATGACTTTATATTTATCATTTAATTTGATATTTAATCTACATATGTTTTACTTGTATTCCAGGTGGGAGACTCTGCACTAATGTCATATTTTTAAATCTCATTAAATTAACGCTAATGTACTGAATATGTATCTAGCTACTTGGTCAACAGAATAAAGTTAAATTAGCACATGTTGGATAATCAATCTTACTGCTTAAATTGTCATATTATTTGTTGAAAAAGTATAACAAGTTGTCAAAAGTTGTACTAACTGTTTTTAGAAGTCATTTTAGACTCACCGTTAACCAAGAAAGTTTCTGCAAAAATGAAATTGGTGTTATTGAAAGTAATGTCCTTCTTCGGTTGGAAAAAAGCTCAGATGAGGGAAAATTTGACGCAAAAATCCTTCACCAAAAAGTCAGCAAAGCAAAGCAGTCTAAAACCATCACACTTGTTGCTCTCCCGTTTTCTCCCCTCCCTGATTTTCAATCAGATAATTTCCCAGCGGAAT
Source organism: Eleginops maclovinus (assembly GCF_036324505.1). Lineage (NCBI taxonomy): Eukaryota > Metazoa > Chordata > Actinopteri > Perciformes > Eleginopidae > Eleginops > Eleginops maclovinus. The sequence goes on from NC_086356.1 coordinate 4,930,692, forward strand.
CTGACTGTGGTTTCAACCAATGAAAAGGCCAACATGCAGGTGCAAATTTGCGTAAAATAACAGGGTCTTGGTGGCTGTCCCTGGAACAGTCAGCAAACAAAACATGCAATGCTCCGAGGTAAAACAAATATATTATAGGGATAAGCTTTAAAAACGAAGTTAATGAATATACTCTTCCAAAAAGAAAGTTTGTGTGCTTTCATTTTAGCTTAATTTGAATGCATTTAAGGTTTTTTTGCTGAACTCAGAGACATTTCAGAAGAAAAAAACCTCGACTAATTCACTATTTATTTCGAAAAGAAGGAAAAATATAAACAAGAATTTACCAGTTGAAAATCCGACCAACTATTTTCACCACACACTGTTTGAGTTACGGGATTTACTGAATCGTACTGTCTGTATGACTGTGTTGTGTGCAGGATTTAAATGATCATATGATACTGTAGCACCTCCAAAGACACACACACCAAACCAGTCTGACAGATTGACAAAATGTACACTGCTGACTTTCTTTATTAAAGTGCGTCAGTATTCAGACATGACAGATTTCTTAGTTTGATGCTTCACTGTCACGCACAGGTTGCAGAATTAAAAGATGTGTTGATATGATAAAATAAGGCAGTTAAATCGTCTTTGTAGGGGAAAAAGTTTTCATTAAATACTTATGTGTATTAACTATTTAAATCATCTTAAAAAAGCAAGTGGAAGAGTGGATAAACATTTTGAGGATGAGGATTTATATGAAGGAGGTGGTGCAGGTGCGACATCTGGCGGACAAAGTGTGTCCTACTCTTGAGACTTGAACTGGCATCAGGGATTTGAGATTCTTTAAATATTTACAATATTTTATCTCTAATATTGTTTGTTTTTTTATTTCTAAAAGATCTCTGTTCAGTTCATTTCTCCGCTCTATCAAAATGAACGTATTTATTAAATTGGTAACATCCTGTTTCATCCTTTCTGAATGTAAAAAAAACCCGTTAAATTATTTGTCTGATATAAAAATTAATAAATTGTACAATTTTATCTGGATGTTATATCATAATGTAAATAATTAAAGTAATTCTAGTTGTATAATATAATTTACTATAGTATAGGATAATATTAAAATAATATTATTTATATAATATATTATGTCATATAATGTGATGTCATATCAAATATTAGGACATGATATAATATAATTTAAAATAATATACAACACAATAGGATTTAATTCAATATAATATAATATAATTTCATTTAATATAATTTAATATGATATACTGTGTTGGTAGCTGCTGTAACAAAAATGAAGTAAGTGCATTGTCAGTTTATGTTATTAGCATAATATCTTAATCATTAACACATGATGTTAATATGGACCACACACACACACACACACACACATACACACACACACACACACACACACACACACACACACACACACACACACACACACACACACACACACACACACACACACACACACACACACACACGTAATAAAAAAGTGCATAGCTCCTGTTTAACAACTTCCCCATTAATAACCACATTTTCAAGATGTTTGCATCACATTTTGCAAATAACCCCATGTTTACTGTAAATGTATCAGAGGGACATTCACTCTCCTGCCTGCTTCATCGTCTACAGTACATGCCAGAAATACATTCAGTCAAGGCTTTGTAGGCTATGTTAATCTACTGTTACTTGCATTTCTACTTTCCCTTTTGACTCTGAACTGCATTTAGATTTAAAAGTCAGATCTGATCATATCTGCTCCAACTATATATACTGTTCCTTTTCAACAAATGTCATGGCAAAAGAAATTGCAAGATTAAAATTCCTACCTTTTATGGACAAACAGTGGTTGTCTTTTTTTGTTAACTACACAAAATATATGACATATGTTACTCTACTTGAGTTAGGCCCACTTATGACTTACAGTATATATCATTTGCTACAAAATCAAGGTAAAGTAATATTTTGAATACATGTAAGTCATACTCCCTAGACTCCATACATGCATTTTGCCATTCCTAACTTTGTATAGGTTTTGCTGGCGTTAACTGGCTTCAATGCTTATCTCACCACTATTTGCACAAAAAAAACCACAGAAACTAAAATCTGCATTTACTCTTGACAAGTGGATCCCATGTGTTCATTTAAAGATGATTAATGTCAGAATAAAAAAAATGTCACTGCTTAGTTTTATGGCCCAAAATGGTTTGTAGTTTCAGTAGTTAACGACACAGAAAATGACAAATAAGAAATACATGTATAGTGGAGATAAGGGTACTGCAAACACTTTTAGTTTGATTATATTTAATTCATTCCAAATACTGCATACAAATATAGGTTTCAATTTTGCAATTCCTAATTAATCTAATTTGTAATTATTTTTTCTGGCGTCATTGGGCTTCCATACTGATCTCACCACTACCTGGTGAAAAAAAAAAGAATCTAATATGCGCGTGCGCTCTTCACATGTGGGTCACGCGAAACCGCATTACACTCATTTCATCCTTCCACCAATGGGTGAGATGGGAACAACAATCTTAGATCTGCAACCGAGCGACGTATGTGTCGGTTTACAGATGGTTATACAATTGATTGTTGACTAAATGTAAGTCAACACATTTTTTCCAGCTATTGTTAAGGTTGAATTCGTTGTAAAAGTCTCTCTTGCGACTTGCGGGGCGCTAACTTGTGGGATTAGTTTGCATGCAGCCCGACAGCGGAGGCAGACTGCGGTGGGATGGGCTGTGAGGTGTTCAAGATGGCGGCGCCCTGTGGAGTGCAGCTACTCTAACAGGTAAACAGGTCCGATTAATTATGGCTTATGTGTTTTTCTGACAGTGAATATCAACGCATATGATTTGTTTTACTGTACACGGGGTGTTCGGCTTGCTTTTTGGACCACTAAACACGGCTGACAGGCAAGATAAATCCCCGACCGAGAGTGGGTCGCTGCTCCCAGCTAACGTTAGCTCTCGCGCTGGGGCTGACTTGTTTTTGGAGAGACCCAGTGATGGATTTAGTAGACGTTGGTGCTTTTGATGTTTAATCGAGGTTATATCTGCGTTTTCTGCAGGGCTTGAATAGGTTATCTGCTCGCAGGGGGAAAAAATATGTGCATATTTTTATAATCGGGTAAAGTAAACCCAACCCTGCCCATTGTTCTCTGCGAGTTGTTTACGACAAGCAGCCAGTGGTCAGTCCTCCACAGCAGCGGTCCTCAGACCTGAGCCTGGCCGGGCTCTGACGTGCTGTGTCCGGGCTTGTCCTGGCTCTGTCCCGCTTTCGTTATGCATGTCAGTACGACATATTATAATTATGGCCTATTTGCGTAATTGTTTGCTCATTATGCATCTGAGTAAAATATTTGTTTTGCATCATTCTGCATTTTACTCATTTTTTGACTTCGGTTGCATCAGACTCTAATACACCAGTTTTTACCCCGTTATCATGCTAATCATTAATGTACTGTTGTTAGCATGTGTTCATTCAGTCGTCATTAAGCTCTCCTGCCACCATGGAGACAAAACGGTCCACTAGTTTCATGGTGTGACCTTCTTGACCTCTCTGTCACATTACACTAAACTCACTGTCACCATGTCTCATGTCTGCTTGACATAACTTTGTATAAGCTATGAAAACACTAACTTCTGAGTAGAAGGCTGTCGCCAGTATTTCAGAACGTCTGATGTGATGAGTTCTTGTCCGAACAGAAACCTAAAATGTATTTTAAATGTTCATACTTTATTTATTCAGCTTTCTTCTGTATATCGGATTTCCCAAAGCCAGTTTCAAAGTGTTCTTATGACTGGCATGATTTAAATCAGGGAATAAATTAAACCTGTATTCAACTTTATTGTTTTATTTATATTACACCTTTTATATATGCAGACCAAAGTACTTCATATAGACAAATAAATATAAAAATAAAATACAAATATGTTAATTTGTATAAATAAAAGTCAATACAATAGAGAAAATATTCACCAGGGACACAAGATAATGAAAAACTAAATAACATTGCTCCAAATTAATGAAAATGAATTTGATTGGATTCCAACATTGAGATAAGACAAGTGTAAACTTTGTTTATCCCCGGAGAGAAATTCAGGAGTTAAAGCAGCAACAGAGTGAGAGTGAAAAACAGGACAGTTCAGATTCACAAAAAATAAAAATAAATTGATCTAGTCACCGTCATACATGCACACCACCTATTTGTCTTTGGGTGATTAGATATATTTACATGTAAGTGTGCAGATGACCAGGTCAAAATGACCTATTCGGAGGCATTGAGTTCCACAGTTTTTGGTCTTTAAAACTTTAAAATAATGAATTATTGGGATATTTTAGGAGCATTTTAAGGATTACAGATCTAGCTGAAACGTATAATTGTTGAAGTAGGCCTGAAAGTAGTGAAGTGTCACTTTACTGAGCGTCAAAATAACAGAGTGAGCCTTTTTGGTTTTTTTAAAGAAGTAAACTTCCCCCAGGAAGCACATTCCCTGAGAAATACCAGAGGCTCTCCTCAAATTCCCTGTGGCCCTTTATAAAGCACTTGCAATACTATCTTTTTGTTAATGTAAATTAGAAAAATGCTTGTTTCCAATTCCTCTTTTAAAATACTGACGTGTTTCTTTAACAGTTTAATCAAAATAATGCAAAGTGTCTCAGTGCATCAGCGCTTAATGGCCATACACGAAAGCGGCCTTGCAAGAACCTTTGCAAAAACAAGACGTGATCTAAAATAAGATGGATATCTGCTGATCTAAATTAAGGTTGGTATAGAGTGAGGGTCTGTGGGATTTCCAAGAAGTGCAAACCTAACACTGTTTGTTTTGTTATTTAGCAAGGAGCGATTCAGATGATTCCCACCCACTTACTGTTGTTGGTAGTTTGCTTATTATTGTCTGGCCGATGCTGCAGGTTTTATGTTTTATGATATAAACGAATGAATAGTTTTATTCTTGTGTCGTAACATTTACATGATCCCTCGTGGAATGAGTTAGACACATAAATCAACAACAAACCACACATTCTGCTGAGTGAACCCCCCAGCAACAGACAGCACAACATAGATCCCTCTTAAAAAGTATAATTACTTTACGTATAATGTCCCACAAATAATGAGATATGTTGTTTTGTAAGTTGTCTTGTTCGTCTTGTTAAGTTTATGAGGTGCTTAGTCTAATACATCAGCCCAGTAATACATCCTACCTTCGTCATGGTTAAAGTGTGTCAAGAAACCTGAATGGTCATTTTGGAGCTTACAGTTTGGGATTCTGTGGAAATGCACTGTGTTTTTAACCAGGTTTTTTATTGTTCCGGCCACCATGTTTATGTTAATCATGGTAGACTAAATATTTGATAGAAACACGTCTGCATTATATTCTCAAGGATTATGCATTCAAGCTAATCAACTGTGTAGTTGCTAGCCGACTGAGTGCATATTCAGAGGGATCATATACGGTATAGGATGAAAAAGTGGCGTGATATTGCATGGTTTGATCCTCTTGTTCAAATATAATTATGTTTGAAGTTTTCTTTATATATAATTCGATACCTCTCAATTGTTAGATGTTTTATGTGTGGCTGTGGAGGTAGTACAGGTTGTCCTTCTATCAAGGTTAGCAATTCGATCACAGCTGTCCCTGTCCTCATGTTGAGTTACTCTGCAACCAGTGGTGCATGGATTTTGCACGTGTGAATAGACGAATAAGAGGCAATATAAAAAAACAGTCCATTTACCATGTAACATAATTTAATGTTGGCCATGGTCTTTATCTGCATCCTGTAACTTGCAAACCCTCGATTCATCAATTCATAAGCTGACAGAAAAGTAACTGACACCAACTTTGAATTGGGTAAATGCAAACGGTTCTAGCAACAATGTAAGTTACATTGTCTGATTATACCTTCTCGGATAAAAGGAATTACTACTTTGAATATCTTTGGACTTTGGACATCCAGTTGGTTAGACATTACAGTAGTCTCTGGGAAGATGATGATGTCCACTTTGCCCCATTTTGTGTCATTTCACAGACTAGTTAATTGATGAATCAAATTAGAACTATAGTTAAGCAACTTTTAATTACTAGGAGTTACTGGACCTCCATGGTTTATTTTCACTTGGTTCCTCTCTTCAAACGCTCTAAAATGTTCTCAGTGATAACACTGGTGTGTGTGCGGCTGTCAGATTACTGTCCCTACTGTTCAGTGTGTGTGGCATAAAAACCAACATGCAGCACGTGTGTGTAAATTTGACTGGCAAAATAATCAAGATTGATCGGTTGCTCACCAGTCATGGCCAATCACCTCAAAACCTGCCACCATTGGCTGATAGATTGGTGCATTGTTAATAGCAATTACCCATTAATTAATCTGTAACGACAATTATTGTAAGATGTGCTCTAAACCCTGTCTAGTCCAGCAACCATCTTGAAATTCCCCTTTCATCTCATGCAGCAAGTAGATAAAAGGAATCTGCCGTTTGCTAACTGAAAAGGGCTCTTGAAAAAAATGGACTGAGCTGGCTGTTTGTGTCTTTTATGAAATTGCTTTAAAGCATTCACTCAGAACAGGAGAAAAAGAGGCTTGTGGTAAACAGCTTGCACACAGCCCAATGCAATTTCCAGTGTGTAAATGGAAGTGCTGGGGCCGCATAAAGCTCCTTTGTGTCCTTCTGACGCTCCCAAGCTGAGTTCACACTCGGTGCGATTCGTGTTTGTGCCACAGACGGACCTGTCCTCCGCAAGACGCTCCCTCTCAGGGTGAAAAACACCCCCATCCGTGTTCAAATCCACTTTCCGCCTACAGACTCCCAACCCCGTGCCTGAGCAGTTAATTAATAACAGGGAGACAATCGCTCCATGACGTCTTCTGTGAATCCACGACCAGGAGCATGTTGAGAAGAGCTGGAGAGGCCCGAGGACATTTGTATTGTCATGTTTCTCCCCAGAGGGCAGTGTTGTTATCCAACATATGACCTCAGTGGAAATAAGATCAAATGCGCTGGATATTGATTCATTTCTTCCCGTCCCACGCTCCAAATTAGTTCTCGCTGTTCTCCTGGTAGCATGTGACTGTGTTGAAAAGATTGAATACTCCGCGTTAATGGGACAGTTTGTCAGATTCATCCTCTCGCACGTTGAGGGCGATCTTAAGAGCCGATGAGATGTCTGCTGCTGATTCATTACTCGGGTTTAGGGAATAAGCTGCTGGTGCACCCTGGCGATAATGACCTGCCTATCAGGATTATATATGCCTGTTTTTTTTCACATGGAGATCTGCAAGGCTCCACTGGCCTCCTTTTCTGGGAATGGCTGACTCAGCGTTCAGCCTAAATGTATCATAGACTAATAATCCGAAATGGTAAACACATTAGGCAAGTCAATTACTTTTTGGGTATAATTAGATGTTTAATTTAGGCTAGGTCTTGAAATAAAGTGGTAAGAAAAAGAGAGGATTCAAATTGATGGGGTCAAAGAAGATGCAAGTCATTGTATTTTATTAGATCTTAATTACATCTTGGACATTTCTCTTTGCTCCTTAAAGAGGTCACATTATACTCATTTAAAGTTCATATTTGTATTTTATGCCTGAACTGTGCTTTTCACCCTCTGTCTCAAACCAGAGCCCGGTCTGCTCTGATTGGTTAGCTGGCCAGCTTTGGTTAACCGCTTAGAGATGTCCCGCCCCTTAGCCTATCACATTTGTTAGCTGGGATATCACTGCAGCTCCACCGTACTTCATTCATTTTTATTTTAACACACATTTAGATTTCAACAAATAACTTTGACTTGCGATAAAACGTCAATTCTTTGTGCAGCCCTAATCAATGCTAATATTTATGTTCTCAATTTAATTACCCCTTCTCTCATTGAACACATATTAACATCTCATCGTTAGAAAATCACAGGTGGAATTAGTTAAATGAATGACCATGACAGGCTGTGGCCCTCTAAATACAACGCGGCCTTCGTTAATACTTTAATGACACCTGTTTCCTTTTTTGTCTTGACAAGTCCAACTGTCAACTGCAAAAAGCACATAGCTGCATATCCGCGTTAGCACGACCTGTAGATCTGTGTAATAGTGTGAATCCATTGGCAGGACTAATTTCTTGATGGCAACAAGCGGTGTGAACAACACTGACATATTATCACCTTAGAAAGTTAACCGGGCTAAAGTGCTAACAAACGGTTGCTCGTTTCCAGCTGACACTGAGCAACATTCATTTGGAGTCCTGATTATGTCTTCCTGGTGTATGAACGTCCAACGTTAACCCTTAGTGCTCATCATTCGCCACTGCCTTTTTTATTTATGGCCAACACTCGACTTGTTTTCAGTGTCTGGTGTGCAACATTATAGCCTCTTCTTCAGCCGCAGCAGCAAATTAGGTTTAACCTTTATTTATCCAGGGACGTTTCAGAGCAGTGCTCTTTTTCTTCACGCCCGGGTTACACTCACAGTTCTCGCACATTCACACCTGAGAGCTGCCCAGCACATCCACTGGGTTTTCTGTTGGCAACTGAGCTTCTCTAGTGAAGCATTTGGGGGCGAAGGGTTTTTGAAGCCATAGAATAATGATCATGTTGAAATACCCTCTGTTTATTATACAGCAGAATTCAGTAACAATGTGTGAGTCCTCATAGCAAAGCTATTCTGTTTATGTGTATTACAACTATAAAGGGCTGAAAAAGAGGAAGATGTGGTCGAAGATATCAACGTCTCTAATGGTCTGACCTCATGGGAACTGAAGCCAGTCTGTCTGAAAGGATGATATCATCTGCAGTCCATCATATCACTGATAAATGTAGTTATCTCATCCAGAGCCTTTCTTCTTTATGTCTGAATACATTTGATAAAAGCCCCTTCATTAAGGACAACATTTCAATTTTTTCCTTTATGCCCTGAGCACAAACCCTGCTCCCCAGTTCTGAGCTGGTATTGTCATGTGACTGCTAATCCAAGATCAGAGCTCTTAACTAATTCTGGGAAATGTTTATGCATTTGTCTCGGTGTGATGCAGAGGTGCCTGGAGACTGTATTGGTGGGTGGCCCCAGGAGTCCTCCAGGCAGGCAGGGACGGACACCGTAAGAGAGACGCTGCCTCCCCCCAGCACTGCCACCACCATGGCCAGGGAGCAGCCCAACGTGGGGGACCTCCTCCCGCTCCTCGAGACCTCCGACCTCCAGCAGCTAGAAGAGATCCGAGGCCTCATCAACGAGCATCTCAGCACCGGTAGGAAAAACATTTATCTTTGTGTCTCCAGACTCCTTTCTCTTCTTTTCTGGAACTTAATTAACTGCTACTTCCTGTTGTCCTTACAGAGCGAGGTTCCATGCTGCTAAACGGACTGGTTGATTACTTTTTGGAAACAAATTCTGCCCAGGCCATGCATATCCTCTCGTCAGTCAGAGAGCCCCACGATAAGGTGAGAAATGCACGCTTAACGCCTTCAAACCGGGATGTAAAAATTCACAATTTGGTGGTGGAATCAATTTTTCCAATAGGAACGCCGGGATTAGAGGATCTCATTGACCTGTATTTCTCCTTTTAGCTCCCTGTGTCCTTTAGAATTGCTTTAGTTTAGAGAGACAGGACCAACAATCAAATCTCAACATCAAATTTACATACACAGACAAACTGATGATCAGGAGAGGTCTAGCCATCATGTAAAATAAAGGAATAAGATGGACATTAAACCATACACACAGTCACGATCAAAGATATTTTATACATATTTTAAAGTCTACACTATTATGCAGAACAGTGTAAAAAAATAGCAACACAATTTCCACACTGACGTTCTTCAGATGCGGTAATGTTGACACAAAATAAAGGAGGTTTAAAAATGAAATCTTTCTTTAGTTCTTTCAAAAAATATGAGAACAAGTTTAAATTAACAATGAAAACAACAGAACACATTTATTGTCTTGGTGGTGATGCCCTTAGCTCTTCCAAATGGTATCAATTGTCTTTGTGTTGTTGTTGTTGTTGTTCTTAGTATTTGCTTATTGCCATGGCTAACAAAGATGTGCATCTGTTGTGGCCTAGAGGCGATTTTCATTATTTCTACAGTCACTTTTATTTGCATTTAGTCAAAACAATATTGCCATCCTGGAGTCTGAACTTCCATGAGAGCAATCAAACAACTGATTTCTGAATACAAATATCTGTAGAAATGGAAAACTAAATTAAGTTCTCTAATCGAAAGTTGCTTATAAGTCATTGACAAGAAAAATTCCAACCACCTGATGTATTAAATACAAAGCTATCCTCCCTCCCTCACAGCACCTTCTGGACAAGATGAATGAGTGTATGACCAAACAGGCCTGCCGGCTCCCCACCCTCACCCTGCTCGGCCATGTCATCCGCAAGCAGCCGTCCTGGATCCACAAGATCGCTCGATACCCTCTGCTGCTCTCGCTGCTCAAATGCCTGAAGGTAACCAAAGGAGATGTGGCTTCTTCTGCATTGTCCTGCTAACTCTAACTCCACGGTACTGTTTGAAGTTGTTCTGGCGACCTAAACATGGACCTTTCTAGTCTCATGGACTCATTTGCACGTCTTTCTGCCAAACTAAGACAGTAAGAGAGAGAGGCTGTATTAAATTACAAGCATGCTGTGCCAAACAGCAATTGTATAGGTAATATTAATCCTATTATGATTTTTCCATAACACTTCAGCCAAACCTGCCCCAGAAACTGCAGAAAATAGCTGAATTAGAAGCAAAATGACTCCCAGTTTCTCTCGTAAAATAGTATTCACATATTGAATGCTAGTTAGACTCTCTTGAAAGCATGGTGTAAGCTGGTGTTGTCTTCCTAACCAACCACCTGCCTCCTCAACCCCCTACCAGCTAAACATTTTAAAGTTATCTGGCCATTTCTTGAAACTACAAGCTAAGTATTGACGATAAATTACTTATCAATGCCATTGTCCTCACTGGCATAGCTCAAATACTGCTGTCAAACTCCTTAAGCTTTAAAACCATCCTCATTATAATAACATATTCAGAAACATCAAACTAAGAGACCCTCTTGTCAGATCAACAATTAAAGGTTCCTTTTTTTCAAGCTTTCAATGTCTGACTTTATAACTAACTTGAATACTTGTGTCTGGTTTTCCTGCAGACGGACATAGACGTGGTGGTGCTGATAACTGGAGTTCTGGTGCTGATCACTCTGCTCCCCATGATCCCTCAAGCTGGGAAACAACACCTGTGGGAGTACTTCGACATCTTCGGTCGCCTGGCGTCTTGGAACCTTAAGAATCCAGGTAGGAGCTTCCCTTCATTTCCCACAAAACATATAGCATCAAGAATCACAATGAGTTCGACTGTAGCTATTGTTACTTGATACTTTACCTGAATTTCTTTGTGACTCTCTTCACGTGTTCAGGGCACGTATCTGAGGTGTATCTGATCCACCTGCACGCCAGCGTCTACTCCCTCTTCCACCGTCTCTACGGCATGTATCCGTGCAACTTCGTGTCCTACCTGCGCTCCCATTACAGCATGAAGGAGAACATGGAAACCTTTGAAGAAGTAGTGAAGGTGAGGATGTTATCCCTGCTGCTGTGTGCACTTCATTAGAGTCTTTGCAGCCGATTACTAACAAAGATTTTGACCTGCCCCTTCAGCCGATGCTAGAGCACGTCCGTATTCACCCAGAACTGGTGACGGGAACCAAGGACCACGAGCTGGACCCCACCAGGTAACTCTTTCCTTCTCTGCCTGGAAACTTCTCTGATGAATCTTCTCTTCCAAGTCTGCTTCAGCATTCTGACTCTTGTGCTATGCTTTCCTTTAGGTGGAAAAAGTATGAAATCCACGATATCGTCATCGAATGTGCCAAAGTGTCTCTAGACCCGAAGGAGGCCTCCTGTGAGGAGGGATACGCCACCATGCCTGAGAACTTCTACCCCCAAATCCACCTGCGACCACAAGACTGCACTTCCAGCCCCTACACTGACCTCCACAGCAGCTACGGTCAGCAAACGCGTCATACACACTTGATAGCTCCTCAATGATACTGGAATTATTAATATTTTTGTCTCAGGCAAGAGTTAATTTTAGATTCAGCGTTAAAAGTGCCTAATTATTCTACCATCTATATTGGATAGTTAACAAGAACAACAGTGTTTAAAATCTTGTGAGCCCCGTATGTGTGTTACATGTTATGGGTAATATAAGGATATAGTTGTTACTTCTTATGCTGCTTTGTTTATTGTATCTTTGTAACTCTGGCACAACAATTTCCTTCTGGATAAATGAAGTCCTATCTTATCTCTTAGGCAAGCCTGTTTCTGAATGACCCAGCAAATAATTACACAATATAATAAAACATTTACAAATCCAGTATTGGAAAAAAGAAGTCATCATTAAAGTGATGCAATGCGGATAATTAGATAGAAATATCACTTAAAATAAATCGCAATTTGGTATTTTTCCAAACTGTTGAGCCCTAAAGTCAGACAAAATACTCCATATGTAAACCACTCATGGTTTCAGTGCAAAATAAATCAAAGGAATCATCCTTCAGTTTTATCAACAGTGAGTTCTAGTTGTGCCCATGTTTAGTGCTACTCTAATATGCATCATTTGTTTCGTTGCTTTGTCAAAAATAATGTTTCGATTCCACTTTAATTTCATACAAGAAATATTCTGTATCCTTTTCTCTGACTCTGAACCCGAATGTGACTTCTTCAATTGATTTTGAACTCGTTTAACGGACAGGCACCACTGCAGGTCGGTAGGTGCATCCATTCAAAGATTGATCAGACTATTTTGTGTTCTCGACAACAGGAAGCTCTTCTTCGACCCCGTTCTCCACTCCACGGCAGCCGCTCCCCCCGCCCCTGTCCTTGCCCCCCTTCTCAGGGACACAGTCCTCCTCCCGCAGCCCACAGACCTCCAGACGGCAGGTAAGATCATCCGCAGTGCGGTCAATGGCTGTCACAATCATGGTTCGGAGGGTAGTAACAGAGCACCATGCCGTTAAGCTTCTGTTTGCCGCTTACTCTTGTGAATGCGGCCATGTTTGCACTCCATATGTCAGGGCAGTCCTCTGAAAACCACACATTACTCTCAATCACAGCAACAATGTGGTTCTAAAAAAGCGCTGACAGGAGGATAGTTTTTGAGTCAGCAAAGGCAGATCAATCTTCAGGAATCAAACATGTGCACCAGTCCTCATCCTGCCTTCTCTACAGTATGTAGACACTCCCTAGGGCTGGTTGCCATAGAGATCAAGTCCCTTACTTTCTATTATTGGGTCCTCCACACAAGGGAGGGGTGTTATTTTATATTTCTCTCTGAGGATTTGAGTCAAATAGACGCTACAGACATACTGAGGAATAATTGGGAAAACACCAATGAAGGAAATTAGACAGTTTCTATGTGCACACTTCTCAAAACACACAATCAGTTTAACTTCATCTATGGGTTTAGTGCATGGTGTTATGTAGTCCTTCCATGTGCATCAGAGATATGCTTTTAAATACATTTCTGCTGATTTTTGAGACCTATTCTGAGCCATTCTTGCTGTCAGATGTGTAATAATTGTACTGTTGGGTCTCTTTCCGTGCAGAACTCCACCTGTGAACTCAACTCTTCCTGCGGGGGGAAGGACCCTCTGTGGAGCCCCTCCTCGTTGTGCGGCATGGCCACGCCCCCTTCCTCCAGGGGCATGTCGCCCAACCTAGAGCTCTCCCACAGTGCCTCACACCTTCCCAGCCGCTTCCACTGCACATCAGGTACACACCCCTACACTCAAACAGCTGTTGATTTACTGTAGTGATTTTTTATGTTCTGAATAAGTAACACTGGAATTTTCTTTCCTGTTGATTGTTTTCCGAGCAGGAGGGAAAGGAACGCCAGCCTCCAGCACTCCAGCCACCTCCTCCCCGCCTCCCACCCTATCAGATGACTTCCCCATAATCTCTTTACCAGCCAACACAGTCCAGTCCAGTCCGCCTAGAAAGGTATTCTCCCCCCCCCTTCCATTCTAACATTGTTACACCACTCCCCATTTACTTTAATTTTTCCAATTATATTCGGCGCAACAGAATTACAAAAGGTCAATGACTTTGGGATAAATGTTAGTTTCCAGGCGGCTGTTTTGCTGAATTTCTTCGCAGTTTATTTAATCCAGATCCTGTTCCTCTTATGCTGCTTAACGAGGAAGATCCAAGCAAATAGGATTTTAAAAATGTGAAGCAAATTTCCTTGATAGAAATTTTGTAAAGCAACAACAAAAATAGTTAAAATCATTGAAGGCGCATTTTAATTTTCTCTTGTTTGAGTCTTTTTTTGGCTTTTTATCTCATAAATGTTCTTTATTCTAGTGTGTACATTATCATAGAGTCTCTAATCACCTCTGCATGTCTTTCATCCAACATTACATCATTGGAATATTCTCAAAAGTAGAAGAGCAAAATCAAAGCACTGAGAATATAATTATCCTAAACTCATTATTAAAACTATAAACTGCGTATCTCTCCAGGACCGTCGACAAGGAGAAAGCAGTAAGCCTGTGCTGGTGAGACAGGAGCCAGTGAGAGAGACGGAGAAGAGCGCAGAAGTTCCCGCAAACAGAGGTTAGTCACGACGCGGCTCATGCTCAGTAATTCCAAAGTGAGGGTCCTTCATTTTTTCTATTGTATCTGAAATGACTTCTAGCAACTAGCATGGTTAATTGTCTATCTGGAAAGAACCCGGGGGCAGTCAGTGGCGCGAATAATTAGACCGGAGCCAAAATATGTCTAGCCTGAAAAGACCTCTATGAGAAACAGAACATCATGAGCAAGCAATTAACCCGCAGTTAAAAGGTGCCATAATAGAGATAGTTTTCATGCGCTTTTACAGCCCTGTCTGCCTCAAAAAGCACGTTTCTGGTGTGCCATGTGATCTGAACTCCAGAGTCCTCTCTGATCCTCTCAAATGTTCAACATACAGACAGACAGACCTGCTGCAATACAACAGGATCCAACCCGGACTTAATTAGCAGGATTATAATTGAAACTCAGCTTAAGCTCTCGTTTTGTTGCCAACATTTTATATAATTTGGCTCATTAACCCTCTGAAACCCAAGCAGTTGAGGGTGGTTTTTTTTTTGCCTCTTGTCACATTTGACTCAATGGGGCATACTTTTTCACTTCTATGCTTCTACTGTGACTTGATTCAATGCTTAAATGTTCAAAAGGGTCTTCATTTTTCTCATACTGCCTGTGCTGCAGCACCTCTTTCACCCTCTGTCTGAAACCAGAGCCCAGAGCTGTCACTATGTTGTCAAAATTGTTACCAAAATCTAATTGTCTGTCCTAAAAACAAAAAAAACATCAGTTGGTTTCATGTTGTGTTGATGCTTTGGAGGTGTCATTATCCACACTTCCTCATCAGATGCAGGAGCTGCTGAGAACGTCTCCATGACTCTGACGGAGCTGTCGGTCTTCATGAAGAAACAGGAGCTGGAGCTTCAGCTGAGAACAGAGAAGGAGAGGGAAGAGGGTGAGTATCCAAATACTACAAAATACAATCAGTGTTCGACTCAGCATGGAAAAGCCCCAGGAGACATTGTGGGTATCTTCACTAAGAAAGGTTATCCACCAAAACCAAATGAAGCCTGACATTGGGCTCACAGAGAAAAGAAATGAACTGTTTTTGATTTGTCTTCGGTAAGATGGAGGTGCACAAAACGTGTTTGACCAGCCAAACCACAGGGTTTCCTGACTCAAGTCTGCTTATCCAGTTCCAGCAATTAAAACAATATGTATTTATAAAGAACATAAATGCAGCCTAGACAATTACTAATGTGTATAATAACAACACAATTGTCACCAAATGCAACTTTAAGATATTGTCACTATGATGTGATCCTTCTTTTACAGTTCACTTCATCTAAATGAACCTGAGCTCATGCACTTTGACTAAAATATCCAAGATACTTATCGTATACAATTTATAATCCTGTGTGTGTTTAGCTAGCTCTGCACAGTTATTGGTTTGAATCCCACTTGAGCCACCCGTACTAAAAATAAATGCACCTACAGTTCTGTGAACCACTTTGGATCAAAGCACCTGCCAAATGGTACAAGATCTGCTGCCAAAGCTCGCTGCTTTAGATTTAAACATTTCCACTCTCTTTGGGGGGGGGAACAGAAGCCCAGAAATCTTCTTCCTTTCTGTTTAGGATAGCAGGTACTTGGCACTCAAAGTGTCGGCAGAAATATTTAAGCTCAGATATTGGAGTTCTGAACATACATGCAGGTTTAAATCCTCCAAAATCCTCCTTATGTTGTTTCTGATGTAGCTGCCATCACCGAGGAGCTGCTGAAGATCACCGAGGAGAAGCAGGAGTTGTCGGGCCTAAGGGGCTTCGACTCGCCCTTCTACCACACCACTGAGACTCTGACCGGCTGTCAGGCACAAGACAAGACCCTCTCCAACGCCCAGTCTGGAGACCCTGTCACCTACCATGTTGAATCGACGCCAGACAAAGCGGAGACCACTGCGAGCAGCAGCGGCGTCGGGAGCGAAAGAGAAGGAAGGGGAGCGGGAGACAGCAGGGGGTCAGCCCCCGGTCTCGAGCAGTCCTGGTCCTTCCAGTCATGCTTCACCCCCATAGACCACCACCTGCACAGGAGCCCCTCGGCCCCGGACGACGAGGTTGGCAAGTTCGGGATGTTCTCCCCGAGCCCGTGCAGCAAGACCCCGGCCATGGTGCCCTACGAGTCGTTCTTCGACCTGGCTCTGCCCCGAGCAGCGTCGCTCTTTGTGGGCCAGAAGACGTCGGAGGCGGTGCACAAGGCGGCGCTGGAGAGGCTGTTGCAGCAGGAGGAAGGCCTGGAGGACGGGGAGGAGGAAGGGGTAGCGACCGCTTCGCCCCTGGAGGTGCTGGATCGCCTTGTTCAGCAGGGGAGCGACACCCACGATAAAGTTCTCAAGAGGTGAGAGGCTAACTTCGATTTGTTTGAATCTAATCAAGGTTTAATGAACTTTTTTATGTTATTTAGAAATATGTTTCGTCTGAAGAGGTTTTCCACCTAACCCTAACTCCTTTTCAGCCTTATTTTAACCACACACCAATATTCCTGTAATCCCGTTCACGTACACAACATATTGAGACGATTTCCCCATAATTGTTCACATGGCATACAGTTCTACAAGATTGGTCAAGTGTGCACTGTTCGACTCACTGCTGTAACTGCCACACATCACGGCAGAGCTCCTGACTACAAATTCTCTCAGAAGATCGCCCATCACACACACAGCGCTTTAGTGGATTACATCAAAACTCTCTCCTGTGCTCAGCCTGTCTGGGTCGTTTCCAGTCTGTTACTGCGGCTGAAAGGAAAACAGCCAGTTGAGAACAAGTACGACATTGTTCAGTGTCCGCCGCCCCCTTTTTTCTTTCCCCACACACACGCACACACACACACACACACAAAGCAAACCGGTCAGAGCCAATAATACGACCGCGTCAGCAGTGTCAACGCTGGACACAGAACAATCTGGCTTCACTCATTTCCCTAGTCCAGCACTCCTGTCTTCATCAGAGCCAAACACTGGCTTCTGCTCTTCATTGCATTACATGTCAACACGGTGGCCATATTGGTACAGTTAGGCCACGCCCCCTTAATATCTGTATGTCTATCAAGACAGGAGGTTTAAAATGTTCACACCTCGCTGAAGTTTGAACACATTTTTCAGCAGTTTTGTTTGTAAAAAAAAAAGCCAGGCATGTACATTTCTTAAACAGGAAACCTGGTTTAATTAAAACATGTGGGGTTTTTATATCAAAATACTTGATAGGCCTACCAATTATAACATTAGCAGTACAATTTCTACCATATAATATTTACGGTAAAATTACGGTCAAAAATAAACAATAACAAAATACACTTAAGTTAAAATATTAAGTTAATTCATTCGGAAAGGACTATAAACATTTGACTACTAAGTAAACATACAAACAGATATTAAAAAAGACACAGGGTGCTTTCACTACATGTAAAGTTGATGTAAATGACAATATATATATATAGTATGGATAGCTTTTTATTGACTAACATTTATTGTCCTTTTGTGATATCAAATTCAACCGTATAACATAGGAAATGCTGTTGCCTGTTGCTTGGGCCCTTCCCTTTTTCTATTGGAGCAGGACAAAAGTCTGGCATCTGCTCTGTTTGAACTGGCAAAACCTGTGTTTCTTTTTTAATATGGCACAGTACTTGTGGTAAATCCGGAAAACCTGGTTTGAGATGTATTGTGTTTTGTATTACAACCAACGTCAATAAAACACGGCTGAATTTGGACACAGCAATATTTTTTTCCAGTCCAAAAACCACAAACTCTTCCGCAAACACTTATTTATACACACATTTAAATGGCTACTGGAAGTGGTTCTGTTTACGGTCTTATCCAGAGCAGTTAGGAGAGAAACATCCCAGGGAGATCATCCATCTAAAATGTTTTTCTTTCTCTCCTTTTTTTCCAGATTACCTTTGCCAAGTAAGTCAGCTGACTGGACGCACTTTGGAGGTAAAACACTGGCAGCGCAGCACTGCCGTACACTGATAAAAGACTCTATTATGAGGACTGCAGAAGCAGCGTTACTCAGGCATGACTAGTGATTCGTCACAAGGTCCGAGACGTGAACAAACGCTTCCCAGACAGACAGACAGGGAATGTGTTCAGCAGAGGGTTGTGTCGAGACGCTCACAGTTCCCACAGTCACGCAGAAACCCGATCAACTCGGAAATTCGAAAAGTTTGCCACTTATTAGAGATTTACCCCTCGTTTATTTACCTCCCCTGTGTGCATTCAGTCAACCGGAGCCAGAATCTAATCTTCTCCAGCTGACAACAAAACAGAAAAGCTCTGTTGTTTTTATGAAAACTCTCCGCCAACTTGTAATTACAACTCTGGAACGTAATCATCTCCCCGGGTTTGACTGATGGGAGTCATTTCTCCCTCTAACTCTGCAAACCGATGTGACCCCTCTTCTCTGCCCTCTTCCCCTTTGTACACGTTGACAAGTGAAGCTCTGTCTTGGAAGTGTACAGCATTTTTCACATTTTTAATATCTTACAGTGTGATCAACTGGGTAAACCTCAGCCTTAAAGGGACAGTGTACATGATTTGAAGTTGAGCTGTGTAAACTAATCCAAAGTCAGTCTGTTTACCTAAAGTAGAGGGGTGTCGGCATGCCACTTGTTTGGAGAAACACAGGAGAAAGGAAGCTAAGCATTGTTCTGCTTCGGATGGCGGCAGCAGCTAAATGTATTTTTTACTTTACCCTCAGACAGCCCTTTCTGTTCACACAACTAAAACAGTTATAAACACGCTCTTCAAACCCACCAAACTCTTTGGCAATTATGCCTCTCTGCAGCGAACACAGGGATTTTCGCCCTTGCAGACCATTTACCTGCACACAAGCCTAAAGTAATACAATTATCTTTGATATTTACCTAATACAACCTCACTTCAAACATACATTTAATTATCCCTTTAAGGTCAGCCAGGTAAAGTTCTAACCATCAGGTCAGAGGTTCAAATCCAAAGACAAGCTGATACAATCACTTGATATGGATCTGTAAAACAGTCACCTATTTAAAGTTGTTTTCATCCTGTTTGCCTGCGGGAAGTTCTCACCATGAGCCAAGGTACAAGTGATTAGTTTAAGTGCAAATTTGGGAATCTTATTATATCGTTTCTTGAAACCGAAAAAAATCCAGGGTTTTTTGCACAATGCAGCTCACTTGTTTGCACCTAATTAGATTGCAGCATTTTGGTCGGGGTGTGTATTTATTTTCTAAATTGTGCTTTGCAAATACCACAAAAGGCTTTTGTAAATACTGTACCAAATACAATTGGAAAATTAGATTGAAGTAACAAACTGTTAAATCAAAGAGTAGATAAACAAGATTAGGGCTGTTACACCAGATGGTCTAAGCAAATTTATGGTAGTTATTTTTTGGAGATATTTCTTATGCTGCTACAGTCAGATTGTAGTCAGTAACAGAGAGGGTTCAAAGCCTTGGACTCTGAGTTTTCTGTAACTTTTTGTGCAAAAACTCACCCTTTTTCGCACATTTTTAAATGAAAGTATCCCTAAATATAAGATCCGTAGTATTTATATGGTATTTTGCTCCTTTTGTCATTAAATGATCTGTAATATTCTGGTGTCTCACCCTGGATGATAACGAAATCGGAATACTTTATTTATAGTACATTTAAGGGCAAAAAGAAATGTACTGTATATTAGAAAATAACGATATATATTCACATAAATAAGGAATACAAATGTGCAACAATAAGATAATTAGAATAGAATACAAATATTTATATTAACATGAGTTTGGTAAATATTTGCATATTGTACAAATTGATTTGCAACAGTTTATCCCGGCGGAACCACAGTGGTAGTAAAGTATTAATTACAATACTACTCCGGAAAACCTGGTATTGCTTGAAATGTAAAATATAATACACCTTAGTACATTTAAACTCTTATGCGTGTCATGATTGTGACCTTGTTATTTACATTATTATTACCGCGGGCTCCCCAGGTTCGGCCCCGCTGGACGAGCTTCACACGCTGCGCAGCCAGCTGCTCCTGCTGCACAACCAGCTGCTGTACGAGCGCTACAAGAGGGAGCAGCACGCCGTCCGCAACCGCCGCCTCCTCCGACGTATCATCAACGCCACCGCGCTGGAGGAGCAGAACAACGCCATGGCAAGTTTGCACGTTTTCTCTCTTACTTCAAAGATATCTTCAGAGACGATTAAAAACTCCAGCTGTCAAATTAGTCAAGAATCACCTGTAGGACGCAGCTGGGACTGAAGTTGCTTAGGTGACCCCGACAACAAGTGGCGCTTTCAAAGAAGGATGTTTGTCTTCTGGGATGAAATGTAAACAAAGTGGAGAAACACTGACACATTCATGCCGTAATCAGCTGAAAATTGTGCATGGTAATTGAGTTTTATTGGGGAAAAACTGTCCTCACTAAGTGTACGTTCACACTGCAAAGCTTTGTGCTCTATTAGGAAAAATTTGCGTAGATCAGATTTGATTTTTGTTTGGCTGTTCACATAATGTTTTTACATGTGGGCAATGTCAGGTGCTGAATTGACCCAAATGCAAAAACAACAATTAGATCATACTCCGCATGCTGTCATAGGAAATGTAACATGGAGGCCACCTACGTAAGCTTTTACGGTGGATTTCTATAGAAGAAAAAGAGCTACATTTCTGGTATGGCCTTTTAGGAGCAGTGGCTTCTACTTCTGGACGGAGCTGTGTGATGAGTTTTCCATCTAGAGTGACGTAAAAGTCTCACCAATTCCAACCTGTATCTGTTTCCCAGAGATCATGTGATTTAGTTTTTTGTTCACCCGGTAAAAAAAACCCCCAGATCTTGAGTCGCACAGGATAAACCTAACATTCTAGGACACTCTTTCCTGCAGTCTGAGCGCAGCAAAAAAGACCGTCTGGGCTGCACAAACTGCTGCAAAGTGCCTTAACAGATGTATTTTATCTAACTGCTCTACACTTTGTGCTTATTGTGTGCATTTTGTGTGTGTGTGAGCAGAAGGACCAGCTGAACCTGCAGAGTGTTGACATCGTGTCTCTGAGGGAGAGTCTGCAGGTGGAGCAGCAGCGCTACAGGCAGCTGTGGGACGACCGGGAGACGGTGGTGACCCGACTGCACAGTCAGATCAGACAGCTGCAGCAGGGGCGGGACGACTACTACACCAAGAACCAGGAGCTTCAGGTACACATCTCTATACACTTATAATCAGACAGTACACACACGCGTCCACAGTGGTTGCATTTATCAGATACATCTCTTTAATCTGCTGCTGTGTCGTGTCTTCAGAGCAAGTTGCAGGAGTATCAGAAAAGGATGGATGAGCTGGAGGCGGAGCTTCAGAGGGCCAACAACAAAGTCTGCCATACTGGTCACCTCCTCAACCAGATGACTATCAAGGTAAAAAAAAACACCCGAGTCATGGTGTGATTTATAATAGTTAATTCCTCAGTTTCAGGCGGTTTATTCAGTACTGAACCTGTAACCTGAAGGGTTTTTATTTCTGTCTGTATGGATGAATGAAAGCAAACCAGATTCAACAAGGTGCCACGGAAAACGTCAGCCTTTTATACACTATGTCACGTCTCATTGAGCTGATCCTTTCATCCAACAGACATACAATAGGTGCAATCAACCATGAAGATATATGCAAGAAAAATGCAAAAATCCTGCAAATAAATTCCAAAAAGCCAAACTTTTCTGAGCTATATACAAACGTGAAGCCTTCAGTTCAACTTGTGTCCGATTTTTTCTGTGCTGTATGGATTCCTTCCAAAAGCAGAGTGTCTTCTACATGTTTTATCTTTCATGTCTGGACAGGTTTTCCATTTCACATAAGGAGATAAACATGATCACTATCAAAGCATTTTTCTTCTCTAAGTTAAATCAGAAGTAGTGTTTAGTCGCTGCCATTCAGGCTCCTCTAGTGAGCAATTTAAATAGAGCATTCATCTTCTTTTGCATTATAAAAAAGTGTATGGTTACAGGTCTTACACAAGCAATAATAATACAAATTAATGTAATCAAAACTCTAATACATAAAAAATCTACAAAACAAAAGAGGAATAAAAGCAAGAAAGAAAAGATACTTCAATTAAAGGAAAGAAAACGGATAAAGGGAATTTTGAACGTCAATTAATAGAATATAGTTTAAAGATAATAGACATGTAATTATTTGAAGGAAGAAAAAAAAGTACCATTATTTACAACAACCTGCCTAAGAGTCATAAGTAATGTTTTGTCAGATTTTCCTCCCGCCTTACTTAAAAAAAGGACTTGGGCCGGATAGTGATCAGACACTTGGGTCAGACTATAGGAGGGTTACAGCAGCACATGCCCCCCCACCCTCATCCTACCACCTCTCTGTAGTCTGCACACTGTCCCAGGGCTCCGTTGCCTTGGAGATGGTGTCCCACCCTCTCTATTTTTGGGTCAGCGACACAGGGGGTCTGGGTGTTTTTCTGCCTCCTGGGGTTTGTGTGAGGTCTGTTTACATCCTCTGACCCAGGAAGCAGGATTTTAGCGGACTAAAGGTCCTATTTCTGATACTCAGACAGAAGAAATAGCCTGTATGGTTTGGTATTCTATCATATCAAGGCCTGGGGAGGAATTTCTTCAGGGGATTTTCATAGGAACAGAGAGACATAAAGTGACATTTCCTCCACAGATGTGTATGCTGGGATATGCACAGCTCATTTGGAGAGATCATTAATGACTCAATCTGCCAGACTCAGTGTTGATGCTTTCCCAGATATTCCGGGACAGGTGTGATTTGTAGTATAATTGCTGTTTTGCCCTCCATCGTCATTGTTTGTCTCGCGTGTCCTTCAGCTGAGCAACAGCGAGAGCACCCAGCAGCAGATGAGCTTCCTGAACAAGCAGCTGCTGCTCCTCGGGGAGGCGCACAAGCTGTCCATGCAGGACCTGCAGCACGCAGGCGCCGATAATACCAAGGTACATTGGAGAGAGGGCGTGTCTTTGTGTGTGGGACAGATGCAAAGTACTACAGAGACAAAAAAGGAACACTTACTTACTGGTATTGTTGGAAAGTATTCAGTTCCTTAACTCTTACCATCCTGGGAAAATACTACTTTACAAGGAAAAGTGTTGCATATTATTATTAGTTGCTGCTGTTATTGTTTTAGGTTTTGCTCATTTTAAAAGTCCTATAAACAGTTAAGTAGTTTAACCTCCATTAAATAATGATATCGTATCAGGTTATCATATGTTTGAAGCTTTGTTTGATTCCATGAGAACAACGCATCTCTAAAAAATGTCAACTTTTAATGAGTTTCTCGGGGAAAAAGCCCAGTTTTTCAGATTGTGTCAGAAAGATGTGATGGAGTTAAAAGTACATTTTTTCCCAATGAGATTGATGGGAATATAAAGTAGAAAAAGGGAAATACTCTGAATACTAACTGAATTTTACACTTAAGTTCAGGGATTTAGAACTTTAAGATAACATAGATGTACCTAATAGTCACTAGCACTTTGTTTTATCAGGTCTGAAAAACTGGGTCAGAGAAAGATTGCATGAATAGCTGTTTAGGAAAGTCTGGAGGTAGAAATGACAAAGCGTGAGGATTAAAGAGTTTCCTAATTTTCTTCACTTTGTGCCTGTGTGGACAATGACCCACCACCACCACACAGGAGGCCCAGATGCTGAAGGTGTCTTACGGAAATGAGGTTGAGACCCTGAAGCAGAGCCTGCTGGTTCAGGGTCAGAAACTGGAGGCGGCGCAGCAGAGAGTCGCCGAGCTGGAGACGCACCTCTCCAAGAAGGAACACCTCATCGCCGAGCAGAAGAAGTTCCTGGAGGATGTGAAATGTCAAGCAAAGTGAGTGTGAACCTCCAAGCCCTCAGAAAAGCTTCTCGTATCCTCTTTGCCCTCTTCATCTTACGTTCTCTGTTTGCAGAGCGGAGCTGCAGGCCTCAGACAGCAGGTATAAGGCCCAGAGGAGGATCACTCAGATGCTGCAGACTGAACTCCTACAGCTCTACAGCAGGGTGGAGATGGAGGCTCCTGCCAGCACTGTCTGCAGTTCACCACCAGGGGGCAGAGCTGACCCACACACTTGTGCTGACTCCAGGTCAGGCTCAGCTCATTTCTTTAGTGTTGCTGTTGTGTTGTATTGCAATTTCAGTGCTAATACGACCACACAATGTAATCCACTTGAGCTATGGTTTATAATGGTCCCCAATCGTTGTGCATTGTGGCAGTTTAAGCGGACCAGTGTTAATATTTTCTCCTCCACAGTGTCACGGTGCCAGGTGGACAAA
Organism: Eleginops maclovinus; assembly: GCF_036324505.1. Taxonomy (NCBI): domain Eukaryota; kingdom Metazoa; phylum Chordata; class Actinopteri; order Perciformes; family Eleginopidae; genus Eleginops; species Eleginops maclovinus. The sequence goes on from NC_086356.1 coordinate 4,955,573, forward strand.
GCAAACCTCACACCATCGAGGAGTTGGACGGTAGACCGCCCCACGACTCCCCCCAGGGAAATGGCAGCACTTTATTGCCGCGCCATCCAAAACCGAGCAACTCTTCCAAGACGACGGCCAACTCCATCAACGGCAGCCAGGACCCGGCCCCGCCCCTGCTGGTGGAGCCCTCCATGACCTGTCCCTACAGCAACCCGCTCACTCCCCTGCCTCCCTGCGAAGCACCGGTCACCGTGGGCTCCTACCCCAGCGCCAAGAGCTTCCTGGGGATGAGGGCCCGCGAGCTGTTCCGCAACAAGAGCGAGAGTCAGTGTGACGAGGAAGAACCGTCGACGCGTCTCTCCGGTCTCGCCCACGGCCTGAAGACGGATCTGTGCGTGGAGCCGCCGTGCCCAGGTTTCGACGCCCCCATCGGTCCCGCACCTTCCCCCATTCCAACTCCAACCCCGGCCCACACCACCCCTCTCACTGTGCCCATCAAGGAGCCGCCCTCTGAGCCCAAGCAGCGGGCCTCCAGCCAGGAAAGCCCCCGCAGGAAGGCAGCGTCAGGCTCAGGCGGAGGGCGAGGTCAGGCAGGGTCAGGGCGCCCCCGGCAGCAGCAGCTAAAGATCATGGACTACAACGAAACACACCACGAGCACAGCTAGAGACACGGGATGCAGGGCGGCGGCCGAGAGACTACAAGTTTTAAACGATGGAGAAAGAGCTACAAATCAGCTGAAGAGTTAACATGTCAGTGACTCTTTGGAATTCAGTGTTATTTGTTCAAATCCTCTGAGTGGACAACAGGATTTCCCATAATGTTTTCCTACCTTTTTTTTTTTTGCTTCTTTTTTTATACTGTCATTCCCCTGAAAAAATGTTGACAAGGTGTGTTGTTACCGGTGGAGATGCTAGTCGTAGGAATTTGGATTTGATGCAAAGATGCTAATGCTAGCAAGATGACACTGTGAGTCTGAAAGTGAAATGAAAAGTTCATGCAAAATACAAAAACCCCACTTTGCTCGAGTCGCTTTATAATGCCTTCACAGCCAACACAATGTTAGCAGCAACTTGTCTTCTGAACCAGTGACAGTCCACAAACCATTTTGAATTTGTACTCGAACTACTTTCTAGTAAAGAAATAGTCACTTTAAAAAAGAATCATATTGAGGTTTGTGGGTTAACATGGACACTATTTCAGGACAGACTGGCTGTGATATTTATAAGATATCAGGGCATGCCAAATATTGCTTATTTCACCACCATTGTGTTGCCTATGAAAACAGGAATCTAAGAGACAGATATCTCAACATTTGGACAGGATAAAACAATATACTACTAGAGTTCATGGAGAATTCCTTTTTATAGTTTGGGTGTAATGACCCTTTAAAATCCAAACAAGGAGCGAGTAATGTTACATCTGTCACGATCATCTGTTAGGCGTGCTTTGGCGTTGACCATGGACTGAAATATATGTTAGATATCAGAACGCAAGTCGAGGGTTCCATCAAAGCGGTGATAAGTTTATTATCGAGAAACTTTGAAGTGAAACCAATTGAAAAACTGACATTTCCATACAAAGTTCAATTGAGTTTTTGTCCAAATTAAGTCAGAGAGAGAATGTGTGTTATTTGCGAATGGGCGAGCATGTAGGTCGTGTTGGTTCTCGCATTTCAGCAGAAATGCAATGAGGAAAGTGTATGAAAATGAAACCTGATAAAACTGTTTGCATTTTTATGTATTCCATTGTACCTTTTATGTTTTATTTATTCAGCCATGAAGGGCTCCCATGACGTACATATCCTAAATTTAAACAGACCTGGCAAGTAACACAAGCCATAAGCTATTAAAAAAAGTCATCTTTTTCTGTTGAAAGATGATTTCTAAATTGTGTTTGTTTCTCATGTTGAGTGTACATTCAGCTAGTACAGCGTGGGAAACAAACCAAGTACATGTTGTCCAATCCTGTGTCCTTCTGCAGGTCTGATAAACAGGGAGTTTCCTCGTTTCCTTCTGATTATTAGAAGTAAACTCTGGCATTGAAAGTCATCTAAATCCTGTTGTCCACCTGGAACTCCTGCTGTCACTTCCTTTTGCCTCGCTATCTAAAGCATGTTCAACAATCCACTTTAAATGCCAACAGTAGTAACTACCGCAAACCAAGACAGAAGGTACAATCAGCACAAACTGAAGAAAAACCAGGACTCTGACCAGAGCTGGAGATATCTGGGATAAAATGGCAAAAAAGGAAGTTCTTAAAGCAGTGGCTTGTGTTTAACTGTGAACAATAAAGATCGTCTTCAATGTTTTGCACTACAATTCTGAGTTTGGCTTTCTTTCTGCCGCTTAATGTTTCCCCCTCCATTTGTACCTATGTGGTGCCATGGTGTTTTTTCATTATGTCCAGTAGAGGTTGAGTTTGGTTTGGGGACGGGACACTTTCAGATGTTTGCTCATAGAAGAGTCTGTCCTTCTAAACTGTTCTGTTGGTTTCGAGCTCAATGGAAAACAGAGAAAGAGAGCTTTGTCATGACATTAGAGTATTGGATGATTGTCTTTGGTTGTCAACCCTGTGAAATAAAGCCCAACAACGCACAAAAGCACAGGTATGGGTCACTAAGATGAAAAAAAAAGTGATATTATTAAAATAGGGATACATAATTTTAGTAATTTAATTAACCATTTCCTTAAATCTGATTATTTGACACTTGACACTTTTACTTGATCGATTGTTGATCAGACAATTAATGCTATAGGAAATTATCGTTTTTTATTTCTATTTTTAGTCAGATTTGTAACCGCATTTACAATCTCTCATTAGTTTCCCTATCTTAATATGTGAACCCCTCTAATCACAGCCATTTAAATAGTGTCTGTAGGCCCTCTGCGTGGGCTCAGATGGGATGCATTTAGCAATAGGCTACCTTTGTTCCATTAAAAAAAAACGGCTTAAAAATATACAAACATAGTCAAATTAATTTCTAGAACTGCTTTGGTGACGCAGTTCTTGTAGAATACTTTTATCATTCAGTAAGTTTTTCCCACTCTCATGTCTGTCCTCTTAACCATCCATTAGCTTAATTTAGCATAAACCGTTAGCTTAGCCCTGTTCAAGGGTTATACACCGCGCGGCTGAACTTAATTAGGCTAATTAACCTGCCTCGTGCCGTATCGTAGCATATTTGACTGTAATGGATATCTTCTTTTAAACTAACGTAAAGTCCCAACAAGATGGTCTATTTCCTTTTCTTCAACAGAGGTAAGTCTGAAATGTTCTCAAATTTAACATTTCGGTTTTGTTAGCAAAACAAAATATAGCTGTTAGCTAGTTCCTACAGTGCAGCAACAATGATTGTAATTTGATTTACATGCATGAAAACTGTCATTTCTCAAGTGATGATAAATGTAAGTGAAAAGAGCATATATACAAACTGTAGGACAGTTGTGTGACCAAGGTGCATGTTGATTATTCACAAATGACTTAGCTTAGTTATTGTAGCAACGATTTAAGAGGATATTTATTGACTAGCCTGCTTTAGTGTTGTGGGATATCTCAATTTAACCTTGTACAGTGAATCTGCATTTTCATATTTAAAGTGTAAATTGGGAGGTGGTGCTTTTTAATAGAATGAATCTGCATGCTGAAAGATCTCGCTGGAGTGGAAGTGAGTCCTCTGTAATCCCTACTCCAAATACAATATCAGGCTAAATGTATTCATATTGGTTTTATCATAGTTATTTTATTATAAAACGGGATATACGGGTTTATTCACTTATTTTGTCTGAGGATTTGTGTCTGGATATATAGAATGTTGTCACTCAAAATGTTGGATTTAGCTCGATTTATTTTTTTTTAATAGTGTACCATCTTCCTTATTCACACTCCTGTAAGTGTCCCTGTTTCTTTATTGTTTGTATTTACTTTCATTCTTCTGTTTGTTATCCTGTTTCCACCAGAGGACACTGTTGCTCCAAAATGCAGCCCACTCCGCAGCCATGTTGGGATCAACAGGTAAGGCAGTGTGGTAAAGATGGTGTTACACAGATGATGATTGAAGATGATCCACATGCTTAGGCTGTTAATGGTGCTTTTCAATATATGACAGCTGGATTCATGATATTGACCAGAAGAGCTGTTATTTTTCCTGTATTTTTAGGAAATAGTATCAAAAAGGCAGAAAACCCTTCTGTAAAGACATTAAATAGAATATGACTGATGCTACAACAATTTCTATTTCTATTAATTCATGATTATTTTTACACAAATATGGATGTATAAGGGTGAAAATGCGACAGCCTTTCCACTAAAAGCATTCTGTCACTGTGTGTGTGTGTGTGTGTGTGTGTGTGTGTGTGTGTGTGTGTGTGTGTGTGTGTGTGTGTGTGTGTGTGTGTGTGAGAGAGATCAGCTCTCTATTCCCCAGGCCTGGCTGTGAACTCTCATCCCGCTTCCAGGACTGAATCATTTTTTGTGAGTACAACCGACCAAGTATGATTAGTTTATCAAACGTGTGCATATGTATTTCACGAGAGAGAGTCCAAAAAAAAAAGAGGGAAAAAAGTGGTATGATTAATTTACCAGCATTCCGCAGGGTCAAGGAAATTGATGCAGGATAATTGGGCACATAGGGAATCCTTGGCAATTTGTGCTTTCAGACTCTACTTGAGAAATTAGATGTCAGTGCAAATGTGAAATTGCTCCTCAATGTTCTCAAAGATTCCATGAAAATTTAAACATAAATCTTAAGTATTTCCAGCAAAGGGATTCTTCCCCTGTTTTTAGTGCCAACTTGAAATGAAGCCCTGTGAAAATGATCTGAATGAAAGTGTGTGTGTGTGAGGGGGGGGGGGGGGGGGGGGAGAGACATGCCAGCTTGTGTAAAGTTGGGGCTGCACTCGGAGGAGGATGTTCGGGGCTCATGCTCTCGGTAAAATCCTCATGCAAGAATTCATTAGGTTCTTTTTTTCTGACAGGAAGTAAAGTTTGAATTCATCTGAAGATGTGTAATTATAATATTGGAGCTGTGTACACCTATAGCGCGAAATATAACTCAGACGGAGCGGTATAGCCTACTTTTTTATTCTCCGGTTGTCAATTTGCAAGTTGTAGGTACAAACGTGCGACACATGTGTTCATTTGAATGAAAATAAATTACACAGGAGTGAATAATTGATATAAAGGAGAATACATTCGTCAAGTTCGGAGAGTTCATTGATTGATAAAGTTTTAATTTGAAGGACATATTTATTTTGAAACGCTGCTCTGATAAACCATTTGCTTTTAATCCACTGGTCATGAATTACATGTCATCAATTTAGCCCTATAACAAGCAGCACTGAAAATTAATAAATCATCATCTGATCCTAACTTGTGGGAAATTTGATATTAATGCGAGATCAAGATAAACTGATCGCTTAAAAGTCTCGCTCCAAACTTGTAGTTATATTCAAATGTTAGTGTTTATTCCTCACGGACACAGTGCTAAAAGAAAATGCTAAACAAGAATATTTTTTGGTAAGCATACTACATACTGACACTCTGGAAACGGCTTCATTTGTCCTCATTAAAAGCTTAAAAGTCCATGAATAAATAATCATTAAAGAGGATACTTTCCCCCCCCCTTTTTTTCTATCTTCGGCCTTATGCAAAAAACACCCACTGACTAAATAAAGATGCTCCATAAAGGCTGTTTAGAAGCATGCCCTCCCCCCTCTACTTCCACATTTAGAAAGCTGACATGCACCTAAAGATCAGTTCCTGCATTGGCTGTTGCCGTTGGAGGGAAAAATTGGACCTCCGAGAGTCAACTTAATGCAATTAAGTGAGGATGATGAGTCTTTCTCTCTCTGTGCTGCTGGAATCAGTAAGCAAGACGGAATCAAAACTTGAAGGCAAGAAGAAAAGAAAAAGAGCGCGAGATGAGCGTGCACAGACAGTCCCAGCGGTTTAATTATTTTAATTATCTCTCCTCTTTCAGCTTTCCTAAAAAAAGAGGCCATTAAAGGATGCCCGTTTGGGTTAATCTGATTAAAAAAACAAGATGGAGGGAGAGATGAAAGGCTGCAGATGTCAGTGCTAATCAGGGGAGTTAAAACTGCTATTTGTGAACTGGGACGGTTGTTAAAGTGGGTAGAAAGTGCGAGCAGTGCGAGTGTTTTTCTAAATGCGTTTTTCCTCACTTCAAAACACCTCCTTCCTGCAGCCTCTGTTGATAAACTCCCTCTCTTGCATCTCCTCACACTAAAGCCATGTTTGATTCTCCGCCGCGCTCTGTAACTGCGCTGGCAGCAGGTCAGGCAAACACAGCCCGACTGGAGAGGCATGTTAAAAGTTTAACTTTAGTCCCCAGTGAAACGGCTTCATTTTCGTAAAGGAAGATGCCATTTGATGAAGTGATGAAAGCGGCATTGGCAATTAGCAACAACAGAATGAATATTTCTTCAGATTTTTGCTGCATGTCGGCCAATATGGCATTATCAATTTACCAGTCAAATCATTTCTGTTATTAACTTGGTCTTAAACAAGTGAAGAAAGTCTGTCAGTTTCCTGTGCAGATGAATCATTTCATGCATTTAGAAAACTGTGTTGTTCTTGCTTGTTTTAATATGCATGAAGGGGGAAATTAGGTTGAGGTTGTTCTATCACCAAATCCTGTATGTACAGAACATTAGTGCACTAAAATCACTCCGAATGACCTTTTTCAATCTGCAGTATTATTTCAGGTCCTGTGTTTTAAAAGAAGATTGAAACAGAGAGAGGGTTTTGGTATTTCATTTTGACAGTTTGAAGAGACGGTCGTTTCTACGGTTGCTTTCTAAAGGATTTCAAAAAAAACATTCCCTTTTTTTTTCTCCAAAATGTAATCAATTTTTCAAATCATTTTTAATTCAAGCTGACTTGATTGGATAGAGAGGACTTCTGCAGTGTAATTATTTGATATAGTCATGCTGTAGCAAGCTGTATACTTTGCCTCACTCAGCAGATGCAACACTGTCAGCTCTGATAACGCAGGCAGTTGTTAAAGTTACTCTGACTGCAGAGCTTGACATTTGTTCAGGCAAGAATGAGCACAAACCCAGCACAGGTGTTGAGCCGCAGCATGGTCGAGAGAGGAGGGGAAAGGAGAGGTGGAAAAAAAAAACAAAGATCTACTTTCAAACTAAATCAAGCAGAAGGAATGTCCTGAGTGTGTACAGAGATGGACGGGAGCCCATGCAATATTAAAGCGCCATGTCTGGCGATGCCAACCGTGCCACTCCTCTCCGCGGCTCCCGCCCTCCCGGCTTCCCGGCCATCGGCTCTTCCCTCAAGGTGACACTTCAAAGCGGGCACGCAGACGTGGCAGGCCTGGCTGTCGGCATGGAGCCAGCCCCCCCCCTTCCCCTCCTCCCTTCCTCCTCTCTCTCCCGCCCACCACCCATTCTACCCCCACCGCCGCCACCACCTCAAAGACACAGCTCCTTCCCCTGCTGGGCCAGGTCAGCGCCAAGATCCACACCGCTCGCCGCCTCGGGAGCCGCTGTCAAAAAACTCTTCCCCACAAGCTTAATTAATAACGGGCCATTCCTAATGCAAACCCTCCGAATCTGCAGCCTGTTTCCCTCCCATCCTATTGGTGAGTTTTGAGGCCTCGACAGAAGGCAGACAAGCAGAGGATGGCTGGTTGGGGATGCATCCAAATCATTTGAATTCCGATGATTGGGATTCACATGCATTATTCTCCACGCTTTATAACCTATTTTCTGTGGTGTACAGCGCCCGCCTGTCTGTCTGTCTGTTTCTTATTTTTAAAGACGTCTCTCTTCTGCAGTTGATTGGAGACACTCCAACCAAAGAATATAGGGCGGGTATCCTCGGCCCATCTTGACAGGTGGGGAATGAAAAACCTAAATGTACACACACATACACACACACACACAGTCTGCATCAGCTGGGTCCAGGGCCCGTAATCACCTTTCAAACCTTGAGGGAGAATTTTACAGAGCGAGCCGTGATCGATATTTGCCGATCCGTCTGCCCGTATCAACCTCAAATAAAAGAAGAGTGCAGGAGACAAGGCAGCACCGGCAGGTCGTGGGGAGGTCTGTGGCACCCCGTTTGATGTCTGTGAGAGCGCTCATCAGTGTGTAGAACCGGCCTCATCTCGGCACGCCGGGTCACCGCCGCCTCACCCCGAGCAGCGCACGGCTGATTGTCTCGCAGTCGGGGCGGGTGGGGTTGTTGTTTTCCGAGGTGAGAGGACGGATCTTTTCCCACAAGCTGGGCTTCGGTTTTTTAATAGGGCCCCAGCTCCAAGACCTCGCAGGCCCACTCAGGCCGACACGCTGATGATGAAGAGGGGAACTCGTCCAAAATTCACTCCTCCTCCTCCTCCTACTCCTGCCAGTCCTCAGCTCATGTTGTTACTGTATTTTTATTCACTGCATGTGCTCCTCTGTCTCGTCCGTTGCATTCTTGATGGGCCGAGTGAGTGAGTGTGTGTGTGTGTGTGTGGGGGGGGGGGTTTGGGGAGTGCAGGCTAAACAACCCTGCGTGCCTTGAGAAGCCGTGGTTAAATGGTACACGGCTCGGAAACATAAGGTCTGTAAATACAAGCTCAGCCACGAGAGCATTGCTGCATTTAGGGCAAGGTGCTGGTTCCATTAGCTGACACACTGATATAATTAGGTCGTAATAAAATAGGGAGGCAGTGGAGAGAGAGGGCGTGTCTCAACTGAGGCCATTAGAGAGGTTGCATTTTTCGAAAAAAAAGTTAAACCTGTCCACCTGGAAATGCTCCCTTTATTCTACTCGGTCTCACACATATTTAGTCAGTGTCCTACTTGCAGAGTCCTTGTGATTGTTTCTCTAAACCCCAGAAGTCCTGTCCCTTTAAGCGAGCTAACTGGGGTGGTTGTAGGCTCAAACCAACCTAATTAGTACACTTACTGCACAGCGAGGGCAGGTATGAATGCGAGCCTTCGCGCTGCAGCCTTCCTCAGATTAAGCCTCTTTTTAGACGGGGCTGTAACCTCCCGTAATGATGCTGTAATTAACTTCATTAGCCTTCCATTCTCTCTTAGTCCTGGCAAAGTGGGCGAGGCATAGTTTGGGCCTCCGTTGAGATAAGAGTCGCAGAAATCGGTTAATCTCATCTGTCTGTGTTTTAGCCTCACCAATGTTGCTGTATTTCACGGGTGCTACCTGCTGTTCATCTTGGCGACATGCATGTGCCGGAGCGGTTTGTAATGAGTCAGGCATCGGGATTTAATAAGCAGAGCTTTACCAGCAGATCCTTCTGTGATTTGCATCCATGTCGGACACGAGGGCGTAAAGCGGGGTGATTGATTCATGGCTCGTCCCATATTGGAGCAAAAAAAGAGGGAGGAGAGACACAGTGAGACAGAGAGAGAGAGAGGAAGGCCGTAGATTTATTATCAAGCTCAGCGACAAAGGGAGGAAGAGAGTGTGCATATGTTAATCCGCTGGCTGAACGATGATCAAAGACTGGAACAAGCTGAGCCCTGCTGATCGCCTCGGGGCAAACGATGCTCTCCAAGCAGCTGGGAAAGTGTGCAGACGAGGAGTAAACAGATAGTTAGAAAAATCAATAGCCGAGGTTCAAGCCGCGGCTTGGTCTGAAGGTCAAAGGAGGCTGGTGTCTGCGGCGCGTGCCAGGAAGTCTGGAAACCAGGGGCGGTTTTAGGCCAATTTAAGAGAAGTGATGTGTTTACAGCTGAGTTGTGTCCAGGCATGAAGGAAGTTCAAGCTGAGGTTACGGCTACTCTGGTCAGCTTGGTGATATAAAAAAAACAAAAAGCACCAGGAAAGTCTGGCTCCGACTCTGACATCTAAGGAATTGATTCATGGGCAGTGGCATGGCTGTGTGTTTGGAACAATGACCCCGCATCGGCTCATTTGGGTTTCAAAGGAAGAAGGATTTTCTTTTTACTGTCAAAACACCCTGCGTGGGACTCGATTGTTCGTTATCTGTTTTCTCACCTTCTTCTTTAGACTGACCCAAAGTATTCCCACAAGGCCTCTACCTCGGGTACCCTCGCTGGATGGCTGCTTTGGGAATTTGTGCCATCCCTGTGATCTCGTCCTCAAGGCTCCTATTCGGTTTGAATTCTGCAATTTCCATCGTCAAAAACACCCGATTCTCCTATATGTCCTCATGTAAATATTGAACAAAGCCGGTCATCAAAGCAGCCACCCCGCAGCTGCATAATCTACAGTAGCTGTTGAAAAATAAAAATATTATCTGTCACGACTCTATTCATTATAATTTCACGTCTTTGTTTGGCTAGCTGAATAATTAAGAAGACTTAGCTTTTCACCCCCAAGCTTTGGCGTCTTTTGACTCCCTCCACTTCAGAAGCGGATTGTTTTTGTGATTAGTCACTTTGTTTAATCTGGTAATGATGGCATCCCCTCAGGCTAAGTGCCTGATTTGTGCTTACCAGTTTATTTATTCATTTGTACTTTTGACGCGTTAATATGCATAAACGGCGCAGAGCTCCGCCAGGACCCCGTAACGTCTCTCTGCACCTGTCAATTACAACAAATCCGAGACACCTGGAAGCAGCCACCCCGGTCTCGTAACCCCGATCGGGTGAGGAGGCGTCCTGTCAATCAGCCCTCCTCTACCCTGTCCTGTCAGGGAGACTTTCATTTTCAGCCCTTCATCTTCACTTCAAGCATGCACCATTAATTGATCCGAACTGCAGTTAATTATAATTGATGAGAGAGGCCTGCCAGCATGGCACAGGGATGGATACAGATAATACACTTCTGTACCAGTTGTGTGAATTATATGTTTATAAATTGCTTATGTCAGAATAGTTTTTTCACCAGAAAAAATTATGAAAATCTACTAGAAGAGAAAAGAAAGTCTGCACGATCCTCCTTTATTTGTATGACTTTTAATCTGATTTTGGATCTGAACCGCAAGGAAAAAACACATAGCAATAGACAAACCTATGATGTCTGGAATATTAAAGAATTGGGTATGAACGGTGGAAGGTTGTAAGCAATTCAGGACACGATCCATGATTTATGGTCTGTTTATTTATAGTGTCACTGTAGTGCAAATGTAGCCGAATGACTCTGAGCAGATGTGTGTATTTGCCATGTAAATAAGCAATTGCACAATGCATTTAATAGTAATGTCAACCACATGTCAAATAGACTACATCTAAATTAATGTTCAAGGAAAGGACTGATTCTAAGCATAAATGGATAAGCACCCAACTGTGAAATCAATTAAACTGAAGGAATATGATAGGAAGGTAGGAGGGGGAGTGGGTTGTCAATTGATGGTGGGGTTAATTAGTTGGATACTCATGATACTAATCACATCGTTTGAGTTTATCTAACATTTAGAAGTTTTGACCAAAGAAAAGTTGAACTGAAATAGTGTTGACACCAAACGTCAAAAGGAACCAGCTGACCTCTCTTGCCGCAGCCTGACGATTAGAAATATTCGGGTGTGCTGTCAAACAGTCGGAGACCTATAATATACTGCAGCGCGGCTCCGTTAGCCCTACAGCGGGCCTCTGGTTATCTGATGCAAATGTTCCCAAATGAAACGAATGGGAAAAATCAACAAGCTCTGAGTAATTGCAGCTGATAAAAAATGCATGGGGTTTGTGGGGGCCGGACTCGGTTCCCGCAGACGCAGGGAAGTTATCTCTCATTACCCGAGCCGTGATAAAGTGCACCGACTTCGGCGTCAAGCAAAAGCAATGCATTCAGCTCCGTCTAATAAAGGCTGCTGCCTACCACGCTCTAGCCTGTGAAATCCATTTGCAGCAGTTTGTTATGGAGGAGAAATATTGTTGCTTGCTGCGGCGATTAATTTTCTCTCTCTGTGCTTTGACGCTTGTCTCCGTAGTTAAAAAATCCCTGCATATCAAGTCTAGATGTTTTATTCATTTTAGAACTTAATTTATATACAAGTATGGATCTAAACTATGTGCAGATTTCACACTAACAACCCCCATAGTACATTTAAAAGTAGAGTCTGTTGCAATTCTTCACCGGTGTACTGGGAATTTACGATATAACTTTGTTTTCAACAGCAACTAGTCTTTATGTGTTTCTCGCTGCGCCTTATTCAAGACCTTCAATCTGCCACCTGAATGTCAGGAGTCAGGACGAGTTTTAATGCACGGCATCTGCCATGCAAAACAGCTGTTTGGCTCCAAGAAATCTGAATAATAAAGAGGATGACATGACGGCTGTTGCTGCGAGCACAGCAGGGGATCCAAACTCCACAAACCAAAAACATGAGCCTAGATTATGAGGAGTGGAAGAGGTCGGTTTCATGGTAAAGATGAGCAGCTTTTCTGTGCTGCTGGGGAGATTGTAGTCTGTGGAGATTTGAAAATGATTCAAAAGGGAAAAGTAGATGTGTTTAAGGCTTCAAATTAAAAACAATCTGGGAAAGATCAGCTGGTGCCAATGTTTCCGCATGTTTTAAAAACCTGCTAATTTACTTGAAGTTGCTTCCGTTTCCAGATCGAAAAATTGACGAGCAGTTGTTCTTCTTTCAGTTCAAAGTACATGATTTAGAGCAGTGAATCATGTACTTTAAGTAATCTTGGCATTACTTAAGAGCTGCTTTAATGTTTTTAAGTCCAAGTCAAGTATTCAGGAATGATTTTAGTTTTTTTTTTGTGTTAGCATTGTGTCCATTTTAGCATGCTGACATTAGCATTTAGCTCAAAGCACAAGAGTCAGTAGCAGATAGAAGTTAGAATCGGAGGATGAAACCCTCTTTATTAGTCACATACATGCACACAGCAGAGCACACACAGTGAAATTAGTCCTCTGCATTTAACCCATCCTAGTACTAGGAGCAGTGGCTGTAGGTTGTTGTTACTTTGACATTTTTACTTCAATACATTTGTTTCTTATTCCAATCCACAAGTCTCACAGGAGTATAAATCCTGTCTCTATAACTTTTTTAACTCAGTCTTAAGCTTCATCACTCGGTGAGAGCATGAACTTATTTGAAACCAATGCAGAGTGAGAACATATCTTTGAAAAAAGTAGACATAAAAGTGAGAAAAGGAATGATGTATCATCCACGTTAAGTTCCGCACACAACTTGAATGAATGGAATCACATTTGTTCCCGAAACATGAAAAAATATACATCCATTTTTTTTAAATATATGCTTTTGGAAATGTTGAACAGCTATGTAAAGCACTTACCCAAAATGCAAAAAAACACATTAATTACATTCATTGTTCTGCTCATCCTCTCCAAAGTCTTCCAGAAAACACTGTCAGGAGATGATCCCTTTTTGATGACAGATAACACTTCTGTGAACTTTGAGATCAGCATGTTGCCCATGCAGATGAAAGGATCATCAGCAATTCAGGAAAAAACTTCACTTCTCAACTAGGGTTAATGCTTTTGGCAGTGCACTGACGTCAACAGCTGTTCTCAAACAAGCCCTTTGATGACTCATTGACAGCAGAAGCTCCCGATTGCCACTTTCACTAACTGGGGAAATGTCAGCGTCTGCGCTCAACGGAGGCTGATCACAGTCCCTCCGCAGCTCCCGCCTGCCAGAATGTGGCAGTGATGAAATAGCACCGGTGCTAATGGATGTTAGAGCAATCTTGACCCCCCTCCAAAAAGCAGGCTCTCTGTCTCCATTAAAAATGGGCCTTTTACTTTGGTTTGGATCAGAGCCTGGGCTCTCTGTGTGCCACGGGGAGTATCCAGACAAAGGTAATTGTGCGCCTCATCGGCCCCTCCACCTCCACGTCAGGACTCAGGGGGGCGCCTGTGGAGGATACGCATTTTGAAATAGAGAGAAAAACACACACAGACAAGTAATGATTAGGTTATTAGCGCAGAGGTGACTAATTACCTAATTGTACTGTCAAAAGGGGGAGCAGGAGGGGGGAGTTGGGCTGCAAGGTGAGGTGAGGAGAGGGGAGCAGAGGTTTGGAGAGACTTCCCCCGGCTGGGCTGCAGGGGTGGCTCCCTCACTACACATCTCTTTCCCCGCGGCGTCCCCCCAGCCTGCTGTTCGGGTCCTGGTGACATCTGCTTGTGGCACGGCGGGTCCTCCCTCCCCTCCCTCAGAGGCCGGAGTCACCCCCCCCACACACCCCTGCATGCCTCCCCGTGCAGATGTTTCAGTCCCTGGGTCCTGCCTGCGTGGAGAGCGTCAGGCCTGTTTGATGTGCGATGAAACAGAATCAAGCGAGCCACTCGGGGGCTCAGGGAGCAAAGGGGGGAAGAGGGGGCGAGGAAGGGTACCAAGGAAGACAGGACCAGGGGGTGGAGGAGGGGGGTGAGTACAGGGAGGAAGGGATGTTGGGATAAGTCTCATTACAATATCAATCAGAGGACGAGCATAGTGTTGGGATGTCCCTGCACTGGAGGTCAGAAATCTTAGGAGGAGAGGGGAGGAAACAAGGAGAGGAGAGGGGAGAGAAAACTAGTGGAGAACGGAAGTGACGTAAATGGCACAACAGCCTAGGAAATAAGAGTTGAGAAAAAGAGAGGAAACACACTTGTGAGGAAAGTTGATGAGGGAAGATTGAGAAAGAAAGAGAGGAACATTTAAAAATAATAGCAATTAAGTGGAAAATGCAAAAGGAAAGGAAGCAAGATTAGAGGAAAGAGGAGGCTAAATTAAACTATGAAATGAGAGGAAATAAAGCAAAATATGGTAAGACATAGATCAGATGAGACAAAATGAGATGTGAACTTAGGAAACGAGAAAGGGAGCAAGATGAAAGTAGAGGAAACATCATAGGAGGAGATAAAAGGGTGATGAGGAAAGGAGGACAGGAAAGAGAGCATGAGAAGAGAGGAGGAACTGGGAGAGACGATAAGACAAAAGGATATTAGAGATGAAAGGAGGATACAAGAGGAGTGAGAACAAGTGAACAAGTGACAGGAAGAGAGAAAAGGAAACTGGATGAAAGCAGACAATATGAAAGGAGAGGAAGCAAGAGAGTAAAGGAAATAAGTGTAAGAGAACGGGAACTTACAGGAGACATATCAGATGAGACACAAGGAGATGAGGAGGCAAGAGATAGGCAGAAGGAAAACAATGAAACTAAACCTAAAGAGAGGAAGCCGGAAAAAGGCAAGTGAACAAGTGAGAGGAGAGGAAACCATGGGATAAAAGAAAATTGAAGAAAAGGAAACAATCGAAAAATGACAGAAAAGGAAATGAGGTGAGGAATTACATGGAAAGGGACACAGTAAGTAAGACAAGAGGAACAGAAAGGAAATTAGGAAAGAGGAAATAGCAAACAAGGGGAAAAGATTTACATAGGAAAGGAAATAAGATGAGAGGAGTCGGAACAAAAAGGAGAGAGCAATTGCGATGATGAGAGGAAGCGAGAGTAGAGGAGCTGGTCGCATCTTTCTCTCATGTCTCCTTCCTCTCTTTCTTCCTCCAACATGGCTTCCTTCCCTCGTCTCTTTGCTCTCCGCCTTCCTCCGCACTCCCTCATTTACGCCTGCATCTCTGCGCCTAATCCTGCTCCCTGTGCACTATGTTAATGATTGTTGTGAAAGAACAGAAAGTTAATGACGACAACCAGGAGAAAGACGATGATGATGATGATGATGAGGAGGATGATGATGAGGATGATGATGATGAGGATATGATTACCACTTAGTGCGGGCAGTGGCGTGCCACGCGGAGAAAAAGTTTAACGGCAGGAAGTGGGTGAGGAGGCGCTAACGGAGGATCAGGTGACGCGATGGATAGGTTAGCTGTTAGAGATCAAAGCGAAAAACAAAGGCGGATTTCAAACGGGCCCAGAGAGCTTGGCAACAGACCCGCGGCTCCTCTGATAATACTTAGATCTATAAATGTTTCCCTTTTTTTATTTATTTATTTTCTTATTTATTTTTAAAATTATTCATCGCCATAATAATTTGGGCCTAACAAGCACTTGAGGGAGATGGCTTTCTTTTGCATCTCTCTCTCCCCCATTTCTTTAGTTCCCCGCTCCGTGGATGCTGGGAGCTCGGGGATTTGGGGGCACTATTAGAGAGAATTTCTTTTATTTGCTGCTAATGAATGATATGCATGATACTATTTTCTTTTTTCTTGTGTACTTTGCGGGGGTAAGCGCGAGGATCGGGGCAGGAGCTGGAGGATTGGACTCTTTTTCAAGGCTTTGTTCACTTAACCCTCTTCGCGCCTTCCCGGAGAGTGCACGAGGTTGTTATCGTCACTTTGCCAGATTTCCAATTCAAATGTGCAATCATACTTCACTTGACACCAGTGATATGGCATAGTTTGACTTTGTTTTTCTATTTTCAGTACCACTGTATGTTTATGGAATATGGGTTAACTGCTCTGTAGATTCAGGAGAGGCACAGCAGGTCTGTAAACATCTCTGCCGCCACCGAGAGATATAACTGCACACTTACCGCTCTTGATTGTTAAAAGGATTCCGACTGTTTGTTTTTTTACTTCCATATAGAGCAGAACAGAGCAGTTTACTCATCTGGTGGTTGGCAGACACTGTGCCATTTCATTCATCTTCACCACGTGTTTAAACATCACTTTAAATGTCATACTGTACAGGTGAATTGATCGAGATCGCCACACACACACTGAACATGTCTGCAGCCTAGAACAGCTTGGAACTGCTCAACTCTGACCAGTAGTTCAATGAGGTTCAATAGAAACTTGAAACCGGCCTAAAATTGTACTAAGGTTTAAGTTACTGATGAAATAAAGGTCTCACACACTGACAAAGAACAGCCTTTATATCACCTATCCAAAATGTGCTTTAAAGCCTACTTAGGTTATAGAATCAGTCTTTAAATAATGTTAAAAAATGGCCTCTGTTAACTTTTTTACACTCCTTCACCTTTAAATGGGCAATACATTGATCCTGGATAGCATCTTAAAGACGAGATATACTTTATTGATCCCGAATTGGGACATTTTTTTCGTTGCAGCAGCATGTAAAACAAGTATTGCATATAGTTAGAATAGAATTACTTTATTGATCCCAATTTGGGACATTTTTTCGTTGCAGCAGAACAATACAACACATAAAAACAAGGCAGTGTAATTACAATAAAATAAAATAGCCTTTTAAAAAGAAAGTCAAAAAGATACAATTTGGACAAAAAATGTACAGAAAATATAAACAAAATATAAAGCAGAATATAATATGTGCAATCAGTGTGAAGGTGTGGAATATTAAATGGAATAAATATAGAAAATTAGAAATAAAAAAAGAGTAGAACATAAACAATTAGACTATATAGACATCTCCAAATAGAAGATAAAACAGAACTAAAAGAGTGAAAATATAAAAGTTGAACGTGAATTAAAACTATGTAAACTATCTGACACATAAAACACTTCTGAAGGGCTAAAAACACAATATAAAAGTGGGATATTATTTACATTTAGTGTGCAAGAATGGCATATTAAATTAAATGTAAATGTAAAATGTACAGTTAAAAAGTGCTTTCCAAAAAAATCTAAATACACAAACCTTTGCAAGATGTGACATTTGTGCCAAGTGTAGGTCTAAATTGTCGGCTTGTAATTCTGTGCAAATATTGTTAGAATGATCAAGGATCAAGTGTTTGATATACATGTGTACAAATGACACAAATAACATAGACATTTTCACCTAATTACAATGTCTGTAACACAATATTATATTAAACCACCTATTGGGTTATTATGGTGAATTTGATCTTTCATATTTATTTGTCTAATCTGATGCACACCTGAGATTAAATGAATACATTCCTGATAATTATACCGACAATAATCGGTAAAATGTATTCATTAAATGAAACTAAACTCCTTAATCAACTCTATTTTTGGAAAGCAGGAACTAAAATGACAGTTTCAGGGGCTCATAACAAACCTAATGACTTGTTAAATCTGGTACTTTCACAGTGTATTCTCCTGCTGCCTTACAGTATCAGGTATTCATTCAGCTGTTTGTGCAAAGTTGTTGATATTCGCTGGGGAAACACTGACCTTCACCTCTCTATGCAGGAAATTATGCAAATACTTGCTAAAGTGTCGTCTCGGTAGACTGTAAAACAACCACACACACACACACACAGACACACACAGACACAGGGACATAAACTATCTTGCCTGCAGAGATGGCTGCAGCTCTGTATTCCAAATGTTAAAACAGCAGCCTCTGTGCAGCCGTAAACATGGCCCGATAATGACCTCCCATCTGACTGGGGAGGGGCTCCTCCTCGTCTGTCCCTCCTCTCCTTCTTCTTCTTCTTTGGTGTGATGCGTGCGTCGACCCCGGCCCCCGGAATAAGAACTTTGAAGTTGCCTCTCTGCCACCTCCTGCCCAAATCGGCAGCTTCAGATGAGAGTTGATGGAGGCGCTATTGTCTCCCTTTGGAGCGCTCTGCAGGAGAAGGCTGTGTGATGAATGTTTGAGCAGCGGTGATATAGCTGCACTTTTCCCATGCTGAGAGTCATGCCAGAGGCTTCACACGCCTGGCCGGTCAGGAGGGAAGTCTCCAGGCCTGGCCGCCCTGATCTTTACCTCCTACAGTGGGCTATATGGATGGGGCTTCAGGGAGCTCTGGGGTTAAAGGTCACCTGTGTAAGTGTACAGCAGCTCCATAACACAGCTGAGAAAAATCCTCGAGTTGATTCACATTGAAGCCTTCTCTTTTACACACACGGCACAAAAACAAAGTTCATACTAATACGTATGGACGCACAGGGCTTGTGTCGATGTTTTATTCAACCCTGTAAATGAACATTAATTCATAAACCTCATACTTCAGTCTTCTCCATGTTGCATGAGCAAGCGTTTAACTTTTAATCGGGCTTGTCGACACATGCTTTCGTCTGGATTTAAAAACCAGCGCAAATTGACTCAATTAGAGCGATATGGCTGCATTCCAAGATGTGAAGTCTTCTTCTTTGTTTGTTTTCTTGCACAGCTTGTTGCTCCCTAAACCCAGAACATCTGTGCAGAGGGAGGGGACGTGGGGGGGGGGGGGGCAGGCCACATGGGGAGGTCCTCCTCTCCCTCAGTCTGTCAGCCCACCTAACTGCTGCTGTGGCAGGCCTGCCCAAGGCAAGACCACAGGCTAGGGCCTCTTGTGGGCCTCCAGCAGGGCCAGCCAGCCTCCCCGAGCCCATTAGAGCACCCTTCCTTCCACCTCAGCCCGGTAGGCCCCCACCTCGCCCTGCAGCCCTGTGCCCCAAGATGCCATCGCTCTCCGTCCCGCTCGGTGCCACGCTGAAATAACTCTATTGTTTTCCACTGTTTGCCATGCTGTGTTTGTAAGAGGAGCGGTTTGGGGGCATGCTGTTTTATCTTTATTTATTTTGCCGCTTTTGGATGGCCTTGTCCTCAGGCTGCGAGGTTTGGAATCCTGAGAGGCTTCGGATTCCAGTGGTGTGTGAGTATTTTTAGGGAACAAATCCCAGGAAAGGCCTTCTTACAGTTACTGCACTAATGTGGTGCGACTGTCAAAGCTTCCTTGCATTGAGTCGGACCAGCTTGGAGGATAGCGTCAGCCCTTCCCCAGGATTCACTGTGTCCTATAGCAAAAACAATAGCAGGGTGTATCTCAGTTGTATATTCCCCTCTCTGCTTCTTACATCTTATGATTTAATGAGATCGTCTCTGGAGCCTCCAAGATTCTCAGAGGCAAGGTGAGGTGGGGGGGAAATGATCAGATATTCTGGATATCCTGTGATTCTCTGTCTATTGGAGTCTTTTTGATCTAAATGAAACTACAGGGTGCAGAACGGACCCTGCATGTGAATCAGACCGGGCGACGTTGCATACGAGCTTCAGAAATACCAGGAGAGCAAATCCATGTTCAACCCCGGCTCGTGGATGCAATTTGTGAACGTGAGCTTCTGAAGCGCGCTGTAATGGTTCAATTTATAATTAATAATATCTGATTCGCCCGATTGCCATAAACTTGGGGAATAAAAATTGGGGTGTGTTGGGGTTTGAGATGTTTTTTAAAGCATTAAGTATTCATGATCCTTGATGGATATATAAACTGTGGTAAATCCATTGCCTTGAATATTGATTATTTCTAATTAAAAATGCAGTTTGATGAGAAGGTTAACAGCTTTTCCTGGTCAGCCGCGCTCTACAACTTTCATACTAGTTTAAAAATAAAAATCCTGACCTCTTTGTGGTGTTTCCCTGTTTGCAGTTCTGTATGCCAATGAGCTGCGGAGCTCTTTAAGGAGCGAGTCATTAGTTCTAATTAAGATGTGGTTAACTGCGATGCATTAAAAGGCAAACGCCATCATGTTGAAGGATGGGGGTGTCGCTGCTAAGCCGGGCTGGAAACAGCTGTTGACTTGCCTGATAGGGTCACGCTTTAAACAAATACTCCCTTGAGCACAGCGAGAGAAGGGGACAACTACTCGCACAAAATGATTAAAAGCACAACAAAGATTAATTGGAGAAGCTACAATTTCCAAATTTTCGCCAAGTTTACTATATTTGGGCAGACGAAACATGTGTGGTCAATTAAAAGAAAACTCATTTGACTGTTGGCCATAGCATGCAGCCTGATCTCCTCCTCACTAAGAGGAAGTGCAAGAAAACATCACAGCCTTCTTTGAGCTAACATATGGTGATTTCCCAGACACCAGAAAACATTCATGGTGAAAACTATGATCTAGGCTCGTAATTTCCGTGTCATGATGGTTAGTTCAATACAGAACAATACATGTGAGCACCAGCACCTTTTAAGCATCAGCTTTCCCAGCTTTTAGTGAACTATTGTCCACAAAATATCTGTATACCATGTATATGATGGCTGTCAGTCAACAAGTAAGAGAGCCACTTCTTGAAGCTTCAGATTCAGACATTGATGATTTGAAATATTTGTGCTGGTACTGTACTCGAACAGACATCCGCCATTCTTGTCCATGGCAACAAGTACTTTACATCTGTGATAAAACTGTCCAATAAATAGAAAGAAGTAGTAGAAAAGAGTCATGAAGAATGCATTCAATAATGTCAGTAACAGAGCAGCAATATGCCTCTAAAGTTTGCTAACATTAGCCAACATACGCTTTGGAAATTCACTTGATGGCATGAGGACCACGGCATCCGGACCAACACCACCAGACTCCGGGACAGTTTTATACCACAAGCTATAAGACTGCTGAACTCCTGAGCTCTGTGAATGTCTACTCACATCCGTTTATAGTACACACATCTATATAATATACGTTTTATTCTTCTCTCATTTTTGCATTATTTTATGTATCTTATTTGCACTGTGTATGTTGAGTTGTTGGAGGAGCCTGGGATATAAGATTTTCATTGCCAACATATACGCTGTATCTGCTGTGCATATGACAAATAAAACCTTTGACTGTTACGGGTTTTAGAGAACCTGTACTTTTGCGACTACAAAGCTATCTTAGACACTTATATTTCCCAAACCTTTTTGGGTGAAGCTCTTCGGTACACGGGAAGCATCTGAATGTCTACCTGAAGTCGGGATAGCTGTTTTTGCTAATGTGTACGAATGTGGAGGATGGCGGGGTGTAGCTGCAGGTGCACAGCGAACGTGACAGAAAGGTACACAGGCGGGAAAACAGACAGAAAGCGGAATGAAACACGGCGATAAAAGATAAAGAGGAAGAAGGAAATCATTGAGCTAGACTCGTAAGTGGGAGTCGCGGGGTTCGGCATAAATTGCGGTAGATTACGGAGCCTGTGGAGATCTTTTGACTTGTGTTCCTCCTCTACCTGCCTTCTGTTTGACATGAGAGTGAATGAGGTAATCCACCGTGCTCAGGGGTACACAGGCTCTGCTCCCATCTGGGCTTTGAACCTTTTTGCTCACCTCATGCTCCGTCTCTGGTGTGTCGTGGTACAGTGCGGCATGTCAGACAAAGAAATTAAAGATGGCAGTTTACAGGGAAACACTCGGCGCTTTTGGTAACGCGTCTCTAAGAAGAAGCTGACAAATTGATTTAAAAGGATGAAATGCGTTCCCCAACCCACAAACGTTTTCCCCCTCACCTTTTAAAACATATTTACCTCCCCGTCTGCTCCCGCTTTGTCACTTTGGGAACGTCTACGCACTTTTGTGTCTGTTTGCAAGGTAGCATTTATGTCCTCATTCATTTTTCATGCCCGTAATAGTACTTCTTCGCAGCTATCGCTATCAATCAGGGTTTTTTTTGTTGGTTGTTTGCATGTGAGATTATAAACGTGTGTGCATATATGTGTGTGTTTTTGTAAGTGCTCTGCTTGCAAGTGTGTTTTCAAAATCAGGACTGCGACTGTTCCTTTGTTGCTCACAGCTGTCCCACATTAGGGATCAGCCGCTATTCCCCAGGCAGTAAAGGGTTTTCAGAGGCCCTGCTAATTGGCTGTAATCTCCTTTTTAAACTTGAAAGCCAGCGAGCCTCCAGCCTCGCAGTTTACAAGCAATTAATGCAAGAGAACACCAATATAGCTGGTCACGACTGGTGTAGATCTGTTCCTGCGGCTCCCTCTCATCTGATCTCATGGCCGTCTCCGAGGCGGATTGACTCGGTGTAAACAGCTACTCAGTAGTGGGGCCTTCTGAGGGAAGAGGCGCGACGGGGGGATTTGGTCTGAATCTTGAAGTGTCCGTGGGGATGGTGCCAGGGTTTGGGGATCGGAGGGGTTTCCTTCTCAGAAGCTGATGAAATAATAATGCGTGGGACTTGGCGAGGCTGAAATTTGCACATGAAAATCCTCTCCCTTCGCGCTGCTTGCGTCTAATGTGCCGCCGATGACAATCCCTGCCTCTCACAGTTTATATGCAAATGAGTTCTCTCTGCTCACTCCTCCTCAGAGATTCGCCCAGCTCAGCTAGAGAGAACCAGATAGACGCAGAGATATAAAGTGAAAGAGACAGTGGGGCTTTTTTGTTGTGTTTTGTTTGTGTTTGTCTTGTTTATTTTTAAAAGGATTTTTAAAAGATGATAATATATTTTAATTTTTCCCTTTGTTTTTTTCCTGAAAGGCGATATGCAGATTCTCTGAAGAGTTTGAAATGCCAGACTTTTCTTTTGTGTTTAATTGGAACATAATGCCGGTAGTCTAAATAAAGTGTTTGTGTGAAGTTAGAAATGGTTGTATAATCGCTCATTTTTTCCTCCAACAAACAAGCCCCATCCGCCCCTCAGGAGTCTCCTCCGCCCGCCTGTCTAAATATTCTCTTTGGATATAAATACTGTTTCCTCTCCATGACCTCTGCTCTGTCTGGTTACCTCTCTATTTTTAAATTAAGACATGACCTCGCACTCCAAGTAACTACTTATACATTTGGGTAAATGGAAACAGCAGACAAAGTACCATCAATGCTCTAAAATCTAAATCTCATGAGCCTAGCTTTTATTTTTTGTGGTTTAGATGTTTTTTTTTACAGCGAACCTAATGAGAAACTCCTAAACTAGGCCTTGTAGATGCATTTATAGAAGAGAAGATGATTCACGATAGCATTTAGCAAGAATTTAGAACTTGATTAGTGTAAACTTGTCCAAAACATTTAGTATTTTCTACTTCTTCAGATGTCTGCCCAGGGCCCACCTAGTCTAATCTCCAGGCTGGCTAATTGATACTTCTGAAATGAGTATAACAAGATAACAAGGAATGCTTTCCTGTACCCCTCATTCGAAGCGACTAGGGCCCAGTTAGACAGAGGAGGGGTGAGATGGATGGGAAGAAAGTGGGGGTGGGGGTAGCGGGAGTAAAGTGAGAAGAGGGGCTTCATGTCAGCCTGCTCTCCTCAGTCACGGCCAGTTAGTTAAAGCAAACGCAGGCGGACCCTGGAGAGAACGCAGGGCGGCAGAGAGTGCCAATCACGGCCGAGCCCTGGGCATTCCCCGGTACAGCTCGCCTTGAGCAACTTTTTATTAATTTAATAAACATCCCACAGAGACGGAGCAGCGTGGACTTATGTACCCTCGCAGACAACAGCAACGCTCGGGCCTAATGAGATGTGCTACTCAAACATATTCACACATACAGCAAATGTGCACACGCTGTTTCTGGAAACGCACAAGCGTGCTGCCTAGAGGACAGAGTGTTAAAGAGCTGGTTTGTAAATTACAGAAACTATATCTTGCTATTGTACTCTGCAGCCATGACCATAGTTTTGGATTATTCACAGAAGTTTTAGAAAATGTGGTTCTGAAATCTCTACATCCAATACACAGAAAGTGAATAGACTTTTCGGTTTGCTCACAGCATAATGTTCACTGCAATGATATATAATACATATGTTATATATTATATATTGTCTGGAGTAAGGCTACATATCGGGTTTGAATTTAATTTGACTAAGAATATTCAGTATACTTCTTTTTGCTTCCTCTAAAATAGATAGTCCTCTCGCTGTGTCTTCGGAAATCAACGGTCTCCATTGAAACGGTCCGTTATTCGTTGCAGCGTTCTGGTATAAAAAAAAAACTAGCGCAATATTGACCAAACACAATCTAGTCTTTGAAAAGCTGTTGGATTCTTACACATATTTCAATGTTTTGAGCACCAATTTCTATATTCAATTAGCCTCAAATATATTAGGGGTCAAGGCAGAAATATTACAGGCCAATATTTTAAAAACGTTGGTAGCTTTAAAATCTCACCCGGCACGTCGAAGCAACTTTTGAAACTAATACTTGATACTCTTAGAAGGGAGGTTGAGTACTAGCCTTACTATCTCTAGAAGCTGTTCACCTTGGGTTATCCACCAACAAGTGCAGTGAACACTTTATACGGAAGAAATAGTCCTTTTAAAATTCTTTCGAGACACATTGAATCCAGAAAGAGATGCTGCTTTTTCATTTTCAAATGTCATTTTTCAAGATAGAATTCAATTTACCTCCTTTATATTTGAGAGTAGGCATACTTGGGCAAATAAAACAATCTGAATTGTTGGATACCACAAGAGGAAGATGTAAAATATATATTTTTTATAATGTAGGCGGATGGGGTCTTCAAACCGGCACGCCATCTTTCAAATAAACTTCTCCTCTTCTTCTCGGCCCACAAAACACTCGAGTTCATTACGATTCTGCGGGCAGCGCGGCGTGTGCGCCAGGGGTCCGACTGAGAGCACAAAACATTATGAAAATAATAATGATCGCACTTTTGTGTCTGTTTGCAAGGTAGCATTTATGTCCTCATTCATTTTTCATGCCCGTAATAGTACTTCTTCGCAGCTATCGCTATCAATCAGGGTTTTTTTTGTTGGTTGTTTGCATGTGAGATTATAAACGTGTGTGCATATATGTGTGTGTTTTTGTAAGTGCTCTGCTTGCAAGTGTGTTTTCAAAATCAGGACTGCGACTGTTCCTTTGTTGCTCACAGCTGTCCCACATTAGGGATCAGCCGCTATTCCCCAGGCAGTAAAGGGTTTTCAGAGGCCCTGCTAATTGGCTGTAATCTCCTTTTTAAACTTGAAAGCCAGCGAGCCTCCAGCCTCGCAGTTTACAAGCAATTAATGCAAGAGAACACCAATATAGCTGGTCACGACTGGTGTAGATCTGTTCCTGCGGCTCCCTCTCATCTGATCTCATGGCCGTCTCCGAGGCGGATTGACTCGGTGTAAACAGCTACTCAGTAGTGGGGCCTTCTGAGGGAAGAGGCGCGACGGGGGGATTTGGTCTGAATCTTGAAGTGTCCGTGGGGATGGTGCCAGGGTTTGGGGATCGGAGGGGTTTCCTTCTCAGAAGCTGATGAAATAATAATGCGTGGGACTTGGCGAGGCTGAAATTTGCACATGAAAATCCTCTCCCTTCGCGCTGCTTGCGTCTAATGTGCCGCCGATGACAATCCCTGCCTCTCACAGTTTATATGCAAATGAGTTCTCTCTGCTCACTCCTCCTCAGAGATTCGCCCAGCTCAGCTAGAGAGAACCAGATAGACGCAGAGATATAAAGTGAAAGAGACAGTGGGGCTTTTTTGTTGTGTTTTGTTTGTGTTTGTCTTGTTTATTTTTAAAAGGATTTTTAAAAGATGATAATATATTTTAATTTTTCCCTTTGTTTTTTTCCTGAAAGGCGATATGCAGATTCTCTGAAGAGTTTGAAATGCCAGACTTTTCTTTTGTGTTTAATTGGAACATAATGCCGGTAGTCTAAATAAAGTGTTTGTGTGAAGTTAGAAATGGTTGTATAATCGCTCATTTTTTCCTCCAACAAACAAGCCCCATCCGCCCCTCAGGAGTCTCCTCCGCCCGCCTGTCTAAATATTCTCTTTGGATATAAATACTGTTTCCTCTCCATGACCTCTGCTCTGTCTGGTTACCTCTCTATTTTTAAATTAAGACATGACCTCGCACTCCAAGTAACTACTTATACATTTGGGTAAATGGAAACAGCAGACAAAGTACCATCAATGCTCTAAAATCTAAATCTCATGAGCCTAGCTTTTATTTTTTGTGGTTTAGATGTTTTTTTTTACAGCGAACCTAATGAGAAACTCCTAAACTAGGCCTTGTAGATGCATTTATAGAAGAGAAGATGATTCACGATAGCATTTAGCAAGAATTTAGAACTTGATTAGTGTAAACTTGTCCAAAACATTTAGTATTTTCTACTTCTTCAGATGTCTGCCCAGGGCCCACCTAGTCTAATCTCCAGGCTGGCTAATTGATACTTCTGAAATGAGTATAACAAGATAACAAGGAATGCTTTCCTGTACCCCTCATTCGAAGCGACTAGGGCCCAGTTAGACAGAGGAGGGGTGAGATGGATGGGAAGAAAGTGGGGGTGGGGGTAGCGGGAGTAAAGTGAGAAGAGGGGCTTCATGTCAGCCTGCTCTCCTCAGTCACGGCCAGTTAGTTAAAGCAAACGCAGGCGGACCCTGGAGAGAACGCAGGGCGGCAGAGAGTGCCAATCACGGCCGAGCCCTGGGCATTCCCCGGTACAGCTCGCCTTGAGCAACTTTTTATTAATTTAATAAACATCCCACAGAGACGGAGCAGCGTGGACTTATGTACCCTCGCAGACAACAGCAACGCTCGGGCCTAATGAGATGTGCTACTCAAACATATTCACACATACAGCAAATGTGCACACGCTGTTTCTGGAAACGCACAAGCGTGCTGCCTAGAGGACAGAGTGTTAAAGAGCTGGTTTGTAAATTACAGAAACTATATCTTGCTATTGTACTCTGCAGCCATGACCATAGTTTTGGATTATTCACAGAAGTTTTAGAAAATGTGGTTCTGAAATCTCTACATCCAATACACAGAAAGTGAATAGACTTTTCGGTTTGCTCACAGCATAATGTTCACTGCAATGATATATAATACATATGTTATATATTATATATTGTCTGGAGTAAGGCTACATATCGGGTTTGAATTTAATTTGACTAAGAATATTCAGTATACTTCTTTTTGCTTCCTCTAAAATAGATAGTCCTCTCGCTGTGTCTTCGGAAATCAACGGTCTCCATTGAAACGGTCCGTTATTCGTTGCAGCGTTCTGGTATAAAAAAAAAACTAGCGCAATATTGACCAAACACAATCTAGTCTTTGAAAAGCTGTTGGATTCTTACACATATTTCAATGTTTTGAGCACCAATTTCTATATTCAATTAGCCTCAAATATATTAGGGGTCAAGGCAGAAATATTACAGGCCAATATTTTAAAAACGTTGGTAGCTTTAAAATCTCACCCGGCACGTCGAAGCAACTTTTGAAACTAATACTTGATACTCTTAGAAGGGAGGTTGAGTACTAGCCTTACTATCTCTAGAAGCTGTTCACCTTGGGTTATCCACCAACAAGTGCAGTGAACACTTTATACGGAAGAAATAGTCCTTTTAAAATTCTTTCGAGACACATTGAATCCAGAAAGAGATGCTGCTTTTTCATTTTCAAATGTCATTTTTCAAGATAGAATTCAATTTACCTCCTTTATATTTGAGAGTAGGCATACTTGGGCAAATAAAACAATCTGAATTGTTGGATACCACAAGAGGAAGATGTAAAATATATATTTTTTATAATGTAGGCGGATGGGGTCTTCAAACCGGCACGCCATCTTTCAAATAAACTTCTCCTCTTCTTCTCGGCCCACAAAACACTCGAGTTCATTACGATTCTGCGGGCAGCGCGGCGTGTGCGCCAGGGGTCCGACTGAGAGCACAAAACATTATGAAAATAATAATGATCTCACTTTCACGCCTGTTTCTTCCTGCCCCGGCTGCTTATGGCGGGCGGCGGTGTCGATGGGAGTCATTAGACAGGTCGGGCTCTCCTCTCGACTGATGAGCAGGGCGGCTGCAGCAGGAGAGACCTGGGGAGACGGGCGGAGGACACACTCCTAACGCTAACAACCACAACCATCATCATCACCACGCGTACCTGCTGCTCCGGGGAGATGCTGCCTCCTGTCAAACAGCGGAAGGACCTCGGTTCACCTGCAATACGAAGTTGTGTGTGTGTGTGTGTGTGTAAATATATGTGACTGCATCTGCTTGTGTGTGTACATATGCAAGTGTGTGCTGCTGTCTACATCCCAGGCTCGCCTCACTCTTTGGCTTTGACTGTTCACTCCTCTTCCTTCACCTCACCCCCCCCCCCCCCCCCCACACCCTCCATTTCCCACTGTATCACTCCATATATTCATGAATGTCCTTGTTTATCATGAAAACTTATGCATGAAAATAGAGGGGGGGGAAAGAGAGGGGGTGGGGGAAAACAAAAACAACAGAAAAAAAAAGAAAAACAAACAGTGAATGTTGACGGGGGGGTTTTGTCTCGTCTGGGTGCCCTCTGCTCAGGCAACCCGGTCCTCGGGGGACGAATGCGAGAAGACCCTGATTCCATCTCCCCTTTTCTCTCCTTTCTCTCCTTTTCTCTCCTTTCTCTCCTTTTCATTTCCTTTCTCTCCATCCAGCCATCCACCCACCTACCGCCTTCCTTCTCTCCTTCCTCACATTCGTCCCCCCTCGCTTTAGCCTCCCCCCCCCCCCCCCCCCCCCCCCCCCCCGCCTACCCGCTGCCTTCCTCTTCTCCTTCACACTGTCAAAGCCAGTTACAGGCAGAAGAGCTCTCCTTCTTAAATAATTCACAAGTTGATTAATAGACTCACAAGGGTATAATTAGGCCGGGGAGAGACAGTGGCGAGTGGAACCAGTACAGTGCTTAAGGGAATTACAGCGCGGGGTTATGGAGGAAATGGAGAATACTAGATAAAAAAATAAAAATAACGTGGCGGCTGCAGCACTGGTGGACTCGTGGAGGGGATGAAGAGGCAGGGGGGGTGTGAAGAGAAGAGAAGAGAAGGGGAGTGTATGGGGGAGGGGGGGGGGCACCTTTTTCTGAGGCTATGTGTTGGATATGAGGCAGCCTCTCCAGGAGCATGGAGCCCGGGGTTTGTTTGATGTGGAAATTGGACAGTTTGAATCCGTCTCCTTTAATTTTTCACAACTTACAGGCCCCCCTGGGTGCCTCACATTCCTCTTATAGGATATAAATTAGGTTTTTTTTGTCTTCTCCCTCAGTTTTTTACACCCCCTTTTCTCTCTTTTACACATTACCCAGGTACCCCTGTTATTTTATTCACCGGCGCCTTCTTCCTCCTTCCTCACTGAACGGAGTTGCAGCTTCACCCCCGATGTTTGTCAAACAGTCAGTCATCAGCATAAAACTTCACTTATGTTGCCTCTAAGGCATCTTTTGTATTCTGAAAGGGATGTGCCTTCCGCTGCCAGACTGGTCTTCAAAACAAACAAACAGAACAATGGAACAACAGATCTCTCTTCTCAGTTCAGACACCATATATCTGTTGTGGTGATCTCTTGTCTGCCTCGCTTTTGCTGTTAAAATAAAATGAAAAGAACCAACGGAAATGCACCTCGACAGGTACAACACTGTCTTTCCAGCTTCTTTTTTTCTCCTTTCCTGGGAAGTTCTCTACGAGTTAAAGCACTCACATTGGGTACACACTTCTGTTTCTTTGGTTTGTTCTTGTGTATTTATTCCATTGTCGATATCTCAGATTGCTTCCCGCGGTCACACTCAGCTGTGTGTTTTTCACACTCACGATTCGCCGATATCCAAACAGACTGATGTGTCCATCTTGGCGCGCGGGGCTGTCTGATGTGCACCGTGTCTGCCTGCATGTCGACGTGTCAACTCTAATTCAAACTCCTCTGTTCTCCTCTCATCTGTCTGCTCCAGATGTTGCACTGGGTGTCAAAATGGATCTCTGTTCCCTCGAAAAAAACAAAAAAAAAGCCCGGAAAGCAACACATTTCTCTGTTTGTAGAAACTGATGGATACACTTTGAAATTCAATTCAGGCATGCAGGGGGAGATGAGCCCAATTCAGTATGTGTAAGCCTTCATGCAGATTTCATTTCTGAATAATCTGACGGGACTGAGAAAAAAAAATCACTGCTTATTAGTTAGTTCTTTGCTCGCTTGCTTTTGACAATTGTGAATTAATTATCCTTTCTGCACCCTGTAATTGGCCCTTCTTTGTTGTGCCCAGCAGACGGCTAATGACTGCTTGATATATTCCTTGGCTGTGCAGATACCCTGCCACCAGGAGGCGCTGAGAGGAGCGGGACCCCCGTGTGTTGATTTATTTATCTGTGTCTGGATTAAAGCCTGTATACCTGATAAAGGGGATGTCAGAGAGGCTTTGACAGCCACAGAGGCGGCAGAGTGTGTGCGATTTGGTCGCTGCGCCGGCAGAAACAAGGAGTGTCGATGGCATCTTTGAAGTCTTGACAGACGAGAGCCTCTGAGCATCCCCTTAATCTTGCCTTCCCCTCAGAAAGGGATTGCGAGCAGGCAGGTTCTGAGCGCGCTCTGCTCCCTGTTTGCCTTATTCTCTTAATGACACAAACCATTCAGCGACCACGCATGATAGCATTTCATCTGGCATAATGTGTGGTGGCTGCTTACTTCAAACGCTCCGGCGCCTCTCCGTGTTAAGCCGGATGGAGACGGCAAGAGCCGGGATGTGAACACACAAGGCTTCTCCTATTGGCTTGATGGGATGCCTGTGTGTAGTGCATGCTGTTTGATTGTGCTGATTGTTTTCGTGAGCCCACCTAAAGCAAATACAAAGAATCTGCCGTGTATGATTGTCTGGAAATCAGATCAGTGGAGAGCGAAATGTTTCGCACCTGAGTGATTCACGGCACTCATAATGACCCTTGAACTGTTCCCATTACTGTTTCTTCACACGGCACATGATATTGCTGCCTTCATGAAGACAAGTCACTACAAAGGCAATGTCAGGCGAGTACAGCAAGAGGCTGTGAAGGGCTGCATTGCATTACACTGCACTCTTCAGCTTATTTTCCTTCTAATCTCATCTTCCTCCCTATCGCATCCTGGACAATGGCAGAGCAGCGGTGGAGTATGGGGGGCGTTGGTTCCAGAGGATCGTAGCTGCTGGGCAGAAGAGGGCGCTGGGGTTAATTACTCTATTACTGGGTGGCTCAGCCAGGAGCTGTTTAAACAGGCCCCAGTCAGCAGGGGATTAGGCCTCATTACTCCAGCTAAAGTTACGCCCACGACCCTTCCCCATTTCCTCTTACTGCGGGTTTGTCAGGCGTTCAGTGGAATATTCATATCGAGGGAGCAGGGGGAAGATAAAGAAAGGAAAAGAGAGATTAAGACGAAGCAGAGGCAGAAGGACAGGTGAGGGGAAGAAGAGCAAACTGACGGGGCTTAACTCCAGCGGATCACCTGCATCATCACCTGAGCTCAACCAGGGCTACAATTATCCCCCAAAATGCCCGAGCGTAGCAAGATTAGCATCTGAGGCTCAGGTTACCCCTCCCTCCCACCGAACCGAACCCCCGGCCATCCTCGGCCACCGCCTCCACACCGTCCTCCTGCAGGTGTCTGATGGCACTCGGTGATAATGATGGTGCTCGTTTGCAGGAAGGACGGGCTGTCTGAAATGAGGTCGATGTTTGTACTCTGTGAGCGGAACACGATGGGTCAGTTTACCAAGTCCACAGGGCATGAAATACTTTGTTTACTGTGGCATCTTTGTGCAATGATGGAGGTGGTGTTACGCCGTGTTCGCTGCGAAGAATATTGCACTTGTTTTGTCTGCATGCTTAATTTAAAAAACTGAAAAGTGACTGAATAAATCCAATTGAAAAGAATCAATAATTTAAAACTCAGGGTGAGAATTGGATTTAAAAAATAACATTTGCAATGCAAACACTTTTACCTTTTATGACTTCGTGTTTCTTTTACTTACAATGCGAGGCTGCATAATGAGAAGCTCATTTGTGATTCTTTTTTAGCCATTTTTCTTTTCACTTTCTATTGTTAGTAGATTTTCTGAACTTCGCTAATAGAGGCAGATCTCGTTCGGTGTAAACTGCCAGGTTTAAAGCAGTGTTTATCGCAGGGAGTGGGCGTCTTTGTCCGGAAACAAGACTAATGCTGAATTTTTTAAGCATTTTTGTTTCCTTTTGCAGAAGTTGTGTAAAGTACTCTTCCTTTTTTAGTACGTTCTTGAAGGCCACATGGGGTCTTAAGGTAGCTTAGCCCCGTCAGTTGTATCTTTTGCCCATTGTTTTTAAGCTTGTGGCTCTAGAAAAATTGTAAAAACAACAACAGGATCGGGCCAAGACGCATTTTTCTGGACAACCTTTAGCTGTGCTTACTGTATTGGGTTCTTGGTGCACGTATAACTTTGGTCTCTTAGCCTCTCGTGATTTGTTAATAAACGTTACCTATTAATTCAATATTTCCTATCGTAGCAATCAACAGGCGGAAAGGAGGTTACGAGAGGGACAAAAGAGAGCCCTGTAAGCCTTAAACAGCTGCTTTGACAGGATTGATCTGAAATTCCATATTAACCCCTGAAAGGGTTATTATCTGAGTAATAAAACACATGGTATTAATCTAACTCTCAGCAGAAAACGAGTTGGCTTATTATGAGTTTTTGATTCACTTAAAGAGTCTTTTGTTCTTATTGGTAAATGCTTTTTACTTCCTACGAGGGGGTCAGATTGTTGTTGGACTGAACTGAACTTTTAATGGCTGTTAGGTTGAGCCGAATATTATTTTTGCCATAAAACAGGATAAGTGGCCTGCGGTGTTTTCACTCACAATGCCTTAACCTGCATGTTCCTATCGATATGCCTGGGAGGATAAAGACAGCAAGGATGTATTTCAACAAAGTTGCCAATGGATCAAATGGCTAAAAAGAAGTGGGTGTCTTCCAATTAGAAGAGTCAACTGTGTACTGGGAGAACTAATCCAAGGGGCTTTTCAAAACAGATTTGTGAGAGCATGAGTTGTGGCTTGCTGAACTGTGCACTCAAAGTTTTGTGTCAGTGCCCCTTTGTCTTTAGTCCAACCACCTGGAACACATAAGAAGAAGGAAAACCTAGAGGCCCTTTTTGTACCGCGCGTTCACACAGTAGCCACGCAAATCTCTCCGGAGGGGCTGCCAAACACAGTCGATAAAAATCCTATTTCTTATGAGTCGAAATGCTTTTCTTGATTTATGGGACACGCTCGCTCGCCAAACTATGTGATTTAAGTTCAAATCCAGAACAGAGCTTCTATTATATAATTGAGGACAGAAAAATCAATAGGTGCAGCTGCATGTGGCCGCGGCAGGCACGGCTCGCATCCATATTGAGAGTGTACCCTCTTCGATCTGTGTCTGGGCCGGGCTCAGCTTCACTAGCCTAATCACACACGGAGCGGGTCGATTGGAGGACTTAGCCGGTGGCGTTCTCCAATGGCATATGTTAACATGATTCTCCCTCTTGCTTGCTGTTTTAAAAAAAAAACTGCACCTGAGATCCTTGCCCGTTCAGCGCTGAAAAAAACAGGGATTGTATTAAACATAGCCTGAGGTGAGAGCGAGATTCTCCGCTCCAGTAACCTGAGCAAGCTGGAGGTGGGCGGCTGAGGACAAGAGGGGCAAACAGGATATTTATCCTATTGATTTTCTAAAGTTGAAACAAGAAGATTTAGGGGGGCTTGACTCTTAAAATTCCCAAGGAGCCGCTTCTCACTTCTCAGCCGTGCGTCCGCGAACACACACACACGGAAAGCATCCTGCTAGAGAGAAGTGTGAGCGAGGTTTAGGGGCCTTGAGCTGCAAAGCTGTGCTGTGCTGTGGAATGATGTGCCCCAATGTGTGTCAGAGGAATCATTATAGCTAGTGCTAGTGCTGAAGCCCGCCTATGCTGTGTGTGTGTGTGTGTGTGTGTGTGTGTGTGTGTGTGTGTGTGTGTGTGTGTGTGTGTGTGTGTGTGTGTGTGTGTGTGTGTGTGTGTGTGTGTGTGTGTGTGTGTGTGTGTGTGTGTGTGTGTGTGTGTGTGTGTGTGTGTGTGTGTGTCTTGTAGCAAAGTGGAGGTGTGAGCAGACAACAGATGGGAAGGGCTTCAGTATTGCAGAGATGGCTTTTGTCTCTCCAGCTGAAGGGAGAAAACCTGCAAATCAACAACAAACGCGCGGTGAAGGAAAGTGTGTGGGAATGTGACTCAGCACACAGTAAGTCTGGAAATGTACAAATTAGGATGGCAGGTTCACAGTGCAAGGACCATGAAACTTTTCCAAATGCTATATTCAGAATGTTACATTTAGTCAGAAATTGAACTCAATAACGATCATACTAGAAATGACAATTTTGCTCATTTTCCGTGTAACCGTCCGAATTCCGTTCCTTGACGGAGTTATTTCGGGTGTTCAGAGTTCAAGTGATAAATCTCCAGTTCAGTTTCTCCACCAGCAGTGTTATGCCCTCCATTATACTCCCCAATGGACGTGTGTAAAGACAGCTGCGGACACCATGGATGTGAAGTAGATCTGTTTAAACTTGTAGGACACGTGTCACACATGCAGAGTAGATCACTACGGTCCCCCACTATGTCGCTCATTCTTAAAAGTCCTCAAAATACATTCGGAACTCTGCTTCCCAATTGCTCACTCCCACTCTTAGAAAGTTTACTGGCTCCTGCAGCACATTCAATTCAAACTTCTTCTTGCTACATCACACACACACCCCCCGCCCCCTCTCCTACCTCACTGACCTTCACCATGGCCACTTCTCTGCCAACACCATCCTCCTGTCTCCCTCCTTTAGGACCAACATCAGCCCACTGCCCCCCCATTGCCACACTTTTTCCCCCCCAAAAAAGGCTGTCCAAGTAAGCATGGTTATTTCCATTTCAGAAAAATCAAATGACAAGGTTAGAACTTGGCGTGTAACTGCCATTGATATTCAATTATTGGAACAATAATCTGCTTGTCTGTGTGCCATTTACAACAAATCCACAGTGTACTTTTAAGTACTCTTTACTTTGGGGGATTTTGGGATTACACAGATCAAATTACCTATGCCTGTGTCAGAGCTTCTGCAACCACAGACAGTTTGCACCCATGTGCGACTCAACATTTTCATTGACCCGCCCCTACTTTACCTCTTATTGGTTCTGACCATGATGTACTTCTTTACTTATTTAGGGTGGGATGTTTAATGTACTCCTGGGGCGACATCTTTAAAGCAAGCCATTATTTTAAACTACCAGAGAAATAATGATTGTATAGACGGGGGAAAAAATGTGTTGACAATAACATCTTTCCCCGGCCCAGCCCAGACCCAACATGATTGACAGAGGTCAGCTCATCTTAACCTGTATTCCCTGGCCCCAGCATGAGGCCTAATCCTGACCCAATAACTTCAACAGAGATGGCCTCATCTGACCCTGAGAGATTGCCAGAGCTACACCACATACAACAACAGCAGGATATACAGATTTTGCAAGAGTAAACTGTCCAATTTCAGTTTTTGCATTTGAAGCATTGCCATTACCTAAATGATGTGCTGGTTTACTTAATGATGAAAGTAAAGCGAACCAGTGCAACCAATGTTAAGACATTTTGGAAAGTCTGCTATGAGGGCCCACGGACAAGAAACTGATTGAACAATAACATTTATCAATCAATTGTATATGACATTTCCATCCAGAACAAAAACCAGCTCTAACAGGAAGAGGCTGTTTTGTTCTGCATCGTCAAGCAAAAAGCACATCAACTGCGCTGTGAGTCATGTTGTGCTAAATGAGCGTTACAAACAGCATCCTCACATCCAACATAAAGCATGACGTGGTGATAATTACAGTCAGGCAGGTCGCAGGCCTGCAGGGGCTCATCTGCACTCTCCAGCTGCTCCTGTTGGACCTCCCGGGTCAGTCTGCAGCCGAGAGTCGTCGCCCCGCGGTCACGACTCGCGACTCCTCCATCGTGTTCACGGGATGCTCTCGCTGATCTCATAGGTGGGGAGGGAGGCGCCACATTAATTGTTCTTCGGAGTGCCCCAGTTATGCCAATAAACGGCCCCTCAGTGATGAGGCTAATGGCGAGAGGCCTCGTTTGCATAGCATTATCTTAATTGAGCCCGAGGCCTGGCATGAACACAAGCCGCAGATCATGTTACTGATGGATGGTGGCGATGGTCCGGCGGCAACCATTTACCCGACAGCTATATTAATTAACAGCTATCCAATTACATGGGCTTTAACAGGGATGAATAAGTTAACATGGTGACTGTGACGGCGGTGGTGACAGGGCTTATGTGTGGAGGAGACACACTAATATGGGATGTGTGTGCGTGGAGAGGCACGCTAAAGAATGCTTGGCATCGGATCTTATTACCCATTTCCTAAAGGAGGAAACCGAGCCAGCGTTAGTACCAGCCTTTAAATAAATCACCACACAAAGCCTGTACTAATACTTTTAATCGTGAATTAATGACACTCTCGTCGCAGGGAGAAAACCCTTAAATGTTCCAATATGCTCGGACCTGAAATCTTTATCCCGCAGGATTTCAGGGAAATTACAACTACACAATATGTCGCTGTACGTGATCACCCTTAGACCCGAACCCGGACGGACCCACACGCACATAGTGTGTATGGATCGGGGGGGGGAAGTTTAACATGAAGCAAGCCAGTCAGGTAGCTCTTTTGTTATGTAAAGATCTGCAATGTGATCCGACAGGATAAAAGAGGAGAGAAAAAGAAACCGTTCAGATAAGCTTCCCCTCATCAGATGATTAAGGATGCCTTTGCTCCAGTTTCCCCTTCTTAGCATAAGTGTCTGATCAACTTTCAAAAAGCTCATCAGTCAGAGTTGCTCCACTCAAAGGCCTAAGGACGTTCCTGCAGGATCTGCACCATAAACTAGCTGGAAAACAATTATCCCACTAGATATAGATAACAGAAAACCCGTCCGTTACATTATCAATTACATAGGTACTGTTTTGTAACATATTTGAGGCCTGGAGTTTTTTTTCTTGGTAACTTTTAAAGAGCTGCAGCTGATATTGATTAGTTTAAGTAGTTTTTATCTAAAAAGACACTCAGGGACATTAATTCTGTCAATCAAAACCCCAACTAACAACTTTATAATTCATGGTTTAGTTTATAAAAGCCAGAAAAAAGGAGGACAATGAGAAAGTTTTTCTAAGTATATTCATAATATGCAAGATATTGAATTAAGAATGATTTAATAGCAGTACATTTTTGCAGACGATGAAGTAACCAACTAACCATTTGAGCACAATTTTTAGTGTGATGAAACTGAGAAAAGCTGCAAACGTCTCATTTGAGAGGCAGGAACCTTCCTATGTTTTCCAGTTTCACTTAATAAGACTTAAAACGACAAATCTGCCATACATTTTGGTTCATTTTTGAGTCAGCTTATCAATAGATGGCTTTGTTCGGCAGCCCTACATCGTTCTTTTAGCCACAGTTCTCCAGCTACATTTCACTGGAAGGCTTTTTCCGGTCCCACGTTGACTCTTTGGATGTCACAACTTCCCCTTTGCCGTTGTGCAAATGATGCATGCAAATGAGCAACCAGAATTATGAAATAGTTTTTTAACAATATGCAGAAGAAGGTCAGCGAGGCGCTCTTGGCTACAGGCTACAATAAGTGAAATTAATTACTGTTTGTGCTGCCATCTAATTGCAGCCTCTCCATGAATGGCTACCATTTTTCTCCCCCCCTGTTACAGTTTCCCACCTCGACACCCCTTTGCTCCTTGTCAAAACTCTTCCTCCACCTGTCACAGTGTCTGAGTTTTGCGCGCGACCGCCCCCCTCAAAACACCCACCCTCCATCCTTACTCCCCCCTCGTCGCCCCCTCCCTGCCTCCCCTGCTGCCAGTTTTTAACTACACTCCACTCTGGCCTCTGCTCTACTTGTTACAGCCCCAACACGAGTGCAAACAATCAAAGTCTTTGGGAACGCTAAAATATGCATGGCTATCCGTGACAGACAGATAAAGCAGGGCAATTAGCCACGTAATCCTAGAGCATCGTACGGAATAGTCCGCCTCAGCTGTCCTCCCTCCCCTCCTTCCCTTTACTCTCTTGGTCTCCATTAGTTAAATGTACTCTGTGTGTCGGCTCCCCATCAAATCAAGTAACACTTCCCCTAATTGGCTTATAAATAATACAGCAGGGCCTACATTATAATTTCATCAGTGGTAAACATTGCGGGGGCAGTTGCTGAAGAACCTATCCCTCATTAATTTCTTAATTTGGGTAGATGGAACGGAGGGGAAGTGAGGGAATGAAAGGTGGAGAAATGTGGAGATCGGATGAACGGAGGGACTCGTATCACCTCGGGCGGAGGGAAAGAGAAACAAAATTACAAAACATACAGGGAAGATGCTACTGCTGCTGATGCTGCTTTTGTTAAGAGATGTCAGATATTCAATCCGGGGGTTTTGTCAGTACTCCTGTGCAATAGGTGATGAGGCCCCCCCCATTTTACACACATTCACACACACAATCCCTCTCCCCGGTCCCATTCCTTGTTCTTTTTTTATACCGACTTAATGAATATTTCATAACGAGCAACATAAATATTCATTCTAATGGTTTTGCGCACAGTTATTACCGGTATTTCCGCTTTTTTTTAAAGAAAACAAAAATACTCATTAGAAATTCTGCATAACCAGGCCCTGAAATAATTTCTCCCGCTCTCACGCAGACTGCACAAAGATAATCCAGATCAAATGCTCAGGCGACGCTTCATCAATAAGTCACCAGAACTATTATGAGAATCCTCCCCAAAACAATTGCTCGAAGGTGTCGATATTTGCATGTGCAAAAAACATATTTATCTATCGTGGAGGCACGAAGTTCATTTTTAATTTCAGTCATCGGCTTGCAATCGCTAGACAAACCGGAGAAATCCACAAAGGCTCCCCGTGTGATGAAATCCTTTTTGTAAAAGGCAAGAGGTCTGTAAGCAGCCTTTCCTCCCTTCGGCAGATAAATGTCACCCAAACCTGCTATTATATTGCATAATGCACTTTTAAAGGAATTTTACATGGCCTCTGATTGATGCTATGAAATATGAGGTGTGTGAATATGACACCCTCTGATCTCTGAAAGACAGATATTAAAGCAAACTCTCAAATGAGCCATTTCCCCCCCCCCTCCCCCCCCCCACACTTTCTCTTCCTGCTGAAATGTGGAATATAAAAGGCATAGAGAGCCCTTCAGCCTTCAAAAGGAAAGTTAAGCGCTTCACATTCTTGGTAAGATTTTGAAAACGGAGCCACCTGAAGGCAATCTGTCTCCGCTGGAACC
Organism: Eleginops maclovinus; assembly: GCF_036324505.1. Lineage (NCBI taxonomy): Eukaryota > Metazoa > Chordata > Actinopteri > Perciformes > Eleginopidae > Eleginops > Eleginops maclovinus. The sequence goes on from NC_086356.1 coordinate 4,995,139, forward strand.
TTAACTTGTCACCGTAACAGAGAGCTGTCACTTCCCGGTGCCAGGCGCTGATGGAGACAGACATCCATCATCCGCCGCGTTTACGAACACGCCGCCTGATGTCTTGCAGGCCTGCTGAAGCAGTAGGTTTCACTTAAGATCTGCCGGAAAAAAACGCCCAGGCACCGCCACGAGGGCTTCCTGTCCCCGTCGTCTTGAAGGAAAGAAGGAACATAGAGTTCTGAGGCGATAAAGAAATAACTGTCCATCAATCACACTCACAGCCACATCACAAGGGGCTCATTAAGCTGAGACGTACTTAAATCTTTACTCCAGAAAAGGCACCTGAATTGGATGCATTAGCTTATCAAAAGTTCCGTAACAGCTTTCAATTATGGGCAGACGTCAGGCCCAATTCAGACTGAAAATCATTGGATGTCCAACAAGGCTCGTTCAGACACACTTCTTTTGCTTTTTCTTATCAAATAAAGTTATTTTTAAGTGATCTCAACTGTCATGTGGTGACACCTTACATTCTTGGTGGTTTTTGACGTAGAGCAAATACATTTTTAATGACATTTTGTGTAAAGCTGCTTTGTAAGCAGGGTCTTTTACCCAAAAGATAGCTGTTCAGGTCCTGCATGGAACCGAAAGTCACTATTCACTTATTTTGACTTATCTATATTATCTACGTTAAGTAATGAAGTCACGAGGCAACAAACACACAGTATTTACTCCCAATTTATGATCTTTTATGTTACGGTAACACGTGTTTGCGTTCACCACATATTCAAAACTGGATTATAAACGTGGCTGAAAATGCAGAAACACGATAAATGCATTATTATTGAAATGAAGCTAGAGCCTTCCTCACCCCCTCTCTCTGTGCATTGTAAATGTACTCGTTAGTTATTAATAGTTAGTTTGTTGACTTGATTGTAGCCGATCAATTAGGTTTTACTTCCTTGAGGCCCCTAATATTCCATATTTATTGTGCTTTGTTGCCAGATGCAAAAACACAGTCTAAGTCTTTCTCTATACCATTAAATATTCATGACTAAATAAGCACAATCACATTTTGTGAACAACACATTTTGTTATTATCTATTTAAAGTGTAACGCTCTGAAACTCCGCTGCTCTACGGGGACGGTGCGTCTGTAGTTTGCTCGGATGTGCTTTACCAAAATAAGCAAACTAATTTTGATTCAAATGTTGGAATATGGAACTTTATGACATTATCTGAGCTCAAGCGTTAGTGAGCTGTTGATTTCAGGACCTTTAAGTAACAAATGTGAAAATAATGAAATACCACAAATAATTGCCACGAGGTGAACAGGAACCTCCGGGCCCCCCGAGGGCCTGCCCGCTGTGCCTGGTTGCTAATCCGGCCATGGTTGGAGCTTCACTCAATAATTGTTTAGGGTGCATCACTTCCCTTTACACACGATAAAACATTTGGGTGTGCATACCATTAAGATACATCACTTAAAATTAGGACCTTGAAAATCCTCCAAACTGAAGATAGAAGAGGTTTTCAGCCTGACTTTTGATATTTATTATGCTGAAACAAGCTTGTTTCTAATACCCTTACTCCTTTCAAATAGTATTTAATGAGCTTGTTTAATGTTAAATGGAAAATATAAATCTGGAAAGGCAACTGGTAAACAAAAGGTATTGTAGTTATATTGCTTAAACAATAACTCCATAAAAAAATAATCACCATTTTTGATAATCTATTAGGTAATTATGACATTCGACAAGCACCAAGTACTCTCTGCTTCCAGCTTCTTCAGCATGACATGTTTTAGTTCATCTTCAATTGAAAAATCATTAAATTTGAGACAGAAAAAAACCAGATCTAGAAACACATGTCGGAAAATGTTTACTATTTTCATGCCAAACACGGTTTAGAGAAACAACAGCTAAAGCATGAAAATCACCACCAGCTCCAGCCCTAGTAACCATAACATTGTACTGAGACACAGTACTTGAGTAAATGTACTCACTTCTCATCAGTGAGGGATGAAGTGCTTAACGTCAGGAAAGGTTAAAGCAGCCGTGCAGGCGATGCAGCCCAGGATCCACTTAACTCCAGCAGAAGGAGAGGAGACAGGGAGCATGTTGAGAATGAGTTTAATTAATGTAGCAGTAAAAAGTGGCCCTCCCTCTCCATGTCCATGCTGCTGTTCAGTATTAGTTCCACTCCAGTGCCCTCAAAGCCGGGAACAAATAGTGACTCTAATGATGGACATGCAACCTCCCCCCTCTCTATCCTCATCGCACAAGCCCTCTGCTGGTCTCGGGTCACTGCCCTCCCTCCCTCTTTCGGTTCCCTGGGGACAGCAGAGTCGAGGGAGTCAACCAGTTAGACAACCATGTTCACCCCATTGGATCACAGAGAGCAGAAGACAACCCTGCATACTGACTTCATTAGCACCAACAAGTTAGGGGGGGAGCAGCTGAGTTTAGAAGACTTGAGAATCACAGTGGGGGTGGAGGTGGAACAGCTGCAGAAGTGCAGTAGGTGCGACGTCTCACAATGTAAATATACTGAATCAACAATATGAATTGATACCCTTGAGAGAATACGGTGGGACGGCATCATGTTCCAAATCAAATCTAAACAAAACAAAAGGAATATCACATGAAATTGAGGTGTGATAAGGTGCCATGAATGTTTTATAGCAGCCAGCCACTGACATAAAGGATATAAAAATGGTGCAGGAATGAGTCCTAAAGTTAGCATTTAGTTAGCTAAGTTAGCATTCACACTTCTGGTCGTTTCAAGTTTCTGGTTTTCAAATGTTTTTTCTAGATTAAACACATCAAAAATACCCCACATAAAGTCTGAAACGTGTCTCAAGAAACAACGGTTGCAAACGAGACTAAATGGACGCTTAACATTACCTTAGTGATGTTAACGTGAAGTCATGTCATAGTCTCTTTGTTTATTACGTTAGCTTTTTACTTCTAGCGATGGCATTTACGCTTCAAAAAGGATTTAAAGTGATCTTATTTGTGGCTATTATCTTGCTGAACAAGCATCATAAACACGTGTCTGCTATAATCCAGAATCAAATGACTTCCACGATGTGTCATCCCTGCACTACTCTTTCAAAGCACGTCAACACAAAAGAAACAACTGGAGATATTAAAGAAAGCTCCCTCTTTGTAGTCCGTTTCTTCTCTGACGTTTGACAAATTTGTGTTATCTCGGGGCGTTTATCTTCACAAATACTCCTCAACTGTGACAAAATGTACAAGGAATCAACAGGCGACTTCTGAGAGGAGCAGGGTTATAAAACATCGTGATTCCAGCAGGTGATGCAGTCACGTGTCAAGCAGGTGCGACGTCTCACAATGTAAATATACTGAATCAACCATATGAATTGATACCCTTGAGAGAATACGGTGGGACGCATCATGTTCCAAATCAAATCTAAACAAAACAAAAGGAATATCACAGGAAATTAAGGTGTGATAAGGTGCCATGAATGTTTTATAGCAGCCAGCCACTGACATAAAGGATATAAATATTGTATGCAAAGAGAAAAATCCCCCGTTTGAAGTGTTGAGAGCAAAGACAGTGGGAGAGAAAGGGAGGGGAAGCAGGTAATTACGAGTTGAGCTGCTCTTTGACGGATTATTATATTAAAGTGGGAGGAGGATCAGCCAAACACGGCTAACCTCTGTAACAGTGCTGGTCTCCACCTATCAGTGACAGCAACATTACAACCTGAAGAGCCACTTCCACTTGACAAACGGAGCACCAAATCTCCCGGCTGGGAAAAAAAAAAGGAAACCCGGCAGCCACGAAGACACCAAACACCGCAAAGCTCCTATACACACAGCTCATTGCGAGGCGCTTGGGTACTTTAGCTCCCCCGTTAACTCGTGCTATTTGGAGGAGTCCGAGACTTGTTATTAAGCCGTTTTAAGGATCTCAGCTAATTTGCACCAAAGAGAGGTTAGCTTACAGTTCTGCTGTTTTGGCACAATCATCAGGATTCATGTTTTCTTTTGAACTTGTAGTGCTTTGTTTTAGAATCTGTAAGAAAGCCTTCCTATTAAACATCGGTGGCTACCACATGTCACAGTTAAACTAACTTTGGAAACCACCATTATCTATATATTCTACAGAAAGCTTGATTTATACATGTCTCTTCATCAAATGAAATTAAATGATGGTTCATTTTCTTGTTTTGTTTTTGCAAAGGTTATGGGAACTCATTGTGGTTTAGGTTGGGAAACAGAGTAGTCAAATGTCAGGTTGGCAAGTGGTGGTTTCGGCTTAAAAAGTCCATTTGTGTTTGTGCTCAGCTAAAATAAATCCAGGAAATCAAAGGGTCCCTTCAAGAGGAGTGCGAGGAAAACTAGGTTTTATAATTAGACATGAAATAAATATTTTACCGCACATTATTAGCTGTTTTTTCTTTAGCTAAAACTAAGGATACATCACTTGACTCCTTCCTTCTGAGGAAGACCATGAGATGTGATAAAAAGCTCTGGAATACGCTCATAAGTGCGGCATGGGTCAAGAATTTCTTGTTCTATTCTTGTTAGTACTGTACAAGAAACAACAGGCGTGTTTAAGTCCACATGGGCCAGGATCTTTGGACGTATCAGATGAAATCTTTGCAATAGAGGCTTTGAATTTATTGTAAGATTGGGCTCAACTGTCAGCTAGTCATTGAGTTGATTAAGTTAATTATCATTGTCTTAAATCTTTTTTTACTGGTATTGTTTTTATCCCCTTTGCAGCTGTACTAATTCAAACTAATCTTTCCAATATCCAGACAGGATAATGTGATAAATGATTCACTTTCTAGAAAGCCAGAGATATCGCTTTCTTCCCCAAAAGGAAGGAATCTTCACTCGGAGTCTTGGGCCAGTAAATGCCACCAGTGGGTGAAGAAATGTGGGGTTTAAAAGGAATAAAATGTGGAGTTCCCCTTTCATGAAGTCCTGTGTTTGGAAGCCGAGCTCTCTCCTCTCCCCTCGCCCCGGGGCAGGCTATCATCTCCAGTGACACCAGAGGGAGGGCAGACCCCACCCCACCTCTGCCGGGCCTGCTGATGTAAGGGGTGTTAGAGGCTCTGCTGCTGCCCACCCCCCCCGTGTTTGAGGTCCAGCTTTGATCACCGGCCGCCGACCTCCATGTCTCCAAAACAAGGAGCCGGGGTCGAGAACATGCCGCTGAGCTCTCTCCAGCCCTTGTTCCTCCAAATATGAGAAAAGGGTTAATTGTATTTAACAATATGCTCTCTACCCCCCACCCCCCCATCAGCACCCCGCTCCCCTCCTTGATTAGAATTAGAATCACATCTGGCGCCATGTTCTGTCCCTCATTACTGCTGAATCTCATTACAGCGCGCTCCCACGGGAGGGACCGCGCCGGGATTTTAAGCACACTTTTCGCTTTCTTCCTGCCTCTTGCTCGTCTCATCCACCTCGCCGCTGCTTCTCTTCTGCGTTTACATTAGCGGAAGTCCTCATCTGAGAGAATGACTGAGCACCACCCTCCCTCCTCCTCCTCCCATCCCAGAGCTTGGAAATTGTTTTACAGTGCCAATTAAAGTAGGTATGTTGAGCTTTTTCCAGAGTATGTATTATTCAGAGTGTATTATTTGTTGCGTTCAAAAAAAAGAAAAGAAAAACTGAAATAGGACTAGCAGAGTAAGTTCCACTTACTTGGAATAAAAACTACACCAAAGGTTCGGAAATAAAGTCAACATAAGGAAAATGAGGGTTCTTATTTATGGTGCCCTGAAGTCCTGCTGAATAATAGAAACCTCCACATATAAGCAAGTTTTGAACTTTCTTTCTGTGCACCCTCGTGCAAACACTGACAGGGAATTTATTTAAGTACGTAGGAAATAATGTAATCTGTAAAGTTTGAGTCCAAAATGTTTTACCTTAGTGAACTATTCATTTACAGCCGTGGCAGGCGGAGTCAGTTTCTCTGGAGGTTATGAGGAAATAAGACTCAGAAGGTATAATCAAAGCCTTTAATTTGCACTTTTAAGAACCCAATATTAAAGTAAACACGATATGAACAAAATAAAGACGGCAGCCGTGATGTGGACCCTGCGTCAGAGCGGGGAACTCTGAAGGTTCGCAGGGGAAGCCCTGAGGTTCCTCTTATCCATCAGCTCTAGATCATGGGCGAGTCGCAGAGCGTGCAGGGGCCCTGCAGAACCTTCCTTATCCACTCTGGATCTGTGAGGAGAAAACAGGGTTTATCAGCATGTAATTAAAGACTTTAGAACCATAACATCAATGCAACAACTACCCCGTTCGGCATTATATTAAATATAACTGCTGATAACTTCTACGTGGGATGCAGTAAGTCATAATATTGATTAAAAATCGTCACCGAAGGTTTTTTGAGCTGTCGGCATGAGACTATCCCAGGGAAATGGGAAAGAGATAAAAAGTAAAGCGCCAGATCAAGTTGATATGGTTAAGTTTGAGAAAGGTTAAGAAAATTGTTTCATGCTTCACGTATATACTAGTCATTAAGATAACTGTGTGTAGAAACTGACCTTCTGGTGATGACCATTTAGTTTACATTCGCTCATCAGTCAGTCAGTAAATAGTAAATAAATAAAAAATTAGGACTAATCTAGAATTATGGCCTAGTGGTTTGATGCTTAAGCAACCAGTGAAGTTGCAGTTCACATCCATGTCCTTCCAACATGCCATTACACCATCATTTCATGCTGTTTGATATTTGAGTGAAATCGTATCTTTGAGTTATGGCCAAAAAAAGTGTTTTGTGCGGTCACAGTGCCTTTGACTTTTAAGCAGCTCCTAGAACCCAAGAGGACAGTTTTGCCAATTTTACAAACGTCCTTCCTCAGATATCACGTCATCGGATAGGACAGACCAATGGATGGACAACCAAAAATAAATAAAGAAGGCAAAAATCTGGGAGATGCTTTGAGAAAGGAGCTGTGATGATGTTGATTCTGACAGATGCCAGAGGTGCACAGACCCGTCAGTCTGTAGCGCTGATAGGCTGGAATGACCAGAGGAGTCCTGCCTCAGGTGCTGAAGGCCGATAAAGACCTGGGAGGAATGTTAGCAGCCAGAATAAGCCAATCCCCTAACTCTCGGAAATGTCTGCCTTAACTCTAACCACCATCATACATGGTTCATGATAAATAAGTAAGCTTTTTACTTACCAATTAAGATAAATGATTGATTCAAAGTCCTGTCTCTTATTGGCATAATTATGGATCTGTTTTCACCCGATGTTACGCTCATATGACGACGCAATCGTTACGTGTCGAGGACTGATAGAGATAAATACATTTAAGTTGAAGTGATTCATGCTAATCTCCGAGTTCAATAACACTCTTGTGTATTGACCATAACGAACACAGGAATGATTGACAGCCCAAATCAATCAGTCTGGGTTCACGCAGTTTAATGGCCTTACACTTTAATAACCTGGTAACTGTAGCGCAGGCTTTGGATGGAATTATCTATAACACAAGGATGTATCGCTTTGTGTGGCATATTGATCTTTCCTGTCATCCTCCCAGATACTTTCCATGTCTGGAGTCTTTGTCATGCACACGCTTGCATGTTAAAAAAAAAAAGCCAATTAGAAACTCTGTTGCGCATATACGTGGCGAGGAAATCCTCCCTTTTCTAGTTCTGAAAAGTTGGAATAATGAGAGATTCCTGAGAAATGCATGAGATTTTTGGGGCTTTGTGCATCTGCCCAAATAGCATATAACTCAATTAGGGCTACGCGCTTGCTTCAAGTACGTGTCGCTGTTGTCAAATAAAACATCACAAAGTTTACATTTTGACTTTGCAAAACTTTGAGTAAATTGGGATGAGAATACATTTGTAATACATTGGCAAGGGAAGAGAAATAAAACCAAGCATTCTGACCAGTGTGTTAAGCCTCTATTTTCAGGAGGCAGCCTAGGTCAGAAAGGTCTTTTAACGAAGAGCTAATTTCCACAACTTTTCATTCATCGGCAGGAATTTTACGACTGCCTCGAAATCCGTATTGGCTGACGGAGAGCCTGAAAGGGGAGAAATGGAGAGTGTCGCTTACCCTCGGGCTCTGGCAGTCTGGAGATGGTATCCAGCAGGAGGCAACGTCTGAACGTCAGCGTCTGGCAGGCCTGGTATGACAACACACACCTGGAGGAGAGCGAGAGGGAGGCATTAGAGAGCTGGCTGCCAGGGACCGAGACATGCACACAGACACACACACACACACAGAGACACAAAAGTAGAGCAGGAAGAACGCTGAGGTACACCTGACGGGCGCAGATTTCTCTCTCGGTGCCCACCGCATTCCAGCTAGCGAGAAAGCAGCAGCGATGTTTGACAGATGATATTTATGAGACGACGAGAGTGGCGCATGGGTAAATATCAAAAGGTGGGAGGCTTGATTACTGCTCCGTGAAGGTAAATAAACCGTCAAAGAAGGCACTTGGCATTAAGATTCAATTCATGTCCTGTCAGGCACGTTGTGAAGCTAAAGCTAATATATACAAAACCTCTTCTTTGTGTGATTTTAAGAGAATGATCTCCGTACCTGAGCCACATGTGACCGTTTTTACAGATGGCTTGTTTGTGGTCCGAGAAGGGCAGCACCTCCTGACACAGGCTGCAGCGCTCCGAGAACGTCTGCTTGTTCATCTTGTTCTTGATGTGGCCAATCAGGACCTGAGGAGGATGAGACAGAGTCAGAGGGTGTAAGTGAAGGCAATCAAAGTTGTGTAATGGTGAAAGTATGAATGGGAGTATAGGGCTGATCTCATAAGGGTCGAAAAACACTATGAAGGGGAATACTATTTAAAGAATTCCAAGATTAAACTCTCAAATTTCAGAGAAAGAAATCATCTTTATTCTCTGCAATAATAAAGTGATTTGCTCTAGAATTCAAGTCCAAGAATTACAGTGGTTCGGTTTGGGATATCTCATCAAACCACTGCTTGCTGTGTAGAATGCCTGCAGGGGAGGAACTAATTACAATTAGAAATCAGATCTAAAAATCAGTATATTAGCCTAGAAACACCACATTTTCTTTCATGCATTTGAAGCTTGAATCTCGTAAAATATCCAAGGTTTATTAATGACTTCAGTTTTGGAAATGTCCATGCTTTCTCAGAATATAACACCTTTTTGAAAATATGAAAGGGGGATACTATTTAAAAATGTCTGAGAAAACAAATATTTGTATTCTCTGCAATTATTAATATTAATAATATTAATAATAATTTGCTATATAATAAAAAAAGAAAAAAACTCTAGAATTAAAATCCGGAATGTACAAGATGAAGATAAAAAATGTATATAACAACGAGTAAAGTCCTGGAAATGTCCCTGTTTTCTCAGAATATTAAACCTCTTTAAAAGCTCTGTAGTTTTTTCCTTTAACCTACACCAGCCACACTATGCTGTTCTGAAAATCAGAGGCTTTCCAAAGACTGTTGGCTGATTTGACCCAAATCTATTGCATGTTCACTTTACTTTCCATAATCTAATGTGAAGGACATACTACAATGGCTAAAATAATTTAAAATTCAATAAGGCAATAGCTTCCGAAATAGACCTTTAGTGTTTTTATACTTGTAGAACCTTTTAGGCTGTTACTGTGGTTTGTTGCCTTGTCAAATAAGCAATTAAACCCTTGTAGGGAGTCTATGTAAGTTTTCTGAATTGCAGCCACTGTGGGAATTGACACTAAGAAGTTAAACAGTGTCAGAGTCCCTGAGCGTTACCTCTGAAGCTCTGTCGTTGGAGTCTCTGGAGAGGAACTCCACCAGGCCACAGGTCGGGATGCTGGTGTTCTGAGCGATCCAGGTGTTGAGGTAAACCACGCCCAGCACCTTCTTCATGTTCTCCCTCATGATGTGGCTCTCTACAGAATTGATCCAAGCCTGCACCTCCTCCATCTGCTCCTTCAGATTCTCCTTCTCCTGTTTCACTACTCTACCAACAGGCTCACTTTTCTCTTTAGCAGCGTCTTCTCCGTCCGTTCCGTCCCCCTCTTCCTCCTCCCTTATAAATACTTTGTTCTCCTCGAGCGTTGGTTTCCAGCGGTGATCTGTGAGAGGCTCCTGTAGCGACTGGTAAAGTGCCCTCACCAGGAAGAGCTTTAGACGCCAAAAGTAGGGCGAGTCTACTTCCTGGATCTTTTGATCGATTTCTTCCAGCAGTGATGCCGGAATGGACTTGTTTTTCAAAATTTGCCACCTCACGAGATCAAGCAGGTCCGCGGTTTTGTACAAGTTCTGTGCGGGGGACTTGAGCAGCAAAGCTCCTGCCGTTTCTGGCGTTTTCAGGGTCACAAAGTGAACCTGGTAGATCTTGTTAACTGGGTGAAAGCCGCCAACCATACCTTGTGTGCTGGTGAGCGCAATGTAGGCTCCGTTGTGGCTCACCGCAATTCCATGTATCTTCCTCCCTGCGATGTTCTCAGGACGCAGCATTTCCTCTTGTTTGAAAATCAAAGTGTTCCCTGTAAATGTTGGCGTCAGTTTTTTAATCCACCCGTCTACAGAACATGTGTACACTGAGACTCCGTGCTGACTGATCGCCAGCGAGACCACGGGGAGCGAGTGCAGCCCGGCCACGTGAGAGTTGTGCACATTCAGTCCGGCTGGCGAAATCATGAGCAAACACCAGAAGACGTAGCAGCCGCGTGAGGCTACGATGAGACTGCAGCTGGTCTTCTGGATCGGGTGGATCATCGGAACACATTTGAGGTTTTCCACGGCGATCTCATCACACTCCTTCCAGAGGATGACAGGGTGTCGGAGGGTGAAGTAGCCCTTCACTCCCGTCAGGCTGACCGGCACAATCTTGACGGGTCCCACCTCGCTGCCAACGATCAGTCCACTCATCCGCCGATCAGTGCTTTCATACTCCCACCACGCCAGGTCGCTGGGACGACTCACACCTGACTCGACGATGTCATAAAACTCTACATCTGAAGTGTCTAAAAAAGGCAACACAAACTTCCACAAAACTAGGTCTCCATTTTCCATCAGGACAGCGAGGAGGACCATCTCTATGTTTGCACACGTGTTGTCCGGCTGAACCTGTTTGGTCGTGTAAACGCTCGACCACTCCATCCTCAGAGGGGTTTGCATTCTGAAGCGCCGCTGCAGCTCGTCAAAGTCCAGCAGGGACGCCTGCGGAGGAATGTCGTCCTTTTGGGAATAGCCTCGCTGCTTTAGCCTCTCGCTATACTTTTTGGTAAGATCTTCTAGCATTTTCCAGTTGAGACGCTTGTAGCTGTGGTGAATGGTCAGTCTGTGGTCTAGTGTTAGGCAAGCGAGCAGACAGCGCCCGCTAGAGTCACAACCTAACGGAGACCAACTGGCGTATTTTATTCCTTTGTGCTGTCCTATTGATGGGTTCATCGCTCTGTCTGCCCAAAAAAGCTGCCTGATTGCTGGGTCCGCATGTGTAGAGAACTTCTCCAGCGCTTCAGCCTGCTCTGCTGATGGTCCTACCTTCAGAGAGACACAAAACAAATGGAAGCAATATTTAAGGTAAACATTAGCTAGTCAGTGGCAGTGGAAAGCATAGACCTTCAACAAGGCTATTCACCATCTCGCAATGATAACAAAAGTGAATAATAATTGTTGTATTAATTATTGGAACCACTCAAATATATAATGGGTTCACCCTTGACCCCTGAAAACTGGACCGGTAGTTTTTCTATAATCCTGCTGACAAACAAATCAAACTGAATGCGTATTCCTCCGGTATCATGCCTCTGCCATGGGAGCACGGCATCCATGCGGATGGATGATGCAGCACGATCAGCAGACAGATGTGACCTCTTTGGGTGCCATCATCTACCGCTCCCTGCTGCAGCTCTTCTATTTACAAGCAGTTAATCATATCTATAGCTGGAAACAACTCTGCCTGTCTGCCACTGCGCCTTGTGGATTATAAAAATTCAGCTCCATCCAGTATTTTTTCTGCCAAGTGGAATTTTGGAGTGGAGACGAACCTATAAACAATCATGTTTACACACCAGAGCAGCTGCGCCGAGACAGATTTACCTCAGCAAAAATGTCTTTCAGTTTCTCTTTTCATTTGTATGTCAGCTCGTTAAATTATCTTTCACTTTAGTAAATAAAAAAAATATGGAAACAGACTCCACTGCCAAACTAATAGCACACAAGTGAATAGTAGCCTGGCTGTTTATCTGAGGCAAACAAGTGCCTTACAAGTAGACAAATAGTAGCAACTCTACTCCAACAGACTTACAGATGTATTTTAGAAAATGACCTGTGATGGATTTTTGTGTTTCACTCGCTTTAGCAGTGGTATTTACGGTGGCCAGCACATGCAAACGTACTGCAATGACCCAGAACATTTTAGAAACGCGCTGCAGGGTTTATAAAAACATTCAACATTGGCATTTTTGTGCTTTTTTATTTGCCTCTTCTGAAGATGCAGCGTGTTTCATCTAATGGAAATGTTTTGGGCCGTTGTAGCTCATATGCATCTGTCGGCCACCGTAGATATTACCTTAAAATGTATATTGGAGCGTTTGCTGAAATGACTTCCTTTGTAATAAAATACGTGGAAAACAATTGCCCCAGTTTGGTGCATTTGTTATCAGAAACCTACAGATAGTTCTTTTCAGCTTTTAAACATTTAGAAATGGAAATGCTTTTGTGTCCCGAGATTGTTAAAGTTAATTTCCAACATTCGGATGAACTGCCTCTCTCTATGATGAATGTGTTTTGCTTGTTGTTGCTTCACTGTTTGATCTTCATTGTGTAGACCGATGTATGGGAGAAGTTTGATCCTAATATCAACCCTTTTTCAGATTCATCTGCTGTCCTCCATATGTCAAAACAGCCTTTCTGATAGCTAACAGAAGCCCTTATCTATTCATCTCTTCAAAGCAACCACCCTCCTTTGACAAAAACTGTCATTTTACCTTGCTTTGGTAAATCCAAATTAAACCTTAAAAATAATACCAACAAACTAAACAACAACTTAGTGGTAGACCAGTGTTTTAAACGTGTTCTGCAAGGTAAAAATGAGTCTTTTTGTCAATGGAGCCAGTTACACTTTAAATGATATTGATTCTTTTAGGTGACTTATATTTTACCTGGCACGTCTACCGTGCATCAGTACATTCCCCAGTACATAGCATTGCTTATCTTCTGTACTGTCTTAACTGTAAGTACTTATTACAGCTCTAATTCAATACACTCCAAACCATGGTCGTCTTCCTTGTTAGGACAGACTGTAGCCTGTTCATGCAGATCGTTATAATTCCTCTCACATTTGGAAATAGCTTATTTTACACCCCACTTCAACAGGTACCCTGCACCTGAAGATGTAGACAGCGGTGCAGTGGTGGTTGTTGTTTTTCTAACAGACAGTTTCAGATGTTGACAGATGCTGTCTAGTGGCAGGTTGAGCTTCCAGCCTCAATGTTTACATGCTCAAGTCCTATCAACAGCTTCCCCCGTTATGCTGACCTTACAGTGATAGATGTTGTTTCCTTTATCGGACAGTGCATTAGCGGATATTTACCCGCATCTTTGTTGGTTCTGTCGGGACGGGGATGGAAGTTCGGTGCAGCGTCAGCTCCTGTTTGTTGCTGTGAACATCACACACCAGCTCCAGCAGCGACAGGGAGCTGGTGGTGCACACAGCCAGGCGGTGATCCTGGGACCATGTGAGCGGCTGCAGCCCGCTGACCGGGGCGATGAGCGGGACGACGGGGTCCCGCTTCACCGGCACATCCACCGGGCTTATCAAGAGAGCATCCTCATCCTCTGGCTCGGTCTTAATCTGTACATCTCTGGGCAGTGAAGGCAACGAAGCCGACTGACTGGCAGCCGCCATGTTTTCCCTGCGGAGGAAGTGACGTTGGCGAGCGGGAGGGGAGGAAGGAGGGACTTCCTCCGCGGTGTTAAATAGTGCACTGTGTTTGATGTCAACATTAATGTCTAATTTTGGCAGGTCAGACTAATTACCACATCTGTTTAACAGTATTAAACACACATTTATATTTGCATGCATACTCTATTTTAATATTTCCTTTTATATATATAATGTTATAATAATGATCATGTTAGAAATCCTTTATTGCAGGACTGTTAATAGTCTGCAATACATTTAGTAGGCCTAAGGTGTAGGCTACCTGACTAACTATGTGTATGTCATATTGTTTAATATTGTATTTTATTCTGAATAACAAGTGTTCCATTTTCAATAACCCTGAAATTGTCCTTTTTACTGAAAGCGTATATTTAAATTTACTCTTAAGTCGAGTTTACTTTGCAAGCCAAATATGAAGTATTACGTGGAAACACACCTTATAATTTCACAACTTCAGTCACAGTAATGCAAAATTGTATAGATCTTGGAACTTTTATTTACCTTAAATGTATATTTTGCTTGTAGAGTTAAAATAATAAAAACAAATTATGAAAGCGGTCACCATTCAACAGAATAGCAACCATTGATTCATGGGTTTTTTTTCTACATACCTGAATATACATAAAAGATTATAGACCCCTTAGGTTATTTAGCTGTACATGGTGTACTGTAAATGTGTAGTTGATGAGTCTCAAGATAAGCAGATAGACGTGTGTGGGACTATGATAATGTGAGAATATGAAAGAGGTGTATCAGCTTTTTTTTTTAATCTTAACCCTTTGTAGCCATAAGGAAAACTAGCACTGGATCAAACGTGGAAGAAACCATCCCTGATCTCTGAAATATTGCCCTTTCAACTATGCACTTCAGTTGAGTGCCAATCAAGCTGCCTTTCCCCCCCGAAAGACAGTCAGCAAGCATCTGAAGGAATCACAGTCAATAACCTTGCACAGATATGTTATGTTAATGAGTGTTGTAATTAGCCATACATATGCTCATATGCATATTAGCAATTTATATAACTTACATGTTGGATACTCCTTTTATAAATGTGTCTATTTTTATATCTCAAATGCCTCCACATTTACCTTTAAGAGGAAAATAATGGACAAAGACATATTATGATATAAATTGTGTTGAATGACAATGAAGTTTAAATGGATTAAACTGAAGAAAATATGAGAATTAATGTGTTGGTTTTTTTTATATCGCAGCTATAAAATCCATCCTTCATTTGTGCCATCAAATGTTCAATGTGTATGCATTCTGGAAAATGTTTATTGTAAAATATTTTGTCTCCATAGATTTTTTTTAAAGGTTTTAGTACACATATACTGCTGAAAAATAAATAACATATTGTAACCCCACACCTTGACAACAGTCCCATACCTATTAAGCATTTTTTTCAAAAACAGCTTTATGAAATTCCTAATGAAAATTAAGCATGTTTTAGTGTTTGTTTTAGGTGGAATTGCTGCTGTAAATTGACTTTAATGTCTCGGAACAGAACAGCACATGCAGCCTTGGGCAGTGTGTCAGGACTTGCACATCCTTGTTTTAATTAGACTAGATTAGATGAAACTTTAATGTGTTCCATGGGGAAATTTTGCAATCCATGTGACACATTCACTCAGCGAGATTAGGCCTACGTCGAAACATCGCTGGCGCTCAACAATGACATATTCACCGCTCTGAGAGAAAAGAAGAATGAGCCTGACAGGCACCACATCAGTCATTTCATCCGTCTGAGATCAGTCACTCAGAGGGATCATTAATTGTCACATTTCACCGTTAATTAATGAAAAAATATGAAAACTGTCCCTGCCTCGGTTGATGGCTCAGATATATATCAGCATGCTCAATGCGACGAGTCACCAGATGCTCCAGGACAGGTCGGAGGTCAAACAGTCGGATGCAGAGCTGGAGACTTGCAGGCAGACAGTGATTTGTTACCGCCCTCACATGAAAGCTCCTCTCTCGCAGTAGCTCGTCTGACTCTCAGCGAGATGACAGCGGGATTTCAACAGGCAGGAGTTATTTGTCACAAAACAAATTGTTACAAATCTGTGAGACAAACACGGAATAGCTCGCCCACCATGTTTTAATCTCTCATTTTTCTGTCTTTTGTTTCGATAATCGAAATGAATAAATGAACGGGACCATGGTATGTTTCATTCTTAATGAAGCGTGTAGTGAATGAATATTTCACACACCTGCTGTGTGTCTTTGGCGGGTTTTGACTGGGGACCATATCCCAGCCCGGGATGTATGAATGTTGGATTAAACATTTATCAAATGCTGTCACAAAAACTTTATCCTGTCCTGTCAGCCACACGTAAAGACGGAAACAGGCCCAAAGTAGCCCGGTGATGATTTGAACCTCGGCCTTTGGTTTACGCATTGTGTAGAATTATTTAAGCTGCTGTGGAGTCATGTCTAAAGGTATATAGGTTATGTAGTGAGGGTTTATGGATATCGATGGGGTCAGCTCAGGTCAATCCCCTGCATCTCTAATATCCTCCTGCTGTCTCGTTATTGCCTGCAGGTTCCTCCTCAGCCTCTCAACCCTCAGTAGACCTCCTCCTCTGCTGTTTGCTTGCCCTGAGTGTCACCGGAGCTGCTTACATGTATCTTGTGAGGGGGAGCCCGCAGGGACGTTTTGATGCATGGTTCATCATACATGTTTTAATCATTCGGTCTCTCAGACACCTCCCAGGAGAGCGCTGCTGCAGCACATTACCGGATACACACAATTAGTGATATAATCATGATGATGATAATGAAATGTATTTAGAGCATATCAGCGCAGATTGCTCTGTTCGGGGAGACATTAGCAGGACTGCAGCCCTGGAAAAGCTTCACCGTGCAGGCTCCTGGTGCCCCCCCCCCCCCCCTCTGGAGACCGGCAGGGCCCGGCAGGATGCCACGTCAGAGATTAGCAGTCATAGCAGTCGACCTGGCGCTCCTTCTGCACCGTCAACTGCGAAAGCCTCACCTGACAGGTGTTGCTCTCAATCAGTGCTCCTCTGCCCCCACCATGCTGTCCTTGGAGGGAACAGAAGCCACCCCCCGCCCTCCCCCTTCATACATCCTGACAGCCTCTTACAGGCGATGCTCTGAGATGTACTGCTTCACAACAGAAACAGTAAATCCCCATCTCGATGAGAGACTATTGATATCACATCAGTGACATCAGCGGGAAACACAGTGCTAGTCTTTTATTTAGCTCCCCTCAGGGATGTTCAGTCACCTGTTAAAGGTCAAGGTGATCGCATGTCAGGATCAGAGGAAGGGCTTCAGTGCAGGAATAATAGTACATGCTGGGAACTGTTTTTACAGACTCAAGGCCAGAACTAACAAATGATCACTGGTTAAAAAACACACAAGAGGGCAAAGGGTGTATTTTTACCTGAATACAAATTGATTTCTGGCAGTGGTCTATTAAATATTGCTGATGAAACCTCTGACATCTACCTCATGCCTAGTGAGGAAGGATTCCCTTATAACAACAGACAATAATTTTGAACTCAAGGGAAAAAGCAGTTTCACATCATTTTTGGTCACTCAGTATACATTTCACAAAATCAGCACAGCACTTTGTTTTAGACCAGAAGTAGAAAATGTTTGAAATCGTAGACACAGATATGTTAACCCTAGGCTAATGTTACTAAACTATCAGCTCAGTAAACGAATTTGTTTTCGTGTAATTTGACTAGACCCGTTTAGTTGTTGTTGAGCATGAAATGTAAAAATGCTCATAAATTGTCTTTCTAACTAATGCAGGTCACCCTTTGTTGACATCAACTAACATTTTAAACCAAATACAAGCCATATAAGGCCAAGAAATACCGTGAACAAAAATGTATTTGCCATACTCCAGTTAATATAATTCTCAACAATAAACCAACACTTGTGTTTCTCCGCTATGTTTCTGCTTAACATGACGTGAACTCATCATGTTGTATATCTTTTCTGTGGCGTTTGAGTTGTTAAATCGTACATTTTCCCCAATTGGAGTGGATCTTTCTGATTTTCTCACACTACCTGAATGCAGCATCGCAATAACGCGGACTATTTAAAGCTCGTGCCACGCCCACGCGCCTGGTCCATCTGTGGTTGTTTGCTAGTTACGACAGAAAAAAAGTTTAAAAATGCAACGTAACTTCACTGTAACAACTTGTTGCGACTCCTACTGTTAATGTTGCTTTTGATTGACAAGTTATTCCACTAAAACCCTTTAATGCCGTTCCAAACATCAAACTTTAGTTTCCTATTTTGTGTGGAAAACTTAGATTTAACCTCAGCAGCCAGACATCGCGGAGGCCTTCCCTCAACAAGGTAAGAAGCTAACTTAATTGCTGTTTATGCTAATGTTTGATATCTTGAGAAATGTCTTGCTGTTTGCTGGTGATCATATTACTTTTTTTTGGCATTTACTCATGGGAGAAATGTTGAAATGCCACAGACAGGTGTAAATAATCGCAAATAATTCTGGGCTAAATGTCATTTAGCTGCTGTAAACTGAGGTTACCTGTACATGCTAGCTCACTAATTCATGTGACCTGTTCTCTTCCTGCTATGACAACTTCACCTGTCTGCTGTCAAATAATGTATATTTTCTGCGTATACATGTGTGAAATGTATGTATTGATATAAGTTATGAGTGTTGTGGTAGTAGCCAAGCAATTGTTCTTGCGGTTAGTTTGTCTTTATGGTTAATAACAGATCATACATTTCATTGTTCTGAGGTATTAAGCTATTAGTATCATTTTGCAGCTTTTAGAACATACTGTTAACTATCCCAAATATAAATAAGGGCTGTTTAAGTGTCAATACTGATTACAGACGCATTTTCCTAAGTTTTGTCTGTGAGGGAAAAGTATGTTTGATCTCAAAGGCATCACGTGATGGTCGTGGTAATTGTAATGAGGTTTGGCCAGCGCTTGGCTTCACAGCATGGCGCTTCTCCTGGGTCGTTGATGAGTTATGATGCTTTCTTGCTGTGTATTTGTGAAGATCTTTCCTCTTAATATAATTATTTGAGTATTAATTGATGCCAATTCTCAAGAAAACTACAAAGGGTACACTTCGCTGTAGAACCAGATTAGCTGTCCAAGTAGTGCCCTTAGTTGGAAGTGGAGTAAAAAGAATAGAAGCTGCTGCTGCTTTTGCCTTAATCAGCACCACAGGAGGCTGGACATATCTGCTTCATGCTAACCAGGGTTAAATGCTTTTTTCTGGGTTAAATATGTAGGCTATATACAGTGTCTGATGAGCGAATCAATAATGGATACTCCTTCATGTTTCAGCCTATAATAATTGTTACAGTTGTCAAGACGCTGTCTATGCATGCTGGCATGGCACTCCTGAATCAACATTTATTTTCTCCTGATAATGTTTGAATATCATGTTATCTTGAGATAAGAAAGCTAGATATATCAAGATTGTATTTTGTTGGCTGTTGTCTTGGTCTTTCGTTTGCTCTCTGTAACCGCTGGTTTATAGCTCAGTCTTATTGTATTAAATAAACACCATTTGATTGAATTGCACTTTATATTCTGTGCGATGTTTGGAGCTGCTTTGTTGTAAACAACCTCAAAGTCTGCTGCTGGGTGACTGCATGGTCGATTTTACATATGACTGGCATCAAATGCAGCGTCCTGTGTTATAAGTGCACTCATAGTACTCTCATATAGTACCCTTACATACGTTTTAACTAGTGGCCATGTTGAATATATCCCCACTAGTTGACTGACATGGTGTTAAGAAAATATGACAAATCTTCGTCAGGCGGCTATTTCTGTGTAACTAAACAATATGCAATAGAAAATGATGAGCACTGGCCAAGCAGTACATCACCTGTGGTCATTTTGCATGATTATATAAATCTGCAGGACAGTAACTTTCTAGAACTGCTGAATCAAGACACTATTTGTTTAGTTTACAATATCCTGCCACTATCTATTAGTTGGGATGTATGTTTACCTGGGGCCAGCCCTAATCTGCTGGTTATTAAGTGAAACATGCAGTCTGATTGGGTGGAGCTGTGGAGGAAAACCAGCCTTTCTATTTATTCCCTGCGATAATGGCTGAATTATTCATCTTGTGTGATGATTAATTAAAAAAGGCCCCGGGTCCTGTGGCAGGTACAGGCTGCCGAGGCACACACTGACATTCCCATGTGATGTGCCTCCACCCGGACTCCTCCTGCTTCCCTCTGCACGTCTTTAGGGAAAGTGCCCTCACACACACGTTACATGCCTGTGCACCCAACACTTTAACCTACTTCACAAATACATGAGGTGAAAGACCAGGGCCTGCTAATCGTATGTAAACACAGACTGGGGGTACTTCTACGAGTAGTGTGTGATGTAACGTGTTTCAATTTAGTTAATAATCTGAGAGGAGACATGTTTGGTTGCAGAGCAACACACACATACACACACACAGCTTAGTTATTCTGGGCACTTTGGATAATTTATATCGTATCCTTTGGCATTAAACAGAAAAAGAAATGATAATTAAAACAATTGTATAATTCTCAGAGATAAAGGGGACATGAGGATTTTCGGAGGCATAAAACTACAGTTGATTTAGTATAATATAAGTTACAGGTTGGTCCATGAAGCAAGAAAGTGCTCTTGTGTTTTGAGACTGAATGTAAAACAAGTATTTTTTAATGCTATTTAAATCTTGTGCTGTAAGATAGCCCTGCAGCTTGTTCCCTGTTGTGGGTTCTGTTTCGGTAGTAGATGTTTTGCATGGTCTTTCCTCAACATTGATTCGTCTTGTCTCAGTGTAACCAGCATGTGGTTGCTGCCAGACTCAGGTAAGCAGCGGCTGTTGCGTCCTCTGACCCAGTGTGGGCAGCTGGCAGTAGGCAGGACATGCCCTGTGGCAGTGCCAGGGGAAGGCCAGGAGGGCGGGGGTCCAGGCCTGCTCTTGCCTCTGCTCAGGCCCCGCTAATGGAATGGGGCTGGGCTGCCCATATGGCACTTGTGAGAAGAACTGGGGGCTCTTGAGGTTGGCACGTAGAGTCACCAGGCAGTCTCCCGTTAGAAATTAAACAGGACAGGGCCAGACCTACGTGCTCACCCCACCACCACCGAGCGTTATGGATGTGCTTGCTGATGGGGATGGAGTCACACCTGCACCAGAGGCTCCCATCTGGCCCAGGGACATTTTTGGATGTTTTATTCCTTTAAATGGACAGTTCAGCCTAAAATCAAAAATATTTATTTTCCTCTTATCTCTTGTGCTATTTATCAATCTAAATTGTTTTGGTGGGAGTTGCCTAGTGTTTGTGATATCAGCTGTAGGGATGATGGCCTCCTTTGGACATATAATGGAACTACACGGTACCTGGCTCGTGGTGCTATAAACTGCCACAAAATTACATACAAAACTTAGCAATTATACTAAAGATAATAATCCTCAGCCGTCGTTGTGAGCAGTTTCACGTAGGGATTGTTTCATTTTACCAAGCTGAAGCAGTTTAGGCCTTAAAATGCTTGACAAAGACTTTTCCAGTGTAGTTTACCATTACCTAGCATTGATAGCACAGATAACAAGCATATCGACGAAAGGCTCCATAATCCTCTCCTTAATAGAACTAAACATACAGTATTTTGAGTAATTTTTCTCAACTGCATACCATATTCTCACTACGATACTAACTCGTAAACATGCTGTAATTTGTCTGGTGTCGTTACCGTGCAAGAAAAACATGCAAAGTACATCAAACTGTATTGGGTGCCAAATGTATTGGAAACAGCACAACTTTTTTTTTTTTAATTAACAATACCATTTTCTGTTGGACGTTCTGCTTCAGTTTAAGTTACTACTCCAAGAATGCTCCTCTTTTGTTTCTTTTGAGCTGGCCGACAAAAACTGTCCAGGTTGATGAGCCAACAACTTGGAGAACGTCCTCTAGTTGGAGGTCAAGGGAAAATCAGTTTGCCAGGATGTACGCGGCGTTAGCCCCGCGTACAGGAGCTGGCCAGATAGGCTGTCTGTAGGCAATGAGGTGGGCTGTGGGGGGGGAGAGCAGCGTAGCCCACCAGCCCTCTCTGGCACCGGACCGACCTGGCTCTTCTCTGAGCTGCGTGGGACCAGGAGAAGGAGAGCCACATGGGATGGGAGGAGAGAGGGAAGTGTGTTGGAGCGGTCTGCAGTGCTGCAGTGTTAACAAATGTGTTCACATACTGTAGATAATGCTTACCCTCTAGAATAACTCTGCTCCTTGCTGACTGTACCACACAGGCTGATGCAAACGGAACTAAAATTACCACTTCAGAGTGACACTGGCTATTTGTACTCCAGACCTAAAAAGAGGGAGGAATAGTGAGGGTAATTACAGTCAGCGGAAAGAAAACAGTTTGACGTTGGCCTGCCCTGGTTTCCGCCTAATACTCCATTAAAAAGTGAGGGCCAGACTTTTAAAACAGGTCACTCTTACTAAGTCTCCCTCCCATCTCCATTTCTTCCACCTCCTCCACCCTTCCTTCGTCCTCCTCCTCCTTCCACCACCCACCTCTCTGGATCTGGAACAAAAGCCACCTCCGCTGCCGCCACCTCCCCTCCCCATCTCCTGCTTTTCCATTTTATTGGTGACAGCTGCCGCGAAACAAACTCGGGGAGCGAGAGAAATGATGTGTCAGTGGAAGGTCCTTTAGCCCGCGCTGCTAATCTGTCACACGCCGTTTGTTGTTTACTGTTTCCTCCCGCTCGCCGACTGGCCGGCAGTGTGCTCTGCGCAGTAATGGCGACAGATGCTGACCCGCAGAAGTGTGAATCTTGCCGATTTCTCCCTGCTGTCAACCTGTAAATTACAGCTATCGGGAGTAATTAGACCCGATAAAACCCTTCCAAGCCTCACCCCCCTTGTCACACTCAGACGCACACACACAGCTTTGGCCTGTCAGTGACCTGAGTTTGTGCCATTAGGTGAAAGAAGGCCTGAGCTTTTTTGTTTAAACCACTCTGTCACAATTATTACATTTTAAAATGAAATAACGAGCTTTTAGATATTCTTCTTTAAAATATTGTTGCTCTTTTGGGTCAAAGTCTGACTTTGAGGACTCTAAGATTGATGCTGGCAACAGCTCTGAAGTTGCAGAGGTGAGTCCGTCCACAGTGAACTATCTCCGATGAATCTGCAGACGTTGCCAGTTGTCCTCTACTTATCCTCACTGAGGTTTTGCAGGGACAGCGGGGTCCTGGGCTCAACCAGAGAAGTCAGTATCGAGGCCACCTCTCCTTGCCCTGGCATCCGTGTTCGGCCTGCAATCACCACGGCGGCCTCTACTGCCAAGCATGCCCTTAAAAGCAGGGCCTGTGCCCCTTTAAGTAACTCGCACGATACCAAAGGTCACGCAGCCAGTTCTTGTCATCCTCTCCCTGACTCTCTGTCCCTCCTCCTCCTTGTACAGCCCTCTATGCCCACTTCCTGACCATCAGAGCCAATCACTTTCCACCCCTTACCTCCTCCACCGCCAAAGCCGAGCGGCAATCTGTCACCCGGGCACTAGGAGATGCCACCCTGCCGGCCGCCTTCCGTACACTGCGGTAATGGCTTCTGGCAGCCCTGGAAAGATAAGTAACAGGCGAAAAGGTGGGAGAGCAGGATGAGGAGGGAGGGAGGGCCAGAGAGCAGAGGACCCTCTCTCCCACCCAAGCTGCCCTCATCTCTCCGCTGTTCGACCCTCCTCTCCCCCTTTCGCCTCACCCCGCTTTGGCCAGGTCGCTTTGCACGATACTTCAGTGAATAAATGAGTCGTTTTAATCCGACTGACAAGCTGGCATTGCCCAGCCCTGCCCTCCATCTGTACTGGCGGCCAGCGCAGCAGCAGGCCCCAGGCAGCCCGATGTGCCAATCCAACACACAGCTTATCCTGGCTGTAGCTTCAGGGACAGAAGGGTTAGAGCTCTATGCGGCAGCTACCCTCTCCACCAAAAGAGCTATTTATATAAGAAAGGGATTAGCCGGCGGAGGCTTTGATGAACTGGAAAGAAATTATGAATTTGTTCCTGTCTTGCATGTTAAAAGTCCATGTCTTCTTAAACAAAAACTGCATTTTATTTCCTGCTTTTCCGTTAAATTAAATCATTGAAGGCAAGTGTTATATAGAATTTCACACCCATTCTCAAAGTGCAGATTTGTTTTTTAGGGATGAGATTTATCTTTTTTTACGAGTTGATGCATTTTTACCACCATTGCACACGCCTCTGCGACAGATGAACGGGCACACTCGGCAACAAATACGTGAAACTGAAAGTGAAACTATAGCCTCATTTCCATCTGTGCCTATCAAAGAGGGGTTAATTTTGCCCTGTCATCCTCGGCACAGTGAGAGGCCAAATGCACCATCACTCACGCGGTCCGCCATGCCGACCTAAAAACCCAGAGGGAGAGAAAAAACTTGGCCGCAGGAGGTGCTAAACCCTCTGCTCCATTTCCTCTCTCCACAAGCTCCTCTCCACTCCCTCTCTCTCCCATGTGTCACCTCCAAGTCGTTTGGGAAGGGACTCTGTAACATTTGAGTGCCCAATTAAGCGCAGGGGCTCAGTCCGCGCCCCCCTCTGGGTTCCGTTCAGGCACGTCACTGATGAGCGGGCGGCCATTTTCCATCCCTATGAACCACACACTTGCAAACATACACACTCCTCCCGCCCTCACATTGTTTTTCATGCTTGCTTCCCCCGTCTGTTCTGCCTCATTTTCACACAAATACGCTCTCCTTCCTGGTTAAAGATCCCCCACAGATCTGATTGCAGCTTATCTTTTGAACAGGAGGTTACGACTGTTTGATCCATGGCTGCCGAACCCGTTGCCAGTTATACACCGGGGCCTGGATGCTGCTTATTAACCGGAGGGGTCCTCCCACTGAGCCTCTAAGGATCCGAGGGCCCGGTGTTTTGCTGCTTTTGGTGAAAGATTAAGCACTGTTTTCTTAAATTAGCCTGGAAAACATGAAGCATAAACATAAAAGGAAATATTCTTTATCCGCAAGGTCAACCATGAGCTCATTATCACCCATATTGAATAATTACAGAACTTAAGAAGTGCAGAAAAAAAACAACAACCCAGAGTTAGTGCAGTTTTTCCCTTTTGAAGTGTTAAAGGCATGCTTATTCCCTTAACTGGAGTGAAAGAGCAGCGCTGGATAATTTAGGTTACAGGCTCAGCGGTGACAGCTGGGCAGCATTGAAAGCCAACCAAATCGACATAAATCACTGACTTTTTTTCAATAAGTAGGTTAATATCTCAGAATGGTGTTTAATGTTTTATTCAGCACCGAGGCAGGGACAGTGTTAAGGGACGGCAAGTCTTTTTTGAATGCAGATAGGAGGTGGAGGGCCGGGCAGGGTCTGGCATCGCCCCTCCTTTGCCTCGGAGCATGCCGGCCCTGTTAAAGCAGCGCAGGAACGATCCTAGCCCCTCTTGAGCCCTTTCCATATTAAACAAGTGCTTTGTAAGTGTGCCGTCATTACTATTCATCACAAATAAATACTTAAGCACTGAGAGCTTAGCACCCTGCTGCTTTACAGTTATCCATTATTTCTGTCACCTGGTTGTCCTTTTTCTGTCTCCTCCCCTCACTGCCTCCATTTCCCTTTTGTCACTGACTGTTCCAGGAGTGTGCCCTTCAACTCGGCAGTGTGCTGGGAGGGAGCTGGTGGCTAGGGCCCATGTGCCAAGCCTCCCTGCTTTGTGTCCCATATTCTCTGCCCTCACCTGAGGCCTTGCCCTGACAGGACAACAGGGCCAGAGGCTTTAGTGTGCATTATGTGCTTCCCAAGATGATGCCCTTCCACTTTTTCCCCTCCACCATTATTTTTCTTCTATGCTGCACAAACATAACAAAAACACACCCACACACAAACAGCACCTCAAGTTCAAACACCAACACAAAGTCCACTCAGGCCTCAGACGTGGGGGCAGAAGTCCACTGCACCCTGTCCTCTACGGCGGGTTTTTGGAAGGTGATCCGATCCTTTTTCCTCTGCCACTGCGCTTGGCTAGCTGGCTGGCTCCAGTGCAACGCGGCGTGCGCTGGCGTGGACAGAGGCTGGGCCAGTGTGCTCAGGAGCTGATGAATTGCAGGCGAGATACGGGGCGGCAGCCGGTGCCGAGCTCCGGCGAGCGGCCGTCATACGCTATCACCATCTCCTCGTGTGATGGGGGAAATCGGAGAGACAGCGCTGACAACTTAATTTAACACCAGATCTGGAGGAAGCCAGAGTGCCACTGCGCTCTGGATAATTGATAACTCTGCCACTCCACCCCACCTTGCCTCACCTCGTGCCCACAACACCTCGGCTCATAATCTACCCAGATCAGTGGTGGACACATTACTGTACAGAGTTTAGAGCTTGTCAGGTTGTTTTGCACCATAGAAATTATTTTTCACACCAGAAGCAAAGGTGGAAAAAGTGAAACGTATACTCGACTTAATGGTGTGTATAGTGCCCGTAGTCATCCTCTGTCTTTCTAGATTTTTGTTACTGGTGCCTATACTCTATTTATAATATAACAATCCTTTTTTACAACCTTGGTTTGAATTGTATATTTTCTTTCCTCTAACACAATAACACAATAACCTGTACGACTCTTTCTTTGTAAAATACAGGCAAACATTTGGCAAATAATTCAGGAAGTCTAGCTAATCAAATTAAGACAAACAACGAGTGTTTGATGTTTTCTATACTTGGCGCTGCAGACACCAATGCTCAAAACCCCAGCCCTGACCTTTGGCGTTTTGCTGCATTAACCCGTAAAAAAAAAATAGGGATTGCAGTCCGATAGGGCACACAGTGTCTAACTCGTCCTGTCTTGGTGACTACACCGTGGTGCTGCAGGGGGGGCTCTGCCTGGATCTCCTTCACAGGCTGTTGGAGGCTGCCGAGCAGGAGCCCGGTTGACTGGTAATGCCTATTAATTACTAATACAAACTGCTAATTAGCAGACCAAACACTGGCATCTGTACAATTTGTTATCCCTGCAGCGATGATATTGAGTTCTAACACAAAGAGGCAGTAAACCTGGGCTCCCTGACACGCATCAAAATCAAGGGGGGACTCGCTGCTAAGCATACTTAATGCCAGGATCATGCACCACAGAGGTCGAATAAAAGGACAAATCCAAATTTCACAAGGATGAGATGGTCAAGGACCTGTTGTAAGATCAGATACTTATTTCAGTATTAAAGCCGTCATACCAACTAGGTCGTCAAATGTCTGGCGAGATTTGCAATCTCGTTTACTCATTCTTGAACTGATTTTATCATTTCTATATACTTTTCCAATATTATTCAATGAAAGTCCTTCTTCTGCCGTTATGTTTAAAAATGTTTATTCAAGACGTCTGATTGTTAAAAAATTAATTGTAAAATTCATACCAACCTCGGGTGTTGAGAATAGTAACGAAGATTTCTAGCAACACCGGCCCTCATATAGTCAGGCTGTTGGAGTCACTAAGAAGTGTTTGTTTACAATATTATGACACTTCATCTGAGTATCTGGCCCCAGGCTCCACCCAGCTCTTCCCAGCCACTCTGCCACCCTACGCTTCTCTCTCACACACAAAAAATAAATGAGTAATCGGCCACAAAGTGTCAGCCCGCTTTAATCCCCTTTTAATTTCCTTGTGGGGCCTGCGCCAGGGCTCTGGCTGCAGCGTGAAGCTGGCCGCTGATGGCAGGATGGCCGCGTTGACAGGCAGGCAGGCAGCACAGGCCTGGGGGTGTTTACTGGGATCCAAGCAAAGAAAATACAATAACCACACACTGCCACCACTGTTTGCCTTACACTTGAGCAGGATTTAGGTTTCCCCAGCACTCTGTCACAAGTATGTGTGTTCTCCCCTCAACGCACACACACACACACACACACACACACACACACACACACACACACACACACACACACACTCACACTCACTATTGTCATGCCACCAGATTGTGCTATGGACATATGCATGCTCTTTTTCTCTCTGCCTTCCTCATGAGGGTGCACACACTCACAAAGACACACCTACATGCATATATTAAGTATGTGCTGGAGCACTCAAGCACACCCCTGGTAATACTACTGGAGATGAGGCTATTTATATCTTAATTTATACGAATTGGTCTCAGCGTAGGGGTCGTCGCCACACAGCTGCCCAATCCCCGGCAATCCCACAATGCCAGGAGTATTATCTCCTTTTGAACAGCAATTTATTTTCCTCCCTCCTCACTGTTGTTCCAAAGTAAAGGTCCGGTCATTAAAATGTATGCTTTCTCAATGCACCAGCAGTGGAAAAAAGGTCAGCCTGCAAACTGCATTCACTCCCCGTTCATGTAATGAAAGGCATAAGCCGTGAACGATGTGCGGGCTGAGGAGAAAGGAGCGCGTCTTTGTAACACATTTGCCCGAGAGGTGGTTTCAGTGGAACAAAATGTAGAAGGTTAACGTTATTCTGGCAGATGAAGGAATTCTTCATGACATTTACACACAGCAGGGATTTTCTCCCTTGGAGCACCCTCCTAACACTCGACTATGCAGCATATGAGCAGTGGCATATGCATTAATCGTACACAATGTTAAAAGTGCTTCCTTGTTGCAGGAATCAAATACTCGGGGTAAGAGATTCATACTTTTGATGATGTAATCTGCTCAATTTTTACAAATTGGACATGTTTGTAGAAAAGGGTTGTTTGATGTTTAGAATTTCAAAGATGTACTGGTTTTCGAGTACATGTTGGCCAATAAGTAGCTAGAAATCCTTGAGTAGACCAGTGTAACCAGTATCGTATTTCACATTTTCTCCACCAGAGAGCACTGACAAGCTCACCATTAACCGTTAATGACCGGATCAGAGTATATCTTGGTCCCTCCCATTTTGAAGGGCACTCGCAGACCCTAGCCAAGGTGTATCTGGCCCGGATCCGCTCCTATTCGTAATCGGTTCTTCGTTGGTCCATGCTACACTCTTCCACCAATTTACATAGAAATTGTGCGTAGATTTTCAGTACTACTGCTGACATCAAACAGACAAACTGTATCGAAAACATAACCTCTGTAATGTTTTGTTATGGGTTCATGTTTGAAAGCAAAGGACTGGTATATCAATTATTTCTTATCTTTCAAATGTAAAATGGCTTTTTAGTTTGTATCTGTTGGTTCTGGTGGAGTAGGCGTCCTTTCTGTTTATTAATGGGACCAGCAGAATCGTACGAGTACCGAAAAAAAGACTTGCGACAGGAAAGTCATCGGAAATAATTTTGCTAACTGGTTATTTGTCCTTTTTTTGTGCAGAAATAGCAACACATAAGACTGCAGTCCTACTGTTGGTGTGTGGATGTCCATTGTATCTGTAAGGAATCTTTGATACTTCAGCACCGTAGCATTATTAAAGCCAGGAGGAGCTGTGGTCATCATGGTTCTGGACTGTTTTTGGGACACAATTAGCTATGTTAAGATGTCACCTTGCTTTGGTTACGTATAATGTGCATAGTTCAGTCAGTAATCATTGAATTCAACCCTATTTGAATGACTCTCCGGATTCCTCCTGGTCTTGAATTGACATAAAAGCATCTGCTATGTTTGATTATAAATAAAACCCTCTAAATGGAAAAGAGAATATTCAAAGTGTGTCTACTTTCCGCCGATAAGGCTTTTTCTTAGCGCCAATCCTCACAGCAAAGGTCTTTACGGCAACATAAGGGGTTAGCCTAGATTTCCAGTCCAGTCTCATTTAAGGCTTATTCCTGTGTGGGTGCGGATGTTTGATCCCATTGCCCATCTGAAGTAATTAAAGGGTTATTAGTAAACAGATATTCACGCTCGCTCACTCTTGCCAACTGTTTCATGCCATCTGCTGCCGGCGCACGTGCTTTGACATTGGAAATATGCTGCTGAACCGACACGGGTGTTTCAACGCATAGGGAATGAACCAAGCTTTCATCAAGTCTAAACACAGTCAAACAGTGTCATCTTTGTGTGAGTGTGAACATGTGTGTGTGTGTGTGTGTGTGTGGTTGTGTGTGTGTCAGGGAATAAAATCGAAGCCCCAAATTATTAGCCTTCTTGTGCTATGTTAAACCTACTTGTTAATTTCCATCCGTTTTAACTGGCCCTACTTTTGACGGCAGCCAACCACTATTCTTATATTTCATCTCCGCAGCCCCCCTCTCCTTCCTCTCCTTCCCTCTCTCTCTCCTCCGGCTCCTGCTCTGCCCTCCCGTCTGTTTTTATCCTTTTTTTATTTTCAGTAATATAGAAGGGATTAACCCTGCTGGCCCCTCGGTGGTTACTGTTTCATTTTATTCTTATTAAAATCTTAAGAACCTGCTTTATTATTCCTGTTTGATACTACCTCAATAATCCTCCGCCTGCCGGTGTGAGAGTGTGTGTGCGAGAGTGTGAGTGTGTGTGTGTGTGTGTGTGTGTGTGTGTGTGTGTGTGTGTGTGTGTGTGTGTGTGTGTGTGTGGCATGCAGCCACAGACCCATAGGTGTGCTGTGTGATGGATGTGTGTGCTTGTGTTTGGGCTGGCAGGAAGTCCAGGACACATTACACCAATCTTTATCACATAGCAACATATATGTGCATAAAGCTCAATTATGCTGGGTCTGAATATCTTCTTGCCTTTATGTATATCAATAGAAGTGTCACACGTTGTACATTTCAACTCATTGTCTCATGTGCTTTTTCTGTAAATCGTTACTTCTGACAAACACATCCCTCCCCCCGTCCATGTCGAGATGGCTATTACTGCTGATGGGTCTCTAGTGTTTGCTGTGATCTTTCTTACAGTGAGCCGCATTGATTTTGTGAAACCTCTGATAAATCTCCGACAGGAACTAGACAGGAGTGTTGTCACTGCAAAGCTTCCCTGGATCCCGCCGTGATTTTTCCTGCAGCGCCACTGACCCGGGGAGGTTTTATTTAGAGACGCAGCAGGGCACGGTGGCGCTGTAAGGTGTCGTCTGTGAGCGTTTTAATTACATCTGCTGCTAAATATTTAAATTCACCCTCCGCTGAGCCTCAGCTGAAAGATGGGAGGGGGTATCGATCTGTCCAATTAGAACTTTCACTGATTTCTTTCATTGAGTTGTTATTTTATATGCAAGAGTAAGGGGAAGACTTCATGCAGGAACTCTGTTTTCAGTTCACCATATGATCAGGCAAATGAAGGAGAGAAAAAGTATGATTTCAGGTTTAATTTTATCCTATGAGAGGAATAGCTAATGTGATGTTAACCTATCATTTAGTATGCTTTTGGAGAGCATCTGTCCAAGTCCAGCTGTAAGCTCCTCAACCCGGAGACCAATCATCTCTTCATTAAATGTGTGATACTGTTCAAGTGTCTCCGCAGGCAGCCAGGAGCACAGAGGATTACACTATCGACTCACAGAAAGGTCAACATTATTTGATTTTCTCAAAGGTTACTGTTTATACGTATTTATCGACTGCCATTTTTTCTCATAACGTACTTATAGGTGCAGGAACGGCGCATATTTTCATCTGGCTTTTCTTTGTGCTCCTGTTCGAGAGGCGTCTGCAGAAATGTGTGCCTTCTGATTTCTCATTTATGATGCATTAAACTCAGACGAGAGGAGGATTGTTGGGGACAAAGCTGATCACGCTGTGCGAGATGAATCAGAAATTGAACCGAAGTGTTTCATTAAGAGCTGCTGCTAAGACAACACAGGGGTGTAATTCCCCCCCATTCACCTTTTTTCTTTTATCTAACCATCCTTTTCCATCACTCTTTTTCTCGTCCTCTACATTTGTATCTTATACCTCTCACCTCTGGGCTAGAAATGACTTCTTCATACCTTGCTTTCCATTTTTCCTGCTCTTTTCCCTCTCTTTCTCCGAGGCCTGTGAACGCACCTCCTCCTCGCAAACAGAGACATAACCAAATCCTCCCCCCCCCCTCCTGCCCGTGCACCAGGGTCACGCCGTCAAAATGACTCTTTTTATTACTGTTCATAAACAGCGACTTCCCTGGCGGCCCCGGGAAATTTCACATAAACTTTGATCAAACAGACGTTAGCCTCCCTGGTCCTCCACCACCTCTCTCCACGCTTGAAAATAGCTCCGCTCAATCACAGGCAGAGAAAACACGCCGAAAACAGTGCAAATAGCAAGGCAGTCACTGATATATCAAGTCATTATTGACCAGAACACTGGGGGAATAGATCTCATATAAAAACAATAAGTTACTCTTTGCCTCCCTCTCCTCTACCCTCCCCTCTTTTAGCAGAGGTGGAAATACGAGGCGATGCACTGGCAGTAAACTTTGTGGCTTAAAATTAATAGCTTGAAGGGGAGCTCGGGTTCAGTGATAAAAGCATCCAAAAATAAAAAGCAGCAGTTGATTTAACTGTGTGTGCGTACAGACGCTGGAAGCTACTGCAAAATAGTTATTCGAGGCGGCTTCGCTCCGTCATCCCCTCCATCTCGTTTAGTGGAGCACTTTTTCTCCGCGCCGAGGGCTCGCAGTGCTCCCTCGTTGGTAATCGTGGTCGAAGTTCGCTGTAATGGTGATGAGCAGCAGGACACGGCACAGTTTGTTGTTGTGGTTTAGCTGGGATTGCAGGGGAGACTTGCCATGGCTTTTTGCTTTAGGAAAGAAAGGGCAAAGGTCACTTCTTTACCACTTTTCTGAGGTCACGTCTCATTATCAAAGACCTTAAATATTGCATCATGTTGTAATTATTGAAATCATCAAACATATTTGCTTGTAATACCTGTGAAATATTTTAAACAATGCTGTATCTCTCTTTTCTTTCAGATATTGGTCTAATTAAAGGGATTTTTTTTTAATGTCATCACTATAAATAAATAAAATAACAATTACTCCCAGAACTGGCACCTAATCTGGAAGCATCAACTCGACTTTTGGGTGTTGAAAAGCAATATTTTGAAAATAAATCACACTATTTCTAAGTAAAGAATGAGTGTACTGCAGGTTCCTTCGTTGAGGAAATAATGGTGATTGTACTGACTGAATCCAAAACTGATTTGGTGTTATGTTTTATAAAAAATTGACATTGACTTGTGTTCCCTATTCATTATAAGTTCCTTTATGCAAGCTTAAGTAATCATTTTCTAGCTAATTTTGGAAGTTAAGCTTTAAAGCAACAGCCTTTCCCTCCTCTACTGCACATCTAGCCTTTACTCACAGTCAGAGACAGTGGGTGTGCGTGTCTGCGTGTGTGTGTGAGACTTTTCTATAGGAACAGAACACGATGCAGCGCAGCTATAGTTACTCCTGTATTGTTTCTCACCACACCGCCTTGGTCCTCATATCGGCCTGTCTATCTTCCCCACCCCCGCCGACTCCTCACCTTTCCCTCCACTGCCTCTTATGACTCAACCTCCTTTCTCTAATACTCCGTAAGCTGTGCTATCTCTTCGAGCCATCACCCCCCCCCCCCCCCCCTCGACTCCTTTACCTGTCCCCCTGCCTCCCCTCTCTGCTAATCCTCTCCCGGGCCTAATTGAAGGGGACAGCCGCTCCGCAGGGTCACTCTCAGAAGAGGCGGTAAAACGGAGAACTCGGCTACCAGGTGACACGTCTCTCCATCCTGATCAGCTTGCCTTACATATACATACTCAGCCACTGTTGTTCTCTGAGCCTCTCTTCCCTCTCTCCCTCTTCTCTTCCTCCTCCTCAGGGTCACAAATGCAACCTGGCGCCAGAGGCAGTCTACAAATTGTCAAGAGAGGAGCCCAGAAGAAGAAATGTAGGCTAGTTCATTATGACTTAGGATGCGAGTGAGGCAGCAGTGTTGACATTGTCATAGTTATCACGGGAACATCTGTGTACAGGCCTGTCAGAGGTGTGTGTGTGTGTGGGGGGGGGGTGTGTGTGTGCAAAGCGAAGGAGGACATGTTTGTGCGCCTGCATGCATATACATACATTTCTTCTTGTTTTCATGTGTCCATGTGGAGGCTGATGGTTCCAGGTTTTGGATGGCGGTGTCTTGGCACCCACGGGTCTGCAGAGACCTGCCTCTGTGCAGGATCAAGGGGTGCAGGGGCTGCTGCCGCCCTCCCCTCCCCCAGCCTGACTGCATGCCAACCGCAATCCCAAATGCCTCCGCCACCTCCTTGGCAGGCGGCGCCCCTGCACCTCTTCCTCCCAGCTCTCCATCTTATGGTTCCTCATTCTGAATGCATTTACCTTCTTCCTCTTCCCGCCTCAGGTTATGAGACTTATGCCATCAGATGACGGGGTTTGACCAGTGGGAACCATTAGACGTAATTTTCGCTCAGCTTTTAAATCTGATAGAGCTAAGGGTTTATGGGTAATTACCTCTGGAAGTAGTTGCATAATATATAAAACAAGCAAGATGGAGTTTCAGATTGCAGTGCAGGAGAAAATGTCTGATGCTGTGGATTTGTATAAGGAGCCTGTTTGTCTTTGTACTCGTGTCAATGTTTACAAATATGTTAGAATTATTTTGTGCGGCTCACGGTGTTTGTCCTTTACTGTTAGTAAGAGGATGTTGATATTCTTAGCAAAAAAGTGTTATGAGAGCAGTCAGGAAAAGTTGATTCCCATAAACAGGCTAACTTGAGACATCTGTTGTGAGATGAATCACTATTTACTGTTTTGCAAATATCCACCGCACATCACAACCTGTGTTTTTTATTTATTTATTTGTTATTCTCTGGCAAGTGGGAGAATTTGTTGTGTTTTCTTGGGGTGTTATTGCGGCTGAGTTTGGGGACTGTCAAAGGGACGAGGCGCTGCACAGTTAAACTGGGACTCTCAGTACCCATCAGGCCCCTGTGAGTCTCTGTGAAGACGACACCACAGAAGGCGCCTTGCAGAGAAAGCGTCACATCCAGTTAGCAGACATCCGGCGTGCTAAAGAGGTTAAACTGCCGCGCCTGGCACAGCCAATTGTATTGATAACCGTTTGAAGATGCTTCTCTCTCCTTCCTGGCATCCCGCTTCACAAGCTTTATTCAGCATGCCACGCCACACAAACTTCAAACCTGGGAGACGTGTGTTTCCCTACACTCAGGTTTGTGTGTGTTTGTGTGTGTGTGGAGCCAGGGGCCTTTCCTGTTGTTTGTTTGTGTTGCCTCCATTCTATAAACCAGGCCTCTGATCTCCCAGGCAACATGCCTCAAAATTC
The DNA here is from genome assembly GCF_036324505.1 of Eleginops maclovinus. Taxonomy (NCBI): domain Eukaryota; kingdom Metazoa; phylum Chordata; class Actinopteri; order Perciformes; family Eleginopidae; genus Eleginops; species Eleginops maclovinus. The sequence goes on from NC_086356.1 coordinate 5,030,163, forward strand.
CTCTGTCGTTCCCACTCCATGTAAATATATCGGTTTATCTGATGATGAAATGAGCATTAGGATCCAGAGCAAGACAGGGGGAACCACACTGCTTCTTTTGCGATTAAAGCCATCCTCTGAGCAGCGTGAGATCTCCGGCTGCTGCTTGTGCGAGAGAATAAAGTTTGCAGAAAAAGTGTCGCGGCGCATCTGTGTCTTTCCTCTTGACTTCTCGGTCTATTCCCACTTTTGCTCCACCGCTCTCCGCTGTCTCTCCCTCTCACACTCCAGCGGTCTTTCGTTATCGCCTTGTTAGCCCGAGGTCCTCGCCTCGGCCTGGAGTTATGGCTCTGTCGGGCAGCTGCTCGGCCAGCCCTGGGGGTCCTCAGAGGCAAATGGCATGTCAAGGAGTGGTCACTGAGGTAGATTGTCTTCCCTCACCGCCACCAGTCTCACTTGTCCAATTAGGGGCTTTTTGGCCCCCCTTTTAAGTCCCCAACTCGTCCACTCTTGACTGATGCTCCGACATCTCTGGCCCCTAGATGAACACACCTGACACCCTGCAGCAGCACAGGTACACAGATATATGGTGGGTGGACAAACAAGGTCTAACAAACACACTGTGTTCTGTGCATGCATGTGGGGCACGTTAATGAGTATGAGGATGGCTGATATTTGTGCGAGTGTGTATGCATAATATTCAGATGGATATTTTACTTTTAGTAAAGATAACACTCTGTTACAGGAAGTGTTGGCATAGAATTAAACACAAAGTAAAATCATTCTTTATGCAAGATGCTCATTCCTGGATGATTTGTTATAGTTTCAGATTATAATAAAGCATGCATTGAATGTTGCAGCTCATAAATGTATGCTTTTTTTGTATTACTAAATAAACTAGGTAGTGTAATCTATAATAACAGATCATAATGAGTTGGTTTATATATTATATTAAGTCAGGAACTATAAGATACATTTAGTGGAGAGGAAAATATTTTCCCTGTAAGATCTATTGGAGATTAATATGCGTGATATGGAAACCTCCATTATACCCCAGTACCTGAGTAAATGTACTTGAAAAACTCATTGACTATTGTTTGTGTGATCATAAATTAATTCAGTTCATTATCAGAAGTAGTAATTAGTAATAATGATGTTTTATGTTATTACTTTTTTGAATTGGTCGGACAAAAAAAAGCTACTTTAGGATTCCCCGTAAAGCTCCTGTGAGCATTTTTTACTTCATTTTATAGATTAAGCGATGAATTAGATCATGATAAACAATTAGCACAGGTTTCATACATAATGTGGTGCACCTTCAGGTCGTCAGGTTAAATTATAGGCTCATAAGAAGCACAATAAGTTTAGTTTTCTGCTGCCATTGACCAGGCTTCATTAGTTGCTTGCCCGCTCAAAGAGCTCAGTGATAGATGCTCCAACAATCTGTTGATATAAAAAGGGACATATTGTTAATGTGTTTACACTCGGAGGTCATCTACTGGTGTGCTAATAAGGGAGAGCTCTGCACTAGCACAAAGCTGCTGAGAGATATATAATAGAAGTCCTATCGTAGCCCTTACTTTGATAATGACAATAATTCTGTGAACGCTCGGAGGTGTAAATCAAAATGAGGCTGTGTTGTTATTCCTGAATGAATCTATTGTCGTCGCTCCCCTGTAGGCTACAACATCTATCATTTCCTTCCTGCCAGACAACACCATGTTGCTCCCTTGGCCTTTCTGCAACTATCCCATAATTCACCCAGCTTTGAGAGTTGATGCTTAATATGAGAAAAATGTGAAAAGAAAATCAACAGTTTATGGTTTTTTGGAGGGTTGATTTTGCAGCCTACACATGTTGCCAGTAATTCACCTCATGGATAAACATTTATTTATACTCCATGATTGAAAGTCTCACACATACTTTTCTCTCATGTAGATGATTCCTAATGTGGAGATATATCAAAATAACTCGTCATTTTACTAAACGTTGGGATGCAAGCAGAAGAGCTAAATCAATTAAATGTTAATAAGTAAATGACATTATCATGTAAAGCTGATACATAATTTGGGCTGCTTTCATTTTCCATAGTATTTGTATGTATACACTGAAGGATCAATTAATTTACGTTAGAAATACTTGATAGAATTCCATAGTGAAATTAATTTCACGTTGCAGACATAACGTTTTGACGGCTTTTGTCTGATGTATAATATATACCATAAAATTATGTATAGTATAATGTTTATATGTCAAAAATGATTAAATACAAGATTAAATACAAGATTAAATACAGCCCAATCTCGAGCAAATACCTCAATCTTGGTTACATAATAAATAAATCAAATCACATTGTCTTTTATGGCTTTATATCAACAGTTACATTAAGAACAGCAACACCCTGCTGACAAAATCCGGAACCTGTTGGCCATCGATACATTTTTATTTACTTTCACAAAGACCCCCTGGCCCCCTTAACTCAGCCCCCTCCCCGTCCTCACCCCAACCCAGAGAGGGAGAGGGGGGGGGGGAGAGGTCTAATTCAAAAATGCATGGTCCTTCTCTGCTCTCTGCCCTCCACCAGGAGACCGAGTGTGAGATAGCTGCCAGACATCACACGGAAGCACCGTTAAAAATACATGTATACCACTCCTCATCATTTATTGATGCACCTCTCCTCCCTTTATGTTTATGAGGTGAGAGGCCTCCCTGTGGTCCCGGTCAGTGACCCCCAAGGTCCACCGGGGTGTCCAAGAAACTGCCTGTTCCCTTTAATTTAGCCCACTTTCAAATGAGACCGCATCATGGACACTCTTCCACATTTATAAGCTGCATGCAGGGAATACTTATAAATAGTAAATCGCTGCTGTGTTGTTTATAGTCTCAAGGAAAGATCTGCTTTTTCAGGGTTTGGAGAATTACATTTATTATGAGATGTTGACCTTGGATGTATAATGGGATATGATGTATTTTTAAACAGTCTTACCACTTGTTATTTCCATCTATTAAGGGCTGTGTAACCTTTCACTATATAGAAATATGGAAATGATAAAAACTTCAATTAAGACGCAGTCGTGAAATGCCTCCTGTCGTCTATCAGATGCAGTTATTGTCACTATAAATCACAAAATAGCAGTCAAGGAAACTCATATCTGTACATCAAACAGTCTGAGATTGCACACCGAAGGGTTATTTTTCACTCTCTTGTTTTGCTGAATTTATCACTTTGTATTTGCTGAAAATGAATAACTTTGCATTTTCATTATGAAATAAATGACAGTTCGTGGTGGGATTTTATTTAAATTAAAGTCCAGTTTTGGCATATCCTTGAATGTCTTTGTCTGGAGGACGTTTACGGATCAGTGTGAGATTCGCTCATTGCTCCAGGTTGTCGTATGCTCCCAGAGGCATTTCCAGGGCTGGTTTGGCCGGTGGGGGTCAAAGCCTCAGGGTGTGTTTTTTTTTTTTTTCTTTGCCATGTCGTCTGGCCTCTGTGGTTGCTGAGAGCGCAGTGTGATGGGCGGCGGAGCCTGCCGTAACACAACAAGATATTGATTGAATAATCTCTCTGTCATCTGATAGCAATGTGGCTTACACGGACCCCCCGCTGCAAGACACACAGCTTTCAGCACTCCCTGGGAAAAGGGTGTGTGTGTGTTTGTGTATGTGTGTGTTTGTGTGTGGGATTAGTTATTGAGTTGTTTTTTAAGTTTTTCATTTCTAAGTGTAGCCTTTTTTTATAAATATGCAATATATATGACAAGTATATGAAAATTCAAACTCATTGTATCCCCCTAACGTTATAGCACATTTAGTAGCCTACTCTTCCTTTTACCAGCCGCCGCACCTTCCAACACGTATAGCAACTGTCTCATTTATATATGCGTATTTAATTTGTCTTGAAAGGATTATTATTTGAGAATATTAATTGTGTTGCTACAATTTCCAACGTTGCTTCCCCCTCTCCATGAGTATTGCAATTCGAGCAAAATTCTGGTTTGCTGCTTCACTGGGGAACTGAAATGTGTCTTTAGCACCTCATATAGGCCTATCAAAGTGCCGGAAGTTAGCATTGAATGCTTGGTTTAATTCATAGTCGTGTTCACTTCTTATTTAACTTGGGATTGTGTTGTTGAAGCAAAGTTATTGCACAGTTCCTTTGTCAAAGCACTCAGCAGATATGGCTTATATTGTTTAAAAAATGTTTTCAGGGTGTAGAATAATTATATTGCTTCATTTGAAATGTACTGTACATTAATACAATACAGTAGTGACTTTTAGGAGTTGCATTTCATGCTTCCAAATATTTCCACTCTAATATCAGGTATTCTTATGAAACTGATGGATCTTTCAAAAAAAAATCCATCACATTTGTGGAAATAACCAGTTTATTGTGACTTTCTGTAAGCCATAATGTTTCTCAATTGGCAACAGAAAATGGAATAAGTGAAAAACCATCCATGGCGCTTAGGCCACAATTAAAGTTATAACCAATATTAACCCTAATACAATCAATTACGCAGTTTGTTTTCCAATAACCACCGTACAATATGTAACTCTTTAAAAAACATAGAAGATGCCGTTATGATGTATAGTGACGTCCTGATCATAATGTGTTCAGTTTGTTTCCATTCTGCCATTATTGGATGAATACAGCGTTAGTTTGACTACAGCATTGTTGGCTTAGCGAGGCTATGTATGCGATATAAAACATACAATAACTCCAGCCTGTGTGGTTGGTTTTGACAAATTTGAGTTATAGTCATATAAGTTATAATTGGTATATATACAGTTAATTGTATAACTTTCCACATATCTGTGAATCCTATCTGAAGAATGTGAAGTTATTGTTTTTTTGTGGGTTTTAGTTTCTGTCATAAATGCTATAGTGTCACTCAGTGATTTGGGATATTCCCTGTCCTGTGCAGTCCAGTAGAAATAAGAAAGGAGAGGGTTTAGGTGAAGGCTGTGTGTGTGTGGTTGTGCAATAGCAGCAGCCCCACCTCTTTCTTCCCTGCATCTATCCCCCCTTCTCCCGCTCTCCTCTCCTGCCTGCCTCCCTAACCCTTCTTCTGATCCGAGAGGAAAGCTTTCATTATTTGTTGAGATTGGGATGTCAATCCCCGCACCCCTGACCCAAGTTTGTAGTTCTCCCCCGTCATATTGGGGGAATGATTAGTAGGGTTATCTCCCCTCCAGTCCACAAAGCTTTCATTCCTCCTTAAGGCCCCCGCACCTCCAGGCAAGGAGCTCTAACTGCCTGGTACTTCATCATCATCTCTCTAAGTGTGCATTGCTGACTCACATTTATTTAAATGCCAGACTCTCTTGTTTCTTATTTTCAGCTTTTGAGATATTGAAATGTTGGTCGCATTAATAAAGGTGGGTGAATATTATATTTGTAATTGTATATTTATATAAATTTAGAAAATACTTTCAGGTTCAGTACACACCATTTGCCTACTTTTCCCTTCTACTTTAAATAAAACAAACATAACTGCATCCAACTGTATCATATATTTACTTTTTTAACAAATAGACTGAAGGATCCTATTTAAAACACACTGCCATATTTCAAGAAGTCAAAGTCAAACACTTTTGTTGGAGCATTACACAGGAGGGTATGTGTGTAATAAGAAGGTTTTGCTCTGTTTCTGAAACACTTCTGTGTGCTATGATGCCTTCAAACGTTATTTCAAATGTCCTAAATACATGTGATATAGAGGCCTATATATATTTAGACATGTGGGAATAAATTGATGTAATTTCTTCTTTGACTAACAGCTGATATAATAGCCCATATAAAGGCACATTCCGCTTATGGGCATGAAACTGTAAAATGAGTTCCTTTCGTTTATGGCTAGGAAGAACCGCAAAATAGGCCATGCGTTTCTTGAACATTTTAATTGATCTATTTTTCATCTTTCCCCCGCGGATTTTTTAAGCAAAACGCTGCCAGTGCATTGAAACAATAAGCTGCAGATTTGCCTCATTGGTCCACTGGAAGAAATGAAAGGAAAATCTAAAAGCTTTCACACCACGAGCACAATGCAAATTACGCTTTGATTCACCCTTAATTTCATCAAAAGAGGTTGTTTTTTTGTTTAGTTTTCTCCTTTTGAATTATTATCATTATTAAGAGTCCATGGGATTAAGCAGAGTCACTGATCCTCTGGGCCTAAGCCTTTTCTTTTTTTTTTGTCTGTCGGGAGCTCAACGAGACTCCATCCGCACTTCATTAACCCTGAGCTGGGGACAATCCACGGTAAGAGCCGGGGGATTTACCACCAGCCTTTCACATGCAAAAAAAGAAGAAGAAAAAAACCCTCCGAGTCACCCAACAAGACACACGGGGGCTTTCCCTTATATAACAAGCTGCGCACTTTGCAAGAATAACCCCCTTTTCATTAAGAGGGGTCGTCGTTATTTGAATCGGTCACGGATCTTCATGATGGGACTATAATGATCATTTGGCAAGTTGGGAGGTGTTTGATTCCCCCCCCCCTTCACTTTCCCAGTCCTCGGAACTGTGCTGGGCCCACTGTATTTTTAATGCAATTTTCCGCATCATAAACGCGCCAGTTATCAGGCCGTCAGTCTGATATTTCACGGCGTGGTCAACCACTAAGTGGAGGCCCCAGATAACAGGTGCCATGCGTGGATGACAGCAGGGGGAGCCGGCTATCAAAGCCATTATCGACTTTCAATTAAAACCTATTAAAGTCTTTTGTCTAATCGTTAACATCCTACACGCCAAGTCTTGTCCGTCAGCCTGAACTCCTTTAACCCCCAACGCGCCGAAGCCCCTGATAGTCCTCGCAGACTACGAGGGGGATAGTTGGGTGAAATGTGTATGGTGGAGGGCGGAAGGAGGGGGGGTGGCAGTGGAGCCGCTGACCAGCTGTCCCCACGCTGATCCCCGGTCTGCAGTCAGCTCCAGCCCGGTCACCAGCTGTTGGAGCCGTTTGGCACCGTAGCGCACATCCAGCACCCTCAAGGAAAAGAAGGATGGAAACAATCAATTTCCAAATGGGATCATTTAGGGCACTTAAACAATTGTGCACATAACATTAATATTTCATCTCCTGCATTGTTTATGGAAAACGAATTGGAGTTGCTGCTGTTAATTTAGGAAAGTGGGAATGGTGAAGAAGAGTATGGGAGGAAGGGGGGTGGAGGGGAGTGACAAAGGCTCCATTTTGGACAGAACACCCTTCTGCTTTGTTGGCCCTGCTCTAAAGACATTAGCTGGAATTGATCTTTGATTGCACTTTTGAACGAGTGTGTGTGAAAGAGGGAGAGAGAGAAGGAGAGGGATGGCTTCTCTTGGGCGTATAGGCCCTCGTGTGTGCGCTTAATGTTTGCTTTTAATTTCCAATCAAACTTTTTTTTGCTATATTGCAATTAAACCCGTGTTCATGCATTTACCTTTTCATTAAAGGACCAATATAAAATATATCATTGTATGTAATTAAAGGAAACATTTTTCCAACTTGAACTTGTGAAATGGTTTTTTTTTGGGCAAATCTCCGTTCTTCTTTGGAAAAGGTTAAAGAAAACGGATGTAAAAGTACCTGCTCCACTACTGGTGACACTCTTATTAACTTTTCTTCGCCCCCCCCCCCCCCCCCCAACCCCTCATCTCAACATTAAACAAATTAAATGAACGACACTAAACCAAACAGAGGAGGAAGTCGTTTGACAGACATGTTCAAAATTCACTCAAACACGATTTCCCCTAATAGAACCCCGCGAGCCCTGAAAATACTGTTTATTTTCAAGCTGCTTCCAGAAAAGTTGAGATGTTTAATTAAAGCTTCAGCAGCCATTTCCTTAACCTTTGCTCATTGACAGTGACACGTGTTCGTATCGCTTCCTAATGAATCATATTTTTAACGGTGGCTAATCAAGCCCAAAAAACCTCAAACAGGCCTATGTATTTTTCTGAATTTAAAAATAGAAACTCGAGGAACTTTTCTCCTACTTCCGATCTAGATAAATAGAGGCGTTCATTTGGCACCAGACACAAGTGTTAAAATATCAAATTTCCTTCATTTTAAACCAAATATGTTCGCTTATGATGTTGAAATTGTATTATTCAAACGGTATTTGTCTGACACTTCGGTGATTTCTTATAGGAAGGCTATCCTGACTTACTTTCCTTTAAGGTTTAATGTATAGGCCAGCGTAATGCAACAAGACCTTTCACAAAGTATCACGTTTATCACGGGCATATTGGTTGCATCAAACTATCAGGTGTTGCTGCTGTTTTGTCCGCCTTTTGTCTCGTAAATCCACGTGTTGATTCAATCGGTCAACCAAGCCCGGTGGTATTTGTTGTTCACATATTCAAGCAGCCACGTGATTAAAGGAAAGACTTTTATTTCCACATTTATAAAAGTAATTCTCTTTTACATCAAATCCCCCCTCCCCTTTTTTTTCTGTCCAACTGTTGCTGCGAATTTCACAAAAACGAAATTCACCAAATGGGGAGAGAGCTCGAGGGGAAAGCTAGAGGGACGAAACAAATAAAAATAATTTAAAAAAACGATCCAGGAAATATACGAGAACCACTCCACAAGTTTGATATCTGCAATATACATTTTCACCAAAGGAGAGTATAACAATTAAGGGTTATCACGGCTTCATATGAAGTATAACATAAGTAATGCACAACGTCTGTTCAAAATACATCTAAATCAACAGGCAGGTGCACCTGGACCCGAGTCCGATCGCTTTTTATCCATAAAAAATAAATTAAAAATGAAACATGTCTGAGGTGATTGCGTCCCCCTTTCCCCTCTGCAGGGATAAAACTGTTTTTTTTTTAATAAATTACTTGACATTTTTACTCCGCTAAATCTTCAACTAAGAACGAGAAAAAGCCTTTTATATAGATGTATTTCTCTCCGCAGTTCTCGTGTTATGTGGGTCCAGGCATTCTTTCTCAGACAAACAGGTTTTTTCCACTTTTCTTTATAGTTTCTGATGGCTAATCTAGCCTATTATGTTCAACTGCATCACCGTGGTCTGAAAAAAGAAGCACTGATAGATTAAAAAAAAAGAGGTTTCTTTAAAATCAGTCTCTTTTGAATAAAATGCAAAATATTCTTATTTACAGGTTTATGACAGCTAATCATCTTCACTTGTAAACAAAGGAAATCAATGACATATTTAGAAAGAAAAAAGAGGAAGTATTTATTAATTGTTCCTTTGGATCCCTCTACATTATATTCATATTACATGGACAAGGATGCTTCTTCACGCCTTTAACTCTCCGTAATAACGATAATAATGCCAATGATGGGGGTCTAATTGGCATTGAACTGTAGGTCAAAGTGTCACCAACAGTTCTATCTTTTGGGGAAAAATACTGAAACGTGGTTCAAATAAATACATAACTTAGATGCTTTGATTCTTGAAAAATAAATAAATAATAAATAAAGCTCATTGTCCCAAAAAAATGAAGAAAATCCTTCAGTACAGAAAGTTAGTCACAAAGCTCCGTCCAGACTTCAGACATTTCGCACCGTATAAAGGCCTCGAACAGTCCTCCTCTTGTTCGTCGCGTTTTTAATTTGATCTGTCTTTGTTTTATCTCTTCTCATGAGTCCAAAGCTGCCATTATTGGCGTACAAAAAAAAAATCATCATCAGTGTTCGGCTCATCGCGGAGGTGGCCGAGAAAGCACCCCGGACATAGGGGGCAGAGGCGGAGGCTCGCTGCCCCCCTGCAGGCCGTGCAGAAGGATTCTCGGAACCAGGGGTCTCTGCAGGCCCGGCGGGGGCGCCGATGGGCCTCTGTACAGGTAGAGGGCTGCTCCGGGGTCCAGGTTAGACACCAGGCTCTGCGGGTAGAAGTACGGGGATGGGAACATCCGCTGCAGGGCGGAGTAGTTTCCTGCTTCCGCCAGAAGCTCTAGTCCCACCGCCGTCTGCCTCTTCCACTTTGTCCTGGAAGAAAGAAAATACAGCCTTCAGCATAAATACATGTAGTATTACTGACACACACCAAAATATAAACAAGTCTGTTAGGGTCCAATATTCCTGACTTCTGTAAGGAATACATCTGTTTTTTTCTACTTTTTAAATCACCAACATCTCCAACCTGCCACTTGTATTCACACCCATGTCTGTTAGATGCACTCCACGCAGGTGAATAATTCATAATCAAGATAATTGAGTAGATATAGTGGTTTGTTTGAATTATTGATATGCACACATGCAACAATGCATTATTCATCCTGTGAAGTGTTGTTTTTATATTTATTTATGTCATTTAGCTGCCTCGGAGTCAAAGCTGTAGACAAATAAATGCTCAAGTTAACTCAGGCGAACACTGAGGAAACAGTTTCTACATGGCGGAGACGGTTTCTCTTACTGGTGCATGGAGGTTTATTTATTTACAAAACGTTGACGCCTCGAGTTTCAAACTATTTGCAGGGTCATTGTATGTGACGGAAAATCGAATATAAAACGTAAAAATCTTGTTGAATGAAAATGCTCAAAACTGCAGAAAAAACTCGGATTTGAAAACTAGTACTTCATACATCGAAGGAAACACGTATTGCAGTGTTTCCTTTTCTTTTAATAGAAAGCCACAAATAAAATACAAATTAGGGTGCCAAAAAAAAAAAAATGCACAAGGGCGTCTCCAGACAATTAGTGACGCATAAAATCAGATCAATTATTCAGTTGTAAATCAATAATTGCTCCTGGTATATCCACCGGATGTAGGCCTATGTTGTTTTAGAATAGAGTTAAACTAATTCAATGGTTAATCATTGGTTCATTAATAGAACATTTAATCCGGAACTAATATAATAACTAATAAATGGTTAAAATGGTAAACGAGTACATTGTGCTATTATAAATGACTGAATTTCTCATAAGCAAATGCCAATGCTGAGGGTCTGTCCAATACAATCTGACATATTACATAGTAGTCGGTTAATCGAAACAAAAAAACGTCAGTTTAATCAATAATTAAAATTGTTGCAGTGGCTCATGTGCAATTAAGTGAACTTATGCCTTCACCTTAGGGTGAAAGGAAAACATGGCGCCCCCGAGTCCATCAGTCATGAGCCAGCCGTGAGAAAACAGATTAACCCCCCCTCTCCTCCCTCTTAAGCAGCAGCAGCAGCAGCGTCTTTACCTTCGGTTCTGGTACCAGGTCTTGACCTGTGTGTCGGTGAGGTTGAGGGACGCTGCGAGCTCCATGCGGTCCTGCACGCTCAGGTACTTCTGCCGCTCGAAGCTGCGCTCCAGCTGCGCGAGCTGGTGGTCCGTGAAGGCCGTCCGGGCCTTCCGGGGCTTCTTCAGCCGGACCTGAGAGCTGTCTCTGCTGCTGGAGATCTCCCTGTCCCCCTCCTCCTTCACTGGAGGACACAAACGGTGCCAAGAAAAAGAGACAAAAAGAGAAGAAGAAGGTGAAAACAGAGCCAAGGCCTCATACTGCGTAATGTAACAATACATCCATCTTCGTGTGACCGTGATACCGACATACACGAGAGGCGTGAAGAAATCTGTGCAGACAGACACATGTCAGTGTCAACGAGAAACAGATAAAAGTCCTTTTTCTGACCCTGTACATTTCTATCAGTGTGAAGCTTCTGCATTAAATTAGGGATTGGATTTAAGAAATCAAATACAAATATTTAATATATAAAATAAACAAATTAAAAGGTGAAACATCACGCGACAAGACTTTGATTCATTTTTAAATTGATTTTTTTAAAATGATAGAAAGAACAGCTCATTCATTTAAACGTATTATTTCATTGTTTGTTTGTTTAGCTATATTTAATTATAATAATACTAATAACAACATTTTAACAATATTCTTCCCTCTTTTTCAATAGACGGGATAAAGCCTTTGTAATTATTAAAAACTTCATTTATTTTTATTTCAATTTACGTGAATGAATAAAAACTATAGGAAACCATGAAAATAAACTGTTATTTTGGAGCAAGGTGATATGTTTGAACCCCAACCCCACATTTGTTCAATGTGTATTCTAAAGGAAAGGCAAAAAAAAAGAGAGGTTTAAATAGTAATTGTAATTTATTTTTTACTTGTGATTTTAAGCATGCTGCGGCTCTGCTCAGTTGAGGGGGATTGGAAGTTTTGACTGAAATCACGGCTCTGGAAACAGTGCCTATAGGCGATATGGAGCTATTTGATTTGTTCTTAAATTGTTATGAAGAGCTCTTCCAATATTCACACTTCCAATGTGATATTTCTCCCGTCAGCACAGCCTCAGTCTTTGTTCTTTCTGTGCGTGGTGTCATGTCAGGGCGAGCATTGATATACGGTCCTTATAGTCAATTCTCTGAAAAAAAAAGAGAAGGGGAGGGGGGCGATAGAAGCGGGCGAGGCGAGAGATCTCGGTAGTTGAATAGTTGAATCGTCTCAAGAAGCACAATAATCCGCCTAATTGAGCCACAAGGGAAGGACGAAGCCTTTCAACCGCGACCGGAGGAACTTCACAGGACCGGGGAAATGAAATCAAGATCCGGGCGGCCTCGCGCGGGAACAAATCTGATTAGCGCCGGGGACAAATTGCATCAAATCCCTGAAATATTATAGGAGGGAATCAAAGCCACCGTACAGGCGCTCTGTGGGCCCCGCGGCTCCCTCAATCAATCAGCGCGTCCATCAGCATCTCCATCCACTGTGACACGTGGACGCGCGGACACACGCACGCACGCGCACTGGATCTATTGAGCGAATGATGTGACTTACAAGTAAAAGTGAATTAGGAAGAAAACCACAGTGAGCCTAAAAAGCTAAACAAATGAAACTTATTTGATATATTGAATTAATAATTCCCCTCATAGCCTACAGCCTTCTTTACAGGCTCTGCTTCATTAAACTGTCAATGGAGGTGACATGTGTGTTATGGCTGACATGATTGGAAACAGATAGGCCCTTGATGGCATTTATCTGGAGGCGACCCTGTCATCTCTCCTCTTCTTCCTCCCTGACATCAACAGATGCTTTCTGGATATTCTGCTAATGCCATGCTTGAAACCCATGCAGACAAGCAGCCGCTGATTTTCAAATGTAAGGAAACTTAATGATAATGATCTCCTGTCACTGTGCAGACGAATCTCATGTTCCCACCACCTGTGATGCAGCAGAAGAAAATGATAGCCCTCGATGGCCTGCAACTTATCCTTCCAGTTTATTTTATATATACCAGTTTATCCCTTTTCCTCTTAAAATGATTCAAGGAAATATAAAGTCATTATTTGTATACTCTGATTCTTAATATTATCAGAAATAATCTGTAAAAAGTCTTAATTAAACTACATTATTATTTGAAATTATTTGATGTGAAATTATTTGATTTGAAATGGTGTCTCAGCATTTAGGTCAGCTTAATATTTATATTATGTTTTGATTATAATTGCTTTCGTTGAAATTAAATGTAATGTTTTGCAACTTCCCAACTCTTTTTTTTTTCAGATGCACCACAATTGTGTTACTCATTATGACTATTTAATTTAGCAGATTTGAATAAACTCAAACACCATTTATTGAGGCTGTTTTGGAATTTAAAATATATATTTTAGGAAAGAAAACAGCAAGACCAGACAAGTTGCAGCTGTTAAAAAATGCAGATAATACACATTTTAAGAGGATTTTTTTTTCTATATATAGGATTCCTTTGCAGAAATCAGTTTCACCAATAATCTGATATTCAAAGCAGAGCATCTCGCTACACTTTTCTGTCCTTACCTTTGTATTCACTGTCTGAGGAAGAGTTGCTGTGGATTTTCTCCATAAAGTCTTCTGCTATCTTTGCGGCCAGCCTGCCCACCTCCTGAGTCGGCTGTCCATTGCTGGAGTACGGGGCGCACGCGGCCAGAGGCTTACAGTCCGCAAGAATATCTCTGATGAGGAACGAGGAGGTCACGCTCCTCTGCTGCGACCCGGCCGATATCTGCGCGTGCTGCAGGTGCGGAGGAAGGCCGATGCCGTGACCCTGCCTCTGGGCCACCTCATCTCCGCACTCCCTCCTCGGCGACGGAGGCGACGAGCAGCCGCTCTCCACGTCTGATCTCGGGCTGAACTCCAGAGGAGACCGGCACTCCCCCACCAGGCTGTCCCCTTTGGACAACGGACTTCCAGGCCTGTGTGACAGCAGCGAGTCGATGCCAAAACTGGACCCGTTGGCGGACGTCTCCATTGTTTCGATCGAGGCCTCCTCAAACTACCATTTGGTATTCAGGACAAGTTTTATTTTAGGGAGGCAGTGTGTTTTTTTTTAAAGTTGATCCAGTAGAATAGAAAGAACCCCTCTCCCCGCACCCAGAACAATGCTTTTGCTACAAATGAAGACTATTCATCCGATTTCCCCACTGGTTCTTTAAAGAGCAAATATCTCCAGGCTAAGTGCGTTACAATAATCGTCCATGCATCCGAATGTCTTTTTGTCAAGTCTAGATGAGTCCTCTTGAAATCGATGCGGCCGCTTGTTGGGAGAGTCACAGTCGATTCTTTTTGCTTCCTTCAGGACCAACTCCGTCTGTTCTGAGTTCAGAAGCCTCGTCAGTTATTGCTGAAATGATCTCACCCGCAGGGCACGAAAAGATGCAGAAACGATGACTGGTTCTGGATTTCTTTGGAGCAGCCGTGCACCGGGAAGAAATGCGTTTCAGCACCATGGACAGGTACAAGCATCAAACCTGAGAGAGGACAGTAGCAAAAATGTTCAGCTCTTCGTGTGGACACACAAAAACTGTTCGCATTCCTTGTAAGTATAACAACCAAAAAAAAAAACTGGAAGTAGAGAGCGGAGTCCGAGCGAGAGCTGCAGCAGGAGAGGAGGAAGGAGCGAGACGACGCGATGCGAGCTGCAGAATCTCAAAGAGGAGAGGTAAACTGGGTTAAATAGCCACAACTGGCAAGTAAAAGGACGAGAAGTGACGGGGTGGGAGGGAATCCCAAAAAATTGAACTTGAGGAAAAGTCAGGAGCTAGGTTTTAAGAGCGCCTCGTCCACGTGAGTCCCCTGTGACAAGCCTTCATTGGCTGAGGGGAGCTGCAAGTGGACCTCCCTACACGCCCACTCTCTCTCCCTCCCTCCCATCCTCCCTGGCTCATCCTCACTTTGATAAAAGAGACACTGAATTCATCAGGAGACTCAGATCCAACTGTTTACAAGCAATTTTCACACTGTTTGCTTGCATTACATCATTGATGAGGCTTATAATGGGGTTATTATGTGCAGCGGCTCGGTGTTTTTCACACGACTCCCCTTTTCTTTCCCTGGATTTGTTTCCCACCTACACCTCCGTTTTTGTTTTCTTTTACTTTTTATTCCGCATTTTGCATTTTATTATCATCAATAATTTTGATTCTTAATTGTATTTATTGGTTTGGAATATTTAAAATGGTTATGCTGCAGATTGTTTTCTGCAAAATTAATTGACAAACCTGACTCGAGCATATTATTATATAAATCTGTGTTCATATCAAGGATATTCATTTAAAATTATAAAATTATAATTAGTATAACCCCTTCCTCATTTAGTTGTTAAAATAATTTTGGAGGCCTCTATTAATTTTTTTTATCATAGCGAAACTACTATTTTTCTCTAAACTGAAAATCCCCTGACAGTTTGCACAATCATGTGAAAATATGTTAAAGTTGCCCGTTTTAAATACTACAATTTGTGGATATAAAGCAAAAGTTTTATTTTTGAGCTCCAACAATGTCTCATCGTTGGTCATTTAGAGCCTCATAATGATCTAATAGTCTGGCAATGATTAACAATAGTCTGAGCAGCGTGACGCACAACTTGAAGACGCGTGAAGCGCCATTGTGTGCACTTTTCACCTTTTTAACATGCGTAAAAAAAATCCCATTGTTTGCACTTTTAGCTCCACTATGCACAACAGTTTGCCCTGCGCGACGGCCCCGACAGCCCCTAATAATCTAACTAACCCCCCTCTCATCATCATCAACACACCCACGCCCCCCCTCCGCCTCCACCCCATGTGACCACCAGATTGGAGGCGCGCGTCGGTCTCAGACACCGGCAGGTTAGTGAATCCGCTCCCCGCTCCCATGGGGTCCCATCACGGCTGCAAGCTGTCACATATGAGGCGGGGACAACACAGATATAAGGCAGCACACACCCACCCTGACTTAGCTGTTTCTTTCTCCTCTGCTGGGGCATGAAAAGCAGCAGTGGTTGGTTGGATGCTTTCTCTCTCGGTCTTCTTCTCTTTATCCTCACTGTGCAGCATGTCCACAGTGTAAATAAATCATAAGGTGATTAAACCGACTTCTTCCTCTTTGTCATCACCACACCTCCTACAGAACTTATAAAGAAGATTATTTTGATTTGTTTTTTTTAAAAACAACTACGTAATTTGATTTTAATTTTAGCAATTTTCTAACAAACTGCTTTTTAACCACTTTTTTTATGTATTTAAATTAAATAAAGTAAGTGAATTGAGATTACATAGATTTAATCTCTGTTTTCTGACAAAACCAGTGGGTCAAAATAAAGTTATAGTAATACAAGAAAAATGCTAAGGATTTAAAATAAAACAAAAAACACATCATGTGCATTAGGATTTTACTTGATAACAAAAAGTGGAACCAACGATTGATTTCCCTTATTAAATATTCCATTCTATATGTATTCAATACTGGCTTTAAAAGGTCCAAAAAGTGAAAAATACACATTTCTTTTATAGCTCATTTTGTTCGGTTTGCAATGATGTAAAAACAATAAAAGCAGCAGGGAATACGCAAATGGGACAACAATATTAGATGGCGTTGTGAACGATCTTTCTCTAAATGTTTAGTGTGTGTGTGTGTGTGTGTGTGTGTGTGTGTGTGTGTGTGTGTGTGTGTGTGTGTGTGTGTGTGTGTGTGTGTGTGTGTGTGTGTGTGTGTGTGTGTGTGTGTGTGTGTGTGTGTGTGTGTGTGTGTGTGTGTGTGTGTGTGTGTGTGTGTGTGTGTGTGTGTGTGTGTGTGTGTGTGTGTGTGTGGAAAGGTCGATATTGTACTTGTTCTTGTTTTTTTAGGAAGTGGTCTGAATTTGAGGGCCAGTGCAACTGTTACCCCGATTATAAAACACACAATTTCTAGTATACACACTGATGTTGTGAGAGGATGTTATTGATTGGTGTTAAAGAGAGGAAACCGAACAGGAGGGGATGGTCAGTGGAGGCTTTCTGTCTCACCACTCCATCTGTTTTTATCTCATGACAAAATCGTACTTCTTATTGATACCATTAAACAATCCCCCACTTTCCACTCGCTTTTTAAAACCAAAACAAAGCTGGCATCTTTGGGCCCTTTCAGTGAAGTGCAGAATATTATTTCCTCTAGCTGGGCTGATGCTTTAATTTAATTCCATGAGTTAAAGACCATATATTGATGTTCCTAATTCTGATCAGACTCATTTATTATATCAACAATTTAAAACCTAAAAAAACATTACCTGGCGCCAGGTGTAGTTTCATCATAATAGACCTGACTGACCAGTCAGCCTTAATAATCTATGTGCTGCTTTATTTAGTTTGTCTTCACTTTTCTCTGTATTATTGGAATTCTGTCCATAAGACTTACTACTAATAATGCCTGCTGGGCTTACTGGGCTTTTGCAGGGGGAGAAAAAAGAGAAAACTTTGTGCTACATTTTATTTCTCTGCTCAATTGAACAGGTGTGTTAAATATATATCTAGTTATGTTTTGTAAAAACCTGTGTCCCCTTTGAATAAACTTTGGCATCTCTTACGTTTTGATACACGGAGTAAAGCGTGTCTTTGGAGGGGGATATGTGTAAAAAGACGACTCCTCTCAACAAACAAACAGCATTAAAAAAAAGGCTGAGGGGAAAAAAAAGA
This sequence comes from Eleginops maclovinus, assembly GCF_036324505.1. NCBI lineage: Eukaryota > Metazoa > Chordata > Actinopteri > Perciformes > Eleginopidae > Eleginops > Eleginops maclovinus. The sequence goes on from NC_086356.1 coordinate 5,048,015, forward strand.
AAAAGGCGCTTGCTCTTGAGCTGGTGCTGCACCCCGGACCAGTCAGGGATGCAAATGATGCACCTTAACGCCATCAGGTACCGGAGTTGACAGAAAATAATGAGAACCCGCTGAATCTTTTATAAGGTTAACACTCACATTTCCCAGTCAGCTGTCACACAAGAAAGAATTTAGCACATGCATGCGGGCGAAATAAACCTTCATCGTCTCATTAATGCTGACAGGGCCCTGGACCGGCAGCTCCCAGCGCCAGCGCCGCCACCACCTTCGTTTTGTGTCGGTAATTTGCAGCGGAGACAGACCCCGTTCTCCTGGAGAGAAAGAGGAAAGGAGGAGGTAGAAGAAGAAAAAAGGAGGAGGAGGAGGGAGATATTAAGGAGGAGAGCAAGAGTTAGAGGGAAAGAGGGGAATGGTAGAGGATCGTGGAGCGAGTGCAGAAGAAAAAAGGGAGGGAAGGTGGGCCTGGGGGGGGGGGGAGGAGGAGGGTGGAAAGATGGCTAGCGCGCCAGGAGTCTGATTCTCTCCTAATTGGAAGCATTGGGCATTGTCAACGGAGGATTTTCAGCTGCTCACTGACAGGTAGAGCCGTCAGAATGATAGCCCACTTGTCAGCGCAAAAGACCAATAAAAACAAACCACTTTTGATTTAATTGGAGGCCTAACCATGGTGTGTGTGTGAGGTAGAAAGTGTGTGTGTTGCCTGCAGGGCCAGGGAGAGGTTGGGGGGGGGGGGATGAGTGGGGGCATTTGTGTCTGTGTGTGTGAAGGAAATCATCACTCCAGCCATCAATGTGCTCGCCCTGCCTCCATCTTTGCCATCACTCCTCGTCTCCGCTCTCATGTGGCATCTCTTCGGGGGCCACTGGTCACCGCCCCCCCTCCCCCCCCCCCCCCCCCGCGGTGAGAGGGTCGGGGGTTTGATTCTGTCCCAGGAGGGCTTCCTGAGCAGCAACATCAGAGCAGAGAACACTTTCTCCACTCTTCTTCATCTTTCCCTCTTTTCTTTATCCTCCATCAACAGAGCTGCCAGCTTTTTCAAAAACAGGATGAGCAATTGTTTGACATTTTCTTATTCCCCTCTGTCGACTGAGACCAGAGGAAACAATGAATCCTAAACTTTTTCTGTCCATGAGAGCAAATGTCACTATGAGAGGGGGCTGTATGATATATATCTAGCCGGCTGGCGGTTATTAAAGATCTGCTGAATGTGGGCGAATCTGAAAATAATTGATGCTAAAGTGCAAATGGAGTCTAAAGCCAAAGACAAAAAGCAGGTTTGTGTTCAGTCTGAGTCTGAGTGCAGCTTTCTTATTCTTTCCTGAATTACCAACCTCAGTTTTTTTTGGTTTGACCAGGTCTGGGAACTTGTTGCAGTTATTTATAAGGGCATTTACATGAGAACAGAAGTATGTGTTTCTAAAAGTCAAAGCTGAATGTTCTTTTGAAGAGGTTGAACTATCCTGGACAGAGCCCTGACCTCAACCTTGTTTAACACATTTGGTATGAACTGGAAGACCGACTGAGAGCCTTACAACCCAACAGCAGTGTTACCAATGTTTCAACATCTGCTGGGAAGTCTGAAACCAGAAGGGGGGGGGGCAAAGTCAACAGTATCATCTCAACATAATTTAGGTCTAATAATGTGAGTGTTGACCATTGTTCTTTGCCAATGAAAAAATGGAAACAGGAAACCAACTTGATAAGTAATTGAACCCCAGTCTTACTTGTGTTCAGTAGTAGAGGCCTTGTGTAGCTCATTAACGGCCACCATGCTGGTTCCATGGTGTCACGTACAGCACTTTCAATTTTATTTAAAAGCGATTTTATTCTCTGGTCTCTACAAAGCCTCAATGGCCGGTCATCAGTTCGACAAGTTTAAATATGTCCGTGTTCACGGTTTCACTAGTGGACACTGAAGCAGCATCTCGGAATTGCAATTTCATGGTCAAACAAAAGTCCCTTTCACTCACTCAAGTGTTTAGGAACATTTCCTGCATTGGGTCGGGTGTGAATAGGAATAGGGCTCTTTCTCTTTTTGGAAATCTCAACCTTGAATTTCTAGTTCCTTAAGACCTGGTAATTATGTCAGTGAAATGCTGGTACGGCTGTGTTACCAGTGAAAGTACTAAACTTGCTGATGAGGTATTTGACTCAGTGACTTGTTAATGGTTCGTCATTTATGCCAATGCTTTCTCTGGGAATTTCACTAGTCTCACAAACGTATTGAATGCATTGCTTTAAGACTGCAACTGGACAGAAACAGCTCCTTGTCCACTTTGTTCCTAAATATAATAAGAGGCGTTAATCATCCTTTACATTAACATCCTAACTTGGGGCCCCTTCTCCTTCTACTTTTCTAGAGTTGAGTTTGGTAGAGAGGTTGTTTTGCGTCCCCCACATCTGTTGTACTGTCCCTTGCCTCATCTTTTCTGGAATCATGATGGCTTGTGTTATAAAAAGCTAGAAATGTACCTGAAGGTAGCATATTTAAATAGTGAAATCACTGTGCCTGAAAGGTTATCCCATTTTGTTTACCAGGAACTGTTTGTGAAGGAGGCTGATGGTGTTCCACTTTCAGTTGATTGTAATTAAAATGACTTTTCATTTGTTTTCATGTGTCTAGACGTCCTAACCTTCCCGACAATTCTCAAAGACTGCAATTAATTAATAGTCACAACGATTAGGATGCCTTTTGACTAATGTGTGTGTATTTCATAATCGCAGGTCCACACATGCCTCTGGATGTGCACCCGCCCTTCGGTCCAGCGCTGTCGGCCCTGGCGTGCGTGCCCCTTTACAGCCAGTGTTTTATTATTCTTGACAGAGTTCAGCGAACACATCTGGTCCGAGGAGGAGAGGGGATGGAGGGACCGTGCCAAGAGGCAGAGAGGTGGGTGAGTAGCCAGTGGAGAGGGGTGTGAGTAAGGGGGGAGGACGTGGACCTAAGACCATCCATCATATCCGTCCCTCATGAGGAATGCCAACTCCTTCAAACTATGGCAAACCCTACTTTTTTTTACCTTTGACCTTCTTGGGCGGCAACCAAGAAGGTCATTAGGAATTAAATGGAGGGGATCTGGCTTTAATTGATTTATTTCGGGAGCGTCAGGTATTTTTGTTACCAAGTATTCTAATTGTTCGCAATGCAGGATTGTCATACCAGTTTTTCCAACGCCTTAAAACAACATCCGTTTAAGATTAAGAGACAAAATGTGTGAATTATGGCTCTTCTGTCAACAGCTAAAGGCTGAAGTAGCAGGATGTAGTTAAACAACACAACTTTGTAAAAAGGAGCGTGTTGTTCCCAGTTTTCTTTTAACGGTAATTTGTTTCTTTGCGCTGGCGATGCAGGTTCAATCACCGAAATAAATTCACTCCAACCCAAACGGTTTTCCTCATCCACACAGAGTTGTTTTCGTAGCCACCAGCTAGTCAACAGTAGCTACGCCTTCATTCAGTCTGCTAGTATTCAGTGGAGGCCCGTCTTTGGATTGACGTTGTGTAAATGCACATTTTACCTGAACTTGTATGATTGATTTACTTTTTCCAGTGGGTTTTGGTTACATTATCTTGCCCAACAGTTTTGGTAAATTGTGGAAGCCAAAACATTACGTTTTTAAGCTTGGATTCAAGATTCAAGAAGCTTTATTTATCCCGAGGGAAATTGAGGAGGGTGTTATATTTTCTTCCTACTGAGAAATCCAAACTTCTTAAATGTTCAGAATTGTACTATCTTTTACAAATAGCTTTAGGACTTGAAAAACTAAACAACAAAACTTCCAATCCAATTCTAACTTTTAAGTTCTTGCGTCTAGATGCTGCGTCTATATCAGTCTGTCAAATATTCTTTACTGTCTTATTGTATATATTGCAAGAATGTAATAAATGGAAATGAAAAGCTTGTACAAATAGTTTTCTTTAACAAGATAAAGACATTTCTTCTATTGGATAAACTTGAACCAGTGAATCTCAGCCGCCAAACCAGTGCTAGATAAGGTGTTTTCACCACGGTCGGTGTCAAAGTTCAATGTTAACCTGTCATGTAGACTCCCCCTGAGTGATGGTGTATTGGTGGGCTTACATTGGGCGGGGGGTCCCCTGCAGCTGCCACAGGGAGACACAGGAAAGCTGGTGGACAGTGTGGAGATTTAGCCTCCATCTACTGTGCCTCCATGGGCGGAGAGGCATAGCGTATCGGTTCACCCCTTACCCTGTACCCTGCCAAGGGAGGCCGAGGTGGGCTTGGCACCTTGGCCCCTTCCCTGCATGTGGGGATTGAGAAGGCCGTTCTTGCATCCATGAATCACATCGCCAGTGTCACTCAGGACACACACACGCCCACACACGTATGCAGGAGTAATGTAACCAGTGGTTAACAAGATGCTGCAGGAGCTGTTTGTGTCCTCCACCCGACCGATGGCCTTGGCTTCTTATTCAGGCGTTTTTTTCAACATTTTCTGAAAAATAATGGCACTGTGTTGTGATGAAATGGTTATTTTGTGATACAGCTTTGTAAAAGTCTGTAGTCCAAATATTAAAACCGAGTTTTAGTTTTACATGATGGAGAGTTTTTGTGAAGAACTTCATTTTATCAACAACATTTTCGACATGATTTTAGAATATGTTTGCCGTGATGGATTCACTCCAAGGCAGTTGCAAGTGTTCTTATTCACTCCTACATTTATTCCATAACTTTAGTTACTTAGAGATTCAGATGTATAGCACAAATTGATGCCTTGCCGAAATTCATAAGCAAATGGGCGGTCTATAAATAAATAGCTCCAGCTTTATCAGGTGCAGCCATAAAGGGATTTACACATGAATGCGTCAAAGATATTCTGAAATGGGTCATTGTGCTTGAAGTAGATGCTATTTTTTTTTGTTGCAGTTTTAATCATATTAGATTCAAATATTTTTGTTCTTCTAACATTTTGAATACAGATCTTTTACTTTTTCGTCACGGTATGACTACATTATATAGGTAAGACGACCTGTGTGTGTGTGTGTGCTCCTCTCTAGACGATATCTGTGCTGAATTTTACATACATGATTGCAAACCCCATCTTATTATGCACCAGACTGCATGTATCTTGTCAGGGGGGGGGGGGGGCGTTTTCTCCAGTGTTCCACTCTTGTCTTAAATTCCCTGCTTCCTAATTTGGCCAATACTGCAGGTGATATGTGGGGTCGCAACATCTCAATTATGGCACCTCCTGTCAGAGGCTCCCAATGCTCCGCTCGCCGCTACCTTCCCCTTCAACATGCCTTCGCCCCCCTGCCCTCACCCCCTCCCGCCGTGACTTTTATTGCTTCATTAGTATCCTCCACATGCTCCGTCGCACACCCGCGCTCCGCAAACCCTAACAACTTTTGTCAGATCAGTGCCTGATGAGGGGATGACGAGGGACCCTCTACGCTAAAAGCCCACCTACCTGGCGCCACGGCCGGTATTTGTACGACTGTGCGTCCAACCTGGTGAGGCAGGAAGTAGGGCGAACAGCTGGGCGAGCTGGGGTTATGATTTGTATGGGTTACCTGGGTATTATTTGAAGTTCCTTGATATTATTGACATAGCTTTGGTCCCAATACCTACATTTCTTTAGTTTTTTCACAAATTCTTCTTTTTTTAAAGCAATTCAAGCGTCCTAAAACTTCAGTCTTAGACATCTTCACTGACCCTGTGTTCTTTAAGACGAGTTAAGATGTCAGTGTCCAAAAACGTCAACATTTTCAGTGAAAATGTTGGCTGAAAAATGAAGCATCTTGAATATTGAATTTAGGTTAACCCTAACATAGCTTTATTTAAGAGCCGTGAATCTGACATGAGAGACTGTCAACCGGACTCCTCGATCCAATACCAGCTTCCTGATATTTGACAGTGCCTGATAAGTGATGCTACAGACACAATTTGGTTGCTATTCAGAAAACATTGAGTGTGTGTGTACTCATCCCTACACCTGACATGACACGGATCACTCCCCTTGCCTGTCTTTCTCGATTGCCCGCCTCTCCTGCAGCGGGGTCTGATTCCTGAGTGGAAATACCTGTTGGGATTCATGCAAGCATGTTATATTTCCTGTCACAGCCATCCATCCCTACAGCTAAGCAGGTATGTCCAAGGTGTGTTAAGAGAGTGTGTGTTCATGTTCTCGTGCGTGTGTGTGTGTGTTAGTGTTCATCGTGGAGAATAAGACCCCAGAAAATGCTCATTAGAGTTGACCTTGGCACTTGGAGCCGGCGTTTGATGGATCGGGTACAGGGCCAAACAAGCCCCTGGGGAGCCATGATCTTATCTCTTATTGTACACACACACCTCCCCCCCTGTTGACCCTGCACCCCCTCTCCCTCCCAGCTCACTCACACTCCTCTGCTCTACACGCATCAGAGGCAGAATAAATCTGTGTCTGACACCACAGGAAAAAAGAGAGGGGAGGAGTGGGGAGGCCTGAGGGAGTAAAGGAGAGAAGGCCGATTTATGGTTCGATGTCGACGTAACGCAACGCTCACACAGACGCGTGAACATTTATGGTTCTGGGTCGGGTTTACATGACGCAATGCAATTCATCGCCACAACAGTAGGGGGCACAATGTTTTTTGTAAAGACTGACCAAGATTCTTTTGACGTCTATCGTCGTCGCTCGTTGTATTTGTTTACCAGACGTTCTTCTGCTCGGTCCATACAGAGCTATATAGATACTGAGAGTTGCGACACTCCTTGATGTGCTGCCAGGGCAGTCACGTGGTTCATGTCAGCCCCGATAGTTCCAAACAAACGCAGTTCTGTCATGTTATTCTATGGGACAGACAGCAGCGATTGCGTTATTGAATGGTAAATATGAAAGAAAACACACACCTGTTATTTCATTATTGCATATTTCTTAATGTCAGTTTTGCATTTGGAGAGGCAGGGTGACAACGGAAAGCTGTGTATTACTTAGATTAGTTTCAAAGTTTTTTGGGGAAAAGCTTAGTGTTCACGTTAGCATGGGTCACACTACTGGCTTTAGTAGTTCTAACTTAACTTTTCCTTTCCGTATCATTCATCTTGTAGCATCCCAAACGAATTAATACAAGCCTGGACTGATGGTTTAATGTAGTTTATTCCGTTTCCAACATTACTGCATTGACCAACGTAAGAGCTAGGTAGAAATTAGACAGAAGACAAAATGATACACATTAGACACATTAAGCTAAACTCTGTTAGCACTGAAAAGTTAACAAATACACAAATAAACTCCAAATTATTTGACAGTTAGACACACACAGATGCAGTTACCTTGTTTCCCTCTCGACTGGAGCTAAACTCCGTTATACTCTCCCGTTTCATCCTTATTACTTATTTATATGTCGTGTTACTGCACCGTTTCTCTGTGTTACCGTACTTTTCGTTAACGTCTTTTCGTTAACGTCTTTCTGCTCAACTTCCGTTCCTCGTCTCTTCAAAATAAAAGCACATCCTTGTTCATGAAAAATAACAAAACAAAAGCAATTTAACAAATACATGAACCATATTGTTTGGGTTCCTTTACACATCTGATGATAGACGTCTCATGATTTTCCTTTTAACGTCACTGGGCTGTTTTATTGATTCGTGATTTTGCTTATAAATTCCGATTCAACCATTAGCATCGTGGTAGCGCTAAGAGGTTTGCCGTGGTTTGGAACTATCTCGATGTCCATACCCTGGAAGTAGGCGCTGCCATTTTTTTTACAACGGAGGTTTAGGGGAGTGTCGCAACTCGTAGTATCTATATAGCTCTGGTCCATTCTAGCTGTTTTTTAAAATGGCGGTCTTTGTGGATTGTAGGAATTGAAAACCCGGGAAAAGCGAAATGACGTTTGTCGTTGTGGCGGACCAGTCACAGCCCTTACGGCTGCGTCACCTCGAGGCAAGGTTACAATTTTTGGGAGGTGCACGCAACGACGCAAGGAGGGCCTGCAATGTTGAACCATATATCGGCCTAGAGGAGGCAGTGCTTGAAGAGAGATGGGGGGGAGGAAGGGAAGGAGGGAGGGCAACAGGAGGAAGAGAAAAAACACCAGAGGGCCGAGAAAAACCAATAGCTCACGGAGGTGTCATTACATACATAAGTCAGGTGTGTGTGTGTGTGTGTGTGTGTGTGTGTGTGTGTGTGTGTGTGTGTGTGTGTGTGTGTGTGTGTGTGTTTTAAAAAAGCTGCTAGGCGCACGGTGTGTTAAAGGGAAACTGAGGAAATTGGCTGAGTTGGGGGAGGAAGGAGGGGAAGGAAGAGGGGTGAGGATCAGTGGATGAGTGTGAGATGAAAGGGGGAGACTCTCAGGTGTCTCAGGCGCGTTCAGAGTGTGTTCTGTTCCTCTTACCTGTCCTTCTTCTCCATAACACACACATATAAACCAACAAACACACACACTATTGCCACAGCAACCCTTACAGTACGTCTCCCCTCTCTGCTCCCAACCAGGGGACACACAAAGAGACATGAGGCAACATCCACCTCCAGGATGGCAAAGTTTCTCCCCCACCTCCCAGCGTCACCATATTCACAGGGGTGGCATCACAGGCTTTGTGGGCTCTTTGTGTTCTCTTCTTCTGCTGCCACGCTACGGGGAGAAAGTGACACTCTGAAGTCTTAATTGAGGTTTACCTGGTGTTTTTTTCTCCCCCTCCCTCAGTGTTGTTGTGTGTTAAAGTGTGGTTAAACTTTATAATCAGGCCTACAGGGTCTACAGTGTGAGGAGCGTGTGATGACTTTACAAACACGGTTGTTTACCGCGCTGCTAGCAGCTAGCTCGCTACCCAACGACAACAAAACTCTCGCTCACATTCTGGCTGTCAGTCAACAGGCCTCTAAACAAACCTCTTAGTGTTCCCAGGAAAAGGAATTGAAGTCGAATGCAAGTATTTGCTGAATCTTTGGGCATGTTGGAATGGCTCCCTCGATTTTCTCTTTGCACTCCGTCCCCTTACTGTACCTCGCTCCTGTCTGTCAGTCTGTCTTTGCCTGAGAGATCTGGGAGGGACTGAGAGACTGATGTCTCAGCTCCTCCAGGATCCCACCAGGAACGCCTTTTGACAGTTGCAGGAGCAGCAGGATACAGCGCAAAGATGTTGCTGTAATTGCAGCTGGTTGCGTCACAAAAAAGTAATAATTTGCTGTCAAGGGCGTCAAGGTGTCAGCGTTCGGCAGGAGTTGATAAGGTATTGACTGCCTCCAGAGTGCTCACTCACTCACTCTCACTCATACTCCTTTTATAAAGTTGACTCCCAGAGAAAGAGGGAGACAGCAGAGGTTGGGGAACAGGGGAGAGAAAGAGAAAATGTGAAAGGGAAGGGAGGGAGATAAAAAAGGACGAAAGGAGAGGGAAATGAGCAACGGAGAAATAGGCTAAAGACAGTCAATCTGCACGCTCTGAGCTCCGAGACATTAATTGCACTCTATTTGCCACTTCGCAAACCCTGTTCATTTATAATACATGCACAGATTGCGTTAAATTAAACATAAGCGATCAACAGGCTAAAGCAGCGTGCGCCCCGCAAGTTGAATAATACACAATTACCACCTGGCTCACTCCTCTATTCACTTTGATTACTGTCACTCGGGTCACGACTCGCCACTGATTGACACTCAAGGCAGGAAAAAAAAAAAAAGAGGGAGAAAGCTGTGACTTCTTGTTGCTAGGTGGACCTCGATCTTAGAGGGAACACAAAGCCTCATGGGAAGGTGACACACAGGTGCCTTGTGATCAGTTGTGTGTCTTTACCTAGTGTCGGGGGTCGAAGCCCTGGAATCAAAGAGTGGAGTGTAAATGTATGGCAAGGGGACACGTGAGATCACATAGGAATAGCTTCCTTTGCATTTCAGAGTGCTCCTATTGTATTTTGAAACACTTGATAGGGCTAGACCTCATTTAATGTGTTCTAGTTGGTTAAACAACCAAGGAAATCCATTTTATGAAACCTATTATGAGAAAAACGTGTAGAAAATGACAACAAAAAAGCTCTTATATTTTGTCTAAGAACAAGCAGACATACAATAATGTTTCCTCTTAAAAACAAATGGCCAAAAATCATCAAAATGAATATCAAGTAAACAAGTTTGAGGTTTGAGTGGGCATTTAAGGATTTTTTTACTTAATACTGGCTGCAATAAACAGATTTGGTTCCATACAAGAAACATAGGAAGGTTGCTTTTTAGCCAATATGAAGAGGCTGTGAGTGGGTAGATGATGTAGAAGAAAAAATGAACCACGTTTTATCTATTTTGGAACTGCCGCTGCCATCTCAGTGTCATCATCTGTGAACTATTGCTCCTAGATGTTGAAAGCCCAAGCCAACTCGCATCGCCTTCCCTAGAGATATCCATATCATATATACTTGGATATACAATATAGAAGCAAAAATATCAGATATTCAAAATAAACCACATACAGCATTTAATTCCTTAGCCAGAGAGAGTCAGTACAGCTGATGCAAACCACCAAAGATATATTTCTTACCATGACTCAAGGTTTTCCACAGCAGGCAGACAGGCTCACGTTTTGGTTAAACCCCAGATGTTATCTTCCTCACCATCGTAGTTTTTTCTTATTCATGCAATTACGTTTTTTAGAATGTGGGATTTCTTCACATGGCCAAAGTTGAATTGGTATTACACATGTCGAGTTGCAAATAAAAAAAAGAAATATTAAAGCCATCACAAACAACAAATACTTACCTCAGGAACAATATCTTCATTTTTCGATGCAAATTATTGATCTTATGTTCAGCCACTGCCAAAGACAAACCAACCCTGTTAAATATGCAATGATGTCACTCCAAAATGGCTTGGTTTCTGGCAGCTGACACTGTAACGTTTTGCTTTACCGTACTCTGGCAGTGTCAGGCTGAGATCCTGAACTAAAAGGAAAGGTAGAGGCAAAGAATATATATGGGAAACCAAAGTACTTTATCTAAGCCTATTAGCCATTTCTTTGTTAGTTTATGTACAGACATTTTGCAGGTGAAACCAATCAGGATTCATAAGAAGTTGGTATGCTTTTTTTTTTTAAAGAAGTTTGTCTGACAGCTTTTCAAGAAATGAATGGGAAGTTGTAGAATAGGCCAAGAAAGGACGCATTGCATTTTGGATCAGACCTTAATCTTGGGGCAGAAACACAAACATAACCATTCCAATACCGTTACAAATGGGGCATGGCCTTGGTGGAAGTCTGCCATCTCAATACAGTTATAAGAGATGCTGAAAGGGTGCTGGAAACACCAACAAACTACAGCAATAGTTAGCAACTGAAGCTTGACTACACTTGGCGATACGGCTTTTCAGTATTGGAGAGCAGGTGCTGGTAGCCGGCTACTTCAGGGATCACATCTGCAGCCTACATTTACAGGACAATCTCTCTCTGACCAGTATCCCCCCAGCTGCTCTGTGATCTTTGATCGGGGAAAGGCCTTCTGAAGTTGGATGACGCCCGGGGCTCGAGCTTTAATATCAAAACTTCCCCACCTTTTCTCTGCTCATGATGATGTCCATTTCATCTTCATAGGAATATAAAAAACGATTGATGATGGCACGTTTGACAGTTAGAACATGCAACCCAGCCTCCTCATGAGTGAGAAGAAAAACACCTGCTTCAATCTTTTGCCTCTCGCTTGTTGAATGCGCCGACTCGGCTTAGCATAAGGGGAATGCCCCCTGCTTCAAAGCCAGGGTGACGTAAGCTAAAAGCCTTTTCTGAGCGTAAAGCGAGAGCCACCAATACAGCAATGCAGTGGTTATCTGTCCTCATTGTTGCTTAATGAACCGTCAATGGAGCAGCTTGGACCAGCTTATAGACTCCTCATTGTTGCACAGGGGCTCCCAGGGTTGATAGATTCAGCATTAAGGGTCAGGATTTGTGGAGCTAGAGGCACAATCCTTTGGATATTTCCCAGAGATCTAAAAGCGAGTTAATCAGCTCTCCCTTCATGATCTCCCTGTCTGTTCATCTTCCCATGGACGCGTTCTATCAGTCTTTTTACCACCAGCCTCTTCGCTCTCCCTGTGCCTTTCTTCTGCTGTGTTTGTCTTTCGGATTTGCCCAAGTGGCCCCCAGATCAGTTGCCCTGACCCCGGCTTGGCGGAGAATGGCTCGGGTCTTAGCCGCTGCCTCTCTTACATTTTAATCACAGCTCTGTGAATTTCTGTCACTGCCACACACACAGGAACACACACAACGCACTGTTTTCCTTCCACCAGGCAAAGGAATCAGCACAGTCGACGCTGTGATGATTCTCTTTAACCTGCTCTTCCAAACTGCAGTGAAGGTAAACTCATCTCTCGCAGCGCCTCCTGTAATTAAGCCCGCTGTCTTTATTTCTCTTAGATCACCTTGCATTAAAAACGTCCCCCTGGATATCAAGTCCCCCCCACCTCCCTCCCTCCTTTGCAACTGCATCCCCCCTTACTGTGTAGTTTGTCAGCTGAAGTGATTGCCTCCCTCTCCCGCCCCCTCAGTGGCATTTAGCTATCCTCATTTGCATACATGCCCTCGCTGTGCGGCCCGTGGGCTGGCGAGATTGATCAACAATTCCGTGTTTTATTGCATGTCAGTCGGAAGGAGCGGTTACCACATGCCATAGGAACACATGTGTGTGAGCACATGCAGGCGTGTATACCGGCGGTACACATGTTGATGGCCTTGACGCACAACAAACTATACTCATAAACAAACACACACGGAGTTTGTGCTTCGCTTGCAGATTTTTACACTTTACAAACATATATGCAAAGGTGCACACTTGAGACCTGGTTAAAAGGTTCTGAAAACACACACATCTTGTTGGACTCTGCCCCCCGTGGGAGTATATGTATATTGTCGCTCGGCGAAGCCTGTGTTTGCGTTGGTATTTCAGCGTAGCCTAAGCCTTCATCTCCTCATATTACGTTCTGAGCTGACAGATATTAATATGCAAAATAGGAGGATGCTGAACAAAATGATGATAATTAAGCGAAGATGTTCAGGGTAGGATTGCGCTTAAGAGTGTGCACGTGGGACCCAGCACATGGTAAGCCATATGCCTCCGCGCAGTATGCGCTATCCTTTGGGGTAGGGGGGGTTGGGGCCTGTTTTCACTCAGGCGCTGTACAAATGGAGCCTGGGAGACTTGAATTGTATCCTTTATCACACTTTATAAAGTCATCAGAGGAGAAAGATGCTGTTATCGCTCTGGTTTCATTGGAGGAACAAGATGTTGCTTGTGACCGAGTAAGGGGTCAAAGGTCAGCAGGATCTCCATATGACATCATCGTCTCGTTATCGGACGCTGCGTTATATTCCACAAAGGAGAATGTCCCGTATATACAGGTTGGCTGCTTTATCCACCAGCTCCTGCTTCCCTCCCGTCTTCACTCCCTCGGCTGATCTCTCCCTCCATCCCCAGAGGGGGTGAGGGAAGTGGGGAGGATTTTCGTGCTGCCGGGGGCGACAGGCTCTCTGTGCCATCCACTTACACAAACGGCAGGATCAGCGCTCCACACAAGAATAATTAGAAGATAATGGGTAGTAATGCGGCCCGATCTGTCCCGATTATCTCCTGGCACCGACCGGCACAGCGCCATCTGGTGCCAGATCTCGGGGCAGCGGCTGCTCTGCCACATGAAAAGAAGGTGGGCTTAGTTTTAATCTCACACCCCATTCTGTTATTGACTGTCTGTATGGTGCCGTACTCAAAAAGTGAGTGCGTGTGCATGTGTGTCGCTCTTGTCTGCCCCTCAGAGCTGGTCGATTGATATCACAGAGAAAGAGTGAGATTGCATTTATATTACATGTATAGGTGACAGCCGGTGTTGCTGAGTGTCTTGGTGATCGACAGTAAAGCAGAGTATTGTTGAGAGCCCGGTGAGAGTTTCCGCAGAGCTGTTACACGGACAAGTGTCTGTCACGCTGGGCTCTGTCTCAGCTTAACTCCCTCCCTGCGTCTTCTTAAACAGCTTCTCTCCCACAGCTCCGGGCCAATTCAATATGACAGTCCATTGTGTGGCCGGTGTGGCCCGAGGTTTAGTGCGTTAAGGCTTTTTGTGATTCGTGTTTACAGACGCTTTACGTTCCCGGGCAGAATTCAAAAAAGCCCTCGCTCAACTCCCACACCTTTGCACAAACCAAACGGCCTAATTCGCCTAATGCCCCGGCTATTATCCCTGAGATTGAACGGAGTCGAGCAGCTTTATCAAATCATCCCGTCACGTTTTTCACACACAGCCGCTGCCATGGAGAAGTTGTGGTTTCACACAAGAGGCTTGGATTGACTCATGGCTGTATGAGGAGAGAGTTGCTGTCCATCAGTATTTTGGGCAGTTCTTGTCATTACTGTGGTCTGCCTTTTTTACACTGAAAGGTTTAGCTTCAGCTGGAACATGACACTTATGTCTTACTGTTGGTAGTCAGTCAGTCAGTCAGTCAGTCAGTCACAGTTATCAACTTGTCTTTAAGTCACTTAAGCAGAAATACCAAACATATTGAATATCTTTGGGTCAATTTGGTGATGCTGCCCTGAGCTCTGGGACATACTGAAGATATATTCTGACATTGTAAAGCCTTGACGAGTGATCAACTAATCCTAAAGATGATTGACACTTTATCGAAAAAGAAAATCGGAGTTAAGGCCTGTCGGATAATATTATTCTCCTTAAATCTTCAATCTTAAACCTGCATGAAGAAGAAAAACAATCTAATTGAACCCTAACCCTAGCATGGAAAATAACATTGAGTGTGTTTTTCCAATGAAAAGTGTTGTCATTATTATTCACATTAAAAGTTCTATTAGGTACTGCAATTGTTATTGGGATTATTACTTTAAAAAAAGAAAAGAATAATCCCATAAATAACATTTGTTTAAGAATATATTTCTGAATAAAAATCATTAGATAAACATACACGGATACACAATATATAGCAAATATGTTATATAAACTACCGTCATGTTTGATGTAAAAGTATATTTCATTTGCTATCGTATACAAAATAATTGTTGAATAATTATTTAACTATTCATAGATTTTAATTTGATCTGATTATTGTAATCATTGTATAAAATGAGTTTATATTTACAAGATAATCCCACCACAAATTGCTCTTAACGGATCTTATCTTTATCATCATGATATTTGGATCGCACATGTTAAAATATAAGGCTTTAAAAATGACTTTTAAATGCTTTTGATTATTAAGATCACTGAAAGTTGAACAGAATCTCTTTGACCTGCAAGTGACCTCAAAAACTGCTGGAAATGTTTAACAACAGGAAGAGTGTGGAAGTCAGCAGAGACTTTCCTGTTACGTGACACCTTTCAAATTGCCGTGATAGAGCCCAATCACCTGCAGTTTTTATAACATGCAGTTAAACCTGAGTTCACCCCCACCCACACCCCAAGTCCTACACCACCCACTGCCAGCTCCCAGTATCACCCTCCCTCCTCCTTTCCACTCCTTCCTTCACCCTCACCGTCGCTCTAATTTGCTCTCCGTGCGCAACCTTTGCTGTTTATTGAGATGCTAACTCTCGTTATGAGCACCTAATCCCGGGGCGGGGATGGGTGGTTGGGGGGGTGGGGGGGATAATTTATGAAGCATTTACATGTAGAAGCCCGGCTAATTGGAAGCATGTGTCTGAGTAAGCCTCCCAAAATGTAGACTCGCTGCAGATGAGCAGGCCAGGAATTCTCCCTGCATGTAACATAACATCATAATCATCATTTCCAAAATAAAAGTGATTCCGAGGCGGGCAGATCCTGAGGCGCGTTTCAGCGGAGCCTTATGTCAAAGAGGCCAAGCTCTCAGCGCGGAGAGGCAGGAAAAGCTGCCTTTTGTTTGCCTGGACACGTACGGAGGCAGCATTTTTCTCCAGCTAACTGCCCCATCAGCAGAGAACTGAGGCACTCAGCGCCGCCCCTTAAGGCTTGACCCCCCACTCTGCTGTGTCCAGGTAGAGGTCAAAGGTCAGGTAGGCAAGTCTTTGCCAGCCAGCCAAGAGGTCCAGTGGCCACTTTGACGACAGATGACACCTCGATTCTTTATTTACCGCATCCGTGGCCCTATTCTCTCCCGACCCAGCCAGAAAACAGCCCCATCCTCATTTACATCAGGTCGTTTGTTATGACTTTATGATTATATATGGGGCTTTGTCTGCCTGTGCATGTACCTTCACCACTCCCAGCTGGTCCCCATTAATAACAGGGCCCTGGTGTAGACAGAGCAGGGGAGACGGAGGAGCTTGTTAGCGTCATAGCCGAGCGCAGGGGCTCAGCGTGTGAGTGGAAGGGCCGACAGGACAGGAGGGAGATGTACAGTACACACACATACATTCACAACACACACACAGTCACCTGGAGTATCCTTTTACACTCCATCCACAAATTTGAAGTACATGACATGATGTCCGGCATTTGTCCCAGCAATTGCACAAAAGCCATCATGGCTATTTGTGAGAAACTACATGTGTAAATGTGTCAGTTTGCGATTGTTGGTGTGTGTGTGTGTGTGTGTGTGTGTCTCTGTGTGTGTTTGTGGGCCACTGGGCATGTGTTGGGGTGAAAGCATAATGAGGCTGACTGGACGGGCTCCATTGTGGGTCCCAAACGGGCGGCAGAAGCCCCTAAAAATCTGCGTCCCTGATCTGCGCTCCAGGAGTCGGTTGGGAATAAAGGCGTGGAAATAGGATTTATTTAGCACGCCTCATCAAAAGGGAATTAGCAGGGTTTGGGGAGGGAAGACGGGGCTCTGTTTAGAGCTAGGATGAATGGCAGGATCATCTCTGTAATCCCGGGACCCCCCCTCTCCCCCCGTACTCAAGAAAAAAAGAAACGAATCACCCACATTACCTCGGAGGGTGCCTTCTGTAGCCTCACCCTGAACCTCAAACCAGTGATCCTGAAAGGAGAATCACTTTGTAAGATCTTAGCAGGTGAGCACCTGGAATCCTTTCTTCCTTTCTCCCAGCCACGTCTATCTTTTAATTCCTCCTCTTCCTTCAAAACATGGCCGCGGAGCTGTCACACTCGATGATAGCGGGGCTGACGGCAGAGAGCTGGCGCGTCAACATGCAACAAACAACGAGCGAGCGTGTAAACTAAAGCAAACAAAGCCCCTCTCCGCTCCTCCAAAGGCAGGATCCCTCCCACCTGCCACCCTGCGCCCCTGATGAAACATACAGTAACAGAGAACAGCCATTAAATGGGCGCGCGGTAAAACCCAGTTGTACAATGTGAGGGGGGCTTGTTGTGGCACACTCGCTCTCACACACACAGGAGCGTGTTCATTATCATCCCTGCTCGTGTTTGTGTTTTCCGACTCCTCAGCCCCCTAGACATGGAGGCTAGGTGCATTGTGGGGGATTTGTTACCTGAGAAAAGGTGACAGGCTAAAGGGTCCTTGACTGGCAAATCTCTGTCAACGAGGCAATAAACTCAAGTTCCAGAAAAATCTCATCAACATTCCTCCCAGTATTTATATAACCCGTTTTTCGGTGGGGGGCATCAATAATTGACAGGAAGCTCAATTTCCTGGAGTTGTGCAAAATAAGGTGTAACTATCCATTCTTAACATGCCACCGAAGGAAAGCAGAAGTATTTATTTCTGGGGAGCTGTAAATGCTTCCTGGTCAATAGCTTAATTTCTCAGCTACCGATGCTTAAATGAGGCTAAAATCCACACATTTAGACAAATGAAGTTTTAATTGTAGTAAAATATGCAACAGTATTAATCTACATTTTCTCCTCCCATGGGCTCGTCTCGCTCCCGCTCTGCGTCTCCCCTCCTCCTCCTCCTCCTCCTCAGGAGCAGGGCTGATATAATGGGCCTGGCCAGAATAAGCAATGCTTCCGTGCCCGTATATATATCTCAGCGCCTGGGTAATTCCAGCTCACTTTATGTGTCCTCCAGGCTGCGTCAGGCCCCGGCAGACCCATAGCTCCTTTATGTAACACCCTGGAGAATCTGCCCCCTACACAGGTACAGGCCTATGAGAAACAAACACCATCAGTAACCTGTCTTCCGTACACAGGGCTGCTGGGCCGTCCTCCTCCTCCGATACATCCGTCCCCTCTTTTCTCTCTTGCCACCCCGCAACCTAATCATCGCCGGCCCCCATTCCCATGATTTATCGCTCCACGCGCCGCTGAAAACCAATAGATCAGGCTTGCGGCGGGGTGCCCTGGAGGCAGAAAGGGACATGGGGATGGGAACGGTTGTAGGGGGGCCGTATGGTAAGGGGAGGGGGACCTGGAGAAAAACCCACCTATGATGAAGTGCTCTGTGACGCGGAGAAGAAGCAACAGCGACATTACAGCTCGCAGTCGGCGTCCTGCGGTCCCTGTGAGCGCATTCCTCTTCCCGCCTTTACTCCATCTCTTCTCCACCCCTCTCCAGCGTCCTCCTCTTGTGTCTCCGGTGCTCTCATCTTTTATCTTTATGAATAGCTTCCTCCCTTGTTAAAGCTGTTACTCCACAAGGATTGGAATTCAACTTAGCACAGGGATAATTTCCACAATTAGCTTGGATCAGCGGGCTGCTCAGTGATCACTGAAATGGAACAGGGCCGTAGCCAGGATTTCAGGAGAGCTGGAGTCATGAGTATAACTTTACGCAATTACTCTTGTCTGTCGGGGGAAAAGGTGGACAGAGTTTGTCGTTGTAATAGAGCCACAGAAGCCTCAGAGGAAGCAGCTTAGGATTGTTTGGTGGGTCAGCAAAACGGCGACCACTGATCACTGTAGACCCTTGATCGCCTACTGTATGCAACCCCAACCCTTACCCTAACTTTTAACCACAATAGTTTCCTAACCTGAACCAAGTAATTGTCTTGCCCAAATTAAATTTGAACTTGACCTTAACAATGGTGGTGTGAGATCAGCATCGCACAGTAAAAATATATTTAGTTGGAAGGCTTGCTGGACTGCCCACAGAAACTTCCTGAAAAGTTTCATAAAAATATTATATTTAGCTTCAACTTTTAAACAAACAATGATATTTACTAAAGTGGGATATTCACTCAATAAAATGCAACAGAAAAAAACGATTATGTTGAACATCTGAATTAAACGTCCACAATGGCTTTGGTTTCACTCAAAAGACCATCAGTGGCAGCAGACAGAAGTATACACGAAACAAACAGGAATGTGATGTTTCCAAGGTATTCTATTCAATTGTCATGTCGTCGGACCCTTATTTATTTATATATATAAAATATATATATATGGCAACATGGAGAATAAGCACCACTAGATGTTCATTTGTTTTGATTGTGGTTGTGGGCTACTGTACCTGAGGTTGGTAAGACCCAAGTTCATCTTTAACCTATATTATTTATTATATATTTAGTTGTAGAGAGGTGAACGTAAGAATTTCATTGTACAGTAAAACTGCCTGTTATATTGTAAATATGACAATAAAATATCTTGAAGAAAAAATACTTGAATCTTGAACCTTTAGAGGAGGAGCAAGAATAGTACACCTGTAGTCCAACGACAGAGCATAATGAATTCACTGTGAGTGCTTACAACTCTCCAAAAACAATCAGTACTTGAGACGCTAAAATGACTGAATCATTTGAATAACTACTTGATTAATGAGTTTGGCGAAATACCTAAAAATAGCTCTTACATAATTGCTGTTATATTTATTTCAGATTTAAATTGGTTATTCGGATTTCATAACCCCAACAAAAAATTTTAATGGAAAACGTTTCATACATTTTAGCCAAACTATTTGTAAATGGTTCAACCAATTGTTTTAACTACTGTGTCTAGGATCACAGTTTTTTTTGTAATGATGTTAATGTGCGTGTACTATTAACCCTGTAGTTTATCATACTGAATGTTGACTGCATCGCAACACCATAGTTCCATCCCAATGTGGACGTGTAGCGCTCCCGTCTTGGAAACCAGAATGGCGCAGGTACAGCCGAACACTTGACCTCCCGACCACCTGGCCTCTGCGCACAGACACATGGTGCCAGTCCTCAGAGAGTACACTTCATTACAAACATAGATTGGATTATGCCTTCCCAAACAGACTGACCGTGTCCAATCACTCTAGTGCGCCTTTGAATGAACAATATTCACCTTATGTCTGGACTGGTGCTTGGGATGTTGAAGCACGCACACACACACACACACTCTCTGAGGCTGGCCCTCCTGGGGACTGGTACACGGGGCTGACGGGGAACAGAGGGGGCATAAAAAGAACCGAGGGGGGAGAGGGAGAGAAAGAGAAATGTCTTTTAAATGACATCCCCATTGTGAGCCCGAGCAGGACGATGGCACTTTGCAAAACTGCTAACAATGAGCACAGGAGAAATCTCTTATCCTACAGGGGCCCGGCAGCATGCTCAACATTACCATAGTCATTTAAATACAGTAATCTCATTTTCTGCCTCAGCCGAGGGGGCATGCTAAATTTCCCAGTGTGTGGGGAGGAGGGAGGGGAGTGCATGGCGTCCAGGGCATTCAGGATTACTGACTTCTACAAATCTGTGTGCAAGCCTGAGTTTGTGGGGCTGTAGTGGTGGCACACTGCAAAAAGGAACACATTTTACCAAGACGTATACGTCTACTATTGGGTCCTTAAAATGTTGTTCCACTTTATTATAATTTGGGTTTAATCGCCATCATATACTGTAAGCAACACTCGCAAAGTGAATTGCTAAGATCTGGATCTATGAAGTGACATCATTTAAAAGAAATCCAAAGATCAATAAACTTGGTTAGACAAACTTATGTGTAAGAGAAAATAAAGAATAACTTATATTTTATTAAATTGTTGCCAAAAATACCTGTTTTCAGACCAATATCATGCTCCAAATTTGACCTTCCATATGCTTGCCACAAGCAATTTCTTCCTGTGCATAGAGGGACTATTACACACATTTCTGTCTTGCTCTCTTAGTTTTATATCCAGTCATTGCGATGTACATGTAGCAACGCCACATTAACATATCCTAGTTATCAATCTGGTGATAACAGTGAATCATCACCGATAGAGATGAGGGACAAACTTACAAATGTCTATTATCCTGTGATGCCAGTACACGTCAGCTTTGTTTCCTTTTTTTTTATGCTACTCAGGCTGCAACCAATTGGTATTTTCACTATCAACTCAATGCATCGATTTTCCAGAGATTAATCCAAAAGTGTATTTGTCTATAACACATGTTTGTCTGAAGTGTCTCGGCCCCAAGGTGTTTTTTTATTAATTTAATTTTTGAATGTCTTGTTTGGTCCAACCAATTGCCCCCAGGCCTACAACGTTCACAAGACGCTGATATAAAACAGAGATAAGCAGCAAATCCTTGTCGTTAAGAAGCTAGAACCTTTGAACTGTCGTCAAAAAGGAAAAGCATTTTGTTTAATCGCATTTCAAGTCTTGATATCCCGACATTTAGCCCAGATTCCTAACATTTTGTCTAATACAGTTCCCATAAAGCAACTCAACGCTAAAAAAAAATCCGTTATTTGATCAATCATTTCAACACTAATGAGGGGTGTGAAGAGTCTTAATTTGTCTTGTTTCAAAAGACTGCAGGTGCCCCAGCGACATCACGGATTCAAGAAAACTCAACTTTTAGGACTTTTTGACAAAACAATACTCAAGAAAGGGTGGACATTTTTTGCAGTGCAGCTGTCTGTGTCTGTGTGTGTGTGGGCGTAGGTTGGGGTTGCGGCAGCAGCTTTGGGGATATCATATCAGATCGAACAACAAAAGAGGAGCGGGGGAGAAAAAGCTGTTTCCACATAAGCTGTTTTCATTCTTCTCCGCTTCCGGTCCAGTGGAACAGTTGATGAAGTTTAAATGAAGCAGAATTAGGAGATCAAGCAGACACGGGGAGCTGCTGCTGATGGTATTCGTGAGGCCCCCCGTGCTTGGGGAATCGAAACCGGGGGACAGCTGACCTGGATGAAATCAAGAGAAAGAGAACCAGGGAGAGAAGAAGGGAAAAAAAGGCGAGGAGGTGGTGAAGGGGGGAGAGCTGAGTGAGATAAGGGGATGAAGTATCTCCTAAATGTGATAATCTCCAATCACCTCTAACATCAATTCTGCCAAGGCCCGGGTTAATGAGCTCACAGCCGATCAAGCGTTATGCACCGCCACCCCCCGAGTCTCCCTTTCTCTCCCTCGCTGTCGCTCTCATCATCATTGTTGTTCTTTTGATTTAATCCCTCTTACTTCAGCTGATTTGAGCAAGATGGGAGAGAGGGATGGAGGGGAAGGGAAAAGCCTATTACCCAAGCTCCTCTGCTCTCAACTATCTAAATGCTAACGATGTGAGGGGGCGAGAGCGAGGAGGGGAGGAGAGGATAGGAGAGGAGGAAAATGATGATGGGAGGAAGACGCCGAGGGGAAATGGGAAGGAGAGCACGAGCGTGTTGGCAGGAGAGGACAAGATGCAGCAGAGGGGGGCTAATCTGCTGTTGCTCGGGGTCTCCGGGAGCTGTTTGGTTATTTTGAAAGCAGGTTAGGTGAGAAAGCCGGCCGTCCCGTGTTCTGACCCTCCGTCCCCGGGGTCAAAGCACCTGATCTCGCCTCTTTACTTCCACTTGAGCAGTTTTTGACACACCAACATCCCCATCTCCTGTCTCTGTGTGTGATATGTTTACCTGCTTTCTCTTCTCTTATTGATTAAAACTCAACCTCAGCGTGTCTGCCTGCTGCAAACAATTACATGTTGCAGATGTGATTGGCTTCGGCTGGTGTAGTTGGTCGGAAAATGCCGGGGTAAAAGCTGTGGGTCACCTTGAACTGAGAGTAATGTGTGTTTCGATCGAGTTCTCTGCGGTGCACCGGGGGACCGGGGATTGTTTCGTTATGAGTTTTTCGCTCCTCGCTCTGCCTCCTGAACAATTGTTTTCTTAGTTAGGCTTCTGGATACAGTACCCAGAGGCCCTAAAAAAACAACTGAGTAAATATTTGGCAATTGCTCGAGCTGAAATGATGATGATTATGAGCGAGGGTTTGGCACGGACAAACGATGCCGTGTCTGCGCCACCACAATTGAAACCTACTGCTCTAATTGGACTACAAATTCTCCAAAGAGAGCACACACAATGCAGCGTTTCCCTTGTTTAATTTCCCTTTTTGTGAGCTTTGCAATTACGCTGCGGTAGGTAGCAAGGCAGCTGTGTGTCGCGCATTAATTGCCTCGCAAGTTCACACGGCAACGCTGCTAATTTACATGGCGATATGAGGGAGTGGAACACGCTGCAATGTGCCACTCTTTCAACTGCTACAATCATTTTGATTTGTTTTCACTGCCTGGCACTCAAGCATTTCAATTCATCTGGAATACACAAGAACAATGGGAGGAATTTGCTCGAAACACATTTGGCGCGTCGACGTCTTCCTCGAGAAGCACAGTCACTTATTCTATGCATAACAACTCTACCCCTCAGGTTCTCCTCTTTCAAGAGTCCCATTTGATTTCATATTGGCCAATGAAACAGTGGAGGGTGAGAGGCAAGTGAACAATCAATCTTTGTAATGTGATCCACGGATTGAGCGCGGTGAGTAAATGTTTGCACAGGCAGCCATCCAAGCCTGCAGTCAAACGAATTCTGCAGAAAAGGAATCTATCCAGGGCAGGCCTCTCTCTTTATCTCTCGCCTGCCCGACAGCAGCAGGGTATCAAGCACATTATATTCCAGCGCTCTGTGCATTTTTCATATAGGCTCGCCTTTTATGTTTTATGTACGCCAGCTCAGGGGAGAACAGCTGTGTGGGCGCCGCATCCTCTGTAAGTTTAGAGGGAGAGGGAGAACTCATTTCGGTGGGAGAAGTGGAGCAGAATGCCAAACGCAGCGAGCGCAGTACCTGCGAACAAACAGCAGCCGCAGACCAAGGCCTGCCTCAGCTATTACATTACCATAATACACGGAAACAACACCTCGCATGCTGTTACCGCAGTAATTTGAAAACAGATTGACAGGATTTACAAGTTCTCAGCTTATCTTCGCCGTGACCTCGGTGACCTCAATCTTCACTGTCAACTTTTGGAGTAAAATCAGATGTTGGAAGCTTATTCGTGGTTGTTGCAGACTTTCCCAGGATAATCTGGTATTATATATAATAATGGAAATTGATTTGTTTTTTGTAATATGTCGCCTTTTGTGATGCTGTGGAACTACGCTTGGATCGAGACGAAAATACAAAATATATAGTGCGATTTTATAATTGACCCTACTTGCTCTTTCATACAGAGATGGTAAATCCTTCGAGTTCCTTCTTCCACTGTCAGCCTGTTTATACGACACGTATGTGGAAAATACTGGGAGTAGAAGAACAGCTGGATTAGGAATTAGAAATTGGTTAAACTCTGTCAGGAAGAAATGCAATCAAGCCTATATAAAACTCAGACCCATTCTAACTTTACAGACACACTATTTGTATAGCATACACAATGCATCACTCACATTTCAAGTACAAATTCATTTAGTGTCGTTTCCATACAAATTCATTTTTTGATGGATTAAATCAAACAAATTGAAGGCATTTTTCAAAAACGTATAGGTGCTGTATTTTTAATATTCGCACCTGTCCTAATCTAGATAGCAGATACAATTCGATGTATAATTCTTATTTGGATGCAGAGAAGTGCGTACAAATATTGCCCTGTGCTTTATCCAGCGGTACGGTTTAGTTTCTGTAGGATTATTTACTTGTAATAGTCTTGATACTTCATCAAATCCAGTTGAGGTGTACTGTAAATAAGCCTCAGAGACACACTCCTGACAGACTGAGCTTCACTGCTGCAGACAGGAGGTGAAAGATTTTTGTTTAGAGGGACACACTGCCACCCAGTGTTACAGGCTGAGAGGCAGGAAGTTTACTGAAGTTTGTCCATTCCTGAAACTAGCAACTTCACCTAATCCTCCTCAGCATGAATGATCCTGTGTCATGTTTCAGCAAAGTAGTCCAGGGAAAGTGATTGTTAGAGGTACCCACAACACTGAGCTTTACGTTTAAAGGGGGAGTTTTAAAGACTTTAGTATCCAACTTAACTCTGCTTAAGGTGCTTCCCTTGTCATTCTCAACAGGTGTACACGTTTTAGACAGAGAGTTTGCATTACAAGCCATAGAGTATACAGATCTTTCTCAACCTGTAGATAAACATGTCGATAAACATGACTCATATGTTGAAATATCTAGAATCCAGCGATCATACCCATCCGTTACCGTTTGGTGTTTGCCCAAATATTTCTATAACGTTTACATTTTATTGAATAACTTAGCGGTAATTCAATATTTTGAGAAATTTTTCTTCTCATTTCTGTACACCAAATATGAAGCTAGAGACAGCAGGCCTGTAGCTTAGCTTAGCATAAATCCTGGAGTGTTGAAACAATTTCTTGGCCGGGAAGTCTGCCGACAAGCCAAGAAATTGTTTCAGCTCGTAACTCTTGGATTTTGTACGGATTAAACAAATTAGATTGTGAGAGACTGTTTCCATTATTTATGCTAAGCTAAGCTAACTGCCGCCTGGTTTCAAGCTGCATCTCGCACACAGACATGAGAGATGTATTGTTCTCCTTGTCTATTTCTTGCTGGGGAAGCAAACAAGCATATTTCATCACATTTTCAACTGATAAAGTCTGGTTTCTAGGGGCAGTTTTTGTACATCATAAAATGATATTTCATAAGTTAAAACCACTCATAATTTCTCCAAGCTTCTGTCTGAATGATTCCATTGTTAAACCCTTTTTTTGGTAAACGTTAGAGGTGTGATGGTAAAAGAGGAGTTCCACAGGGTTCTGTCTTTGACCCACTTGTCTTACATTATATACAAATGATTTACCAGAATTAGAGTTGTATGCAGACAATAATGTTGTTTATCTGGTAGCTCTATTGAGGAACATTATTAAGAAACCAACTGTACATTTGTCTATCCTGAGGAACTACTTAGTTTGGTTAGAGCTAAGTACAACTAACCACTGAATAAGACATTTTAGGCTCCCAAACTATTACAATTATCTCAGAGGACAGTGATGAGATTATCCTATCATTCTGGAACGATCTACATTCACTAAAATTGCATTGATCGGCCCAAAAACCTAAAACTTGGCCATAAATAATGAGTTAATCAATAGACCTATCACAGCATTAACTTCAGACAGTACGCCTCTAAAGCCATTTGTTTTATCACTATTCCTTGGATACACAACTACATACATGTCTTTATTTTTAATGGAGTGACTCTATAAGAGAACAATCATCCACTTATATGAGAAAAAATATTTGTTCTTGCTCTCCGTCTATTTCTGTTTTTATAGCACAAGAGTTCTGTTTCTCTTATTCACTCTAGCACTTTCATGCTCTTTTTTTCAGAACTTGATTGCACTCAGCTAGTCGTTGGGCTGGGCTGTTGTCTGCAGATGGAGAGCACTTATAAGCAGGGAACTCACTGGAACCACCTCAGTGACCCCCAGTGGTCACTTATCCCATCACGTATCCAACATATATGTTACACATCTAGGATTTTTGAAGAAATCAAAACCCGCTGTGACATCAGAATTCATATTTTGACAGTTGCACGTATCTATTTTTGGATTAGCACCACAGAATTTATTTTATGTGCTCAGTTAGTGCATCTTTGGGCAAATACTTTCAGCGCTGTGTCTCCATTTCCATTAAATCGTACATAAGATACAACATTTTTACATGTGACACTTGCTTAAAGACATGCAAGTAGACCTGAAGCAATGTTATAACTTGTAATCTACTACAGATTATATTACTTTGTACATTAAACCGGCTTCTGTAAGCCCTATCTTTACATGTTCAAAGATCTGAGTGGGAAGCACAGGCTATTTGGCTCTTAATTGATTCTTTTGTTCACCTCAACCCCCATCAGCATGAGGCTCAGCTTTCATTATTTTCCAAGAAAAGAAGGAGGGATGGAGAAATGGACAGATAGAGCATGAAGAGAGATAGTTAAGGATGGTGAGCGATAACGAGGAGAGCAAAGTACCCTGTAGGATTAGCAAAAAGGGTGGATAATAGGGAGCAAGTGTGACCGCCGATACAGTAGTGAGAGTGAAAAGGGGAGAAGGCATTGGAGATGAGTGAATCATATACTGTAACTTATCCTCCCAGTTCACCAGAGACCAAAGATATAGAAGCAGGAAGACCAGACTCCAGGTAGCCTCAGGGAAATGAGAGGGCATTTTTTCACGCTCGAAAGGCTCTTCCCTGTACCTAACTGGCCACTCTGGCCACCGGTCCTGTACACTGGTCCCAGCTTGGTGCTTTGTCAATGTGCTGTGACTAATCCAGGAGGGGTCCCGCATTTTCTCTCACCCTAATTAAAAGAGGATTAGATGGGATGGAGCTCCACGCCACTCCAACATGCATAGCCACCGTCCCCTTCGCTTTCCCAGGATAATCACACTTACTGGAATTGCCTGGATTTCTGTTGCAGGCCACCACCTGAACACCGAAATAGTTGGTGTTGCTGAGACTTAAAGGCTTACAATTATGGATCGGTCAAAACACTGTAGCCATTCCCAAATGGGTGTCTACTTAGTATATACACTCCATAATTGGCTTTGTTTCCGATCTATACTTCATAAATCGTGATTATAAAAATCCTGGTGGCTTCACCTCATTCAGTTTTATGATAATTTTTGCATGCGTATGGGATTGTCTGAGATTATTTAAATCATATTAACACCCGTGGTCTTTTTTTTTTAAAGAAAACCTAGTTGATTCAGTCTGATCAAAGGATGTATTTATTTTTGCATTTATTCATTGCATTCAACAGCATTTTGAATAACCTTAAATTATTGTTAGCTAAATAAAAAAATGAAAAGGTGAAGTAGGCGACTGCAGAAATGGAGGAGTTTTAATGCCCATCATCCGGTCTTAAAGGCAACTTGACTTTGGACCACACAGAGAGAATTCTGGCACCAGTTGTCACCATAGCTAGATTTCCATCCAAATACTTCCTACCAGCTTCGTATTTAACTATTATTTGATCATTTATGATATATACAAAAACTAAAAAGCATATTTGCAAACTTATTGGAGCAACATGAAATTACAAAAATGATAATAGAATTTAGATAAATAATATAAATTATAATATGGCTCCTATTGTGTGCATAATTAGAGCAGAATGTTAATTTGGAAGGTAAATAATCAAAGTTGCGTTCAGCTGTTAACTAATTCTGCCCAGTGTCCTATATATAGCCATGAGAGATTAGCCAGTTTTGAAGTGCTGGCTAATTTACACACCAGCTGCCACAAAGAGCACATCCCCACTGCTGATGATTGTTGATATATGTTGAATCCTTTAAAAATGGCCCTCTGAGTCCTTGACCTCAACCCAGGACAATATGTCAGTGCCTGCTATGGGTAAAGGCTACAATATATGTCCGAGATTTACAGCTTCAATTGACGGTCAGTTTCTTTCTGAGATGTTACCATACAGATTGCATCACACATCAAACATGGGCGCAAATCTCAGCTATTTTTTTCAATGTTTCACTAAAACTCCAAGCATTATCTTCTTCATTAGAAGGAGAATGAGCCGGGGTATTAATAAGCAGTATATTACTAGGATGTATATACATTGGAGACGTTCATATCAGAGTTGAAAAAATGTTGATTCAAGTCCACATGCTCTTTTTTTCCTCTCCTCAGAACATGGATGTAAGAGCCAATTAAGCACACAGTCATATTTGGGGAAAATGCTAATGTTGGCTTGACATATTACATGGTGCTAAATTTCATTTATACTATTATTTGTGTATAGTTTCGTGTATAGTGATATAGGTGGATTATGCTAAGGTTATGTTTCTGTTTACTGCTTTTTGATGTAAAATGCTAGGTTTCCTATTTCCAACATGGTATTAGGGCCTTGATTGTAGCTTTCAGGACACATGGGAAAAAAGAGTTTTAGGAGCTATGCTGGGCTAGTTGGATGCTGGAAGTCTGCAAGATAGGATCGCAACAAGTTTTTGACCGTGTTTACTGCTACGTGTTATATCAAACTTCAAGTCGGTATTGGACCGAACGAGATGTATTTGTGGATGAGAATCACCTGCAGTGACGCTGTATTTATTTTGAATAAACCCTCGTTCAAGTTTACCTGCCTCCCGTGACTACATTGGGTCTTCACAAAAGGTTTGGAATTAATTGGAACACGAGTCAGAACCAAGATACATTGCAGACTAAGTGGCCTAGGAACTTTGGACAATATTAAAACGGCCACTACAATGGAGTTTGCTCAGTCGTCATCCCCTGAAATGCATTGTTACCGTTAAGATGTATTATCGAACATTAACTCTAGCTCTATAGTAAGTGGACAGTTTGGAGAAAGTAAAGGAGAACGGTTTAAACTAGGGACATCCAAACGTTTTGCACTGAGGGCCACATACAGAAAAACATACGAAGGGCTGGGCCCCTCGAGGGCAGATATATGGCCTCGTAAGTGAAGTTATACATTAGAAAAATCGAACCAAATGTAGCTAAGTATTTCTGATAATTGTGAAGTATATCTTGTAGCGATGTTTGTGAAGATGATGAAGAAGTCTCCGGAGACACCAGCTTGTATATAATAAGGTGTATTACAACAGCATAGTATCAGACACCAACACGGGCAATACGAGGTTCCCAGAGCCAATTGTGGAAGTCCGCCGAACTGTGTTTGTGCATACCATTTATAGGAGAAATGTGGGTGTGTCAAAATGCGATGTTCTATGAGGATGTGGACCCAAATAAGGTGAGATATACGTTAGTCTTTGTCTTACTCATCCCTGGAGGTCTTCTGACGTAGTCCAGAGGTTTGTTCTACAACCTCCTGTCGTACCACATCACTCTCTGCACTCTCTATGACCTCAGGGAGTAAACAACTGCATATGAACTGATTTACTATACCACCTAGGCCCTAACTTTGTATGCCCCACTCGGTGACCTAGGGCATCTTTAACGTATTCAAGATGTTGTTTTTCACTCTTCTTCCACCCAACCTTCCTCTGACCTCAGGGAGTATCTGCCCTGATATATCTCCAGATTTAATACACCACAATTGAATGTGCGTTAAGAAAACAACCTACATCACAGCTCTCCGTATGGTTTCATTTATTCTGGTGCAGCTCATCCCTTACCACAGCAGCCTCAGATTGCTAATAATAGGAGGGGGGGGGGGGGTACATTTCAACCTGGTTAAGCAAATAAGTTATTGGGTTTTAATTATCAACTAAGATTTGTTAGAAAATGATTTCAACCTTTATTGACTGAGTTTATTTGAAATGTGGGCTTATTAGCACATGGATACTACTGTGTAATATCTGTTTAAATATATATTTAAGAAGTATAAGACCAGCACAAGTTTCAGATGTGGGCCATATTTCCATTATACTTGAGAATTTTCTGAGGGCCAATTCAAAAATGGACAACGGGCCGCAGTTGTCCCCTGGGCCGTAGATTGGACACCACTGGTTTACACTATATTTGCTTCTGCTTCAGCGAAAGGCCATTTAAATTAATTGTACATATGAATTTGGTCTATTGTTTTGAATTGGTTGAATTCATGTTCACTTTAAGATACAGTATATCTTTTTATTCAAAACAAACGTACAAACCTTTCATACATTAACTTAATGACTTACCATAATTAAAATATATTTAATCATTTTTATTTGACAGTTTTAGGACATTAGAAAATACAACAACATTTGGGGAACTTTTCGTTTTTATATTTATGTGAGTTAAATTACTTCAATAAAATCAATAAGTTGTGAAACATAGCCTCTCATGTTCAAAATGTGTAATGCCTGCAGTGGTGTAAGTAAATAAGTACATTTACTCAAGTACTTAAGTAGAATTTTTGGGGACTTGTACTTCACTTGAGTATTTCCATGTTATGCTACTTTGTACTTCTACTCCACTACAATTCAGAGGTAAATTGTGTACTTTTACTCCACTAAATGTATTTAGTACCTTGAGTTACTTTGCAGATTTGGAGTAATGATGTGAAATATAGTTACACCTGGAGTAAATTCACAAGCTACCCTGCAGCGTACAAAGGAATTAAAACTAGCTGCACTTTATAAAGAAATAAATACGTCCATAATTATAATCAAAACATATAATATATATGATTCTGAAATTGGACAATCTGCCTAATGAGTGCTTCCTACACTCTGGTACTTCTCAGATCTCAGTACTTCTCCCACCTCTGAAAATGTGTAATTACACATTACAAAATGTGCTTTGGAAACGCGACGCCCTTTTCTGCGTCATAGCACCTACAAGTCAGAGTTGAGGGCAAACCCCTCTCCACTCTCTCAGCAGCAGCCGCAGCAGCAGCTCTTTCCAGTAAACAGTCAGGGCGGCGGTTGCTCCTTGCTACGGTTAAATATATACGTTATTTACCTCATCTATGGGTAACTCGGACGAAGAAGTTACAATGAGAGAATCAAAAAGACGAGAGCGTCAATCAGGTAACGCTTTCTCACTGCTTTGTGGGGCAGTTTAGGTAACAGTATTTACTCAGCAGTAGCAAAGCAAAAGTGAACACGAATACCAACTCATTTGGCTCGTGCATTAATGATGTATTAAACTAGAATTGTTTACGTGGTGTGAAATTATCGAACGCAGCGTTAGCAGTAAATGCTATTTCCTGATAGCTAATATTGACTAGTACGTTAGCATGCCCCACTCACAAGCTAGTATTGCGCAATACACATTAGCTGTCGATAACATGTCAGTATTTAGAGTGAATGTGCCAAATGCGAAACAAATACGGTTGGGTATATCAACACTGGTTGTATTTGTGGTGTATTAAATCTGTTCATACATTGGGTTACTCTCTGGCGTCATAGGGGGTGCAGAGAGGATGCTGTTCAGGAAAATGGGGGACCATAGGATGTTGCTTAACTACAGCTGGAATACGTCAGGGGGCCCCTAGGACCGACACATGTCACTTTAGTGGGGCACACCTTTTTATTGAACAACACACACTTTGGACACGCGCATACATGTTTCTCCTATAAATGGTATGCACAAAGACAGTTCGGGGGGACTTCCATAATTGGCTCTGGGAACCTCGTATTGCCCGTGTTGGTGTATGATACTATGCTGTTGTAATAAACCCTATTATATAAAAGCTGGTGTCTCCGGAGACTTCTTCATCATCTTCACAAACATCGCTACAAGATATAGCCTACCTCATATTCTAAATGAACCCAACGTTAAAATAACGCTAACGGTTTTGCGGTTGTTGTTGTTTTTTCTCAGGTTATGTTTATAGATAAACTGGCATCATAAAGGTGGAAAACTAATTGTAGATGCTGACATCCTGAAAAGTAAGGTTAGCTAGTGTTTTATGTGTTTAGGACATGATGACAAACCTTGTTAGCAACGTTAGCTACACTGCAGGGTGGGGTCAGTTAATGAAGCCCAGTGGTAATCAGTATTGATTGTCAGTGACGTCATGGCAGGGATGAAGAGCAGCATCAGCACCAGACCAGGACAGTTATGGGCTACACCCTAACTTTAGATTAGTCGTTTTTAAACCATGTATTGTAAGTTGTTCAATGGCGCTCTGACTTATAACTTTGTCTGTAGGTTCAAGCAGGTATGCTTTACATGATGTTGAAGGTACGGATCTCCCTCATTTAATGGTTGCATGTCACAATCTAATGTTTACTAGAGTAACATGTGGGTGGAGGTGACTTTCATCTTAACTAACCAAAAGGTGGGTGTTCAGAGATGGATGAAAGCTGCTCTGACACATGATTGCATTAGCAATGTATGTCTGTAAAAAGAGAGTATTGAGAATTGGTCTGAACATTTTTATCAATTGTGTTTTTTCCCCCCCAGCCTTGGAGGATTCTGACTCTGACATCGGCTTGTGTGGCTGGCTGTTGGTGGCGCTGTCCATCCTTCTCATGCTGCTCACTCTGCCCATCTCCATATGGATGTGCATAAAGGTCAGCTGCCGGTCAAATCCAGTGTTTATTTTCCACTTTACAAATAAAGCTTGCCTGTAGTACATTTCTGAGGAAAGCCTGCTCTGTTTGTTCAGTGTTTTGCACATTATATGGCTTCCACTGCACACTCCTCTTCTATATTACGTGTATTTACTTAACAGCTATTGTTTTGCCTTTACTTAATTAAAAGGCATCCACAGCGAGCAGGGCAATTGCTCACTGCTTTTTTCATTTTACATATCTCAATATCTGTTTACATGTGCAAAATGTCAAATAATAGAGAAAGGGAAAACGCGGAAATAAGCCATTTATATGGTTTGTATTTGTACGCAGATTGTGAAGGAGTACGAGCGAGCCATTATCTTTCGCCTGGGGCGCATTTTGCGAGGAGGAGCCAAAGGACCAGGTCAAAAAATCCTTTTATTCACCAGCAAATGCTTTTTATCCTCTGCACATCCTTGTTCTTCTTCACGTATATAGCACATGGTAATTGTATTAACCTTTGTTGGTGTGAATTGCAGGATAATAAGAATTATACTTCTAATTTTGTTATGCCTTATCATCTGCCTTTTTCGAGAAATAACCCAGTAAAACTAAAATATCTTCTATACCAGTTGTATCACAAGTTCAAGTTTAGATTGTCACATTTCAATTTAGGTGTAGTTGCCTTCTATAACAATAAAGCTTATAAAGAGCTTTGTCTTCCCATGTTTTGAACTATATGGTTTTCGAGATGAGTCATTTGGAGAAACACTGAATCTTATCCAAACCAGTGGCTTACAGGCAGCAGAAAGCACAAAACAAAAAAACACACCGCTCAGAAATGGTGCCAGGGCTGCGTGGGTTTCCTGTCTGTTTATCACTTAAACTTTAAAACCTCTTAAAAACAATCAGATAGTCTTCGTTATATCGCGTCAATCACAATTTCTTTTTGACCACATGTCCATTAAAATGTCCTAAAAACTATAAGAGCAAACAGGACTAAAAGGTTTGCATCGACAAACCTGCTGTTGACTCTCTGTTTTCAATTCAATTCACTGAGATGTTTGGCTCTGCTCGCTGTCACACTGCCACACTCACTCTAAACAAACACACACACACACACACACACACATAGAAGCAGCCACTTGGTATTTTCCAAGCCTCCACTGCAGCCATGTTGCTCTTGTTTCGGGGGCTTTTTGTTTTAAGACTCCAGTGGTGAGACACATGTGTTCTTGGAAAACAATGTAGTATGTTTTAGCATAATTGACCAAAATTCAGGATATTTTCTTCAACTGCAGTCCCAGGTTTTTTACCCAATATGAAAAACCTTGAACCTTTAAAACTAAAAAGTCAATTGAAAAATTGAAGCATGCAAGAGGAAGGGCCTCAATCTACTTCCCAAATATGTGTATCCTGCTGGGCAGTAAGACAAAAGGCAAGGCCATGGTACAGATAAATAAAACAATGAAAATATTTTAGGCCTAATAATAATTCAAAAGTTCAGCCAAGTACACTGACGCCCAATTCATATGGGCTCCCTCTACACACAGCCATATGTCTGGTAATGCTACCATATTTGTATTTTATGTTCAAGGTCTCTGAATGACTTAATCATTCTATTCTCAGTGATGCGACTGTCTGTTTTGAAAGGCAGTGGATTTGTTTAAGCAAAGTAACACAGACTCCCATGAGGAATAATTTGCATACATCTCATAACTCGCTGTCTTTTTATCTTTGATTTCTAGTTTTACGGGATCTAAAAACCAGGCAGTGTCCTCTCAAAATGCTGAAATGTGACTCTTCAGGGTGCCAGGGGACCCCGTTTATGACAGTGTGGAGTAATAATAGCTCTGTGGCAGCAAACTTCACATTCCTAAAGAGCTGGAGGAGCTAAAGTTGAATTTAGCATTTGGTTTCCCATAATGCCACTCAGCCTTGCGCTCCTTAACCGGCTCCCTGTTATACTGTGGTGACTTTAAAACACATCCCTGTATGTCTAGGTTAAAACACGCTTGCAGGAATAGTTTGTCATAAAATGAAAGGTGTGTGTTTGTGGAAAATGTAGCATCTGTAAATACTTTCCCCCACCCCCACTCCCTATAAACGGAGATGTGTTTAGTGAAAGCTTTTTCCACTCTGCCTCAGTGGAATTTCCCACTTCACCACAAGATGGTTTACGGAGTCTATGTGAGAGCCACTGAAGTTTCTTATCATGTCTGATAGAAACAATAACCATTGCTGTAAATGTCACAGAGAAAACCACGAGAGGAGTTGTCTTCCTGTGCTGTGATCTCACCACTTAAACACATGCATTATCCTGACAGGAAATGCAGCCCACAAGTCTCTATCTAGTGTGGCATTAATGTTTTCTAAGTGATTGCACACCTAGCACATGTCTGTTCCACTCAGGCACATGCCTAGTATTGTTTAATGCACTAATTCAATCGTTGTGACTTGAAACGGGCTTATGAAAGCTGCAAATATCTGCAGCTTTGCCTCGCTGTCGGCACAGCTGCAGTCTTATAAAGAGAGCTCGACTTGGCCTCTTGCCAGCATTTCCTTCATCCCGGTGTTTTCAAACATTTGCGAAGACGCGTCCTCATTATTGTGTTTACCGTGGCTTTAGTCTTTGTTAAAAACTATTTGCATTCTTGTGATTCCGCAGGGCTGTTCTTCATCTTGCCGTGCACTGACAGCTTCATTAATGTGGACATGCGCACCATCACCTTCGACATCCCACCACAAGAGGTACACTTCTTTCAATTACATTAAACAAACACTTTGTCACATTCACAGAAATTCAAAGAACATCCAGATGACTGTGCCGATTCTTGATACAGCAAATCAGAAATCATTTGTATACTTCCCTTGATGCTTTTTTTCCTCTAGGTTCTGACCAAGGACTCTGTGACAGTGAGTGTGGATGGTGTGGTGTACTACCGGGTCCAGAATGCTACCCTGGCTGTGGCCAACATCACTAATGCGGATGCTGCTACCAGGCTGTTGGCCCAGACCACCCTGAGGAACGTCCTGGGCACCAAGAACCTGGCACAGATCCTGTCAGACCGGGAGGAAATTGCCCACAGCATGCAGGTGGAGTACAACAATATCTGTTAGACACACTGGTAGCTGGGATTGTGATCCATCACAGCATACCTCCCAGCATGACCAGTCTGTACACATAAGAGCAGTCACCAGTTTTTCTCACTCTTTTTGAATGGGGGAAGTTATGAGATATTCAAACTGTTTGAAATAGTTTGCCTTGTGGTGCAGGATAAAGCGTTTACAATCAGTATCTTCATTAGTGAGGCCATATTATTTGGGCCAAAAATACACTTTCTGACATATTTAGCATTGCCCGTTGCCTCTGCTCAGGAGGTGGGTTTAACAAAAATGTCATCAGATGTCGCAGCAGTTGACAGGGTAGGCCACTTATTAGTCAAAAACGTTGCATGTTCTCTCCAAAATGATCATTCTGCTATAACATTGTCTCTTATATGACATGTACATGATGCTATGAGGCTAATCCTGCTACAGGTATAATGTCAACATCCTGAGATGCCTTCACTGCAATGCAAAAGCTCCTGTGACTGCTTGAAAAGAAGCTGTTGCAAATAGTCTGTTTTGAGAGGGGATTGTTAACAAGCAAGCAAACAGAAAAGCAGAATTTGAATGCCACCCGCCACTTTACTTTGAGACAGCTTTCCTGAACAAGCTGCCGTTCGAATGTGTATCCACTGTAAGCGAAGAAGTCCATGTAGAGCCCAGCTGTTCGTCTGATGTAAAGCTCAATTATTTATTATTCCCTTTCAGCTTAAGATGAGCCTCTGTATGATTAGATATGTTTGTCTGATGCACACAGAGTCCTATTCATTAATATCAGTTATATATCTACAGAATATTAATGTCTTAAAGTCAGAGACACCGTTAATGTGGGGTTTCCTCCACAGCAGCAGAAAAACTCTGCTCCATCTCTTCATTAATCATACTGGGATTTGCTCATGGCAAGTTGTGCATTGCTGCCCTCTTATGGCATTTATTGGGGTTGAATTGATTGTAATCACACAGCTAATATCTCTCGGATCCAGTTGTCAGACAACTTCAGAAGCACAATGATGTGCTTGAATCGAAGGACCTTTGAAGCAAGAGTGATTCCTTTACCGCTGCATCAACAGCCCGAATCGAAAGACTGTTATTAGTCGTACAAACCATAAACGACAACACAAAAGCTTCTATACACAGATTAACCAGCATGCAGCACAGAGCATAGCGTCAGATGTTTGCTCTAACAGTAAGAGGTCTGTCTGATTTGATTAAAAGAACAGAGCTGCTTTCTGCAATAACACCACCGTTTTAAACAAGATATATCTGTTGATCTGAAAACATCCTGTATTAAAGCATAACATTCTGCAAAATCTACGTTGTGCAGGTGCTTTAGTCTGTGATAGTGTGTCCTTATTTGTTTTAACCTAAACACCAACTGTGAATGTCTCTCTGCAAGAGAAAAACACGCGCTTAGTTTGAGCTCCACCTGCTGGCCAAATTGAAAACTGCAGCACCGTTGAAGGGAGTGTTGAGCTGATGAGTAACTTCTTTAAAACTCTTCCACAATGCCTTTTTGATGTCAGTAACTATGCTCAGCTACAGACTGGAAGACCTTATCTGGACTTATTGCCCCTTGCTTACATATGACACTAGGGATTCTGGTACCATGTAGTAGTTAGGGTTAGGTTCGGTTACTTTATAAGGATTTGGATAGTGTTTCGTGTTTTTAGGCTTGTACATTTGTGTGTATTATACATGAACTCTTTAGTTATAGATGGGTTAGTAATACATACTGAAAATACTTTATGCAAACTGTCTTGGCCCCTATGTTTAAGCTTTGGATGGCTTTTCAAAGTTTCCCATTTCCTCATTATGTCTTACCATTGTACTTAAATTGAAATGAGAAAACATGTTGAATTCTCTGTGTCTTCTCCAGTCCACTCTGGACGATGCTACAGACGACTGGGGGATCAAGGTGGAGCGGGTGGAGATCAAAGACGTCAAGCTGCCCGTTCAGCTGCAGAGAGCGATGGCTGCTGAGGCCGAGGCCACCCGGGAGGCCAGAGCCAAGGTAAGAGCGCTCTGTTCAAACCAGCAGATCCTCTCAAGCAGATTTCTAAATATTATTACTACATGGCTCTTTCTCAATACCAGACCATTGTTGAGGACGCTCTGATCAACAAACTTTCTGCAGTCCTATCAATCCGCAGAAAGAAGTCCGGTTAATTAATGTCAGTTCTGATCAAAAAGACACTAGTGTTTTGTTTCTGTTTATTTTTGAATTTATTTTTATAGTTGTGGTGAGTATGAATTTTTGGACCCATGATGGCTTAACTGTCCTGTGAGGGAAAGAAAATAAGAACAAGAAAACAACGCAAGAAAGGAAAGAGGAGAAAAGACACAGAGAGCTGGAGGACAGAAGACAGACAGGAAGTAAAGACTAAAGGAAACACAGTATGGGTTTTGTCAGTGTTTAAAGACTGGTTAATGGGAAGAACATGTGTACAGACTTGGCAAAAAAAAACCTCGATCAGTGTTTTTTTGTTATGTTCTAGCCGTTGGTACACAGTAGAAAGGACTATCTTACCTTAGCGGAAGCAATACGATCATTTTAAACCCAAAAGTTAGGTCATAATTCATTCATTTAGTGAGTAGCCATGTAAAAAGCAAACCCTGCTTATTGTAGCTTTGCATCGGGGACCGCTGGATAACATCCCATACGTATTGAGTTGGGACAGACACCCCTCAGCCTGTCTTTTCCCCTCACCTCTCTCCCCTCCTGTTCTCCCCTGAAGGTGATCGCAGCGGAGGGAGAGATGAACGCGTCCCGCGCCCTGAAGGAGGCGTCCCTGGTGATCGCCGAGTCTCCGTCGGCCCTGCAGCTGCGCTACCTTCAGACCCTCAACACCATCGCCGCCGAGAAGAACTCCACCATCATCTTCCCGCTGCCTCTGGAGATGATGCAGGGCTTCATCAAACGTTGAGGGAGAGTCGCGACACACACACACACACACACATACACACACACACACACACACACACACACACACACACACACAC
This sequence comes from Eleginops maclovinus, assembly GCF_036324505.1. Lineage (NCBI taxonomy): Eukaryota > Metazoa > Chordata > Actinopteri > Perciformes > Eleginopidae > Eleginops > Eleginops maclovinus. The sequence goes on from NC_086356.1 coordinate 5,087,041, forward strand.
ACACACACACACACACACACTCACACTCACATAACACACCTTTAGAACCTGTGTCTATTAAGTGCTCAGATCTTCCATTTTTAGCACCTTTAGATCAAAACTGACAGCCTAGCCACATCTGAGCCTGAGAGGCAATCTGTATTAAAAGATACGCGGCCTTACAAACACACACGAGCTGCACTGACCTCATCTAAATGGATTCAGAAAGTAGAAATCGTCCAGAGTAGCATTAAAAAATTCCCACAGAGACTCCCATTGCCTCTCTGTAAATGCAGGCCAGCACTAATACCTTTTGAAACATCTTTATTAGATATTAAAACTCTCACAAATAACATCTAACGGCTGTCCCCGACATACAACAGGATGTCAGATCGTTGAAACTGAAACAAGTGCGACATTCTAGCAGATTGGGAGATTAAAAAACCACTTTACTCAAGACAGGAAAATATTGTCCTTAAAGAGCTTCTAAATAAGGGGGGGGACCTTGCTTAAAAATGAGCTTAATTCTCGCATGGTGTGTACATTTCATTACACATCTTTTCTCCATGTGCCGATATTTAAGTCTTGTATGGACTCAGTCAGCAGGATGTTACTAATGTTTACAGTATTTTTATTATTCATAGCAAGCAGTTTAGACGGGTGGACAAAAGATTTAAACATCACAAAATAGCATAAAACCTCCTCAGAACTTTTTCTCTGCTAGTTATTCAGCCAAAAGCCTTAAATCACTGCCATGGATCATTCTACCGCCTGACGACACATTTCTATGCACCTACTTATGAAATCACGTTGCATTTTTAACAGTATTTTATCTTGTAAGTGTCAACAAGCCAAATAGTTCCATGTATTTGAATTTATCTCTCGTAAAACTAACATGTAGTTGTTATAGTTTCCTCCTTTCAACATATAAAGGGCCGACGTGTTTGTAAATGTGCGTAACAGTATGTAGTGTATGTCTGACATCGTTAGTATATTATGTGTGTTTGTATATACAGAATATATCTCTTTACAGTCCTGTGGATTATATATGGTTTTGCTGTGGTCTGCAGCGGTTTCAGGTTTAAATTTGACCTTTTTAATAGATTTTTTTTGTGAAATACAAAGATTGTTACATTATTTTACAAAACAAAAGGGTATTAGAGAGTCTAAGTGTTATTTTTGCTACGGCTACATAGCAAATGATTTTTGATAACCTCGGTTTCTTCCAGGACAAAGAGAATTGAAGTTCAATTACTCACATTGCTGTCTTCTACACAACACCTCGCTATTATTTTTCTAAGGGTTTATTCTGAATTTATGGTGGTTAGTTTCTGCAGCTAACCTTATTTCTTTGTACAGTTTGCTAATGTTTGCTATAGTTTTATCCTGACAAAATCCGAATATACAGAAGAAAACTTGAAATAAAGCAGAATCAAACAGCATTTCTGTCTGCGGTTTAAATTCTTTTCGGCGTTAGTTAAATCAGAGACATAAAAGACTTCACGTTTCATCTGGTTTTATTGAAATGATGACAAGGCTTAGGGAAACCTTAGAAAGATTCACAGAGGACGTGACTGGTTTTGAAAAGCAGCAAAGCGTTGGTTTCCCTTTTTAGAGTTGCAGCATCACACAAGCTTTCCTGGGTAACATCTGTGACGTTTAAAAACAATAAATACAAGAAGCATCTAAACTAAATATCTATAAAGGCAACTTTAAAGTGGAAAAGTACCTTTAGTAATACAGCAGGTTTACTGTAACTACAGGAAGAGAGTATTAAGGCGTCAGCTGTATTGCTTTCTGCGGTGACTTTGTTTGCATTACATTTCACTAGTGACCAGGTGGAAAGTCCTCGTATAGAAAAGAAAAATTAGTTTCATTAAAAATCTTTTTAGTGCAAATCCTAAAGGAAGCCTGTGTTAAAGCTCTATTGCTATTTGTTGAGACAAAGTGAAAACACTGGACCTGTGTCCCTCAAACACGATAAAAGGTAAAAAAAAAACAACAACATCTGGGCGTTTTGGCAGCTAACAGTCTTCTGATTGCTCAGTGCTTGCGGGGAAGCAGCGGGGTCGAAGGTCAGGGCTGATTGGGACGAAGGGGACGCCTCAAAGGGCCAGCTCAGCCATGGCGCGCTCCAGGGGGTCGCTGGTCCAGTACTCGTGGTCCCAGCCCAGGAACCAGCCGGTGAAGGTGGGCGGCTCGAAGCCCTGCTTGATCTTGACGATGGGTGTACGGGGGTCTCTGTTGGCCGGATCCGTCTCAATGTAACGGGCCGCTACAAAAAAGGAGGAAAATCTTGAATAAGCGCTAACAGGAATTTGAATATGCGTAACAACAAAAGGGGAATCGAAATCTGATTTTACCGAATTTTAGGACCAACAACCTCATCAGTGAAGTTCAGTATCAGGTAAGTCACTTTGAAATAAGTTTGATTATGTAATGCACATATGCTGTTTGACACTATTATATTTAACAAGGTGAAATAGGATTTAATTCGCCTTAAAAGGTATTGTATTGCTATTGTTCCTATGGTAAAACAAAGTCAGTTTAGGATGCCAAAGAATTCTTTTGAAATATGGATACATGGAGGCAAGATTTAGCGGCTTTTACCTTTTCCTCTACAAGTCTAACGTTGTTCATCTTCACAGAACTAAATCTATCTTAATAACATTAGGATGAGCTGATTTCCCAGATGTCCTTACCAGACTTCATGGCTTCAGTCTTCTCCTCCTCTTGGGCCTCATTTCCGATCCAGACAAACACCTAAAAATAAAGGAATGTTTTAAACTCATTGGTGCCTTATATTGTGAGGACTGCTTTTAATGTGTATGTGTTAGACTGTCAAAGCTCTGGTTTCTTTACCTGCTCCCAGGAGTCCAGGATCATGACATCATCGGTGGCGAGGTCGTCCTGGGTCATCTCCCCGGGTACCTCCTCAATCTGAGGAAGAGAAAGATTTATGATCATTTTTTGTGTGGATTTCCAGAGTAACTGGGACATTAATTCTGGAAAGGCATTGTTTATGACTTAAGGACATTCACAGTTGATTCACTTACAATGAAGTTTCCTGTCTTGTTGGAGCAGGCGAAGAGTCTGGGCGGGTGAGCGTCCATCTTGTCCTTGAGTCTGGTAGAGGTGCGATAATCTGTCTTTCCTCCCAGAGCCTCCCAGAACTCATCTGTGAAGAAGATGGACACACTTCAGGTTATTATAGTTTTATATATTTAAACAGGATGTAAAGTAAGCATATAAACACTTAAAGGGCTTCAAGTTATTATGTATTCACGTTTTCGGAACCATCTTTATTTACATCTGTCAGTTAAATATGAAGCTACAGCTCAGAGGTTGGTTAGCTTAGCTTTGCATAAAGACAGTAAACCAGGATGGAAAAGCTACCCCTGCTAAGGGAAAGGGTTGGGAAAATGTCTACCAGCACCTCTAAACCTCACACATAAACCAGTGGTATCTCTTTACTTAACACTATAAAGTGTAAAAAGAACACAGTGTATTTTTTGAGCATTAGCTTACACGCTAATGTCAACCTTTAATTTAGGCCTTCATGACGGCAGTATACATCTTCACATCCAAAAATATCAAACACTTTCATTAGAGCTGAATTATTATATATTTGTGCCACATGGGGGGAGAATAACTAGTGATTTGATCCATTGTTGATGTGAAAATGTAAAAAGAGTTGTTTTTTTTAATACACATGTTGAATGAGCTTCTTTATACTGGGTGCAATTAGAATAATCACTGTTATAAACTAAAGCTCAGAGAGAAGAAGTGTTGAAGGAATTTCAGTTTTTTGTCTCCTGCAGCCATCGATTGAGGCTGGTCTTTAAAAAGCAGACTGTTTATTAAATATTGACTCTGTTTTGTTTTAGCCTGAGGTTTTCTATTTGAAATTGAGAGCAGAGAATTCAGTTTCTTCTTGAGCTTTGAGAGCAAAACGCAAGATCACTGAGAACATCTGAAGGGCTGATGCAATCAGGTCTGCTTTGTTTTAATATTGATGATCACAAGCTCTTTCTTTACCACAGATAGGAAAATAAATCTATTTAGCTTCACATTAGAGTGTTATTTTAACAGTTACACAGTTTGTAGCTGGTTAACCGCTGCTGGGTTACAGTTTGACTGAACAGCATTTATTCTGTTCATCACGTTCCCTCACCAGTCTCTCCTCCCTCGGACAGGTCTGAGGCCGACACTCCCAGGATGTCACACAGCTGCTGGGCTCCCTGCTTCTCCGTGTCACTGGCACCCACACCCAACCACATGAAGCAGCCTCCGGGGGTCACCAGAACGAAGACATCGTTGGAGTTCAGGTTGGATGACGACGCGTCAAGCTGCACGGAAACGGAGATTTGTAAGTTAGCATAAGCTTCTTTAGCTCTGTCAGGGTTGAAGGTGTAGTAAAAAGTCTGTAGAGCAATGGTGAGCGATGCTGGTGTGTATTAGGCAGCAATCATACCTCACTGTTTTGTACGGTAAAGCTTCAATAAATTCTTCTACAGTTTGCAAAATGGACCCAAACAAAATAAAAGTATTTGAATGCAATACATATTATAATGTTCCAGTATAAATTCTAGGGTGCATCGAATTCATGGAGGAAGTATTAATGGACAGTGTGAAAAAAGTAATATTTGCCAAAAACCACAATGAAACTTAAACTATCTATATGTCTATTGCAGTATCTTGTAGTCCTGGTACAGAATTCAATTTTATATTTTAAAAAAATCCTTAACTTCCTAAAAAGAGCTGATCACTGTCATTTGAAGCAAACACATTTGTTTGGGACTATTTTCGGTTGTGGATAAACGCATTTGGTGCTTCAGTAAATACTTTCTGCAGCTGGACAGGGCATAAGGGATTGAGTGGAAATAGACTACAGTGTGTTTGTTCATTATAATGATTGATGTGTTTTGTAGGGCACAGAGGAAACATATACATCAGAGTTGAAATAGTGTTTGAACGCAAGATTTAAGATGGTTTTGGTCTTTTTTGTTTTCAGTGAGAAAATGAAAGAATATCCATGACGTCAGCTCTCTCTTACCTCCACAGCTCTGGTGTGTCCTGTAGAGTTGGAGCGCACCTGGAAGAGGCGAGTGTCTGCGGGAGCCGACTGACCTCCGTCTCTGGACGTTCCTCCCTTGTACACCACCATGGGCTGTCCTCCGAACAGACTCATCAGGTGGGCCGGCTCTTTCCCTTGCACCACTCTCACCTGGCACAAAAACATCAAGATAAAACTCAGGAATGATAGGAATGATTTTACCCTGAAACACCTCATGCATTGGGACAATAGGATATCTCTGGAGGTGATAGATCTTCCCTTATGAGAAAGGCTTCAGCAATAGGTGAAATATGTCTGCTGCAATCCCGGCTACAGACACAAGAGAGCAGCATGAGTCTGAGCCACAAGGTGTGGAGCGTTTATGGCTTGAGAACACACAGATGACGCAGGTTAGGTCTAATTTCTGTTTATCTTGAGTCCCTTTGGCTCTGCAGCTGTTCTTATATAAAGTATGGCTGTCATCTCTTGATAAACCTGTCATTACAGCTAATTATGCTAACCCTGAGAGAAAAGCTAAATAATCATTATTGGGTTTACATATTGTCATACACAAAATGCAAATGCTCAGAAGTCACAACCCTTTGAGCGTTCTCTAAGGAAGGATATTTTTGTCATCTCAAAACTCTCAACAGCAGTAACATAGTATATTTGTGTAATGATTAACAGATTCCTGGTTTTGGTTCATAACATATTTAAATATGCTGCGCTAGGTGACCAATCACAGACCTCCTAAAAGCCTCACTGCCCCTTTTGACCCAGAACTAGAGACCATCTGACCAGAGGAACAGATATATTCTATCACCTTTTAATGTTTACTTCTGCAATTTGATGCAATACTTGACTTGTGCTGTCAGTATGGATACAACATCCTATTTCTGGGCAATAATACGAAGTTGTGTGGGACCTAGTATACACACACACACACACACACACACCCATTTCTGTATTATATAACCTGCTAATTTCTGGCGTCTTTATTTTAAAATGTGACTCGTCTAACGGGACATGTTTGATCCTCAATGTCATACCAATAAAAAAAATTCAATTAAATGTACAAATAAATTAAATTGAACTGAATCAGACTAAATTAACGTACTGATGATAAGCTCTTTTTATAATCAGGGACATTTCTTTTGCTTCTTTTAATCTTTGTGGTCTCATGTTCGGCATGTCAATATTCATCATAGTACACATGGGATCTCAAACTCATGTACTGTATCAGTGTTAGCACAAAAACATGCTGACAATACCCAGACTAGGTGCACTAATAGTCAAAAAATGTAAAAAACGGTTCATACAAAAGTGTCAAGACGTGTGCAAGACAGCTGTTCTCTAGTTTGACAAACGTGACGTGTGCAGAAGTTTCCACCCTGCATGAAATCACACACTTGATCTTATATGATCAATAATTATTCTGTTTAAGAATACGAGCAAACGTTCAACTAAAGTGCAGCTTCAAATATCTAAACTAGACAAACAAAGTCCAGAACACACACACAGAGGGTCATTGCACAGCACACACACACAGGAACAGGAAGTTGTGCATGCAAAGTAAAGGAGAGGGAACATAGAAATGAATGAATGAAGACTCGCGTGAGGACAGAGCCAGGACTCACTCAAAGCTTACAGACTGATGTCCACAGCTACTTCCATACTATACTATATTATATTAGCACTTATTTTCAAGTTATCTCATGACATCAGAGTTTGGGGCTGACATTCGACGACAGCAGAGGAGGGAAACTCCCATTAACTTCCACAGTGGAATTTCCTGTTTGTGTTCAGACGAGATTTACTGTTCATGTAATTTAACTAAAAAAGAAATCAGGTCTTAAAGGAGCCCTAAAAATGGAGACAAAGACCCCTCAAAATTCTTATTTTTTGTATTGTTCTGTAAGGTGAAGAAGCTTGCAATGTCACTGGCTCTGGACTAAGTGATGAGTCATTGTGGGAGGATGAGAGGAACAGGGAAGGGAAAATACCTGAGTGGTTATAGGAGCACCAACAACCTGAAGACACAGAAAAGGTGGGAAACCAAGGAGGAGCGAAGCAGCGGCGGAGAGGAGAAACAGTTTACAGACAATGTAAAGGTGAGAGATGAGGGGACTGAGCTCAGTAAGCCATAGCACTTCAGAGACATATGAACTTTAATCTGGGAATTCATTGTTTAGGTACAATGGCCCTCATGGAAACATAAAGCCACTAAAGGAACTATATGTTTTACCTGCACAGGACCACCACCAAGCTCCTCGTCCAGCTGGGCCCCGAGGATTGCAGAGGCACCGATTTCATCCGTACTGGAGTCCGCTCCCTGCCTGAGAGACAATTCATCATCATTACACTGAATACAGTATGGGCTTCATTCAGGGTTAAATCTACTGTAAAATCTAGCCTTATTCAGCTTTAAGTAAACTACCGTGTCTCTTATTCTCACCACATGTAGATGATGTGTCCCTGACGTCCTCCGAAGCTGTAGTTATACTGGATGATGTAGCTGTCTCCTCCGTAGAACTGTCCATGTGTGGCCGGGTCCACTTCCGCCTTATCAGACCCCTCAACACGCCAGATCTGTCCAGAAAAACACATTTAGGGTTTCAAAAGCCCCCCAAAATGCCAACAGCCATTACAGAAGTAAAGGTATTACAAATGAGCAGCCTCGGCCCCCTCACCTTCTTCTCTCCGTCGCCGTTATCCACCATGCCGTGCTGGGCAGCCATGGCGGGGGAGTCGTGCAGGCTGGCTGCGTCGAAGTCCACCTTCTCGATCTTGGCGATGCTGTTGGCGATGTAGGCTACTCCCAGACCCTCTGTCTGGTCTCTGTCCCTCCAGTTCTTGAAGAACTGCTTGAAGAGCGGCGTCTCGCCCATCTCTGGCAGGATCTGCACCTGAGTGTGTTTGGGGTAACCCATCTTCTTGATGAACTCGTCCGCTGCTTTCATGGCCTCCTTTCTCTCGTCCATGTTGGCGTCTTTGCCTGTGAGAAACAGAAAAGATGGCAGTGATTAATATATTAAACTTAGACAACATACTCTCTATCAACAAGAATACTTTCTGATTTGCATGATGATCTAACTGTGGTAGTGACTCGTATAACTGCAACACTAACCTATTTTCAATGTCATTGCTTCAATGTGAAGAAAACATGTCACAAAAAGACGGTTAGCTTAGCTCAGCTTAGCATGAAGAACTAAATCAGGATGATAAGCTAGCTTGGCTCTGTCGAAAAGTGAAAAGATTTGCCTACAAGCATCTTGGAAGCTCACTTATGTTATCGTACGTATCTCTGATTTGTTTAATCTGTAAGAAAAATATATTTTAACTTGGACCTATAGCTATTTCCCCCTCAACCGTGCGCTAAGTTAGGCTAAGCTTACAGTCTCCAATACAGCTTAATACAGTAGTAAGCTTACAGGCAGGAAAGTGGTACCAAGCTTCTCATCTAACTCTTAGCAGGAAAGCTAATATGAGTGTTTCACTGAATATCAAATGATTCCTTTTATTCTTCTTAAGTTATCTTAGTGGAAAGAGTTTAGCTTGTGTAAAGACATGTTTGGAATTGGTCCATATGTCATAGAAAATATGATGTCCTCGGGGACCAAAACTCTTAATATGTTTAAAAGGTACTATACAATAAAGATTGCTCAAAGCACAAACCAAAAAATGATTTAATATCTGGTTTAGGAAGTCATTCAGTTGAACCTGGGCTCAGGATGAATGACAAAGCTCTGCTAAATGAACATAAAGGGATCTCACTGCAGCCTCCTGCACTCACCTTTCCAGACGAAGATCTTGCCGTCAGAGCCGTGGTCCAGAATGAAGCAGTCACCGGAGTCCAGGGCGCTCTGAGCGAACGGGTTCTCTGCTGCAACCAGCGCAATGGTCATTCCTCCAGTGGCATTGGACACCTGCAGGGAGAGGCGGAGAACAAAAGAGGTTGTTTAAAGAGGTTGGCTTTTAAGTTCCCACTGAAAGTACCCAGGACTTGTGCCCACCTTGTAGAGTTTGGCCCTCTTCCTGTTTGAAGCATCAGCCTTGATGTCATCAGAGGCTCCAGGAGGCAGGTCTGGTTTAGGCCCCAGCACCTGAGGACATCAGCGGTAGTTTAACTCAGACGTTGGATTTTAAGACTTTATTTCTTCTCGTAATTCGCTCTGCTCACCTCCAACATCTTCTCCCTCTCCACTCCCTCATCACAGACGTAAACCCGGGCCCTCCCACTGCGCTCGTTGTCACGGATACCCTTGGCGACCTGAGTGGCCTTCAGCTTCTCGAAGCGGTTGCTCTGGGAGCCGCACCACTGGTAGATCTCCTGCAGAAGACGAAGAGCAGATTCAATAAACTGGAACTAGAATAACACTTAGGTTTCTCCCATAATGCTTTCCTTCTATTTGCTGAGAACAACATGTTGCCGATGCACTGTATGTCTACTGAGATAAACTCCCACTGGTATTACAGTAATTATATTTAATAATGATGTGCTCTGAGTGACTCACAGCCCCCAGGTCCAGGATGAAGCAGTCTCCCTGGTTGAAGCTGTCCCAGCTGACAGCCACCTCAGTTGCCCGGACGACACGGCGGCCTTTGACCTGGAGCACCCGCTGCATGACCACCTCGTTGGTGACCACGTGCTTGAACCCGGACGCCACGCCCCCTTTCTGAAAGGTAAGAGATGCATTTTCAAAACAAAATCCCTGCCTTTTAAAAAATAGAATCATAAGTAATATTAATTATACAGGAATTGCAAATGAATAAACTGAATAAATATATCGAGATATATGTATTTATAAATGTGTAAACCATCTATAAAAGTTAAGTAGCAATGTTTTAGTTTATAGAATAATAACAATTTTATTTAAATTTAAGAATTTATTAAATTATTACAATCAAAAGAAGTTCATCCAACATTAACAAAAAAAGAAAAAGCAGACTGGATCCTGTTTTTGTATTTTACGAAAGATAAAATGATGTGAGAATATGATTAAATATAACCTTAAAATTCTAATTAAACCGGCAGAAATCCCACTTTACATATATCATTACCTATACACGTTCCTGGGTTTAAAACAAAAGCAAAAAAACACGCAATACATGCATTTTGTCAGGATATTAGATCGGTATTTGGAGCTGTAAACATGACGTTTACCATGTATTTGAGTCCAGACTTGAAGTAGCCAAGAAAGGTTTTGGACTCGTGTCCCTGCACCTCTCGGTACTGGATGGGCGACCCCCCCAGGAAGTCGTCCATTTGGACCGTAAAGATGGCTGCCGAGCCTCTCTCATCCTGGGTGCAGAAGTCACCTGCACCAGAGGAACCACAGATGTTCTCCATATTAACCATTTCATCTCAGCAGTCAAACCGTAACTCTACCCAGAGTCTCAGTTTGTGTTGGATGAGTTCCTCTCTGAGGGAGTCGGACACATTTATACATGCAACAAACGTGTTTGTGTTCAGCAGCATATGGATGGGTTACATCACGTCCTGTTTCTTGGTAAAAGCCTAACATTCATCAATCCAACTGACTAAAAAGACATGAAATCAATATAAAGGCATGACTCAGCTTCTGCTATTCGAGTACAAAGTGCCAGCTGTGATGACCACTCGAATCTATATGTATAAATAGATGACGCTTTTATTTGTAACAGAGCATTTTTACAATTTAGTAATGCTACTTTAGGAGTAATAAATGTGAGTGCTTCTTCAACCTCTGATTATTTGTGTGTTTGAGCTGAATGGTCTAGAAGGAAATCCCTTGTACTGAAATGAAAACATCATGCGCACTACATTAGGTTTCTGATCGTTGGCAAAGCGTTTGCCATGTAAGCCTTTCAAGTACAATCAGAGCGCACATCTGTTCCAGGAAAATAGGCCAGTCACAGTTTCAGATTCTGATCAAATCAAACAGGATGAGACGCAGCAGAAACACAAAACACAACAGCAGCGGTAAACAAATGTGTTGCTGTGAACGTACAGTGGCATCTGTTATTTAAAGAAGGCATGCAAACTGTCAAGATACCAAAATGGAAAAAGGGAAAGGCTTTTTCTTCTTGCTTAAATAATCTATGCGATTTTCTTTTCAAAGTATGATATCTGTGGCATAAACGGTAGAAAACATTTTCTACGGAGAACCTAAGGGGACGAGAGAAAACAATAAGATAAATACTTACCCATCATCCTGAGATACTGCTATGTTTCCTTGCTACGTTTATTTAATTCAGCGAAAAAACACCAAAATTGTTCCTACATTTTTATACCAGTAGAGTCATTGAACAAAACACAAAAAAGAAAAATGCTGCAAAATGAATATTCTGCTTTAAAGATCACTTTTGCATCCTCCCACTCTGTTCTATTGCAATTTATTTTTAATTCATTTTAATTAAGGGTCATTAGGACATTTTGAGAGACATAACCAAAAGCACCTCTATATTTTTGTCCCAGTAGAGAAAGGACTCAAATGTCCCCTCCTGGTTAAAAAATGAACATATGTTAAGGTGGATATTCTCTTCTCTCTGATCATAGTATCCGTCTTCCTGTACTCACCCAGCCAGAAGTGCAGGTCGTACTGCAGGTTCCCGGAGCGTTGCTTGATGGTGTTCAGGATGAGGTAGGCGTCTCCGGTGTAGAATCCCCCGTACAGGTTCTCGGGGACGGGCACCAGGTCGAAGTTCTCCACCCTCCAGACCTGGAGGCCTGGCTTCTTCCCGGCCCGATCGAACTCTGGGTGCTGCACTGCCATGCTGCCTGCTGGGAAATCACACAGCTCAGATTCAGCTTCTATACTCCCCTTAATGCAGCATTCAAATACTCCAAAGATAAGAGCCGTATAAAATAACCTTTTAAAATAGATTAGAAAAACCCTATGTATGAGACGTTTGATTTGGAAAGCCACTTCCTTTAAGGCTGAGGTGTTGCCATGGACACACAGATAAAGTTTAGGGTTATAGTTAGATATTAATGGTACAGCAGGGTGAGTCACTGATACCCTGTGCTCAGGGTGGTTCCCCCTGTGAGCAGGAAGAGGAAATGATGACTCAGGCAAAGCCATAACTGGCAATATAAACCCTGTGTGTATAAATATGTGTGTAACTCCACATCTCTGCTCTTCGATCCCAAAATTGGTCACATGGGGTCGGAGATAAGAAAAGTGAATCTGCTATCAGAGTAATCTTGATTTAGTTTTTTCTTAAATGTACCCCTTGTCTCTGTGGTCTCAACGTATATCCAGCACAGCCCTAATAGAAACTTCAGCAGTCCGACAGTTGTCTCACAGTCAGAACACCTCCTAAACATTCATGCACACACATACCATACACTTCAGCCATATCTGAAAGCATAAAGGACCTGCAGTGTTTCAAGTAGGTGTGTGTGTGTGTGTGTGTGTGTGTGTGTGTGTGTGTGTGTGTGTGTGTGTGTGTGTGTGTGTGTGTGTGTGTGTGTGTGTGTGTGTGTGTGTGTGTGTGTGTGTGTGTGTGTGTGTGTGTGTGTGTGTGTGTGTGCGCTGCATTGGATTACAGCAGCTGGCCCCTCAGTATGCATGTGTGGATGTTTGAGATTTTTAAATTGGGAGTTGAGCATCCTGTTAAAATCTTTGTTGTGGGCGTCTGGAAACAGAACCACAGTTAATGAATGGGTTGGACATGTTTCATATTTCAAAGAAGTGATCATTTAAAGGTTTAGGCTTGTGATGCTGCACTCTTAAATTGTGTGATGCGTTTATATTTTTTAAAATAATTTTTGTGCATGTCAATAGTGTGCAAAAGCTAGAATCCCAAAGTCACTATGTAACACATGCACTTCTACTGGCTAGTGCTCCAACACATTGTACCTGATAGGCTAAGGGGCGGGACATCCCTAAGCGGTTGACTAATCACAGAAGAGCCAGACAGCTAACCGATTAGAGCAGACTGGGCTCTGGTTTCAGACAGAGGGTGAAAAGAGGTGCTGCAGCACAGGCAGTATGAGAAAAATAAAGAGCTTTTTAAAGCATGGAGACATGTCACAGTAGTCCAGCAGTGGCTCAGTCAGTAGGGGCTTGGACTGGGAATCGTAGGGTCTCCGGTTCAAGTCCTCAGTAGACTTGAAATATGGAAAGTGGACTGCTACTTGGAGAGGTCCCAGTTCACCTCCTAGGCCCTGCTGTGGTGCCCTTGAGCAAGGCACCGGACACCTCCAATCCCCCCTCCCCATTGCTCCCCAGGCGCTGCACAATAGCTGAGCCACTGCTCCTAGTACTAGGATGGGTTAAATGCAGAGGACCAATTTCACTGTGTGTGCTCTGCTGTGTGCATGTATGTGGCTAATAAAGAGGGTTTCATCCTCCGATTCTATCTATCTATCTATCTATCTATCTATCTATCTATCTATCTATCTATCTATCTATCTATCTATCTATCTATCTATCTATCTATCTAGACGTAAAAAAAAATACAAATATAAAACCTGAAAGAGAGTATAATAGTCTAATAATTACTCTTTAACGATACATAACTGAATTCTTTAACAATGAATTCTAACTTACCAAGTGCCTTTAACTTGCAGAGAGAGCGCAAACACCTTTCTGAAGTGAAGCGCGGTTCTCAATTTAGACCCTGTCCTCTCTAAAAAGCACTCCTTTGAGCTTTTATGGCCGTTTCTTCTTTTTCTTGCTTATTTAATCCAATTACGTGCCTAAACGACATTCAAGCCCTCAGTGTTGTCTCCCTGTTCAGGTTCAGGTATAAACCAAAACATATAAAATAAAACTGGAGGTCATGAAGTTCAACATGAACACAGAATGTAGTTTCCCACAGGAACGCTGCTTGGGATCAGCTGCCACGACTAGCAAGAATTTCCCATTCTTCTAGGCGGCCGTCTGCCCACAAACACGGCTGGAATCTGATCCTGACCCTGGAAGTGGGAAGTTGCTCCAAATTCAAGTAACAAGACCAACAATTTTGGGGTTCTTATTTCCCCCGTTTCTGCTCTCCTTTTATGTAACGGCCAGAGGCTCTGAGCAGCTTTGTTGGAATGTTTCAGCATGGAAAAGTTAAGTGGATAGAATTGGATAAGAAGCATTTTCACCGTTAACTTAAGGGGTATTTGTCCTGGTGTCAGCACATGTGGCTTATTAGCTAGATATTTGACATTGTAAGGAAAGGATGGCATATTTTCAGGTGTCTGAAAATGAAACAGCTTACTAACTCCTTTAGAAAATTGCGATTGTGCTGTCAAAACGACCCAAAAAGCAGCCAAAATGGCGAGGAATCCTGGAGTCATACCAGGTCAGGAGCTGTCCGAATTTCCATGACACTGCAGCGCCTGTGTTGTGAGTCTTCTGGGAGGTTCCACTGGGATCCTTATTGACAGAGGATGTGGAATGTCAAATTTTCCTACAGTGGCTCTAAAGAAGTCTGGTGGAATTTCCAGCCTGGAGAAGCTATAATGCTACAAAAGTCAGACAGCAATCCTCACTCAGGACGGTTTAACAAAGCCTCTGGGGGAGGGTTAGCAATGTGGGATCCCTAATTTCTTACGACTGATTGCAGATAAACAACAATCTATTAAGATATTGGTTAATGGCTTATGAAAATGAAGATTCCACCAATAGTCAATCAAAACAGTTTTGAAGTTCTGTGGTGGACTTGAAATGCACAAACATAGACTCCTTCTTCAGTCCTCCAACCACTTAATCCAAAAGGTCTGTGTCGCAATATTTGAGTGTATACAAAAATCTGTTGGTATCCAAATCTTTCATAGGGTTTAAAAAGTACAGTAGACATGTTTCTCCTTTTCCACCAAAAATGTGGGAATTACTTTCGGAAACTCAACCCCAGCCTTGCAAACTGTTGCATACTTGTTAGGAGATGACCATAACAGACAAGAGACCACGTTTCCCAAACTGTAGTGATAACCCCAATTGATATGGACATTACGAATGCCCTGTATTTCTGTCCAATAATGCTCCTACAACCTGAATAATATCGGCATATCGCGACATATTAGAACAGTGCAGCGCAGTGCAGTAATAGACCAAAAGGCCCTGTAGGTTCAACGGTGAAAAGCACAAAGCGATAACAAAGCACTTCATCGTAGGGGGATCAATTTGATAGAGCGATAAATCGTCTGTAATTTTGTGGAACTGATTCATGTTATCTCGACACAAATGTCTGCTAGAAGTTATCCTTATTAAGTTAGAGGAACAGCTCAACTTTGTTGGAAAATAATTGTATCCCCAGAAAGTCCAAGGAGAAGATTTATATCGCTCATGTTTGTTTGTTACCAAAGAGCTACAGCGAGGAAGTAATTAGCCTAGCTTAGCATAAAAAATAAAAGTGCCAAACTGCTACTTCCTGAAAACAGCAGGGAACACAACAGAAGAGTACAATAACATTTGTATGATTTATGTTTCCAAAACAATGGTAATAAATAAGTTACTTCTGCTTAAGATGATTTACAGCCGTTCATTAACTCAAAGTGACATACCCAGAGAAATGAAAACAGCTTGTGTGCAACATGTGAGCCGAGCGTGGGGATCGTCATTAATACAGACATGAAGCTTAATTGGAAACCAAGTCCCTGAAGGCAACATAGGGCATCTTAAAGGCTACTGGTTTACATTTTATGACAAATGTACCCATTCATGTCTCTTCCTCCAACAGATACCTCTGTTCATTTTACCTGTTGAATGATACCCTCTTATTCCGAAGGCGTTTTAGAATAGAAGATAGAAGATAGAATCGGAGGATGAAACCCTCTTTATTAGTCACATACATGCACACAGCAGAGCACACACAGTGAAATTAGTCCTCTGCATTTAACCCATCCTAGTACTAGGAGCAGTGGGCAGCTATCGTGCAGCGCCCGGGGAGCAATGGGGAGGGGGGGATTGGAGGTGTCCGGTGCCTTGCTCAAGGGTTTTGTTTTGTTTCTATGGTGTGAAATAAATGTGACTTCTTTTGACTGTGATCTTCCCCTTTAACAGAGAGAAATGCTTTACCTGTCATCGCACATCAGAGCTGTATTCTCCCACACTCAGAAATGGTGTGCCACGTCAGAGGGGATACACAGCAGCTGATTCACCTCACACTTTGAAAAAATCAAACCGAGTATTTCAAAATGTGATAACAGCTGTGACAAACAGTATAGAACTAAATCAATCTTGCAAGAATACGGGAGAAGTTTAGAGAATTAGAAGCTGACTTAAACTATATAAACCATGAATGTTTTTGCTAATTCCGTCAGTGACTCAGTGAGGGGAAGCTTGTTTGACTAACACACACACAGCTCTAGCCTAAATAGAACAGGTCACGTGACTGTTGGTTAGTGCTTCTCTTCAGGCGTGCTGGGAAAAACATATGGTGTCTGCAGGCACACGCTGCAGAGCCGGAGGGATTTGTCGAGTTTTTGCACCCTCGCTGCAGGCTCTTTGCCCCCCTCCCTCGCCTCCAAATAATCATAGAGTGAGTCTGTCATTCCAACCTCAGCTATGTGGCCCCCTCCCCCATATTCACCAGCCTCTCTTTTGTGTCTGCCTTCCCCCGGAGGCCTCAGAACTCGATCCTCTGTGCAGCAGAGTCAGATGATTTATTATTTCATCTCATGTGATTTGTCTGCTGGTGTCCAACTTCAAAAACAAGATCATAATAGTTTGTAATCTAAGTTTCTGGCTGAAAAAAATAAAATCCTCTTTCAGTAAGGATTCGACGATGACTCATTTTCTCCACTCATGCCACTCTGGAGGGCCGAGCAGCTGTCCTGCAGCTCAGAGCAGATAGCAATCTGCTTCCCTCTCATCTGTTTGCACAGTGTAAGACAAAGACAATCAAAATGGCTGTTTATGACTATCAGTAAATAACTAAGCTTGTTTATGGATGGTTATTAACGGATATGAGAGGGAACAGTCTATCTCAAACCAGTTCTATTGCACAATTAATCATAGCATGTCAAATGGCCTTGATTGCAAAGCAGCTAGAAGATACCATGTGTGTTTTAAATCAAAGGTCAATGGGAAACCCCCCTCTTTTCTGCTGAAATACTTTGTCTCTGAACAAGTTGTGGTCTCTGTTGCTAACTTGTTCTCTTCCAATATTGTTTAAAAGAGATTTGGAAAGTAGCTCTCTCAATTAGAGGGCGTTAAAGGCGCTCACAAATCTGGATTTGGGTATCTTTCAGTCCCGGGCTTTGAAAACACTTTCATTGATGATAAAGGGAAAATAATCTCCCTTAGAAAAGATATGAACTTCATGTATGGATATTATATTATCTGATATAATAAGCAGTGTGTACTGTTTATAATTTATTTGGCTGTTTTGACTGAAAATTTGCATTTTTTTCTGCCACGGTGTCTGTCATAGCTTCCTCTTGGATTCATGCTCACGATCTGGCATCAGGTTGCTAAGCTTCATTCAGACTTGGACACTGAGAATCGACCCAGACAGAAAGAGAAAAGAGCTCAGAGGGCTGCTGAGTCTCTGCAAATCATATACACACTGTGAGGATGACGGGGTAATTTTTGTATGAGTTTACATTGCTTTTCTAGAAAATCCCACTTCATGTCACTCTAAGGCTTTTAGAAGGAAGTATTTGAGGTCTTTTTTTTGAATGCCCCACCCAACTGTTTCATAGACAGTACATTCATACGAGCATTTTCTGGTCTGCCACCCAATGCTTAAGATACGGTTAGGTTAGGTTAGGTTAGGTCACCTGAAACTATGTGGGTACTGAAGGGAACGGCTGCCTCCATTGTTCGAAAAATCCAAGCCAAGCGATTCAAGTGATTCAAGCGCTATGTATTCCAACACAACGTAAGGATGATTAACCTCACAGTAAAATGCAGTGCTTGAACAATGGTACATGTGGTATGGTTTGATATAGGTAACCCCATGTTTAAACTGGACATTTTCTGACCTCCAAATCACCCAATACATGTTTACTGGGCGTGTAAGTTAAAACTTCCACCGTCTTCCTAGGGAAGGGTTTGTTTGTCACGCTAGCTCCACTATTGCTACTCAGAGAGGGCAGTAAACATGACTGAAAAACCAAAAGAGGATGCTTGTCAAGAGATGTAAATATAACTTCTGTTTACAGTTCAAATACTTAAAGCGAATGATGCTTCGATGTGAGGAAAGGCAACTCAATTTCTAGGAAGGTCTTCTTGGAAAAGTTTTGGTGATATCGCAAACAGTGTTGTTTGTTTTTATGTAGCCTAGGGCCTAGAAAAGGCATTTGGAGACCTTGACTTAAACATGAAGAATATGTGCGTGTACAAACATCCACACCATCCAGCTGTCCTCCAATGCAAACAGTTGTTATTAGAGGCTTTTGTTCCGGTATCTCCTAATCTCTGTGCCGCTGAGTGTCGATCTGACACAGCGCTTTCTGAATGGCTGACAAAACTCTGTCTGTATCTCATACACAGTACACTGTCTGACAAACCTCAATAATAACCACATGCAGGATGCTGTGACTAACTTCCTGAGTTCCTCTATTTGGTTGTGGGTTTCTATGGCAACCACAGCTGTCCTTAAATAGAGAAGAGTAAACTGAGGAAAATCTCACAGGTTTTGGTACTCAGATGCTCAAACAAGTGACGTTAAAAAAATAACATGTTTATGTTGCTTGGGGTTTCACATCATGGCAAGATGACGTCACTTTAAGGAAGAATGTGCAGTTAAAGTAAAACCACTCAAGATTTGTAATCATCATCTAGGGTTTCCACCACTGTCCATATAAGGAAGCTAGCCTACTGCATTGCACGTTTTACAACAGAAGCAGGGTTTACACTACTTTAGGTGAGCTTGACAAACATGCTAAAGTAAACCCTTTTTTAGAGGTATTTACTCCCTTTCTTCCCAGCCTATCAAATCTTTGTTCCAGCCTACGTGGAGAGTAACGGTCTAATAAAGCTGCCTTTTAATTAAGGCATTAAATCAGCGTCCTGCCATCTGTGCTAAACAGGCTTGTATTGTCCTGGAAAAAAAGATGGGGTTTAACGTACCTGAAACGTGTGGGTTGTGATCGGTGTGGACCTGAGTGAGCCGCGGAGAGCGCTTCTAGCTGCAGCGGGAGCAGAGAGGCGTCGAGTCGGCAGGGCTGCGGGGTGAGGAGCCGCTGTTTATGCCTCTGGCCCGGGACACTCCCCGTTATGACACTCCCCTGCCAGGCTGCTGCACCGCCCGCCTGCAGAGGGGCAGGGCAGCCCATACATGCACACGTTTATCAATCTACACACTCTTTATCTATCTGCAATCTTTCGAAACCATCAATAATAATAAGTGTGTCTGTAATGATTTTACTTCATGTGTCATAAAGGTGAGGGTTTTGCTCTTTAAATTGGATTACAGAGAGTCCATGTTTTTTGGGCGTTTTATTAATCGGCTTTACATTCAAACGCCTTACTTTTGCTTGAGTGATGCCAAACCATTACTCAATAAAACATAGCAAAACATCTGTTCTTTCTTTTCTTGCAGGGGTTGTCACACTAGGGTCTGCACTTCCGGTTTCCAACAGATAACATCTTGCCCAACACTGCCCCTACCTGGTGTACTTACTGATGTATAAAGGGAACGGTGTACTGTACCCGCAGGTGCTTGCAGGGCACACCTTGTTCCTTATCTACAGTCTGGTTAACACACTACTAACAGAATGGGAATAATCACGACTTTTCCACTTAGGGTCAAAGATTTAAACGTTTTTAAGAAAAATAACTTACTGTGATATTTATTAAGTAGGGTGGCCGACAGGGGCAAACGTGTCACAACTGCCTACAACACTTGAACAGTTTTAGTGGATCTTTAAGATGAAGTAAAGGTGGTGCAGGTGCTAGTGTTAGGTGGTGACTGCTGCAGGGTACAAGTTATGGTTTCATCCTGCTAATGTTGTATATTTTCCATTGTTCATTTATGTGATGAACTTATTTTGTGCTTCTATTGGCTAGCCCTCCAACACATTGCACGTGACTAAGCAGTTGCAGCAAACGACAATAGAGCAGGCCAGCTAACCAGCCAGAGCAGACTGGGCTCTGGTTTCAGACAGAGGGTGAAAAGATGTGCTGCAGCACAGGCAGTATGAGAGAAATAAAGAGCTTATTGAACATTCAAGCATGGAGACATGTCCCAGTAGAGGCACACATTACAAATATGAGACTGAAAATGGGTATAATAGAGCCCCTTTAACATGGTGCCATTCATCTTGCTGCAAACCCACATTT
Source organism: Eleginops maclovinus (assembly GCF_036324505.1). Classification (NCBI taxonomy): domain Eukaryota; kingdom Metazoa; phylum Chordata; class Actinopteri; order Perciformes; family Eleginopidae; genus Eleginops; species Eleginops maclovinus. The sequence goes on from NC_086356.1 coordinate 5,107,282, forward strand.
TCAAATCTGGGTGGCCCTCTAGGTGGACAAAAGACACAGTAACAGAGGGTCATTACTGTTCATCTTTGCCACTGACATGCTTACTAGACAATTTTGAGACCTTTGACTGAACAAGAAAGGCAATAACAGAGTACCGTTGTCAGCTGGTGTAACTTAGCATATAATTTGATTAAAATAATGCAGAAAAGTAGCAATTAGGTACAGAACATATGTGGCTTTTCCTCTTTTACCACCTATTGATAACATTTAATATAATTAATGTATGCTATGGTAACAAGGCAGAGTGACTGATGATATAATGATATACAAACGATACATAATATGTCATAATAGGGCAATATAAACATGTATTTCCTCTCTTTGGCAACCAAACGTTGACAATAGACTCAAGGAAAACACATGTTGCCCTGCATTAACAAATAACTCTCACTGATGTTCATTGTCTCGTCGACTATTTTCTAAAATTAGCAGCTGCTCACATTGAAAGGCTCCAGTCATGGATGAAAACATAGCAACAAGAAAGTCTTGTTTTTGTGCCGTGTTGTTTCGGACAGTAACAGAAGCTGCATTCAGCCTGACAGGAAGTCCAGCCAGCCTCAACAGGCAGAGCAGGACACTGGAGACTTGGACATGAGGTGGAGAGATCAACCAAATCACAAAAAACATGTTTTCCCACAAACCCCTGCTGATCGCCAAATAGTTTTAACTTCATTTGCAGAAAGATATTAGAAACATTAGTAATGTAATACCTGACCTACTGTAGTATTTCAAAAATAATAAGAAACATTTTATTAATATCTCTAAACAATCACTATCTCAACATGGAAAAAGAATGACTAAGTATCTCACTAATAATTATATAGTATCTCAAAGTATTGACTCTACATCTTTACAATAATGACTTAGTATCTCAAAAAAATGACTAAATATTTCAAAAATAATGAGAAACTATCTTTAAAATTGTTAAGTATTTCAAACATGAAAAGATAATGTTTCTATGTATTGATTTGGTATCTTGAGATAATGACTTTATCTTGAGACAATGACTTGATATTTCAAAATAAGGACTTGGTTTGTTAAACGAATGAGAAAGAATGACTTAGTATCTTACAATAATGACTGTAGTTCATTCCAAGTCTGTTTTGTTTGTTTGTTGACAAAATCTCTTGATAAGATCATGCTTTTTTGTCAGATTGCCAGAAAGGGGCTTCCATACCTTACTGCCATCAATGAATCACAAGATGTACTCTCAGTGAAAAGCTGACTGCAAGGTTTGTGGTTAATCCTATGAAACTCAGGCTGTCAGCTGGCCATTGCAAATTCTGAGCCTCCCCCCCAATCTTTCCTTTTACTTCTTTAGTCTCTCTGTCTCTGTGATGAGAGGTAGGTGCTGGGCCAGCACAGGGGTCCATTCCTGCTGATCGTTTGAAGAAGATTGAGGGGTATCTTATCTTGAGTAGTTGATTTCAGGGTTTGAAATCATTGACAGGTGAAGTGTATCAGAAAGCAGTGCCTGGGAGGAAATTGACAGCATCACTGGCAGTTTTGATAGCTTTGCTCAAACTGAACAAGCTTCCTTGTTCGGATATATTCATCCTCTTTTCTGCTTCCCTGGCCATTTGATGGAATTTCTAACATTCTTGCATTTCAACTCATTAATACTGCATTTCTCTTTTGTTCCGTGGGCAACCTTCTTCTGAAAGAGATCTGAAGTGACCGTGTGGGTGGAGAGACTATTACTTACACATCGAAGACCTTCGTGTTTGTGGCACTGAGACATTTTAGAAGCTCTTCAATCCCTCCAGAGAGTGCCAGCAGTCTACTGTTTGCTTTTACAGTATAGGATAATAAATGTGAGGGAATGAGACATATCTAAATTGCAAATTCTGACTAAAAGACAAAGCACAGGTCTATTTTGGATTGCAAAAGGCATGCATGGAAATACATGTTCGGAATGTGAATAGGGGTTTATATTTAATACTGCTATTAAATGCAGGCGCTTTGCAGTTCTGATTTTCACTGACTATTACATGTCCTCCTAGATCAAAATGAGTGGTGCATTATATAACTTTGTTATAATATCTTGGTTCACTAATACATTGTTTAGCAATCTATGTAGTTATTACTGAGTGCTTCAATTACTTTTCAAAACATGAAAAATACTGTAAAATTGTATGCTTGAACAGGCCACTCAGATGTGCACGCGCGTGCCTGTGCATCTGCCAGTCATTGTGCCCGCGCATTATAAAAAGCCTTTAGTTCACGTGCGGAAAGAGACTCGAGAGGGGTGGGGAAGAAGTGACTTGTGGGATGCGGCAAGAGAGACAGAGGGGGAGAGTGAGTGACACCCATAGTGAAACAACAGCGAGACTAGCGGGAAAGAGAAGGAGGAAAGAGATAAAATCCCTGCTTTACGGTTAATTTAGCGCCTGACATCCAGGTTTGCGCAGACAGACAGCGGAAGAAAAGTTCAGATCCCACGAACCAGCGCGTGGGAGTGGGAAGCAGGATCGTGACTGACTGAGGCAAGCTCCACTGTCTGTCTCGTCATGGCAGGTAATTCATTTTAACCATTACACACATAAACATCACCAACTGTATGGCGTTTTTGGTACGAGACTCGGCTCCAACAAGCTCTCAGCCCCAACGATTGGAACAGTATTTCGCAAACCCAGCCCAGTGTCAGTTAAGCTAACGGCTGCTAGCTAACACAACTTAGCTAGCTGTTGCTAACGTTAGCTAGCCCGCAAACCCGAGTGTCATCGCCCGTGTATCTGGCCTGTCTTTGCCAGCTAAAGCTAGCTAGCCAGCTGCTGCTAGCAAACGATAGCTGTTTACCACTATTGCCGGCCTGGGACCTGCTTTGCAAGCTAAAGCTACATACCGTGTTAGCCAAACATAGCTATCCGCGACACTAACATGTACAGCTAACTTGTCATATCCGTAACGTCTGCGGCTTCTCACTCGTGCACGGGATTTACAAAGGGCCAATTTAAGTTATCTATTTCGCTGTTAACACATTAGCCTAACTAGCTTGATGTTAAACTGGCGGTTTTCACTCCCGTGCACACCATTCCTAAAACATGCCATGACTGGCTTGACAAGCCAGGCGTGCTAATGTTCTAGCTAGCTCAAACTTTGACATTGCCCACATGCAGGCTAATTCTCCAGGCCTTCTGCAGACTAAACAGGCTCTTACCTATTTTGTGCAGTTTCTGACAAAAGGGACTGAAAAGTCAAGCCAGTATCGGAAACATAAATATGCCTTAGTAGAAATTTGCTTTCCTCAAATAAGGCCTATGTAGTCATCATTTCTGTAGTCTAACGTTACGTTAGCAGTTCACATTTCATTCATTAGCTGCTACTTGTGCGGTGAATACGGAGTTATTACACTTAATATGCGATTTTATTCTATAATAGCCCATCGAGATAGTTGGTTATTTATTCATCTTGAAGAAATGGTAACTACTGTCTATTTTGTACATGTATTTGGTCCATTTGGGCGGGGAAATGAGTCTGGTCTTTAGGCAGAGGCATTGCACATCATCCTTTCGTTGAGACTGACTGACTGAGATGATTTCCCCATTTAAACACCTATGTGTTTTATGCATTTTCTCAAGGAATGCAGGCAATCCATCATAGTGCTGAATTTTGCTTTGACCAGAACCATCCCTTTCCTGGATGTTTGTTTTAAATCATGATTCATCTCAGAATGGTGACTCATAAATGTCCTTGATTATTCTGCAGAGCTCTTCCACAAGGTGTTATCAGACCTGTTCTCATTGTTATAACATAAGTGATCACATAGAAATATGCCGTATTCAAATACCACTGTTGTGTAATGATCCATGTTGCAGGGAGAACCTGTTGAGGCGAGCGATGGATATCCTTAATGAACAATCCAGCATGTCTTTTCTTGTTCATTTATTTAATTATAGCAACCTGCTGTAAGAGTATCTCTTGCTGGTATAAGAGGTTGCCAAATTTAAAAGGATAGTTGTTTGAACACTGCATTCACCACTGTTACTATGATCTGGAAAATAAACATTCATTATGAAACCTGATTTGCAAGCTACTTTTTCTCTCAAACTGAAAAACGCCACAAACTAAAGTTCAAATCTGACTTTTATTGGATGCATTTAGACTAGATCTTTAATATCAGAGTGGCCTGTATTTCATAATAGAAAATAACTCGTTGGTCTCGTAGTGTGGCCATAGCATAAATGAACATGCAGGTATTGTGCATATGTGTGTTGTGACACAATTGAGTTTAATTATAGATGGATTACAGATCATACGGGATATCAATCTCATTTATCTTAAGAGGCTAGACCAAACAATGGCGAAATTAAAACTCCTTTTAAGGAACCCAATCAGTACATTGTTTTGACATAACACTTGGTGTAGTTAATTATTGCTTAGGCACTCCTTTTCACTGTCAGCAAAAATGTTGAAACTCGGCCATCTTATTCCATCTCATCTTACATCATAGTCGATGTCCAGCACAGTTAAGATCCGGGAAACTGAAGCTTGAAATTAAAGTACTCTGTATTTACTCAAATGTTAATATTTCCGTATCTCTTCAGGACCTGGAGGTGACATGCAGTGGTGCTTCTCTCAGGTGAAAGGAGCCATTGATGATGACGTGGCTGAAGGTATGATATCTGCAACGTATTAGTATTTGGGAGCTTAAGGAACAGATGGGACATTGGGACAAATGTAATTGACTAATATACAACAACTTTCAGTGAGGGAGCCAATGGCATCTCAACATCTCCCTTATTTGTTCTGTAGCCTCATAGATGTTGCACAATTTAGCTGCAACTAGCAGTGATGCTACACATTTCAACTGTGCCCTCCTGGCACCAGGACACAAATATAATGGGTATAAGCCTAATTTGATAAAGTTAACTGTGTTAAATACTCAGATATTTTGCAGCACACATGTAACAAAAGTTCCAAGTATAGTTCCACTCCTACACTCCTGGATTCTGCTTGTATCATACATCAAACTGTTTTCTGAGTCATTGACTGTACTAGAGCTGTGTGTTAAGGTAGTGCTTATGCAAACCGACCACTTCTTCCTCTGGCTGCTTTACATTAAAAGCTTTCTACTGGCAAGCCACAAAAAGATGTCCAGCCTTATTTATTACTCAAGTTAGTGACCAAATAAACAATCAAGATCATTACTGGATAATACGGCAAAATATAGACTTTTTAAATGACATTGTTTTAGAACAGATGATAGTATTAGACACAGGTTCAGAGATGCTTAGTGTAAAGATCTTTCAAACATTGTACAGCAGTTTGTATAAACAGGATTTCTGTTAGGTTGTCACAGCAGGAATCGTTTCCCCTTCTGTCTTAATGCAAAGTAAACTGTGGAATTAGCACAATGCTACGCTGTTCACGGTATAAGGTATTTCACTGTGAATGTGAGCTTACACACATACTTAACTAGCCTATGCTGTACTTTGCTTGCTGATGTTGCATTGCATCACACCTTGTGGGTAAGAGGTGTTCCTGTTATTCTGCCTACTCGTATTGATGTAAATGTGGTAGACTCAAAAGCATCACCATGCTGCTACTCTTAGCCTTTCTGTGAAGGAGTTGCTAGTAACTGCAATATATACAGCTGCAGAAAAAATGAAGAGACCACTTCAGCATTATCATTTTCTCTTGTTTTATTATTTCTAAGTATGTCTTTGAGTTAAATTCATTTTTATTTTATTTTATTCTCTAAACTACTGACAATTTTTCTCTGTGTTGGAATTCAACAGAACCTGGACTGGCTGCTATACATGTAGAGATAAAGTTTTCAGGAACATTTGGAGTGGTCTCTTTTTTCCGGAGCTGTATTCAATGCATAATATATGTCTTTAATAATATATATTTTCTCTTCATTTTTTAAATTGTTTCATTGAGCCAGTAATAGAAATCGTTAGGTAATTATAGCTAATACAGTATTCTTAAGTTTTACATCGCTAAGCACTGTAACTTGCACTAAGGGTGGCCTATAGCTGGATTCTAAAGAATGGCAACACACTTTACTGTAACACCGTAAAGGTAATGCTGTTCAGTTCGTGATGTTCTGCAGCAGTCTGGCATGTTTCAACCCTTTGACACATTCCAACAGTGGAGTGACAGAAAAAACGGTACATTGTCCTCGGCCTACATTCTGGCTTCCTGATTCATGCAGCATCAGTAGATAGTAACGTCCATTAGCCATTAATAAATAATGCATTTATAGCAATGCAGTTAGGTCTCTACTGCTGCTGTTTGTTCATATCTGATGGGCATTCTTCAGTATTTGAAAGGGCAAGTTGTTGAAGTATTAGAAAACGAACAATGATGGATGATGAGATAGTTGCTGCTCTGATAGAAAAGGAGTTTCAAGTATATTCATTTAAGTAGCCTAGTTGAAATACATGACCCCCTACTTTTGGCCCCAGGGGGCACAACATACACAAAGACCCCCTACCACGACCTTTTGCAGCATTGTCTTTCTGCTCCAGTGGCTACCAAAGGGTTAAGTGTGGGTGTGTGTGTTACAGTTTATAAAGCAACATGCTACTGCTGGGGTAGTGTAATGCTATATAAGTGAGGGATGGGGGGAGAAAAGGAGGGAGAATCTAGGTTACCAATCATTTTCCATCTGATCTACATGCTCTGACATCCTTCTGCATCTCCGGCCTGCACTCTGACTCCGGCACGTATGAATCCAGGGTTAGCTGGGATTAACAGAGTGCTTCCTCTTTATCGTTTCTATTAGTCATGTTATGTCTGCGCACCGAGAAATATGGGATATGTATAAATAGAACATTTCTAGATGTGCAGGTTTATAATGTTTGTGTGTTTCTCTTGCAGCGGACATCATATCCACAGTCGAGTTTAACCACACAGGGGAGCTGCTAGCCACAGGAGACAAGGGTGGGCGTGTCGTCATTTTCCAGCAGGAAATAGAGGTACAGCTGCAACTTTGTTTTATTCCCACACAATATTCATTTTGGAGTGTCACCCCCTGAACTCAATAACTCTATTAGAAACAGGATTATTCTGGAAACAGCTTTGTATCAAGGATTAATAGAGGAGTGAGGGCGAATTGTGTAGGCCGACCCAGAAGTAAGCATTGCAAGGGGTTTCTAAACTAAAAGCAATGGGACCTTTTCATTGAGTTATTGCAGATAATGTGCAAACACACCTTTTTTATGATACTTGCACATTCATTTCAGCAGGGTAATCTCCACATAGCGACACCCCTTCTATAATAGTTCAAATGTAAATCAATCGCCATAGGTAAAAAGCTAAGATTAGGCCTACATCACGGTCACATGACAGCCACTAAGCTAAAGTCGGACGCCATGTTCGGTGTGATGACGTTGAATAGTCTAATTCTGTCACTTGTAAGCACACCCCCTTTTTTGGAAACGTTAAAGCTCCAGAGTGTGGTATTTACTGATGGTTTTTATGTCGGAGAACAAAACATGAAGTCTCATAAGCTTGATATAACCACAGATCTTATTTAAGGCAAAAAGTACTAAAATGCTTACTCATTTCCAGGTTTAGGACTCAATCAATACCCACTATTAGGTTTTACATTTAAACTTGTATTATGCTTTACGTCTAAGTAGCAGTCACTTCTCAATTAAAAGACAGACAAGTATTTTTGAATGAAACTAATCAAATGTATGAAAAGTAATGCTCATCACTGGCTTGTTCTTTTCTAACGTCTGTTCTTTTTCTTTATCCTTTTCTGATATTTTGCTCTGTTGCCGGGCAGAATAAGAATCTGCCTCAGTTCCGGAGCGAATACAACGTTTACAGCACTTTCCAGAGCCATGAGCCCGAGTTTGACTACTTGAAGAGTTTGGAGATAGAGGAGAAGATCAACAAGATCCGCTGGCTTCCTCAGAAGAATGCTGCTCAGTTCCTGCTGTCGACTAACGGTGAGTCGAGTCATTTTAAAAGCATCGGTTACTTTAAAATGAATACAAAAAAGGTGGCATAGGAACCATTTATAACCCAAAAAACGGCTCCTCTCACTCATCACAGTCCAATGTGAGCTATAACTGGAATAAAAAAAATATAGAAAGCTTAAAAGCAATTTTCTCTTAAGTTTTCTGACTCAAACACAACATCCAACCCTTTATAAAACATGTGGCTGTCGAACAGCTACTTAAAGAGTGACTAAAAAAAGAATGCAAAGAGGCAAATAAACTACACTCCCTAGAGATTTAAGCATGTCATACATATTTACCCTTACATTATAAACCTTTTTGAAATGCAACCAAAGTATGATCATAATTCATGTAGTTTTCATAGAGTATTTGTCGTTGGTGCTGTTCTTAAAGCGACGCTACAGTAAGAAAAAGTTCCTGCTCCATTCTCAGCTGGAACAAAGTGTTGGCTTTAAACCCATAGGTTACAAAAACCCTCTGCTATCCTTTGGTCTGTCTACTCTCCCGTATCTGTGATGAGTTCAGGCTGGTTATTCTGCTAATGTCTTTCATGTTTGTAAAGCACTTTGAATTGCCTTGTGTTGAAAGGTGCTATATAAATAAACTTGCCTTGCTGCTTTTGTTTTTAGAAATGAGCTTTTTATTTGATTATTAAGTACCTAAGTTTTATTTCTATTTTGAAAAACTGGTTTGCGAGAAATGTAGTCTATGTATGAGCTGAGCACCATGACAAAACGTCTGTAAAACAGGAAAGCTTGATTGTTATTGACGAGGTTATTGTTGTTTTTTCAACAGATAAGACAATCAAGTTGTGGAAAATCAGTGAGCGAGACAAGAGACCAGAGGGCTACAATCTCAAAGAGGAGGATGGACGTTACAAAGACCCCAACTCTATCACGTCACTGCGGGTCAGTTCAGCCAGACACAACCTCAGTGTGACTCTGACAGACCAGCGTTAAAGAGTCTCTACGCTTGACTTGGTATACTGAGAGAGCAGTTCTGTCCAGGCTAGAAGGTTTCTTTCCCGTTAATACACTCAGATTACCTGCCCTGTGCTTATATTGACAGTTTTGGATGATGACACAAACTGCAATGCTTCAGTAGCCCTTAAAACTCCCCTCGTATGGCTACACTTATTCTACAAAAGAGTACGTTTTTCCTGCCCTAACAAAAACGGGTGTGACAAAACTGACCAAACTTGGTTTTTCAACCAGACTAGTTAAATGTGAGTCAATCCCCGTGGTTATTCTAACACAGCCCTGAATGGTCTTAGCAGCCAAAAGAAATGACAACACCTTTTTGGGTGTAACAAAGGTGTGTTTGCTTTAACTGTAACTATAGTTCACGCATCCTCATGCATGATGAACAAGATATAAATGATTTCACCTCTCACCGCTAGTCCCTAAGCTTAGGGACTTATAAAGTATGTCTTCTACAACAAATCAGAAAACGACACTCCTTCCTAGTTTCTGTCTGTCTGTCTGTCTGTCTGTCTCATAAACTCAGGGAAAATGAAGGGGAAAACAAAAGTTTGATCGACAGAAAAATAGCCAACATTATTTATAAAGCTAATTAAATAGCTGTTTCTTATTTCATCTAGCTAACTAAATACATACTACTTGGTGACACACTGACTAGTACTGGCCTCAAAGAGCTTTCAGAGCTTCAAATTCCCTTCCTGTCTTTATAATGAATTTCACCTAATGTCCTGTTTGTCTCCTTCTCAGGTACCCGTTTTAATACCCATGGATCTCATGGTGGAGGCCAGTCCGCGGAGGGTGTTCGCCAACGCTCACACCTACCATATCAACTCCATCTCGGTCAACAGTGACGAGGAGACCTACCTGTCTGCAGACGACCTCCGCATCAACCTCTGGAACCTGGAGATCACCGACCGCAGCTTCAGTATCCTTTCACACACGTGTGCCCCTTCCTGATCCATGATACGGTTGAATGACTTTGAGATCATCGTGGTTGTATTGTTTTAATCCCCTGACCAAATAACACCACAGGTTTATTCCTTAACCCTTTGCCCTTAAGACATTGTTGACATTAAACCGGCCAACATGGAGGAGCTGACGGAGGTGATCACAGCGGCAGAGTTCCACCCTCATCAGTGTAACACCTTTGTCTACAGCAGCAGCAAAGGAACCATCCGTCTGTGTGACATGCGGGCTTCAGCGCTGTGCGACAAGCAGTCCAAATGTGAGTCCCTAATGTGGTCACTTTAAATCGCTATTCCTCGACATGTGGCTTAAATACCTTGAGTCATTAAGTTAGCATCCTGATTGAACTACACTTTGTCTCCTGATTTGCCCTTTAAAGAGTAGTGGGGGTTTACTTACTTACAAACCAGTGCACCAGCAGAGAGGTATACAACTCATTGACACAAAGTATTGCTTGTTTACATTTACAGGTTGTCATTCAAGACTAAAATTAAAATAGGGAACTATGTGCAAGACCGGTGTTGCTCTAGTGACTAATCAGAAGTCTGCAGTCCTAACTCCGTCTGATATTGTCTAAGATTGTTTGGAACTTTGACAAAGATGTTCCGAAACCAACCTTTGGGGAAGTGGAAAACCAAAAAAGAACATTATTTATCTTATGTTAAATATTTATCTGTAAATCTGCAGAGCCCCTGTTGGCTTAAATTCTGTTTGTCAAAGCTCATCAGCCAGAAGCACCATTTTAGAAGCCGTAATAATACAGTTTTATTTTTTCGGGGCATTATTTACCAGTTAGTCAGGCCACAGGAGATTGTGAGAAGACATTCTGCAAAACCTGATTGGGATGACTCTTGTGATGCATGCCACTAAGTAACACTAAAAGCAACTTGCGTTACCCACAGCTCAAACTGATCAGCGTAGTATTGATCACAGACCCTCATCAACGTTCAGACATTGCATTCAACGACAGGAAAAGATCACTAGATGCTCGCATCTAGAGTCTTCTCTCTTAGCTCAGAGGCGATATTCTTCTGGGGATAATACACCTTTTACTATAGTCATGTGTGCAGTTGATGGTTTAAATATTGCTTTTGTTGATCTCCTTATAAGCTCTTCAGATTTTGTTTTCACGCTTGTCTGCACACGCATCCTCCTAATGTCCCTCAGAAACCTGACTCTGCTGCAGTCTGTCTGTATTTCATCTTACTCACTTTTGTATCATGTTCCTCTCCTTTGTCCAGTGTTTGAGGAGCCTGAAGACCCTAGTAATCGCTCCTTCTTCTCCGAGATCATATCCTCAATCTCAGACGTAAAGTTTAGCCACAATGGACGCTACATGATGACCCGAGACTACCTGTCCGTAAAGATCTGGGACCTGAACATGGAGAACAGGCCAGTGGAGACCTACCAGGTGAGGGTGACAAACACATTCACAGTAACGTGTATCTACTCTGTAACTTTGTCTTTTGGTAGTTATATTGTCACCAACAGCTTTACCCAGCAGCTGCATGCATCACGATGGCCACACCTTATTTGAATCCTACCTTGTAATTCCAGGTTGTGGCCACACGGGGGCGCAAAATATATGGTTATGCTTTGCGCTGATGTGTACAGTACTAACAGTGTATCTGTCAGTCTTTAAATTGGTCCTTCACACCTGCCTTTGACTGTTTCAGGTTCATGAGTACCTGAGGAGCAAGCTGTGCTCGCTGTACGAGAACGACTGCATCTTTGACAAGTTTGAATGCTGCTGGAATGGCAATGACAGGTGAGTACATGCAGGAGGGAAAGAAAATGCACATAAAAAAAGTCTATGTTTTAGTTAGCATTTCTTTGTTTACTTTGTTGATGCTGCTTATGCGTGTTTGGAATAGGATTTTATTGAGGGCGCCTTATCTATTACTTATTATCTATATATGATATTTGACTTTGAACAAATTTTGGGCCGTGTGATTCAAATATTGCACAAGCCCATATTGTGATTTCTATTCATTGTGCAGCTGGTTACCGATGCATTTATTTTAAGAAGTACTTTGGTAATGGACATTATTCTAGCATTACTTACGTTAAAAGCTCCCGTACCTTTCTCCTATCACCCCCCGTCAGTGTGGTGATGACCGGCTCATACAACAACTTCTTCCGGATGTTCGACCGCGGCCAGAGGCGGGACGTAACTCTCGAGGCATCCCGAGAAAACAGCAAGCCCATGCAGGTCCTAAAGCCCCGCAAAGTGTGTGCGGGCGGCAAGCGCAAGAAGGACGAAATCAGCGTGGACAGTTTGGACTTCAACAAGAAGATCCTCCACACCGCCTGGCACCCCCAGGACAACATCATCGCCGTGGCGACGACCAACAACCTCTACATATTCCAGGACAAAGTGAACTAACGCCGGGGTGAGTTTACGTGAGATCTGGCGCGGGGGGACGTCCCGTTGCATCACCCGCAGCCTCGCAAGCCTCACCCAGGGGTGATCGGCGGTAACGCCCGACAACCAGCATCCCTGTCCGTCACTACTGGGTGACCAGACTTTGCCACTTTGTTCTAGATGTGGACAGAGGAAGCCTCGCTCTTGCCCATCATCAGCCTGTCTGTGGCAGAGTAACACCCGCCTTGATGTTTAAGTGATGTTGTGCCAATTTTATTTTTTTTCCTTTTCGGTATGGCTTTATTTTGTTTGCCAGCCCACCTGCCCTTCTTCCCCCGGGGTAACATGGGTACACAAGTTTAATTTCCTTAAAAATTCTGAATACACTTATTTTTATAACTTTCCCCCGCCAACGGCTCCATGGTTGAAAACAAACACTTATCTAGTATGTCCCCTTATTGTCCTGTGCCATTGTAGTGTTTATTTTTCTAAGAAACATTTGCCAGTCTTTTTTTTTTTTTGTGTTCATGCACATTTTTTTAATTACACCGTTAGACTGTCATACTATTCTTCACAAACCTGGTTCATTCAACCATACATACTCAACAGTCACAGACGAATGCTCACAGTTTTCTCTCCACACTTGCCGCTCGTACATGCAAGGACGGCATCACCTCAGTGTTGGCCTCCAGGAGTTTGAGGATCGTTTCACAGATTTAAGGCACGGCCCAGTTGCTGTGCCTCAGGCTAAAATAGGTCCAGACTACAAAATAGGTTTTCTTTCTTTTGATTGGCTCTGTCCTTTGTTCATCTGTTCCTCTTCCTCCTTTGTTTGTGTTGGACAAGGTATAAGAGATAGCCTATTAATAAATAATTATTATGACTGTCATATTTATATTAAAAAAAAGTTCAAATGTCACCAGATTTGTTCCGTCCTATTTTGTGAAATGGAGCTGGACCTTACACATCTTTTGGAGTGATCTTTAAGTATTGTCTTCCCGTGGTGTACCACAGCTCCGAAGCAGTACTTCACAACAGGGAAAAACCTTTTTTTGATTTGACACTGGACTCTTGCTGCACCAACTTAAGTACTTGGATGTGTTGTCGGTTTAAAAGAAAACATTATTTGAGGCATTACGTCACTTAAAGTGTTTGTTTAAAACTACTGCAGATATTATTACTGCTACTGTAATGTGATGGTACAATAAGCTGCACTTGAGCTTGCAGCTGTTGATGTCTCCACACGTATTTAAAATGTGGACAGTTCAATTAAATTGATGCCTCTAGTAATGTATAACTACAGTTTTAATCTATGACGGTGAAGATAATAAAGGAACTACTTTTTGCACCCTTGTGATTGCCTGATTGTTGATGAGATCTCATCAGTGCTGTGTTCTACTTTTTAAATGTGTTATCCATGTTGTTTTTAAGGTTATACATCATTATAAGGTATCATAGTTCTATGTTTACAGTACATTACAAACAAAGAAAAGATCATTTCACTGATAAGAACTCTTTCTGCTATGTAGTGATTCTCCATTTTTGTATCTGCTGGTTTTAATGTCAAATTGGGAGCACCTGGCATTCGAGGTGTCCCTGATCTGAGTGATAGACATAACACAATCACACCACCATTGAAGATGTACTGCAATCAGCTGATGTAGTGTCTAGATTGGCATGCGTTTGGTACGTGGGTGCACACCACCACCTGCACGGGAACACATCTATCACCGCCTGTCGTGTTTCAATGTGTTCTTCCGCTCAGTTATGGATACTTATAGCTCATGCATGCCGTGTATCGGGTGTGTTTTTCCTGCTCGTTATGTAATTCCACTCCCCTCTCCCTCTTTTGTTATAAGCGGGACAGCGTGACGTCATCACCCAGCTCCGCGAAGGTCTGAGCGGCTCGCGCGGCTACTGCTGCCTCCAGACCAGCGCACGGGCGACAAAACAAACAGCGGCGGTGCCTTAGCTTAGCTAGCCGCGCTCTGAAAAACGGAATAGACCACTTGGTTTAATTATACTATCGCATGTGTGAGTGTGCGCAGATAAGGTAGTGCATGTTGAAGCACTGAAGTGAACCTTTTTATGAATCTCGCCCTGCTCGCTAGGCACCATGTCAGACGCTGCTAACGCTACTTCTACAGACAACAACGGAGACTCCGGGCTAAACGGTGAGCACAATGTTACCATATTTACTGGACTCTAACCGCCTGTCAGTGTGTTTTCTCTTCATAGCACGATTCAATGTAAACTACAGTGTGTTTTTAATGCGTTTGTTGAGAGGTTTTAATCGTAAAAGATAGTTTATTCTGCTCGTTTATATTTTTTCTTCGAGCTACATTGAAGGGGAGACGTGGGAACGCAATGTTCAGTTTATTGACAGTGGGGGAACCAATAGCGTGAAGACACGCTTGACTGATGTGTTAGTGAGCCAATCAGCGACTCACTCGGAAGGCTCGAGGCGGGTTTAAGCTTTGTCAACAAGGCGAGATGGAAGAAGTCAGAACAGGCAATAATGGGGAAGGGCATACATTTTACACAGTTCAGTCAGTAATATCTTTTGAAGCAACATAAACCAGCGCGAACATTACCACTTCATACTTTTTATTTGAAAAAACGAAGTAATATGGGATTTCTTAACCAATTTCTACATCGATTCCATTTGGCAAATACAATATGTCACAATGAGTTCACTATCTTTTACAAGTGTGTGGAAAAGTCTCACCTGAACAGACCAGTTGTTGGGATCAGCTACATGCAAGAACTAGGCTTGCATAAGCCATTAGAGACGTAAACAAAGGCATGTTTATGAGCCTGTTGCACTGACTCAGGGGCTTAACGTTGCTTACGGAGAGCTGCCATGGTTAAAGTTTTACCACACTATGGGGGTCGTGACTTGGCATGCTATTTATGGTCTCAGTGACAAGCGGACAGACGTTTTGGACGTGAGGAAAGGAAGGGAAAGTGTTACAGCACACTGCACTGTGGGAACATGGAGGCTGGTTGACTCAAAGCCACAGTCTCCTGGGCAGAAATCAAAGTTTTCCAGCCACTTTATTTATTTCAAGAGACACATACGTTATTATTTTCATAGGGTTGGATAGCCAGTGATGGAAAGTTATTGTTGGAAGTGTACGAGTTTGGAAAGTTTTGTATATTTTTCCTGTTGCATACTTTTTTAGAAGACTTCAACTTTAGTTCTACGTAATTTGTCTGCCTTTTATGCCAGTAAAGGAAAAAACCTGCACGTATTTCAAAAGGTTCAGACATATTTATTTTTGTCTGTGGCCCCATAATCCCTTGCTATCACAACATTTACCCTGCACTACTTTTTATTAGCTAACTTTGATAAACGTCTGACTGAGACAGGATAACATATGAAATCAGAATGCTAAAAATGGACAAAATGCACACCAAATTAACGATTATATTTTTCATTTAATTACTGTTAAAATGTCTAGATATTTTTGTAATAATGAAATTACAGTGAATTGTTTTTGGCATGGATGTAGTAAAGATCTGACACCATGTCTAGAATATTATGAAGTATAAAATCCACATCACATTTTTTGAGAGGCATTGATGCACTAGATATGAGACTGGAACAGAGCATGCTGAGACCCTTCTTTAGGGACAATAAGGCCTTCAGTGGTCAGATTCAGAGGCCAGTCGTGTGCTCTGCTATCTGAGACTTATGTTATTTTAGGCGTTTCCTGGGGATCTCATATCAAAGTCATTTTTATCTAATTCCTGGGATCTTCAGGAATCCTCGGACCCTCCACCCTCCTGTCCGAGCCTCAGAATCAGTAAATCAAAGAGGTCTCATCACGTCTGCCCCCTTTAAACCCGGCCAACAGCTGACGGCTGCTCTCTAACCAGAATATTCTGAAGCTTTTACTAATGGCCGTGTGGTTTTAGTCCACGGAGCGCGGACAATGGGCTGTCGCCAGCAGCTTGGCTCACTGTCCGATGTGTAATCCGCAGGCTGAGAGCAAGTGCTGAGTCGGGGTCAGTTCCAGGGGGGAGGGTTGCACATTTGGGTAGTGGGTATATCTGGCTTTATGCCTGAAATGTGAAATTTAGTCCACTGAAACCTCCTGTTAACACAGTACAGTTACATGGTCATCTGACAGAAGGCCTTCCTCTTTATTTTAGGGAGGAAATCAGAATCAGAGTCCCTTATTTATCCTCATGGAAGTTTGGTTTCATTTGAGAATGAAATCAAACACAAAATAAATTAAATGTAAAAAAGAATGGAAATATTTCAATAAATGTAAAAATATCTAAGAAACAGAGAAAATAATATTTGAATAAACATGAGAAGGTAAGGAACATGTCCAATAGTTATAGAAACATAAGAAATTAAAGGGAAAATGTGCAATTAAAAGCAAAATAGGATAAAATATTTATATAAATAAGAAGTTAAAGCAAAATTTAGCAATAAAAAAATGGAATACAAATTTCGCAATAAAAAGTTCTGAGACACTTTATATATCTTAGGATATATAAACATGAGGGGTTAAACATAAGGGGTTAAAGTGAAATGTTAAATAAAATGTAAGAAAGATATTTCTAAACAAATAAAAAGGGAAAGTAGAAATGTGCACATAGGAGGAGAAAGTGCTTTTAAAGGCTGCATAAAAAAGGAATATTAGGGAAGTTTTCCCTCTTTCCAAATTCTTGGCCTGGTTAACCCTCCTCAAATGCCCTCCATGCTGGAGCTCACGTACCAACAGGCCTGGCGTCATATATCACAGTCGAGGTCTACAACACTCCATAGCACATTCAGTACAGGCAGGCATCTTCATCACACAGCAGTTGAAAGACCCTTACTGTTGATCTCGTGTCACTGACAGGATCAGGACGTCTGCCTCGTTGTCTGTTCTCAGATTAGGACCAGGTAATCATTTTTGACACATTTTGCCTCTTTCTGATCCCCCTATTTCTCTTTGGCTTCTGAGACTTACTTTAGCACTTCTGACTGTAACACCACTGTTAAAAAATGAGCAATGCTATGTCCAATACTTTACTGCTACTCCACTTACTTTGATATGTTTTTGATTCTGAAAAGAGCAAGTGCTGACCACAGCGAGATATTGTGACATGTCATGGAAGGTGCCATTATATCATTTATTATGTTTCCTAATCCATTTAGGTGTGTTAGTGTTTTCTCCTTAGTGTGTGGTGGCTCACTAGGACACTCAAAATATCTAAAAATAGCCACCATTAATCTGGTTACTCCTTTGTTTTCCCTGTTATGGAACATCAAACGTCTGCAGTGAGAAACTCTCTCATGGTTCTGTCTATGTCTTCTCTCTCTGATATATCAAGAGGCCGATGTAGGTAAAGAATAAATAAATTACAGACCCCGGGGATGGTTTTCACGGAGAGAATAATGTGGTATATTTCTGAGAAAATCAAATGCAGGATGTTTTAACACTATTGTATATAGGAC
Organism: Eleginops maclovinus; assembly: GCF_036324505.1. Lineage (NCBI taxonomy): Eukaryota > Metazoa > Chordata > Actinopteri > Perciformes > Eleginopidae > Eleginops > Eleginops maclovinus. The sequence goes on from NC_086356.1 coordinate 5,125,009, forward strand.
TCCATCATCTCGGTAATATTTTTTTTCTCCTTTTGCTAAATTGGCCCTACGACAACATTGTAGAAATGTGTTAGTCTGTGGTAATTAAGAAAAATAAGACTAATGCTTTGACTCGAAATACCAAACCGATCTGCATTGTAGCATCCCCTCTGTTTCAGCCCTGCTCCAGAAGTGCTGATTCTGTGTCTGTAGCTTTAAGTGCTAATGAGCTGCTCCTGGCCACGCCCCCCTTCGAGATGATTGGTTTAAAAAGACACAATGGTGCTCTAGGAGGAGATCGGGTGATGAGGTGGGCGGGTGCTATATTGGTTGGTTATTAGCTAAGGTTGCACAACCCAAAATAAAAATGGCAACACAAAGTGGAATCCGATCAGCTCATTTTCAGACAGCTTTTCATATTTGTGGAAAATGTTACAAATCTCTTAACGCAGAGGAGACACATTTATGTAAAGACATGAAAAAGTGGATTTTGCACAATTGGTGACCAATAATACTTAAATGTAACAACCACTAATGAAACTGATATTTTTTCATCGCGTATATGATCCACATTAGAGGCTAGAAGCATAAATGGCAGTGTTGACCCCTGCTGTAGTGGCACAGACAAGCTATTATCATGGGATTGTAGCCAACAGTGTGGAAAGAACCGTTGCTTCAACTTGCACTCTTGTGATTTGTGGCTGGAGTCAGTAAATATCCGGCTCCTTGGGGCTTATCAGATGCTCAGAGCAGGAAATTGGCTTATTCGTTTATTGACACGACTTCACACCAGATCCTTCTCATGATCCGACCCTGACACTTGTATCCGCACATGTTTATATGGAAAAACAGCTTGAAGTAATATGCTATTTTATGATATCTAATGTTTATTTATTTATAAGCACTCATGCAGTCTAGCAGTTCATTTCATTTTCAGTTGAAGCAATCATTTTGAGTGATTTTTGGCTGAACGATGCTTTCAACCAGCATTTTGATAAGCCTGTTTGTCTGTTATGAGGAAAGTTTATTCATAAGCAAGACATGCGCAGCGCTGACAGAGGTTTGTCTGTTTGTTCCCACAGGGTCCTGGGTGGAGTTGGAGATGAACAGAGGCTCGGCAGGGGCCACCCAGCCGTCGTCCCCAGGCGCCACGACTCCCAGCCTGCTGCCACTCCCCGAGGTGGAGGAAGAGGAGGCCATGGTGGGTGGGCTGGAGCACGTCCCATCCTCGTCCTCCATCCACAACGGAGACATGGAGAAGATCCTGCTGGACGCCCAGCACGAGTCCAGCCGCAGCAACTCCTCCTGCGACAGGTAGAGGGGAACCATCCCGACTTTACACCGCATTGGACTCAATACATTGTTTGGATAGGCTAAAGGGCGGGACAGCTAACCAATCAGAGCAGACTGGTGCTCTGGTTTCAGACAGAGGGTGAAAAGAGGTGCTGCAGCACAGGCAGTATGAGAAAAATAAAGAGCTTTTCGAGCATTAAAGCATAGAGACATGTCCCAGTAGAGACACAAAATACTGATATGACCTGAATGTGAGCATAACAGGGTCTCTTTTACCATTACTGGCACAAAATCCCGACTTCAATAAACTTCCCTGAACTTGAATCTGAATCAGACTGCATAAGTAAGACGGTAGAAAAAAGCTACTTATGTTTATTTACAAGTCAATATAGTATTATATTCTTTATTGAACTGCTCTGAAAAGCAGGCTTAACTCCTTCCCTATTTTCTTGTTATTGAATGCAAACGTAGCGCACAGGAATTTGCTCATGCTTGAGGAATTTGAAGAAAGTCATGAGTTGTGCGGTTATACAACGCTATGTTGATAGTGGTGGAAGATGTAGGACACGTGGTGGAGCTGCTTCCTGCTCCTCATGACTCGTTCACAAGTCACATCTGATCTTAAAGCCAAAACACAATGACTTCCACGCTGTAGGCTGAGGTCATTATTCCCCTTGATCTGACATAAAAAAAGTTCCCTTTTTTCTTTTGAACTACAGCGAGAAACAGCCATATGTCCGTTCATCTATCCCTGTGAAAAGTGCAGTGGTGGAAGAAGTACTTCAGACTTATTAAACTATATTTATACTTTACTTACTCTTCTATTTGTAGAAATTCTGTCCTTCAATTAACATTCCGGCATTGAAACTCTATTTTTGTGTTCCAAAAGTAAAGTAGTAGCAGGACTTAAACATAAGGGTCTACTTCAGACACTGTAATGAATAAATTGGGATTATTGATGTATTAATGTGTCTATCACAGCTGCTAAAGGTTATGCTAATTGTAACTACTTTATATTCTGCTGCAGGATATTTGAACATAAAATTACATGTAAATTTAATTTCTTTATGTGTATTCTGTATTTTCTCATAAGTTAAATCTGTAACTAAAGCTATGAAATGAATGTAGAGGAGAAGGGACAATATTAGCTTCCAAAATGTAAGTGTCAAGTGGCATAAATTACAAAAAAGAGGTACTTCCTCTCCTGGAAAATTGAAACAGAGAGGCATATGATATTGGTCAATTTAAAATCCCTTGACTTTCATTAATATTCCAGTTGTAAATCATCCAATCAATCAATGGGCTTCTCTTTCGCAGAGTCAGCTTTGACTCGGCCATTACAGCTGCTCAAGAGTTGATTCACCTTCTGGAAATAAAAATCAGGTCGCCTTATAGCAGCGGCCTCCCATTTTACAAGGCAGGTTAGAAAGACCTGACCCTTTAACCCCCCCACCACATCCCAGCGCTTGTGTGTTATGTTCCTGTGATAAAAATGGCTTATCAGAGCGGCGGTCAGCTGTCAGTGAGTCACCTGAGGGTGTTTGTGAGGAGGACGCTGCAGCGCTGTGTCAACACGCTGCTCTGGAACAAGCTGCGACACAAACATCAGCGTGGCACTATTTCAACACAACAGGGTGTCACATTACACTGATTTAATTAGGGAAACGTCCTGCCGTGACACACGATCACCGGAGAGTACAGGAGCGGCAGGACTTTAATGCTGTGTCAAACTTTACACACTGTTCTAATCGGGGTGCTGGGATGTCAAGCTCTCCTGCACAGAATCTTTAATGAGTCAAACTGAAGACATAAAGGAAAATATAATACAACATCACTATGATAACTTAAGCATGAGTCTGATAAAGCAGGCTCTTGATATGTTCCATTTTATCATCTGAATGTTATCTATTTTTCTGTATTGAGAGGTGACTACACTAAGAGTCATTGGTATAAACTACATTGACAAAAGTCACGTCCCTGTCACTTAAAGGGGCCCTATAATGCTCATTTTCAAGTTCATATGTGTGTTTTGTACCTTTCACTGTGGTTATTAAGGTTTAACTTCTTATGTAATTTATAAATACTTGTGTCTGTTCTTCAGTTTGTTGGATTCATCATATTTAAAGTGCCACAAGACCAAATTTCCCCGCCCTAAACAAAGTATTCTGGTTCTGATTCACCCCCACCTCAAGGAATCCTGAGCTCTCTTTGAACGGTTTCTCTGATTTGTTGTTTTTTTTCTCAGCCCCCCGCGGCCCCCCAGTCCCCAGGATGACGGACAGATCATCTTTGACGTCGACGTGAGCGGCAGAAGAGACAGCCTAGTAAGAGCTCCTTTCCCTTCCTCAGGTTGTTCCATCCGTCTGTTGTCATGGCAACATCAACCACCTGCCCCTAAAGTGCACAAGCTGTCTGCCTTGAGTTTCCATGGCGATGGCTGCCGCGCCCAATGTGGATTCCTGCCTTCTTTTGCCTTTGGTGTCACCGTTAGTGGACTCAAAACACGCATAAATATACTGTGTGTGTGTGTGTGTGTGTGTGTGTGTGTGTGTCTTCAGTCAGAAGAGGACACCCTGGAAAAGGAGAGGGACATGGACATCCTGATGAAGGACGCAGACTGGGTCGCTGATTGGTCCAGTCGACCAGAAAACATTCCCCCCAAGTAAGTAACGTGCTGTTTCCATGGCAACTGAACACACACAGCTGCCTGTTTGTCCAGAGGAGGCGGTTAGTCGTTACAGCGATTAAGACGGTCTAAAGCACAGATTAAAAAAAAAAGCAGCTGCCAGAGACTGAGTGTAAAGCTCTGACGGCGTGTGAAGAGCTGATGGTTGATAGATTGTCAAAGTTTAGCACTTCCTCTGAGCTGTGTGTAAAGCCACCTGTGGTGTTTGCAGGGAGTTTCATTTCCGTCACCCCCGGCGCTCCGTAACACTCAGCATGAGGAAGACCGGCGCCATGAAGAAAGGAGGAATCTTTTCCGCAGACTTCCTGAAAGTCTTCATCCCCTCGCTGCTACTATCACACATCCTCGCTCTGGGGCTGGGGTAAGAGACGCACATCTCCTTTGCCCCCCATTTTCAGTGGTCTAAAACCCCAGCAGGGGGAGCTATTTAGCTGTGTGTGAAGTGTCAGAGCAGCTGCTGGCTCAGAGGCTGCACACCTGCTGTCTCATAGCGAGCTCAGATACTCCCATGAGCCCTTCCTGCTCCAGATAACACGTGTTATAATAACCCCCAGACTCCTGAATCAGATAATGTCACAGCAGGGATGGCTCCGGGCTGCGGGCTCTCCTCTTACGAGAGGCTGAGAGTCATCAACTAACCCGTCGTCCTCACATAGTCTCTGTTGGCCAATCTGACAGCTGTGGTGCTTCTCTGTTTGCTTATGATAATGGCTATATATTATAATCCTCCTTCATATACGGGACTCTGATTTACCTGTGCTTTGGTGTTCCTAGTTTTGCACCAAACTGGTGTTACAAACGCACCTTATGTGATCTAGATAAAGTAGTATCCTGGGCCTTGTAAAGACTAAACATTAAATGAATAATAATTAGTTAAATGTCTAAGAAATGAGTTAAGGGTTGCACTCTTTAAAAAATGACGTAAAGGTTATAATAAAAAGTTGATAATTATATATAATTTCCCTTTGGAGAAATACTGATTAGATTGAATGGGTATCATCTGTATAAATGCTGTGTTTTATATTGTATGTATAATTATAGTCAACTTGTTTTTTATATGAGTTATATTTTTGTTTATTCTATATTTATGTTTATTTCTTCTTCATGTGTTTATTGTGGGCACTAAAAGTCAATGTCCTCGTACGGAAATGGCAATAAACTTTACCCTGATGATGACAAATCAATCTCAATAGCTTTAAATTGTAAGCCTCATTGAATGAATACGTGAACAAATACTGATACTAAGCTATCTTTGGCTCTTTACTTGCTGTAACACATATACATTTCCCCTCTGTAGGACGATTAACGGTATTCTGATTCTGATAGACAGCCTCTAACCTGCTCCCCCTCTGTGTGCCCCCCTTTCTCCTCAGGGTCTACATCGGGAAGAGGCTGATCACGCCCCCCGCCAGCTCCTTCTGAGCGTGGGACCAAAGTTTAGTGCCTGAGGAGCGGCCACGAGTTATTTCAGAAAGTTTTGCTGTCGTGAGAAGAACATCCCGCTTCTTCTCACCTCTGTCCCGCCTGCTCCCCCCCCCTCCCCCCTTCCTCCTCGTCCCTGAGATATGACATGTTCTCAGGAGAAATGCATCTGCCTTTCCCCGTCCCTCCCTACCCTTATGTTCTCTTACTATCTGTAGGTACCCCCCCTTTTCCCATGCCTTCACTAATTTGTGTAAGCTTTTCTTAAAAAAAACTCCCCTTTTCCCTGGTTTATAAAGGACGGCTCTTCAGGGAGGGTCGCAGCATCAAACCATGTGACCACAGATTGTGCCACCACCTCCATGAGTCTCCCGACACTCATTCTCAACAGGGCGAGCTAAAAAATGCCTTTTTGAAAGTAGCCATTTTGCTCTTTTCCTTCTGTAGGTTACATCACATTTTTGTTTTGCTTTTTGTACTTTTCCTACAACAGGTGGTTTCATGACAAGGTGTACTGATGACAGGAGTTACCACAGTGGCCATGCTAAACCACAAGCGCTCATGAATTGCACTGGGGAAGTCTAGATGAGAGAGATTTATGTGACCTTTTTTTTTTTCGTTTATGGAAACTAGAAAGGATCTGCAGCTGGATAAGTGGATAACAGGGTGTAGATGTGCAGAGACTGGCAGTATTTTGTTGCCGGGTAGTTTTTCTTCCAGGGAGCTTCCTGGTTTGTCTGCAACATATCGTAGAGCTAATCTGGTCCACTTCCTGTTAGTCCAGATGGGGACGGATATAGCATACCATGGCAATTCTTTAATATTTTGGTGGATTTTTAAGTAATCAAAAAGGAATCGGTACCAAAATAGCTCAAAATGTGGATTTGAATGGAAACCTGCTTTATTGACAATTATTGTAGTAATCTTTGAGTTTTTCCAAGTAAGAAAAGTCAAATATGAATTAATTGACTTCTAAGATATTGGTATAGGTCAGGAGGATTGTTGTCTAATGCCGCTGTCAGCCCTCATTTCTAACTGCAACGTGTTTCCACAGCAGTGCTTCATCACTTTGAAGTAGACAGGAGCTTATTCCAGGGTTTTGATTGGCTGCAGAGGTTCAGAAACTCCTAATGGCCTGAGGGGAGGTTAGTTCTGACTGGCTCTACTTTATGTGTCAACACAAGCACTTAGGTTTGATATCTGCAGTATCCACCCACAGCCAGGCTTGGGTCAAATCATAATTCATTTAGATCATCTGATCCAATCAAATGCAGAGGATTTCTGGATGACATACAAGGGTGTATTTTTAAGTAAATAATTCCTAGAGGTCTGGTATTTCAGGAACTCTTTTTGGCGCTTCCTTCTTCTTCTCTCTTCTTCCTCTTCTTCCTCTTCCCCTTCTCCTTCTACGTTTGTTGTATAGGGTTGAGACTTATAGGATGACGTAATGAGATTTAAAGGTGAGAATTAAACTTTTCACAGATATGAATTTATAATTGCTGCATTTCAGTGTTACATTTCACAGAGCCAGAAAAAAAGACGAGAAGAAAATAAATACCCTTGTACATCACAACGATAGGAAGGTTTTGCGTTTGGATTTATTTTTAAAAACACTACTTTTTATTGCATAAACTATCTGACCCAGCAGGTGGACTCAGGACGCTTTACCTTTTTAGTTTTTCAATAATATTGAGCGGGGTTTTGAACCCCTTTTCAGCCACAAAGGTACTGATGCTACACACACTTCTCTGCCTGTGTCTGATAGCAGTGTTTCCGGATTGTTCCTTTGTGTTGAGTTGTCTTGTTTTTAAGATGTTTTCTCAGAAAGATTGTGAACGCACAGAGCGGGAGAGTGGAAACAGAAGCCCCCTGTTGTTGGCTGCGGGGCGTAATGTGAAAAGGAAAAGAAAAGGTGTGGAGAGAGACTTCCCTCAGAAGGAGACGCTCTATTAGTAGTGATTATTGTTATGATGCATTTGCTTTGATTTTCTTTTTCCCACCACATTGGAATAATTAACAAACATTTTGTCATTAAAGATGACCTGAATGAAGGAGTGTGACTTTTACTGAGGGTGGTTTTAACCATGTGTCTAAATCAGTGTTCAAAAAGCTGTTTATTGTTCTCATACTGCCTGTGCTGCAGCACCTCTTTTCACCCTCTGTCAGAAACCAGAGCCCAGACTGCTCTGATTGGTTAGCTGGCCGGCTCTGTTGTGATTGGTCAACCATTTAGGGATGTCCAGCCCCTCATCTTCAATGTGTTGGAGCGCGAGTGTTACACAGTGTTGTCACTTTGTACAGAATACTTTTTATATAGTCATTTTTCTAATATTCCTTCCTGTTTTTATAATTACAGTTTTGAACAAAAGCCCAAAGATCAATGTCCAAAAAATGGTTTGTGATCCTGAAAATACATTTCAAATCGCAGGCAAAATAATATCTATAATATTCAATTTACTTCAATATAAAACCACCAAATCTATCTCCTCAATAATGCCACATGAGTTCTTAAAGTGAACATTTCACATTTTAATATTTAAAACAGTTTAAGTGAAAAGTCCTTGGTTTTTTTTTAATCTCCGAAGACATTTCCAAACTTTTCCTAAATTCCTAAAGTCTTCCTGCCGCTTAGCTACGGTTAGAAGAAGCTGCATTCATTTAGGTTGAAATCTGTGCTAGTAATGCATTTTTTCAGCTCTTATAGGGGCCAATGTGTCCAGAGAAGAGCCCTTGCCCTTGTCTGTTATTATGAGAGTGTCCTCACTACCCCTGCTGTAACAAACCTGTTGGTTCAAAGTCCCTGCTGTCAAATACAAAAGTCAAGTTGTTCTTCGCAGAACCCTCAGCTGTCAGACCTCTGACCTTGTCCTGGATGTTTGAGCTGCTTGAAACCAGAAGCTCATCAACTTTCAGGAAGACACCGTGTCAGCGCTGACTCTAAAGGGAGAAACAGATAGGAGTGCTAGAGAGAAAGCTAGTGGGTGCAGCAGAAAAACATCTAAACAATCCCTTTTACTATTTGAAGCCGGCCAATGGGCCACACACAGCGTCTCTCTCTTACAGGAGACAGCAGTAAATCTTCTGGAGAAGCACTGCACTCCAGTGGCAGACCCTCTGCAGTGCTGACGGTCACTGGGAGCTTCTCTTCTTTCCACGCAACAAGCAAGCTCTCTTATATTCACTACTAGAGGCCTCAATTTGGCTGAAAATATGATAAGTCTGAATGTATTTTGAAAGAATCACAAAACTTTACTTAAATATATTTCACGGACCCTTATCACACGCCTAATGTGGATGTAATTAGTTTAGACTGTAGATTAGAATTTTTAAGCTATTGAATTGTCTTTGTTGCAAAAAGGACACAGCATGAACACTGTTCTTGCCTCCTGAAAGCCAAAGTGCAGCCATGTGACAAAGGTATTCAGGTAATGTACTTTTCCCTTTAAAAGCTTCAATTCTACTTTCATCACCTCTCATTCACTCAATGGTTTCACTGGGATTTGTTGGTACTGAAGGATATTAAAGCTTCCCCACTTGTAACAAAACTCCTCCATACTTTCACCTCTGGTAAGACCCCGTGTAAAACTCTCCCTCTCTTAATGAATAATTATAGAATTTTCTCGCTGAAGTCCAACGTGGATTTATGGAAATGGGGCATTGTGCATTTTGTGTCCCTGTGCTTTCATTTCTGAATGAAATGCTCCACATTTAAGAGAGACAGGGTGCACATCCTGTATGTTTATCAAAGGAATGGTTTGATATTTCAGGTGGGAACATTGATACCACCATTGTTTTGCTAAATGTGAAACTAGCGATGAGACAGTTAGCTTAAATTAGCTTAGCTTTGCGTGACAGCTGGGAGCAGGAGAAAATTGAGTGCTTATCTAAAGGTGACAACAGCGGCCTAACAGAACATTGAATGATCACTTATAAACATGACCTTGGTTGCTTAACCCCCACTGCTAGTCAATACCCTACCGATTTTAAATTAGCCCATAAATAAACAATAAATTACACAACATGTAAATTAGAACCGGAGAAAGTAAAACAAGCAGCAGCTGAACGGGATAAAAAGCTTAAGAGAAAGGAACACATCATGCAAAATAGGACATGTGAGATGCATGCCATAAAAACACAGCGATGTTAAGCAGCTGATCAGCAGTCAGAACATCATGACACAAAATCAGGTTGCATTCCAGAAGGAGGGTGGAAGAAGGTAGGATGCAAAGACAAAACGCAAAAAAAGAGAAGAATTCAGATTTCAAAGAGACTGACTTTTTGTTTGGTCTATAATAGTTTCCTCCTGCTTCCAGTCTTTATGCTAAACCGGCTGCTGGATTAAGTTAGGATAAATACTTATATCAAACAACAACAAATACATTTTTAAGTAAAAAGAGGAATAAATACAAGAATAAGATAATAATAAAATACTGTAGAAACAAAACAAGACCTAAATAAAACATTTCAATGGAGAAATACAAAGAAATAACTTAATATTATAAAATAATGAAACATATTGTCATGGATTGATTTTCTTTAAACACATCTTATAGTATTTGTCTTTTATTTCATTTTTTCATTTTTACGATTATGAACCGTTTTTCTCGAAAATGAAATATTTTTCCAAATGTCAAACTTTTGTGTATAAGAATAATTCCTAGTGCAAAATCGGTTAAGGAAACTAAAATCAATAATACATAAACAAAGGCATGAAGCTAAAAAAACGAAGATAATTATAATTAATAAGACATTTAAGAAGGCAGAGTATTTAATCAAATGTTTCAGACATTCTAAATTGAAAAGTACAGAATGAGCGAACCCTACCCTGCGAGATTGAACTATGTGACTGTTGAGCCTAAGAAATAAAATAGATTTAATGTCAGAAGTTCACATTATCCCAGAGAAATATGACAATAATGACATGCGTCCTCCTCCAGTCCTCCTCCACCTTCCCTATATGGAACCTCAGGACACCTGTTCCCAGCCAATCCACACACAGCGAGACACTCGGCTCCTCCCACTGCAGCTCATGGCGTTACCATGGGTTACAGGGTGGTGGCCAGCTCCATCTCCATCCCTCTTGTGAGGAAGGACTCTCCTTCCCTCCTCTCCTCCTCGGGATTCAGCACTGCAGCAGCTTTCGCAGCCACATGAATCATCGGAAATCAGGAATAATTCAGATCACTCACGAGACACGCTGCTGAGGATCTGCAAACACAGACAGCTGTAATGATTGTAAAACATCGGCTGTGTTCATGAGTAATTGATAAAGTGGATTATAGAGTCGGCTAACACAAATTACAAACAAATGGAGCCATAAAATATAGAAAAAGCATTTTATAGTCATTCATATTTATTTATACAGCAAAGTCAGATGCATGCAGAGCGTCTTCCTGTTGGCAGGCGGGTTTCCTGTTTGTCTTTCCTCTTTGCACCCACTTCCTTTGGTATGTACAAGGAACAAATGTGGGTTAAGTGCCACTCAAACCACTCCTTGGAGTTAAACATCTGTGGCAAAGGATGATTTAATATTAATATGGGCTTCTTGTTCCTCATCTCATTGCGCTGCCTTGTTGTTAGTCACTGCCGACACGGTGACGTTCAGTGTCTACTATGGGAATGCCATTGGGATTGCAGCTATTTGGTCCTAAACCAAAAATGTGAAGGACTTAACATGATGGTGGCAGTAAAGAACCACCAAAGTTAGCAGGGATCATCCTCTAGGGACAATGAATCCTGTACAAAACTTGCTAGCAATCCATGATACGGTTATAGAGATATGTCAGTCTTACATCAACTGACCGCCTGAAGGACAAACAATATGTATACTATGAATAACTTTAAGGAATCAATTGGATTACCCCGACTCGTCCTCCTGAAAACTGTGTTCATAAACAACAACACTACTTTGTAAATGACATTCATTACATATTTTATCTCAGAATACTTAGTTTTTATGCATCACAAACACAGTTCTGATCAAGTCCATTAAAGTCTGTGTATGGAGGAGGTCGTGTTGGATAGATGGGTCAACGAAACACCGAACCTTCACTCAAGTTGCCACATTTAATCTTCCATACATTAATGAAGTACCTAGGAAAACCTAAATGAAGTCTGTCTAATTTAGGTTTTAAGTATTCCCTTTGGGGTGAAACGTTTTTTGGTATGGATGCCTGACCAATATAACCTTGATTAAGTACATCTGGCAGTGTTCAGGGAGGATAACCAAGAGACGACTGCAGTGATTCTATATCTTTGTATTTCATTAGATCCTTTTCTTCCTTGGTTTTGGTCTCTGTTTTTAAAATAATTCCATCGTCACCATGACATATGCTGATGCATTTGAATCTCTTAAATCTTTGGATGCTGCATAATCAAGCACTTAATAAACTGTCTTTGTTGAGATTGTCATTCTGCTTTTTGCAAACAAGCACTAATCTAATCTAATGATCCCGCCGGAGAGGGCACTCACACTGCGGATCTCACTGCACGTCCTACATGTGTTCCCAATGCAGGACCGCGGCCTTCCTGTCCAGAGACCACACTCTCTCTCTCCCAACTGTTTATCAGGCAGGCTGCCAACTTTCCTCTCTAATGATCCAACACTTGGCACCCCCTGCCCCCCCCCCCCTTGCCCTCCTCTGTCTGTCTCTCTCTTTCTTTTAGCAGGGGACATGTGTTTTGTGTTGTGGAACAATAGCCTCTGGGCGTGGCTGCACCTTCCACATTTTCACTTTTCACACAATCAACCTTTGACATTTGGAAATCAGACTGTCTGTCTCTCTTACAGGGATGACCAGCCCCACACACACACGCACACGCACACGCACACAGACCACTGAGAGAGGAAATGGTAGCGGCAAAGCCATTTGCTGCCCACCACGTTGTTATGGAAACTGAGTGGACATGAACTCTGCTGAAATGTTTCCACGGTGCAGGACAGCTTTTGTGTGTGTGTGTGTGTGTGTGTGTGTGTGTGTGTGTGTGTGTGTGTGTGTGTGTGTGTGTGTGTGTATGTGTGTGTGTGATGGCTGTTTCTATCGGTCATTATTGATCACCATGCAGTACTGATTTATTTATACCTCACAGCCATTAAGCTCTATGGGGTCGACTAAAAATGGAAATATGTCCATAACAAAACATCATTTATTCAGGTACATATTCTTCAAATGACAATCTAAATTCACTGTGAGTTACAGGAGCTGACAAAGTTAAATCTACGTCTTTCAGGATGTTACTAGTTGTCTTGGCCAGGGGTTGATTGTGAGGACCCCTGGGCACAGACATGGAAAAGGCCAAAGCTCCACTCCAACATAAGAACAAGACGTACGGACGTTGAGGTTGTTTTGCGTCTTGTGTTGTTTTTAGGTGTCTCTTTGAAGTCCAAACACATCTCTCTGGGTTTGTGTTGGATTCTATTCATTGTGAGACCCTTTGTGGTTGTTTTGTTTTACCTTTGTAGTCATTTTGATTTGAGTGTGTGGTCATTTTGTGTATTCATTCACCTTTTCGTAGTCATTGAAAGTCTCTTTGTGTCGTTTTGTGCTTGTTTTGCATTTCTTTGTAGTTTTTATGGTCTCTGTTTGTGTCTCAGTAATCCATTCATGTTATTAACCTGTGTAATTTAGGGTATTTAAAGCAAATTAATATAATGATAAGTTATTTACACGTCATATTCATGTTGTTTGTCTCAAGTTTGTGTGATGATAGTTAATGTCCAGCAGTGGCTCAGTCAGTAGGGGCTTGGACTGGAAATCGTAGGGTCGCTGGTTCAAGTCCCCGAACAGACTTGAAATATGGAAGGTGGACTGCTACTTGGAGAGGTCCCAGTTCACCTCCTAGGCCCTGCTGTGGTGCCCTTGAGCAAGGCACCGGACACCTCCAATCCCCACTCCCCATTGCTCCCCGGGCGCTGCACGATAGCTGCCCACTGCTCCTAGTACTAGGATGGGTTAAATGCAGAGGACCTATTTCACTGTGTGTGCTCTTCTGTGTGCATGTATGTGACTAATAAAGAGGGTTTCATCCTCCGATTCTATCTAATGATCTGGCTGGGTTGCATTGAGATGTGCTTACAATGCCTGCTTGATGACTTGAAGGGCGTTACAGTGAGAATGAAGAGCCAGGAGAATGTTGTCAAACTGTTGAAAACATGTGCTTGTGTTCAGAGAGGATAAGCCTCCACCATTCTCTTAATATGTTCTATAAATATAGACTGAGAACTAATACATGAGACTCTAGCAAGATATCATTCTTGACTTCAGGGATGAGCATGTTCCTCTGCATCAAGCCACATCTGGCATTCAGAAAAACGAATTGAGTTACACTAATGTGCATTTCTGGCTTAATGATATAAGTGTATTGATATTTATGTAGCATTCTGAATACTGAACACATCTGCTCTCTGTGTATTGTAGCTGCAGTGTGGTATACTGTGTGCTGGCAGATGTATGGCGTATTCTGTATGGCAGTGTGACACAGGCAGTGTATTACATCAGCCTAGAGTAAACCGTATCATATGAGTTACTACCTAGAGTGAGCAGACCATATGATGCTGAAAAAGTGTTGAGGTTGCAAATCTGAAAACATTCTTCTGAGTCAACGTTTGTACTGCTTGATTTCGCAGGGGTTACAATCTATATAAGAATAAGAGTGGGTAGTGAGTAAATTAAGACTGGTTTTATGCCACTGTTATTTGCTATAGACTTATATTTTAGTATGTTCTCATATTGTATATTAAAAAAGTTCCTTTACCTTTAGAAGTTGCGTTTTAAAATGTAATATTATTTGTAATAGTAGTAAATGTGTATACTCTACACTGGATTAAAACCCTGGTTATTGTAAAAATAGATAAGTGTGTAGACTGTTAACAGATAAACACATGTAAGTGAGACACTTCAAAGCTCAGTCTTATAACCTGAGTGATAAACCTGTCCTTGGTCCCCAGTCCCCAGTTTTTCCTTTCATTATACTTTCATGTCATCACTTCTAAATACATTCTGCTTATGACTCTACACCTGTCCTGTATCATAGCCCATGTGGGCTGTGGGCAGGGTTGTGCTGAAGGGACAGCACCCTGTTGTGTTGGACAGGGTGTGACTCTGTGGCGCTCTCCATGGTGCTGATCACTACAAACTTTCCGCCCTTCTGAGACCCACAGCTGTATGACACTTATACCATGACTCAGCTTTCACACTCCCTGACAGGCAGCAGCTCACTGATGGATTAGATGTGCATAGGACAAGTCTTTACTTTGCACGAGAAAAGGATCTGATCACTTCCGGACGCATGGTGCATGTCTCCACGCAGGCTACAGGTAATTTCTCATCGGGACCTCCTCCTCCTTAGCCAATTGGATCTGTATTTTGACAAAGGCTGACTGGAGGTCTCTCCCTCATATGCTGACTCGCACAGGGTGGACATTGGCTGGAGGCTAGGAGCTAATATAGACTCATGAGTAAGCAAACTGTTTGCTGATCTGTAGCGCATTTCTGATATTACGCAGATTTATTTCTCTCTCCAGAGTGGGAGTGTTTTCACGCAGCAGATCTTTTGTCACTGTGCGACCACCTGCAATTGCAATCCGGCAAAAGGCGGTGGCTGTTCAGCTGAGAAAAAAAAAAAAGGAAAAGCTGATCATCTGTGCAGATTTACACCCCCACAGAAACCTCACCGCCGTCCCCTGCCTCACTTGCAAGACTTGCAATGTCCACCGCCGGGGAAGTACCAGCGTTTTTTAAGAGCATGGGCTCTGACAGCCCCGCCAGGCCCAGGCAGAAATTCTGTGGCATGTTCTGCCCGGTGGAGGGCTCCGCGGACAGCAAGACGCTGGACTTTGACGCTCTCCAGGCGGGCAAGGAGAGGAGTGACGGGCGGGTGATCGACCGGCAGACCGACATCTCCCAGCCCAGGAAGGTGGAGATAAGGGAGAGCACCGGGAAAGAAGCTCTGCAGAACCTGGATGATAAAAGGGTACATGTATATGATATTAAACGCTTATTTTTTTACGTTTTTATGTCCTATTTATTTAATCCACGTTTACATATTTGCGCCATTTTCATGCAAAATCATATGAATGACACTCAATTGAGTTTGCCTGTCAACTTGCCCTGACTACATTTCCCAGAAAGCAGTGTGGTGATGTAATAGAGTTGTAGATGGAGGGGCCTCACCATGCAGGAGCTGCGGGAGGGAGTGGCTCCTGTCATTGGAGGCTTATATTTTATCCCCTCTGCTGCACAACTAGAAATACATAAACTGTGGGCGTGTGTGTTTCTGATCTGCTGAAGTGTCCTTGAGCAACACATCTGCTATGATATGATACAAGTCTGAATGATACAAATCAGCAGAAATGTTTACCTGGTTCTGAATGGGATGCGGGGCTGCTGCATTGTTGTGCTAGTGCATTAAGTTCTCAGGGTGCGGAGGGTGATGGCAGATGTGACTTGCATGACTTGCAGGAAAATGTCAACTTTTCTGCTTCATGATTCAAACTCATCACCTAGGTTTTGCACTTGTGTGGTTAACTGTGGCACTAACAGTATCAATACTTCCTTTACTTAGTATTAAGCACTCAGGATGCTGGTAAAAGCTTTGGGGGGTAGCCTCATGTTACATATTGATTGGGAGCATTAGTCACACAGTGTACCCTTAACCTACTCCCTTTATCTTTCTCTTATATCTGCTGATGTTTTTTGTGTGTAGACGTTTCCCCTGTGGCTCTCTAAGAAAGGAATATACATAAGCAACGCATTTATGTGTTAATAAGAGAGATTACAATGTAAAGATGGGATGTTCAATAGCTATTGTGCTTGGTCATCACATTAGCAGACTGCAGTGGTGGGGAGTACATTGACTCAAGTACATGTGTCATTTACTTGTGATTTTCCGCTAATTTGTACTTTTACTAGATTTAAAAAGGTAAATCTACATGTAATATACTGCAGATTTTAAACTAATAACACAAATAGATAATCAACGGATAAATGATCATAAAAAAGGATTACATCGGGGAGAATGTACAAGCTGTCCAGCACTATAAGCTATTCCCGTTCGACCACATGAATGCGGCAAGGATTATAATTCAGTAACATCATACAATACATTGTCCTGAAATGCCCCAATCTGCATGATGAGTACATTTGATACTTTATTTGAATATCAATTTTACTTGTGTACAATATTGAATGCAGTATTTTCACACACTGGAATTGCCCTTTTGTATATTCTGTTCAAAAATATCTTCCCACTGTGCAGCACTTTTAAAAGTGATTGAAGAAGGCTTTTCTGCCACAGCATTATTTGTGTGGTATGAGATGAGTGTGCAGCCAGGTGTTGTGCTAAGCTAACATTAGCAAACTTACATCACTTTTTGAATCTCCTCTTCTAGTGTACTGCAAGTGAAAGAAGAAGGGCCTGTACTGAAGCAAATGAACATGACATTGAAGTTCTCCTCAATGTGTGATTGCAGCAGACAAGGAGACTATTAACCATGAGGAAATATATATATATGGTTTAACTTTTCAATGTGTTTGAAATGTGTTGTATTTCAAAAACCAAGTATAGGCACATACTCTGGCTTGTGCAGTGTATGGAAAATAGTTCCTCTCAATGCAAGTCAATAGAAACACCAAGGAGGCTTGGTTTTCGGCATGGTTTGTTTGTCGTTCTGTCAGAAGGAAGAACTACTGGCCTAATTTTCAGGATATTTGATTGAGTGTGTAGCATGGGCAAAAAAAGAACCCATTAAGTTTTGTATCAGAACCAGAGACCGAATACCCAAATCCTTTTCACTTTCTTTGTCATTGTGAGTTAGGAGATTTGGCCTTTGGACAGAGGTCTGCACTCTTCTAGTTTTATATTATCTTAGTTGTAACCAAACAGTGGGAAAAGAAATTCCCATTCTCTTAAAACTGCTGATCCCAACAAGTGTCACTCATATCTTGAAACTACTTTTAAAATCACCAACAAATATAAATGCAACAAGTGAATTAAGTGAGCCCACCTTGCAATTAATGACATTTAATTTGTTTTAATAATCTACATTTTGAAATTGAAGAAAATAAGATGGCTACTTTCGCACTTGGCGCACTCTTGACTAATCCCAGGAGAGCAATTGATGGCATTAGAGGCTCTTTCCTGTCAGTGGAGCAGGGCGAGGCTCTGCGCATGCCCCGTGCGGTTCTTTTATGGGACGAGCCTCGCTCCCGGCCCCTCCCCTCCTCACCCCTCCTCTCTTGTCTGACTCCAGTCTGGGAAAGGAAAGCTTTGGTGCATCGGCGGAGAGCGGGGAGGCTGCCAGGGACAGGACAGGACTCGAACCGGAGTTGAAAGATAAGTTGGACTCTTTGTGTGGCCTCAGCTGCGAGCTTTCTTCATCCTTTTCTCTCTCCACGGTCATCTTCGTTCCACCCGGCGAGCAGCGGTAATCCGTCGCATTCATTGCGGATCAGGCACGGCGCAGCGCAACGCGAATCACCGGTGAACATGTCTGGATACCAGGGCAAGAAGAACATCCCCCGCATCACAGTGAGTGTTAGGTGCTTTAATGTTGTTTTGAACAGAGGATTTACCCAGCTGGGTGTCCGGTGTGTGTCGGTGCGGGCCTGCAGGGTGTGGGTGCAGGATGTCACCCGGGCGGCGTGCTCCCTGCGCCGCGACAAACCTGAGCTCCGAGCTGCAGGATTTTACCTCACAAATGAGCTTTTCTTTCCTTAAAATGCAATTTTGCACATCGGGTTTACTTCAAAACATGCACCGCTGACATTAAAGGGATCATAAATATGCTGAGGCCGGGTGGAAATGTTTTTTTTTTAGCATCTTTGCGACAAGTGCATAAAACCCATCCTTAATCTGAAAGAATATTAATTTCTCCATTATATTAACACTCAGGGTGCCACTCTTTGTGCATGGTATGCATGACAGTTGAGATTTCACATTTCTTTGTGTGTGTGTGTGTGTGTGTGTGTGTGTGTGTGTGTGTGTGTGTGTGTGTGTGTGTGTGTGTGTGTGTGTGTGTGTGTGTGTGTGTGTGTGTGTGTGTGGGGGTTAGCCGGGTATCACTGCTGCACACCAACTGGTGGGGCAAATGCTTCCCTGCATCCACTTCAACCCCGCTCTTTATGTCAAGCTCTCCTCATAAATTAGCATGTTTAAGGGGATGAAAAGCCATTACAAACCACATACATGTTGCTGTTACATTATATCCCCCTGGTTTAGTAGCAGAGCTTCAGGGATGGTGGTGGTGCTTCAATGGAAAGTAGAGAATAGGGAGGGGAAGGTAGGGGAGGGGAGCCAGGGGAAGGGAGGGGACGGTGGGTCCTATTTCCTTCCATGTTTCTCCTCTCAGCTGTAATGACGAAGATGCACACAGGAAGGAGGTCACTGTCCTCATGCTAGTGTTAGTCGAGTGTACGTAATTGGGTTGAATTACCAAAGATGGCTGAAACTGAAGCAATATGGAGGAAATATTTGGTTAATATTCAGAAATCTGAGGGACAGTAGGTGCTCAGGGGCTTCCTAAGCTTTAGCTATAGTGTTCAGTAATATGATTGGTGGGTGTAGTTTGTTTGAAAGAAAATAGTCCCCCGTGAAATTGGCTTATAACCAGGTCTGTGGATTATCTTGAGAAACTGGGTCAGGATTTCTGAAAGGAAACATTGCTTTTGAGTTAGAAACTAGTTTTTTTTAGTTGCTTGATGAACCGTAAGCTGGGTACCATCAGTCTTATTATATTGGAGAGAAGGCAGACATCTCTACGGCCAACATCTCCAACACTCTGACTGTCTCTAAAACCATCTAGATTAATAAAACACACTACAGTTAAGAGGGAAAGATTGTGTATCTGTTCTTCTGAAACCTTCTAATTCTCTTTCTATAATGATGTGGGTGGGGCGTTGGCTGTATGCTCGGAAGGATGCGGGGCCTTTTAGTGAACTGTGCCCAGGTCTTCATCATTCTTGTTTATAGTGTATATCAAGAGGCCTGAACCTCCACCCATCCTGCACTAGGTGGATGTCAGAGTGCAGTGACATCGACTTGGAACCACACGATGCTTTATAATAACTTTGGATCATAGTTCTTAAAAGATGGGAACGATATTTGTTGGAGGTTATATGTTGCAGCCTCAGTCTGTGATAGGAATTGGTCATTTCTTGATCAAGCAAAGAAGACCACTTCTCAAATGCCGAGGATTTTCTAATGTTCTCTGTTTTTGCTATGAATTAATGAAACATGACAGTAGAAACCTCTTGTTGCCAATGGGGAAAACTAATCAGTAGAAGAACATGTGTGTGTTTTTGGATAGCTTTGTTTTGGACTATGTGTCCCCGGGGAAAACGGGCAGCCTCTCAGGTGGATCATTTCCCCTCCTGTCTCTGGAGAGAGCTCAAGGAGTCAGTCAGCAGCCAGTGAGAGGGGAGATCAGAGGATTAGCAATGGTTGTATTTCCATCAGTGATTAGGTCAGATCTAAATGGATCCACTGCCTATTCCTGAAAAGTGTATGGAAGAAACAGAGGGTCATGGACATCATTTCAAATGTGTATTTTCTTAAAAATGAGGTGTTGCATGAACAGTAAAGTATCCTAAAGACTTTGTGGATTTAGTTTTTTCCAGCTATTCCTGAGTTAGAATTGGTTCCTTCACTGAATTGGTGTCAGGATGAAAAGTGGATGACATTATTAAACCAGACAGATGCTGGACAGGAAATGATGAGGTTAAATTGAATAAGAGCTGAACAGGAAAAGCTGCAGTCACTCAAAGGAACTGTGTGTGTTTCCATCACAATTACAGTTAACATAATCATGTTTATGTTTCATCCATCCCTCCCCGGTCATTAGGGTGGAGCCACTGTATTACAGTAGAGCGGGCCAGTTGGTGCGGGACAGATGGAGTCCGGTCAGCTGCACAGGCAGGGACGTACTTAATGCAGATCTCATCAAATATGAATGAACCTCCACAAGTTCACCACCTGGATTTAGCTCATGCCTGTTCTCAAAATCTCAGACGCATACAGCGAATCCAGAACTGAGTTAAAAAGTATACAAGAGAACAGAAATTTGAGCTAACAAGGTTTCAAGGTTTCAAGGTTTCAAGGTTTTATTGGTCATATGCACAGCAGATACAGCGTATATGTTGGCAATGAAAATCTTATGTCGCGTGCTCCTCCAACAACTCAACATACATGGTGCAAAAGATAAATAAAATAGTGAAAAAGAGAGAAGAATATTTACAATATCAACAATACAGATTTGAGGATGTGAAATATATACATATGTGGAATACATTCAGAGTATTCAAATACTTTACACTGTTGAATGAGGAGGTATGGACAGATGCATATATTATGTATAACAGATGTATGTGGCAGATATGTATAATATATAGATATGTGTACTATAAACAGATATGTATAATATATAGATATGTGTACTATAAACAGATATGTATGGCAGATGTGTATAATATATATATATATGTATGTGTGTACTATAAACAGATGTGAGTAGACATTCACACAGCTCAGGAGTTCAGTAGTCTTATAGCCTGTGGTATAAAACTGTCTCTGAGTCTGGTAGTCTTGGTCCGGATGCTGCGGTACCGTCTGCCAGACGGCAGCAGACAGAACAGATTGTTGCTGGGGTGATGGGGGTCCTTTAATATCCTACCGGCCTTCTTCCTACACCGCTGGGTGTAGAGGTCCTCCATGGATGGCAACTCCGTCCTGGTGATGTGCTGAGCAGTTTTCACCACCCTCTGTAGAGTCTTACGGTTGAGGGCGGTGCAACTGCCATACCAGGCGGTGATGCAGCCAGTCAGGATACTCTCGATGGTGCACCTGTAGAAGTTGCAGAGTATCCTGGAGTCCATGTTGAACTTCCGCAGCCTGCGGAGGAAGAAGAGCCGCTGTCGAGCCGTCTTGGATATGACCCTGGTGTGATGTGTCCATGTCAGGTCCTCACTGATGTTAACCCCGAGGAACCTGAAGCTGCTGACTCTCTCCACAGGAGTCCCGTCGATGGTGATGGGTGTGTGTGCTTCTCTCTGCCTCTTCCTGTAGTCCACAATCAGCTCCTTTGTTTTGCTGACGTTGAGATGGAGGTTGTTGTCCTGGCACCAAGATGTCAGGGCTCTGACCTCCTCTCTGTACGCCGTCTCGTCGCCGTCTGTGATCAGGCCGATGACGGTCGTGTCGTCAGCAAACTTGATGATGGTGTTGGAGCTGTGTGTGGCCACGCAGTCGTGCGTGAACAGGGAGTAGAGGAGAGGGCTGAGCACACAACCCTGAGGGGCTCCGGTGTTGAGGGTCAAGGTGGAGGATGTGATGTTCCCCATCCGCACTGCCTGGGATCTGCCCGTCAGGAAGCTCATGATCCAGTCACAGAGGGCGCTGTTGAGCCCAAGGTCCCTGAGCTTAATGATGAGCTTGGAGGGCACAATGGTGTTGAATGCTGAACTGTAGTCAATGAACAGCATTCTCACATAAGTGTTCCTCTGGTCCAGGTGGGAGAGGGCAGTGTGGAGGGTGAGGGAGATGGCATCATCAAATACAATGTTTTAGTTGTGTTTTAAAGGGGCCCTGTTCTGCTTTTTGGGGGTTTCCCTTTCCTGTATTGTGTTACATAGGTTGTTGTGCATGTAAATGGTCTGCAAAGGCTGAAATCCCAAAGAGATAACCCCCCCCCCCCACCATTGTATGTGATAGGCTAAGGTTCGGGACGTCTTTAAGTGGTTGATCAATCATAACAGAGCCGGCAAGCTAACAAATCAGAGCAGACTCTCATTTAAGAGGTCAGAGAATATTGGATTTGATCTTTTATTCTTAGTGAAAATACAGCTTTACATTTCTCCATTCAAAGGCATAACAACTAAACAATACATTAGAGAAATATTGAACAGATATAGAAATAATCATTAGTTTTTGTCCATTACCAAATAACAAGGATAATGTGCAAACATTAACATTAATTTGCTGATAATTTCTGCTCTAGAAATTAGCCAAAAATTATTCTTGACCCAAACAAGAACCGTGTGTCTCGACAGTGAAGGAAATAAACAGAGACAAAAGCAAAGTGAGAAACAAAGCTAATGTTTTAAAGGCAGGTAAAAATAGTGTGAGGCTATAATCAGACTGTCCTGGATTAAAGTCTGAGACTACAATCCCCAGAGGATGAGGGATCATTAGGCAGTCTGCTAGTACACCACGCTGTAGTACAGTAGTTTTCCCTAGTGGGAGCTCAGTGTGTGTTTGTTGTGGTCGCCTCAGTGTGTGTTCACGCTCTTATCTCTGAGATGCACAGCAGCCCGAGGGCTCTTTCTGATCGCACACCTCAGTCTCGCTTTTCCACGCTCAAAATGACCGTGAAGCTCTCATTCATTGAGCCAGAAATGTGTGAAGAAAGATGAACTTTTTTATTTATCAGCAGAATAAAGGAGAATTACTGTTTAGGAAAATTCTGTAACGGAGCCTCAAGCTGCACTGCATCCTCAGCAAACCACAGAAAGAGGTCAATGAGAGGATTCTTCATAGTTCAGAGGAACAATTTATTGGATTTATTTCTTCAGGTTGGTTGAAATGCTGATTAATTTAAATATAAATAGTGAAAATAGGGGATTTAAGGGGATCATTTTCAGGGAATTCTTACATTGAAGAGAATGTATTCAATCAGATAAATTAAGGGGTCTTTATAATGCTTTTTTTCCCTTTCCATATTTGTATTTTGTGTCTCTACTGGGACATGTCTCCATGCTTTAATGTTCAGAAAGCTCTTTATTTTTCTCATACTGCCTGTGCTGCTGCACCTCTTTTCCCCCTCTGTCTGAAACCAGAGCCCAGTGTGCTCTGATTGGTTAGCTGGCAGGCTCTGTTACGATCGCTTAGAGATGTCCCGCCCCTGAGCCTATCACGTGTAATGTGTTGGAGCACTAACCAATAGAAGTGCCGAGTGATCTCGCTATGTTACGGAAGTACACAGAGGAGACCAATGGAGGTGTTTTAGGCAGGGGGTGGGGGAGTGTGTAGAATTTGGGGATTCCAGGCGTTGCAGACCATTTACATGCACACAAACCTATAAAACACACTACAGGAAAGGGAACACCTCAAAAAGCACAATAGGGGATTTTATAGTCATGCAGAAATATCTCAAAAACAGTTTCCTGTCTGTCATTTTGGGATTTGCTGCTTTCTCTGATTTAATACTGTATCAAAGTGAATATATTTGATGCAGTATCTATCAGAATCTCACTATATCAGGTAAATGAACACACATGAATCACTGTTCAGAGTTATGGTTGTATCTGAAGGTCTGTGCTGTATTTTGCAAAACAAGGTGTTGCGTTACACATTCATCCTCTGGGAGTTAGTTTCGTGCCTGTTGGGCTGGTTATTCTGTAGTGAGCCACTCTTCTGTTTTAAATTAAAAAAACAATAAAAAAGTGAACATGTGTTTTCGCAGCAGTTGTCTGAACATGCATGGATATATCATTTTGGTAGGCGACTGTGTTTCAAATAATCCGGGCCTCATAAATCACAGTGCTGAATGTCTGACCTGGCAGCGTTCTCCACCTGACTGCACAAATGCTCCAAGGATATTTTCCCTTTGTGCAACAACACACCACGTTGCCGGGATACGTCTGACACGAGCAGGAATTTTTTCATAGTGTGCATATGGATTTCATTCTGATTTAATACAGGTTTCTCCTCCGACGCGTTTCAGTTTTGACCTGTAAGGCTTTGTTTATACAAAATATCTACCTTATGTAACACGCGTCACGTGATACAAAACATTGATCTGTAATAGAGAACTAATCAATATTCCCAGAGTCCATTATCAGCAGTCTATTAATGTATTCTTTGCAGCCATTTGCATCAGAGTGACCTCTATAGATAGGTTAGTTTTAAGCTGCTATAATCAATATTGTTATATTAGTAAGTCACATGGTTATATGCAATGTAACTCTGAATGATGAACCCACAGAGAATTAGCACCTGAGTCTTTGGATTATTGTTTCTGGTTTAACTGGTGACTTATTTACTGTTTTTAAAAGACAAAACTTGTGACCGAGTGCTGGTTGTGTAGATTAGCAGCCGTACGCTAACATGTTTTAGCCAGATAAACTTTGTATGGTGATAACATGTCAGCGACGTGTTTAGAGTTAGTTGTTCTGCTCTCGAGTGGCTAGACACTAGTGGTCAATTTTACTTCAAGTTTTTCAAGCAATAAATTAGCAACAAAACGAGCTAAATCCAATCCTATTAATCCATATTTAAGTTAAACTGCTAGCCCTTAGAGACACAAGGCTCTTTTGCTTTGTTGAATGTGAGATAGAATAAGAAGTGGATGCATTCATTGTGATTTTACCCATTGGTTTGTGTTGGACGTTTCCAACTTAGTTTTTTGGAACCAGAAATGAACATATTTGGAAAAGAGGGTCAAGTATTAGGTGAGCAAGGCCATGTACCGTTAGCATACCAAACGCTAGCTAGCTTTGTTAGCAAAGTGCATCTTTAAATGACATTGATTACCTTGTGGTATTGATTTGAATGCTAATTCAGGTTTGGAAAAAAGCATACAGAGTTTCTATTAGTACAACCAAATGCTGAAGGAGACATTTTTTTTCTATTCTAGATTACAGGTAGCAGGGGTTTGATATGTCAATCACAAAGTAGCCACGCCCTGAATAATACCCTGTTTTATCATATATTTTGTAACTGACTAAATGGGCATCATTATTTATTAAAGATGACTTTAAACTAGCAATTTAGACCATAAACTTGTTGGGGAAAGTGTTTACTGAAGTAGTAAATCAAGTGAGAGTCATTTTTTCATAGACTTCTATAAATTCAGACTTCTTTTAGCAACTAGTGGAGTTGAAACCATTAGGCTACAAAGAATGCAGGTTTAAAGCTCTTCCTCATTGACTTAACTGCAGAGCCATAGTTTTCCCAAACTACAGGGAACCAGTGAAGAAGACTTTATGTTTAACCTTTTTTATGTGTTTGAATAATTCATGCAAACCTGAATCTGGCTAGGCTAGTTAGCATGTGAGTAAACTTTCTTGTTTTCACATTAAAGAAATAAAAATCAATCTTTGTTAGCCCTCTAAATGCTTCTCAATGCCCCTCCTGCCCAGTATTGGAGAACCAGATGTGGGGTTAAAGAAAGGCTTATATGCCTAAAGTATATTTAATAATCGATGAATAAACATTGTATACGCCTGGTGACATTTATATTAGCAGGGCGGTTACGTATTGTAGTGTGGAATGAAAACGCAGCAGCTCAGCAACAGTGAGTGCATTGAGCTTTGTCCACATCCTGTTTGTGAGGCGGTGAGAGGTTCCCATAAAGGAAAGGTCGCTGTCATGTTTGGCTCCGAGCCAGTACAATCAGACGCTCCAAAACAATCAGAGGATTATGCAAACGGGATTCAGGGCAGGCGATTGTTCTGCTAATTTCTCATCTCTTTACTGTTCCGCAGCTTAAGAAACTGAACCCTTTCAGAGAAAAAAACACCTTTTTTAGTTGTACTCCTCAAACCATCTGCCTCTCTCGCACTGAGGGACCAACACTAGCCCTTGTTTATGCATCAATAATGAGTAATTGTTTCTGAAAAGATCATTTAGCCTCTCAGTCTCGGCTCCCGCAGCTTTGGGTCTGTTTGAGTGTTGGGACTGGAGAACCAAAGCCTCTTGGCGAACTCACGGCAGTAATGTGATAATGACAGTCATGATGAGGCACATGATGTAACGGCATATTTCAGAGCCGTTGTCGGGATGGAAGCAGGCCAGCGTTGGCTTGGAGCGAGACCAGGCGTTCCATCAGCGCGTAGATCGAAGATTACCACAGGATCTATTTGTATTAGTCCCATGAGCGCTGTCAAAGCTCGCCACACCTTCGGATGACAACTGCAAAGCATTTTCCAGACCTGCTGCAGTCAGCTGGAGTCCTCAAGTGTGTGTGTAATGTGTTTTTGTGTGTCCTCCTCCCTTCTACTGTAAGTCATGAGTGCGTAGCTGCCAAAGAAGTTTAAGAAGGAGGATGTGACTTTATGAGTTTGCTCTCCACGTGTCTGTGTGGTTATTGTACAGCTATATTAAGAAGAAAATAAGATGAGATAAGATGCACTTTGTGTATCGCGATGTCCCTTTTTTAAATGACTGCCAAAACAACACTTAAGTCGGTGCCAGTTTTGGGGGGAAGACTATGAAGAAGTGTGGCTCTAGGCAGCCTGATGTGGGTTGGCAGTGGCTTAACCCCAAAACCCCAAATTTGCTCCCGATGGCATGGTCAATGCTGTCTAAATGTATGTCAATTTAAGGGTCCTTGAGCAGTTGGCCCCCTCTGTATTTATAAAGTATATACAGTCTATTAGTGGTTGTCAATGGCTGAATGCTGACTTGTATTTGTAAAGCTTTTTAAAAGGGTCGACAAACTGGAAAAGCGATGAAGAAATGCAATACATTCACCATCCTAGTCCGAGAGTTAGGGTTAGATAGAGTAAATGTAATGTTTGACAGAGCAGGGTGCTGTAGTGCTCAGCTGTGTTTGTGCTGCTTCACTTGGAGGGTGGGGCTCTGACATGGGGGCCTCAGCAGAGCAGCAGCAGTTGTGTCCGGGGCCCGAGCTGCTGGCCGGGCTTTCAGTGAGCGGCAGGAACAGAGCGGTCTTTGTTAGTCGGGTACGCTGGACGCCTTGTGACCAGATCTGCCACTCCCTTTTTGGACAGAGGAGACCCCGAGCTGAGGGGGTGACTCCAGGGGGCGGGGGGTGAAGGGCCCCTGGTGGGAGGCTGTGGAGGTGGCAGACCATACTCCCTCCTCTCCCACACAGAGACACAGCAGTAGGCATGGAAGATTGATTACACAGTCAGCGCTCTGATTGGCTCTCTCATGTGACAGCTCGAACACATGAGGGGGGGGCGTGTCTGCAGGCGGCTCCTGTCTTCATTGTTGCACAGTGAATACTTTACCCCTCACTTTGTTACTCAAGCAGAGCTGGAATTAAGAAATTAAAGCAGTGATGCTTCAAAAGCTCTCTGAACAAAACGTTATTCTTCCTTTTTAATCTAGATTTAAACTCATCTGTTCACCATCAGTCAAAATAGTGTAACTGTATCAAAATGGATTACATTAACAGGAGGACCAACATTTATATTGACCTTATTATGATTTTTTTGTCCTACCTTTGATGCAATAAAAATAAAGTGATGGATGAAATGATTTCAGTAAGTTTAAGGGCCAATTGAAGAGTTTTGAGGATATTTTGATTATCTTTTGGCTATATCCTGAATCACAATAATTGGGACAAGGATATCCATGACATGAATCCCCCTGCAAATTCTGTTACACCAATAAATATGTTTTTTTGTAGGCTCTTTCACTTTACATTAAATCAAAAAAACTTAACATCAGTAAGTGCAAAAATACCTTAAACAAATCTAAAGAATATTTGAATAATGTATGACTAATTGAAACTTCTGGGTAGCATGGAGAATGTTCATGTTATCTATTTCTTAAGATAAAAGAGTCCCTAGCATTGAGATTTGTCAGGGTCTGCTCGCTTCATAAGCCGTCACGTCATTGTGACTTACTGTCTATTTGCTCCGTAGATTCAGACACTTGTCCTGCAATGAACCTTACAAATCACTGCCAGGCTGATCAAATGCCAGACTCCAACCCCAGGTTTTATTCGACTCCCGCTCTTCCATCCCTCTGCATCTTTTCTTTAATCCAACCCCCCTCACATTATTTGTGCGGGGAAATGAAGAAACCCAGTATCAGTTGACAGCCATGTGTTCCTTATCAGAATCCAGCAGGTTTCATCTATTTATTTTCCATTGCGAGACCAATCCACCCTTTTATGTGACGTTTCCCTAAATGCCTTGCATCCAATCCGGCCAAGTCGGATACTCTGCTTTATAAGAGTATTTTTATAGGAGTCTGTAAAACCCTATCCTGCCTTAAAATGCTCTTCACAAAGGTCTGGTTCCCACAGCCTAATGTGTTTTCCTCATGAGATATGAAATGTAGTTAAATGTGCAGCGTGTCTTGACTCTTTTGCAGAGTGACCGTCTCCTGATCAAAGGAGGGAAGATTGTGAACGATGACCAGTCCTTCTGTGCTGACATCTATATGGAGGATGGAGTCATCAAGTGAGTTTACTGCTTTTTATTCCAGTTTCTGACGGATTTACAACGTTTTAATTCATCCACATGACTTGGTTAAATAAGGTGTACGGAAGCCCTTAAATGCCAGTTAGGAAAATCTGTAATCTGTTGATGCATTTTATAAGTCAGGTATAAATAGTGTTTCTTTGTTTTTGACTAAAGAACAGCTGAAAAAAAGGTTTTGCCAGTATAAACTCTCCAAGCAATTTCCCCCCTATCTATTAAACTTGTACTCTCCAGCCTCTTGTGGCAGAACTTAGTATTACAACAACAAACACACAAAAAACAATTATCATTATTAAACATTTGTATTAACTTTTACATGTTTCCATCTCTTCCCTTAAAATGTACTTGGTCTTTTACATATGTCCTTTATTGATTTATTCCTGAATTAGTTTTTGTCTATTTCATTTACATTACACATTACATTTCTACACTTTTGTGAATTTTGTTTTAATTTATGACGTTTTTTTCCTTTTTTAGACAAATTGGGGAAAACCTCATCGTGCCCGGGGGGGTGAAAACCATCGACGCCCACGGCCGCATGTTGATGCCGGGCGGCATCGATGTGCACACGCGTTTCCAGATGCCGGATCGAGGCATGGTGTCTGCTGATGACTTCTACCAGGGAACCAAGGCTGCTCTGGCAGGAGGAACTACCATGATCAGTGAGTTATTCAGAAAGATCCGACTGATGGAAATGTAAACCATCTTCCTTACTATGAAGCCAAAATGCAGACAGCTAGAGCATTTAGGACCCTATTGAAACCATTAAGCCATTAAAGCATGTTTTCTATTATATCAGGCTTTCAATCTAAAGCCCTACCTTCAGAATTGTAGATTCTTTCTTACCATTTTCCACAAAATTGAGCCATTTTATCATATAAATTAGAAATGAATGTTGCCCTAAAAAATACAATTGCATTTAAAAGTAAAAGTTTGGAAAATGAATAATATGTGGTTATTATCCGGACTGAAGTCAGTTCAAACATTACCTCTGTGGGGAAAAAGCCACAATATATTACATGTATATATCAGTTCTTACACGGGAAGGTTTGTCAAGGGTTAAGTTTATCAGAACGTTATCAGTGTTTCTGTGAGGGATCCTTCACTCTCTGTTTGGCTTTAATTACAAATATTTGAATGAGAACTGGACCGGTGCCAGGCCTGTTAATGAGCGAGCCAAATATATAAAACCGTCCATCTGCTCTGACACTGACTGCTGTTCAAATTCAGACAGGAAGTCGCTTAATTTTCCCTTGACCCACAGATACTGAAGTCCTGACTCTGTTTATTTTAACAACTTAAAAGTGTTGCAACCTTTTATAGAATTGGTATAAATTGAAGGAATGTTGATTCAATAAAAGGATTTGTTAGTAGATGTTGTCCATAAACTATCATTCCCCAACTAGTGGTTTAATTTCCTGTTTACGTTGTTTAAATGTGACGCAGGACTGCATGGATAACACGTTTAAATATTGTTGTAAAAGCTCTGCTCTCCCCTGTGCTGACTCGGCAAATGAACCCTCCCTCACAGTAAAACAAACACTCCCAGGCGACTCGTGTGTCATTGCCACCTCAGATCGTAAACGCTGACTGCTGCAGGATCAGGTCTGCAACGCGGCCGAAACGCATGGCAGAACGTGACTGCACCAAAAACATAAAGAGTGACAGAGAGAGACGGAGACAAACGGTTCAAACGTGGACAGAAAGATGTGTTTGAAATTAAACATTAAGATTAAACTCCAGTCCAGACTTTAACCCTCTGAACCCCGAGGAGTTTGAGGGCGTTTCCTCCTCCTGTCCCATTACACTCACTGCAGCCTCGTTTGTCACTGCAGTAAATGAGTCCTGCACCTCTGGTAAAACTGCACAATCATGGCTATTAGAAGGGAGAACTCATTGCTGTTGTGCAGTATTGCATCGCTTTAATGCCCTACTTTCTTTTTGATAATTCATTTTACAATAATTGGACAAGTGCTAACAATATTTAAAGAAACAGAGACTCAGGCTCTACTTGAACTATCGACATTTGTACAACTTTACTTCAAACCTCAATTCTTTGATCCATTTTTCATGTGACTGTTGGATTTATGATTTTTTTACATAATCTGTTCAGTGCGTACTGTTTAATGTTGTGTACAATACAAGGCTTTTTTACAAATGATTGATCTAAGGACTGTCGTGAATTGTCAAATCTCCAAATAGTTGATGGTCTGTATAGTTTCTGGCTCAGATGAATGGTGTGATTTTTTAAAGGAAAACATGCTTTTCAATCCTCCTGTGTATTTTGGGTTTGAAAATAATCCAAATTCAGTCTAAACTCCAGAAATCTGATGTGATCCATCAGTCTGAACATATATTTAAAGTATTTTTTCGCAAAGGAAGTTAGAAACTCTTGGGACCAGATGGCACAACTGAACTCATCTCTGAAATGATTAACTGATAAGTTTACTAATAAAAAAACACAACTTTTATAATTGATTCATCATGCAATACTGGCTCGTTCTGGCTGTTTAGCATGGGGATTGGCTAGTAAATTGAATCTCTCTCCATGCTTTTATCTACTGCAATCTTAAGAAATGTGGAGATAACATCTAGGAATTTGTGATGTTTAATGTGAACTGCGCATTAGAAGTATTACAGACTAAAATAGAGAGGCATTTATTTGACATGTCGACCGTCAAACTGGATAAAAGTGTTCGTGATTTGTAGCCCCAATGTCAAAAAGCCCATAGTTTCCAGGCTTACTGAAGGACCACACATCAGCAGATGGGAGCCATTACATTCACTGAGAAGTATCATCTTCAAAAATAGCATCTTGAGATCATATAGTTGTTCTCTGTGTGGTGGAAACCATGAGCAGATGATGGTTTGTAATGACAGGAGTCATGGATCTGGTATCCTCGAGGATTAATATCAAGGGTAATTTGAGAATGATCAGGAACAAATCTGACCATCAGGTGTCAACTTTAATCTGTGCCTGTTTGTGTGCAGTGTCATTGCAACGTAAAATCAGTTGCTGTCTGGTTAGTGCTTCGTCAGGCAATATCGTTTATTTTCCACTACTGAGTAACATACAGCTGTATAAAGAGTTACAAGAAAGTGACTTTAAAACACACGTTGTAAAACACCCCATGGCCCGGGTGCCCGCTATAAAACACTGAGACACACAAGATGTTTACATTGAATGGGATCCATAAGAGTGTGAACTTTATAACCCCGGGTCAGTTTGTGTTTCTTCCCACGGCCCCTTATCTTTCAGTGGTATAAATACATGGCTTTTAAACACATGTTTATGAACAGGCGACACTTAAGGATTACATTCCTTAAAAGTGACACTGTTATTATCGTCATTTCAACAGACAACATGGTAATCATGTATAAAGGATAATACCAGTGGCTAAATCCATGTCTGTGTGTTTTGTGTGTGTGTGCAGTTGACCACGTGCTTCCTGAGCCCGGCGTCAGCCTCCTCTCGGCCTTCGAGCAGTGGCGCGAATGGGCCGACAGCAAGTCCTGCTGCGACTACTCGCTGCATGTCGATATCAGCGAGTGGCACAAAGGCATCCAGGAGGACATGGAGACGCTCGTGAAGGACCACGGTACTCTTCTAACACTTTCACACATTATACATGTTCTGCTTTTATCTTCCCTTTCATGGTTTTCACGCTGATGTCCTGTGTCTGCAGGTGTGAACTCTTTTCTGGTGTACCTGGCTTATAAGGACATCTTCCAGCTTACTGATGCTCAGGTAGGGACCTCTCCTCTTCTCCTTGTCGCACGCAGAGGACTTGAAATGCATTTTCTCCCTCGGGGTGCAGGACTTTTAGATATGAGTAATGCTATACTAAACGTCAAATGAAAATCTAATCATATGTCATCGATTTTAAGGAAAAGGTGAGGGAGTTTGTCATCTTGTAGCTCAATCACATTGATACTGTTTTGCCTGCCCTAAATCTAATTAACATGGGACTTTCTGCTGCTGCTGCATGAGTCCAAATAGGATCCATGTTAATTTCTAGTCAGTATTATGGATATCATTGTAACATGAAATATGAAGTGACAGCACACAATCCACAAACAAAGATGGTGCTGTTTACTGATGAAGCGTTTTTGCATTAACAACTGAATCATAACTTGTTTACTGGTGCTGTCATTCAGACTAATTACGGGAAGAACAAACCATCTTTTTTGAATCTGTTTTGTCTGCTGGGATGAACTCCTGTCCGAATGAGTCAAAGAGCAGATGTAGAGACTGGCCCACAATAACCCTGATATTAAAATATCTTAGACGTCAGAGCCTTGATTTCAGCTCTTCATTTCGTACTAACTTCGTGTGTGTTTCTCCAGGGAGAGTGAATGGATAATGAAAAATACATCTCTGTCCAACTCTCTTCCTGACTCATGGTACAAAGTGAATGAATCCATGTGTGAATGTCTTTTGAAACAAATCTGTGTGGGTCTTTTTGCACCTGCGAAACAAGAAAGGAGATTACCATTTTGTTCTCGGGTGACAATCTCTGGCAAGTCTTTATTATAAAGCGTCTTGCATTTGGGAAGTGATGACTGAACAACTCGTCAGTTTCCCTACAGTCCCTGATTTTATCGCATGGCTTGATAAACAATCAGAGTGTGAGAGATACTTTGTAGAAATCGGGGTCTATTCTTTCGTTTCAGCGTAACAGTATTCTTTCCTTCGAAACCTCAAATGTCATGCTGACATCGGCATCCCAAACATGGTCAAAAATAGAAATACACAACAAGAAAAAAAGGAAAACTGAATCGTGTCAGAAGTGTAGAAAAGCTTTGTGAAGCGACTGAGATTTTCTGTTTCCCCTTTTCTAAGTTAAATCCAAATATTTTTCTCTCTTGTGGTTAGGACTTGAAAAGCACTTTGACAATGATTCTGACAAAAACAAAAAACAGAACCCTTTTTAACCGATGAAAAAGGTTTTTCTGAGGCCCCTTTGGCACTAAAGGAAGGCAAATATATTCTGTATTTATTCCTCAGAAAACACAGTGATGGAAAAGTCCTTTTTAAAAGATGGGGGAGACAACATACTATGCATGCTTTCTCTACAACGCCCAAGCACCCTATTCCATGTTTATCCCAAATAGACAATCAATACGAAAGAGAAGCTTAGACAGAAACGGTGAAACAAATGTGCCATGGCAATTTCCAAATAAAGGCATTTAAAGACATCTATCCATGTTTCACTTTTCATCAATGATATTGGGACTTCAGGATTAGTGTCAACAGATTCCAAGTTGCATTCATGCACCAGATCATAACTGCGTCTCCTTCTCGCTGCAGGTGTACGAGGTGTTCAGTGTGATCCGAGATCTGGGAGCCATCGCCCAGGTGCACGCTGAGAATGGAGACATTGTAGCTGAGGTACGACATCTCACTTCATAAGAGCTGGACCAAGGATGCATAAAGAGAACTGGAGACAGCGTTGGAGGCGGGGCCCTGTTCATTTCCGTTAAAGTTACTCAGTGGAACAATAAGCCAAAATGCTGTGACTCAAGGACATAAATACTTCGATTTGGACCCATAAACATGCATACTTTATTTTTCCACGCCTGCCTCCATTTGGCTTCGCTACACCAGCTTTACTTCTGGTCTCAGCTCAGTTAAATGAATAGGATTTGGATTCTACTTTTAGTGCATTTCACAACTTCTAGGACGTGATGATTTAAATAAAGGCTATTCAAGTGTTGAACTGGGTAGTTCAAGGTTAAATGATCTGCTCATTTATAGAGGTCTCTTTCCCAGTGTTAGTCAATAGGAAAAGGTATTTTTGGGCCCTATGACGTCGTGTGACTAACACAGCTGTAGTATCACCGTTTGGCCAATACGAAAAAATACCTAGACATGAATATACTGAGCATTTTCTGCTGGATTTTGCCTTTAAAATTGCCATTGAGTTAACAAATGAAGTATTCAGCTTTAAGTGCCGATGCATGCACATGAACATGACTCAGTATCTCCAGTTTCCAGGCTGATTTGTTTGTTTGTTTGTGTTTAGGAGCAGCAGAAGATCCTTGAGCAGGGGATCACTGGGCCTGAGGGACACGTGCTGAGCCGCCCTGAGGAGGTAAGACCGATTCAGCCCTGTTGACACTGACCACCTCAATCTGGTTTGACTTTGGGAAGTGAGAAATCAATGAATCTCCTGAGTCCCTTCCCTCACTTCAAGGGTATTTGACCTTTCCAAGCCGCCCAGCTGTTGGCTTTACGTTGTTTGACAGTTTTACACTGACGCATGGGATTCTCGCTGCCTTGGCAAATACTTTAACATCCGCTTCTGATCCACCTCCATATATATTGCTTGAAAATTCCTGTTGGGAACACAGAGGCATTACAGAGCATATCCTTTACATAAATCATGGTTGTTACCCATGAACGTTCAGATGGTGGAACAAAGTAGTGATTGAAACATGTAGTATGTCAGCTGGGTTTGAGGATCAAACTGTTCGTCTTCTCCTCATCTTCGTCTAAAGCAGGGTTTTATAAAAATAAAATAAATTGCATGTATTGTCCTCTGTGGCTTTAACATGAGTAATGAAGGGTTACTCATCATCCAGCAGGAAGTTGACATGACAGAGCCATTCCTGCTTAGGTTAATCAAATCTTGATTGTATTCCAAGCTTTTATTTCACTGATTTATTGAAAGTATTATTAGAAACGTCAAAGAAATAAGAAGCCAAAAGGACTCCCAAAAATACATAAAATGGCAATACAGCATGATCCAAAAGAAAAGAGTCTTCTTACTTCTTTGAACACTTTGTTATTGTGTCATAGAAATACCATTATCCTGACATCTCGCTGTTCAAAATAAATTGCCAAGATCATCTTAAGTTTACCTTATTTTTGTTGCTATGGATGAAAAACAGATTTTAGAGACACTAAAGCATCAAAACACTATAAATGATGGCAAATATCCTTCTTTGCTTTTCTTGCCATGTCTTTACTATAAATAAAGAGTTCCTGTCAGAAGCCGCTTAGCTTAGCGTAACCTAGCATAAAGAGTGGAATCCAGAGAACAACTAGCCTAACTCGTCCGAAGCTCAATGGACTACCTAAGATATTATCCTATCCTTCTTAATGGCGAAAACAAGTTCAGAAACGAGTAAACATGATGTACAATACGTCACTTCCTTTAGCTGTTTTTTAGTCATTAAGCTAGGCTAAGCTAACCAGTTGTTTCATAATTAGTGTTCAAATGAGTGACATCCTTTCCTTTTCTTTTTTATAGCTAATGTCTAATGTCATAATTATCGATCTATTCCCTTAATAATTGTTGTCCAAAGGCTGTATATGAAGCCAGTTTGACTCACTTTGATTGACACTTTATCTGTGTATTGGTCTTATATTTAATTCTTGAGAAATTCGGAAATCTAGAAATTATGAATTTTATATAGGACTGGGGAAACGGCAAGAGCTGTGGAGATTATATTATAAGAGAAGTGATGGAGATGTGGTTATCGGTATACAAACGAATATCATCCCTCCACTTTCTGTTGTCCCCTCTCTTGTGCAGGTGGAGGCGGAGGCTGTGAACCGCTCTGTGACGGTGGCCAATCAGACCAACTGCCCTCTCTACATTACCAAGGTGATGAGCAAGAGTGCTGCTGATGTCATCGCCCAGGCCAGGAAGAAGGGTGAGACTAAAAAAAACACAAATCACATCTGCACTAATTAAACTGTCTGACAAATGATCGTGAAACAGACACCAACATACACACACTTTAGGAGTGTAGTAACTGGTGTCATATTTGGGATTGCAGGCACTGTGGTCTATGGAGAGCCAATCACTGCGAGCCTGGGAACAGACGGCTCTCACTACTGGAGCAAGAACTGGGCCAAGGCAGCGGCCTACGTCACCTCCCCTCCCCTGAGCCCCGACCCCACCACTCCAGACTATCTGAACTCCCTGCTGTCCTGGTGAGGAAGGATCCAAACTGTGAGAAATATCCTAATGACAAGTTAGACTTTGTGTGACAACTTAATTGTGTCTTTCAGCGGTGACCTGCAGGTGACAGGAAGTGCGCACTGTCCCTTTAACACCGCCCAGCGTGCCGTGGGCAAAGACGACTTCAGCTTGATCCCTGAAGGGGTCAATGGTACTGAGGAGAGGATGTCTATCATCTGGGACAAATGTGTGGTACGTATATTTATACTTTTCTTTTCCAATGAAGCCCATGGTAGGGTATCATATCCATCATAGCACACTTAAGCAAATGGCTGTAACTGAAGAACACAAAAGTCCGTACTGAGCAAGAATGATTGATTTAAACATGTGGAAAAAGTTATGGCACGGAGAAGATTAGGTCAACACGGCTAAATGGAAGTGGCTCCTGTTCTATCCTCACTCCCAGTTCTGATTAATTCCAGGTGACGGGTAAGATGGACGAGAACCAGTTTGTGGCAGTGACCAGCACCAACGCGGCCAAGATCTTCAACATGTACCCCCGCAAGGGCCGCATCGCGGTGGGCTCAGACGCTGACCTGGTGCTGTGGGACCCCGACGTCACGAAGATCATCTCTGCCAAGACCCACAACTCGGTACCAGCTTCACTCAGTTTCATAACTAATAATATTTACACATGCTGAGGCCACCTGACGTCAGATATTGAAGCCACATGTGTATATTTGTTATGTGGTTTGTGCCCACAGGTCTTTTTTTGATAAATCCTGAGTCAGACATTTGGAAATTCTCAGTGTAGTAGCTTTAGGATTCTTTTCAAAGCTTCTCAGGTTACTGGTGCTGTCAATACAGGTAGCAATAGCCCTACAAATAAGTGAGATCTGATTGATTATTAGAATCCATCTTATATTTCTCAGGACAATCAGAGCCACTCATTTATTTCTGCGCTTTTGGTTGTATCCATGTCTGACCGTTGAACAGGGTGTGGGCCTCACACGGCGTCAAGGGAGTGATGTCATCCTTAAAATCTGCCAGGGAACTTGGTGTGTGTGTGTGTGTGTGTGTGTGTGTGTGTGTGTGTGTGTGTGTGTGTGTGTGTGTGTGTGTGTGTGTGTGTGTGTGTGTGTGTGTGTGTGTGTGTGTGTGTGTGTGTGTGTGTGTGTGTGTGTGTGTGTGTGTGTGTGTGTGTGTGTGTGTGTGTGTGTGTGTGTGTGTGTGTGTGTGTGTGTGTGTGTGTGTCACAGAGACCTATACTGTGTATGTCTTCGGACTTCTATGCTTAAGTACATGTTCTTTAGTTTCCTTTTATTCCGCTTGGTCAGAGAAATTGACTAATGTTCAACGGAGAAACTGCCCATTTATAGTGTGTGTGTGAATGCATGAGTGTGTGTGCGTTACAGGACAGCCCGGCCTTCTGATGATCTCATTTCAGGCCCTCAGACTCCACCAGCTTGCCATGACCTCAGCTCAAGTAGCTTCTAGGAAAGAGCATTCACGCAGCTTCCAAATTCTTCACACAGCAACCTCCCCGCCCTCCCTGTCCACACACATCCAAACAGCCAAACCCCTCACAGGAACCCTGCTCCTTCATCTCCTTCCTCTTCCTCTTCTGGCCTGAGAACTGAGGACTGTTTACCACATCAGGCCTTTTTTTTTTGCCCAGCGAATCACTTTCATCTCCGTGCAAGTTAAATCAGTTAAGCTCCTTTCACAAGTGCACCGTAATCCATCGACATTCTGCCAATTTCACACAGTGGCAAGCATCATCTGTGGACACACAAACTGGGAAGTGCATCAACATTTCTGTGGCAAGTTTCCAGAGGAAATCTGAAGGAGATTTTTAGGATAAATATGTGAATTAAAGCGGCAACTTTCCCAGATACAGCACGAGGCTAAATCTTTATGATGATGGTGGGAAATCCGCTGGAGATGAATCAGCTTTAAATGTGTTTCTGTGAGGATTTATCTTCATTAGTAGATTAAGTACAACCTGTAAAGGAGCACAACTGTCTGCTGTCAGACGAGAACTCCCAGCTGCCTCAAAACAAAAGAAAAAACCATAAATCACTTCTTTATATTGCGGAAAGGCCAAGAATGTGCAACAATCCTCAAGTAACTAATCGAAAAAATGTCAAATACTCCGGCCCAAAATCATGCTTGCTTGTACTGTACTGTCTTTCGTGTGTTCACACTCCATTTTCACACTCACGTCTATCTTTCCTCTCCTCTGCAGACTGTGGAGTACAACATCTTTGAGGGCACGGAGGTGCGCGGTGGGCCTCTGGTGGTGATCAGCCAGGGGAAGATCGTTTTGGAGGAAGGGAACCTCCACACCATCGAGGGCTCGGGACGCTTTGTGGCCCGCAAGCCTTTCCCCGACTACGTGTACAAGAGGATAAAAGCTCGCAGCAGGGTACCGTACTCAAGTTTTCTGGATTCAAATCATTTTAGCATGCCAAGGGCTTCCTCAAAAAGAGGCATTCAACCAAAAACATGTTTTAAAAATTTTTTTTAGAACAGTTGTGGGAAGCAGCTTTTAACAGATATTTCTTGCCTATTTTCTTGCCATGACTGTTGCGTCTGATTCTTTGTTTTAATTCCAGCTGGCTGAGCTGAGGGGTGTACCCAGAGGACTGTATGACGGCCCAGTCTGCGAGGTGTCCGTCACACCTAAAACAATGACTCCTGCCTCCTCCGCCAAGACCTCACCGGCCAAGCAGCCCAACCAGCCCGTCCGTAACCTGCACCAGTCTGGGTTCAGCCTCTCCGGTCAGTTCTAATCAGCTGTTTTTTTGTCTTGTAAATGTATCATTTTCTCACATCAATGTACCACTGTGATCTTCATTTTTGTTTCTCAATAAAGAATTTACTTTAATCTTGAATATTCTAAGTTATTCGCTTATAATATAACCCCCATACCCTGGCGCTGTTTACTTACAATCGCCTTAATTAACAACTAAAATAAAGAAATGCACTTTTAAACATCTATAAATACATGGCTGATGAACCAAAGTGGAATAACAAACCTCT
This sequence comes from Eleginops maclovinus, assembly GCF_036324505.1. Classification (NCBI taxonomy): domain Eukaryota; kingdom Metazoa; phylum Chordata; class Actinopteri; order Perciformes; family Eleginopidae; genus Eleginops; species Eleginops maclovinus. The sequence continues at coordinate 5,164,518 of NC_086356.1, forward strand.
ATTTTGCACACGTCTATCTGCAGTACACAGCATGAGAGAAGCTGCACTTCTGTACTCTACACTTCTGTGCCGCTTATTGGTACCATGAACATCTATAAAGTGAACTAAGGACACCAGTCAGCATCTATTTCTGCACATGGAAACGTAAAGCGTTCCGCCAAACCAGCATTAATAAGAGAGAACATTGAACCAAATCCAATCCATCGGAGCAGAGTCACTGCAAACGAATGGATTCTCTCATAGCAGGGTTACATGAAATCTATAAAGAGTTCAACTAAAGTAAACTTTGAGATGTGAAGTCACATTATTGACCTCCAGCTAATTTCCATCACTGTTTCCCCTGACCCTGCCTGCTCGGCGGTGCAATTCAGCAATGATATGTTATTATTACTCAAACACTAATGTGTATATATTGTAAAATACATGTTATATATTGTAGTTCAATGTCTTTCATTGGACAATTTACGTAAACTTCTTATTATATAAATATGTATATCTATTATTTTCCTTTTTTAATTTCCTTTTTATTCATAAACATTTCCATTCCTGTGTTCATGTAAATATTTTTAATATATTTCTTATTTATCTTTAGTTTTAAATGGAGCAACTGTCACAAAAGCCCGTTTCATGCAGGATAAATCAAAGTACTTTGAAGATTTCTGATAGACTTTACATATGTTTAGTTAAACACAGTTCTTAAGTGAAATAATGCATGGAATACATTTTCCCACCACCTTATGGGATACCTGATTCTATGTCTTACCTAAATTATTTTCTCTCCTGTTATTGATTAACAAAACAGGTGCGAAAAAATAGACACACCATGCGGTAAATGCTGTAGTTGTTAGGTATTTATATAACTTTGTTACATAATATGGGTAAAAATGACCTATCATTTAAGGTGTATGGAGACATTAACCTGGATTCACATGCAAGTAAATGGGTTCTGATTTCCGCAGGTTTGACTAGGTCCAATGAACCAGTTGTAAAATTGATGGAATTCCCCCCAAATTACTGAAATATAATTTGAATAGCCATCTGTCTATTTGATCTCCCAGGTGCTCAGACTGACGACAACATTCCTCGCCGGAACACCCAGCGCATCGTAGCCCCCCCCGGCGGCAGGGCCAATATCACCAGCCTGGGTTAGGGTCCGCCCTCGGCCACTCAGGAGGACACAAAGACTGGAGGACGGGTTGGCCAACAGGAGCTGAGGGGGTCGAGAAAATCACGTAACGACACCGGGAACCAAACCCTTCACAGCACCGGGCCATCCATCAGCCTCCATCTTTCACCTCCTCCTTAACCACCTACCCGCCCTCCTCCTCTTCCTCCTCTTCCTCCTCTTCCTCCTCTTCCTCCTCCTCCTTCCCCAAAACTGGATCCTAGAGGACACAGTTAGAAACAAAAAGAACAAAAAAAGGTCTGCCTCATATGATGAAAAAATGAAACACTCCTTATTTGAGCACTTTTGACTGCATTGTTTTTGTTTTTTATACCGTACTTTCTCCCTGCCATTGTATTCTTTTAATGTTTGTAATGTTGTTGTTTTATTAAGGGGGGTCAAGTGTGACTGAATTAAGAGAAGAGGAACATTAAATCATGCGGGATGTCCATTGTGTTTCTTTTCATTTTGGGAGTAGTTTAAATGGAGCATTGGTACAAAACTAGATTTGTTATTTTCTTTTCTTGCTTTCCTTGAATAAGTCAAACTGGACGATTGAAATTGTCTTTCAGTTTATTCAGGAGGCAAAAATCGAGGACTTCTTTCAAAAATCTGTGATTTGTACTGTGTTGCATTTGAATTGCTTCCGTTTCCAGTGCACAGCCATCCATCACACACTACTGCGATCCATTTCAAATTGATTATTAGCCATGACCACGGTCTTAAGGTTTATTTGGGTTATAGACTCTGGCTGCACTGGCTCTCATCTCATGTTTCCCTTTTGCTAAGCTATATAAGTAAAAAACATATTCCGTATTTGGCAGCTGCCTTAGAGCTTGTGAGTGTTAGAAGGAGAAGGAGCTTTGGCAGGTAGTAAATAGAGCTTTATGCCTCGTTTTCTTTAAGCGTTAGGCCATTGTTAAGTGGGAGAATTGTAGGAAAGATTTAGGGAGGAACGAGAAAGTTGTACTCGCTGTCACTTCAAACCTTTCCTTGCCTTATTGTCTCTTAATGCCGTCCTATTAGAGATCTTTTAGAGGTGCGAGAAAGGTGCCATTCACTGCTACATAATCCTCCGGTTTGTCATAACGGTTTTGATCGACAGCTGTCAAATCAGCCGTTAACCGTCCCATCACCAACCAGTGCATTTACATACAGAATGTTTCTCCTCCTCCAAATGTGACTGTTTTATACTCATCCAAATCCCTCTTTCTTTTCTACTCTTTATGTGCCTGAACCCACAGAAGTTGTACTGATAGTTTGTTTCTTGTTTTGTTATTCTTATTAGGTAAGTGAAGGATGTAAGATTAAAAAAATATATATGTAAAATTGCGAGGATAAACCGATTCAAAGGTGCCAGAGTTTGTGCTTTCAAAGGGCCTATCTTGCCGGTAGAGCCCCTGAAAAGACGAAAAATGCTCGATATCTTGAAATGTTTTAGAGTTTTTAACTTGTTGTCAAACTGCTTTTTAGTGTCATTCTGTAACTAGGTGCCTAAGGGCTGAGCACTATTGATTTACGCTTGAAAGTAGACATGAGCTAATGTACTTTTGTGCAGTGTTAATGTGTGAGGAATGGGACACGCACAGCAGGCTCCTGTACAGCACTGCTTACTGTTGTGGACGTGACATCGCTCTGGCTGTGCAGCACTCATACGTTCTTTTTTTTGGTTTTCTTTACATGATCTGGTTTTCATTAAGCCAGGCAACTTATTTCCTGTTTTTGTTCTTGTGTCAACGAGGTCTTAGCCACCCGTCACCGTCTCTCTGCAGCCCCCCCATCCCCCCAAGAGGGATCAGGGTCCTCTTTACAGAATCTTATCTGAGCTTACATGTTTCCTAACTACTTATAGGAAATAAAAACCCTATCTGAAATGTAGTATTTTACTTTTAACAGAACTATACTAAGTTAGGATGGCATACACCCTGTCCTTCATTTTAGATAAACAGCACTGCTAGCTGTCGGCTCTGTATGCCAAAGAAAACGGGACAGATCAAACATGACACACGAAAGGCCACTCAAACCGTGTGATCACACTTATTTTTAAACAAAACTAACCAAAATGATGGGGTTTCATATCCTAATCGAAATAAGACTATTGCCTCTGAGTTTGAACCCCTGTCTTTTTCCCCCTCCATGGTTACACGCTGGCTAGCTCTCACTAGCAATTAGCTTGCTTGCTAGCTAGCGCTCACTGCTAGCTAGCCGATGACAGTGCTTCGATATTATTCTGTAATGAGGCCCCAGTTTCTTCAACTCTGTAGACCACTTACACAGACTTAATGTAGTCAACAGAGTGGTTAAGACCTACTTGTCGCTATAGCAGCACATAAGAGCTAGCGTTAGCGCTACTGGCCCCTGACTCACAAACACGCATACTGTAGGTTAGATACACACCACTGCTCTGTCTGTGCTTTCAACCCCCACTTTTTCAGCCTTCCCTCTGATCTAACTGAAAGCCTATAGAAGGCAAAGTGTGTCAGTGTTATGCATGGCGTGTATGTATTTAAAGAATCCACAGCAGGGGGAATGAAAGCATTCAAAGATGAGTAAGATAGGAATGGGAAATGGAAACTTAATCTCCACGGCAACTTACTCATCACACAACAGGGTTTTTGTCAGTCAGGAGAGGGGGATTTGACCAGTTACTTTTAGTCTAAACTACACTGTATTTCTCTGCTGCTTTGGGCGGGAAAGTATGTGGGTGGAGATTTTGGAGGCGAAGTCCAGCACACAAATACAATTTGGCAGCAAGTGTAGCTCTTGAGAGAGTTATAGCATGCTGCTTGGGTTTTTTGTATTTTCCGCGTCACTCCTTCCTTTCAGTTTGTCTTTATCCGTCTTCCTCCCTCCCTTCCTCCCTCCCTGCTTCCCTCCCTTTTTTGGGCTCTTTTAATGTGTGTTGTTGCCGGGGCGACCGACCCCTCCACTCCTGCAGGGTCTGCTTTTTTGTTTGTCATGGCAACGCTTGCCAGATCGGAGGTTGCCATTCGCAACCTGGCGCTATTAGAAACAGCTTTACACACACACACACACACACACACACACACACACACACACACACACACACACACACACACACGTTTTTATTATTATTCTGTGACAGTTCAGCACCATTTCGACATAGTCCTGTGCTGAGTTGCTTGGAACCCCCTGCTGCTTAAAAGGGAATCAGTTAGAGTTGAAAGCACTGCAGACTATAGACGAAACACAGACTTTGACACACAAACACCCCGCCAAACATCAGTTACTGTTATGCAGCACCCATGCCTGGAGACTTCACATGAAAACATCCGTCAACACCGGCATCCCCTCCCCGTGTCCCATGCCTCCTCGACGTTCACACACTAAAACACACACTTATATTCCTTTTTAATGCTCTGTCAGCTTGAATGCTTTTCTATGCCATATTATGCTAATGATATACGAGTGATATGTATGTACGCAACCTGCTGCAGGCTGAGAGGAGCTTCTTTTGTTGCTGTTGAACACCTTCTTGCCCCCGAACCCTCTCGCCCCCCCTCTGTAAGCCCCCACCCAACCCCACCCCTTGTGAAAGTGAAACTGTGTGATGGTATTTGTCTCGGTGGCTGTGGGGTTTCTGGGATGCTTGATAAGTATGGAAAAAGAGTCAAATCCCATGGATGGTGATGTAAAAAACAAACAAACAAGAAGGTCAACAAACAATTAAAAAAATGAGAAAAAGGGAATACAATCTGTTTCTTTTGTTACTGAAGCTCGTGAAATAAACACACAAATAGCATTTCAAGGGTAGCTACTACCTTTATCATAATGAATCTGTCACCTTTTTTCAGAGTTTTTTATTGTTAGGTTTTTGTAGATCATATAAAAAGAGAGGCAAACCAAATGACTGCAATGATATTTGTAGTAGTAGTAATCTGTTATTCAGGTGTTAACACCAAGCTCTCGATCTGAACTGTACGGAAGCCCAGAGAGGCCAGTGAGAAACATTTTAGAAGTTTTATCCAAACACTTTTATTTCCTTTGTTTATAACTGAAGAACAGGGGTAAAAAGGTTTTGCTAGATCAACAGAATTGCAGAAACAATCATGATAATTTAACTATATAGCAGATGAACAGAGCAGATGCTTGAAGCCTTAGTATTCTTGAAACAAACAAGGTTAACCTGACTTTGTGTGAAATCATACACCCTCGACATAGGCTAAGCAAAAGGCCTGCTAAGCAGTTAGCTGCCACCTCCAGCTGCGGCTTGTCATGTGACCATGGCAACCACATAAACCAGAGAGGGATGACAGCAGATGATAAAACTGGAGTCTGAGCTCCTGATTGATTTACCTCCAAACTGCAGAAGAGAAACTGTGGGTGAGTGTTTAGGATTCTAGTTAGCAAAACATTGCAAATTGTTATTGTAATGATGTATGAGTTTTTGTTCCCTTTTTAATTTGGAAGTGGGTGCCAGTAGATCCTAATAAGTATGTGGCATAAAACTACAGGTTTCAATTGCAGTTCTGCTTCTACCATAGTGACAACATCAGTGCACAGACAGACGGATATATGAACATCGGGCTAAACAGTGGGAGTCTCCAGGAGCACAGTTTGCCACGAAAAATACCAACATTCTTGCAAGGGGAATTTGAACGCATGCACTGTTAGCTCAGCAATACACCAGTATACTCAGCTCCGTGCATGCAGGGAAAAGTTCCAGCTGGACAACCAGGTCATAACAAGTGGGTAGTTTTAAACACTAGTCTGCCAATGCAGCCTCAAAAGCACTGCAGCACGGTCTCACATTACATAAACCTCTGTGTTACTGCAGTCAGTGAATCAGTACCAGGAGGAATCATTCAGTTGTTGTACACTAGGTGGCAGTGCTGTCATGTTGTTCACTCACTGCTTCCTGCTTCGTCTGCCACTGTCTGGACTGGGATTTCCTTTTCATTCAGCTAATGAATGAAAAATGCCACAAGTAGTTAAATGACACATCTTCTGCTGCACTTATAAATATTTCATGTGCGTGCCTTAACTGACTGAAAAAGGTAGCAATTAGAGTAATACTCATGTTTGATCATTGCAAAAATTAGTCGAAGTTTAAGTGTGGAATAAGTGGTTACCAAATATTAACCTGCCAGGTCTGTTCCCAAGAGCGTTAAAGTAAAAATCCCCATCATTTCCAACTCGGTCATGAATTAAAGTACTTCCCAACCTAAAAGGATTCAGAGGCTCTTTCATGTGCCTTCCTCAGAGGAGAGTAAGACAAGATATACTCTGGATGAATGAACTGTGTGAGATTCAAATGAAAAGTATATTTTATGTTTTCTCTTTCGGCTTCCCTTCTTTCTTTTTGGGGTTTTATCCTGGCCTGCAGTGTTCAAAGGGAAACGGGTTTAAGGCCAGATTCTTGTTTTTATGGATGAGTACTTACCTTAGAGGCCAGGGTTCGAATCCAGCCTGCAGCCAAAATTTAAAAAATCCAAGTTCACCTGTAATTTCCTTTTGAGAGTATTTCATCCATTTGTATATACAATTTGTCATCCATACAGGGATTAAGTACGCTGTGTATTTTGTTTTTAATCAGGTGTTTTTGTGACAAATGCTACAGTGCATCACTATGGTGTTCCTCAAGGTTCACAGTAACGCCACACACAGACCTCTAGTGGCTGCTTCATGTCAAGTCTCATTGACACAGTAGGATCCATTGCAAAGCTTTTTTCCATCTTTGCTTCCTCTTAATAGCCTCCACCCATTCATTTTCTGTACCCACTTTTCAACATTCAATGTTTCTATCATCCCACGGCAACTATTCACACTCACATTCATAAATAGTTGAACATTTTAAACTCTGATTCACCTTTGGCTACACATGTTTTCTTAGGAAAGAAAAGGGCCTCAGCCAGCTTGGATTTTTCATTCAAGTTTAAAACCAGAAGACTAACTACAACACAAAATAAATGTAATTGTAATCAATTACAGTTACCAATAAATAAGTAAAATAATTAGAGTTACTTATCAAAAATGTTAGTGAGAAATAACCGTTTATTTAAGGTTCATTGCGGAAAAGGCAACACTGTTCATATCAGAACCGGACCAAGGATCAAAAGCTGACTCGACCGAACAGCAAGACATAAATACAAATGTAAGTAATGAGGAGATTAAGTGCTAATGGAGAAAATGGAGGAATAGGTCAGGTGTGCTAATTAGGCAAGAGAACAGGAGGGGAGCTGATTGGCTGAGAGAAAGATCTGGGAGCAGAGAAAGAGGTGAGGTGGAAACAGATGTGAAGATGGAGAAAAAAGGAGGGAAAGGCAGCCAAGGGATAACACACTCAAGCAGAGGGATGCAGAGTATGGCCGTGACACACACATGAACACATACAATTATATCTATGTGGCTACTGTCATTGCTGTAGAACTGTTAGGATGGGTTAAATGCTCTTAAGTGAAATGTGTCCTTACAGTACAGAAGCAAATTTTGTCTGAAAAAAAACGGGAAATAAACCAACTGTGAAGTCAATTACCGCGCTTTGACTTTGTGGGGCACTGTGGGTCAAAGAAACCTCTTTGTGGTGTTAGTGGGGCTAATAAGTTTGGGATTTTCTGATTTTGAATACATTTATGAATAGAAAGGAAAGTTAAGCTTTTAAATGCCTGATAACAGAGTCAGAGTTTCTGTACTTCGATCTATAAGTCTCCCACACTCTCCTTAACCTTAACAGTCACTTGGCCCTTAACCTGTTTACATCAAGTATTATATATGCCTCTTCTGCGATTATTTTTCTGCCAACTGTGGAATGAAAGATGCATTCAGCTTTAATGCTTTCGCACAATGCCAAGGTCGACTCAAATTTGATACCTAAATCAAGAAAGAATATGCCGTCAACACTGTGTTTATTTAACACTTAAAAGTGTCTGGATTTAGTGCGCACTTCCAGACTACATGTGAGCACTGACCGGAAGAGTGCACTGACATTTTCAAGCTGATTATGGCTTTCAGAGAACAAGTCCAAACAAAACTTGTGGTTGTTGCTGCCAGAAATCAAACTGTAGCTATAGTACCCACCAGAGCATTGCTTTTATCTCCATAGAAAACACTTTTAAGCGTCCTTTTATGTTAATGAATGAAAATGCAATGTAAAAGCTGTTGTGCATTTATCAGAGGAGTTGTTTTTGTGTTCGGTCACTGTATGGCACTGACCCTGAGCCTGCAGATGCATCTTCTGCGTCACTAGCAGTGTAACAGCTGCAGGATGTGTTGTTTTTTAAAAGATCTGCATGGACCTTCACACCCACACAGGTCATTCACCTATTGTGCCTGATCAGATTCCTCCTCAGGTCTAGAAAAGCTACGAGTACTACGAGTTCGGAATAACCAATCTCTGCAAGAATCACATAAGTCTGTCTCTAGTTAGGGACGATTAGAGAAAACCCCTGTGTGGAATTCCTTTCATAAATTATGGGAGTTACTCAGTTATTCATTTCACTTAACTGGCTTCAGCGAAGGGTCTTTCCTTTTAGTAGTTGTTCTGGGAAATCACATTATGTGGCCTCAGCTTGGCAGAGGTCGGCAGTGTTCGATTGCTCTTCTAGTTCTCTTTGGTGCCTTTACTGTAAATATCCACTTGACATTAAATCAGTTGTTTTGCTGTGTCTCAATTTTCGTACTTATGTACTTATATCGTTTTTTCTGAGTGCACTTATATAGGTCAACAAATTGAGGGTGGAAAGCAGGATCCTCAGAAATGATCATTTTTGCTACGTGTAAGGAATGCTCTGCTAAATACAGCTCTCAAAGAATAAAAGTTTTGCATGAGAGATTTCAACTATTTATTAAATGTACCACTATACGAGTGTGGAAAAAAGCTATCTTGCATTTGTTGGGGTCAACAGAGATGTCTGTGGGGTACTGCAAACGATAACGTTGCTACCTAGCAAGCTCATACCAATCGTAAATTCCGGTGAGGGCACAGCAGTTGTGTGCGCTTTGAGACAACACGCCATAAGGTCAAAGTTCACACACTTTGCAATTGTTCACAGCCTACAACATGGCAGTGTCCGAAGGGAAGTATACTAGTTTGTTAAATAGTATTGATGAAGACTGTTGTCATTAGCATCCATGGCTGAAAAAGCCTTTAAACTGCTATAGCTGCCCAAGATGTAAGGGCATTATATTGATGATGTTTCAGGAAATAAGACTGCAGATATTTTCATTCAGTTTTGTCATTTTACAACTCTAACTGCTGTCAAATCCATCCAACTGAATTGGCGAGACGTGTGTCATTTGCCCAAAGCTTGAAAACCACTTCAATGATCGGGAAGTGTAAAATAAAACTACTTTGTTCAATTGAATTTGTGCTGGTAAAAAGAATCTGTCACCTCCAATGACACAAACATTTTTTTTTACAGTGTGGAATTTTGGCATTAATACCAGGAGATGCATTTGAGAATACGCTACTCACACAGACGTCAGAGCAGATACTCGCAATATGAGGAGCGTCTGCAAACGAGTTCAGCAGCAGTTGAACAGTGGAAGGTTTTGGTGCAGTGACTTTCTTACATTTCCTACGAGTTACTGATGGGAACACTTCTGCTGGTATCAATAAAATGTAGAATTTATGCTCAGTCCCAAACTCAAGTAGAAAAGACTGAAAGAAGTTTTTTGGAAGTCTCACAGCTTGATGCATTACTCATTGCAAATAATGAGGCCCCTTTGACTTCCTGACGCAGTTTAATTCTTGTCATCTCGCTGCTCAACATTATTATTAATCATGATCGCCGTTTCGTAATGAAACATCACTTTGCAAAGTCAACTGATTAAGTTAAACGGCACGCACTTGTCTTTTCAGTAATGGGAGCCTGGAGCCATTCATCATAGCACTGTTTGCCTTAATACGACAGCTGCTGCGGCACTGTTTGACTCTTGTGCTGCTTTTTTGAAAATGAGACTGGAATCTTTTATAGAAATCAAATGCATCTTTTTCCATAAATCCTATCTGGAAATATGCTCATTTCAGGTTCATATTTGCATATGTGCTTTTTACTGTGACATGTTAACATCCTTTAATGTTTGTCCTTATACTGCCTGTGCTGATGAACCTCTTTTCACCCTCTGCCTGAAACCAGAGCCCAGTATGCTCTGATTGGTTAGCTGGCCGGCTCTGTTGTGATTGGTCAGTTGTCTAGAGATGTCCAGCCCCTTAGCCTGTTATCTACAATGCGTTGAGCGCTAGCCAATAATAATAGAAGCACGAGTGTTATATATCACTAAGTTATGGAAGTAAACAAAGGATTACAAGGAGGTGTTTCAGGAAGTGGGGGAGAGAAACTCCCTATGGCGTGAACCTTTTTTTTGTGCTTTTGCACAAAAACATGCACAAAAACCTAAATAAAACACTAATTCCTTTTATACAACACTGCAGTAGAGGGGAAAACCCTAAAAGCGCAATATGGCCTCTGCATCAGATATCTGGTCCTTACAGGACAGTGACACAACTACAACCATTGTAGTTAAAAATAAAATTGACAGTAGTGAAATGCAACGTACACATTGATGCAGCCGTAATAATAAACCATGCATTTGATGTATAATAGTTCAAGATTGATTGATTAAATAGATAATCAATGATTTTGAATGCTTGACTTTTACCTGTAGTTGAGTGTTTATCACAGAGTAGGATTTGTATATTCATATAAAGAAATCCTCTGAATACCAGTGACCCTGCAGCACTTGCATTGTGTCACGCACCATTAGCTTTCAAGGAGGAAAGGCAGTGTCTGCTCTGAATTTCAGCAAAACAGAAAAAAGGATAGAATATGTTTGTTGGTTTGACATTCAAACATGAGAACATTTTCTGGAGATGGAGATGCAAATTCATTTTTTTATGTTTGTTCACTCAGAGGGAGACAGACGTTATTAAGATCCTAAGGAATAATATGATAATGTGTTTTTTTAAGCCTTAGCGTTAAATGTCATTGTATTTACTTATATATTATATTCATTGCATTCAGTCATGCCTCTCTAATGAAAAGTCAACACATCGCCTTCAGCTACTTGTAGCCTAACGCGGCGTAACATTGAGTCCCTGGCTGTATAATGGCAACAAACGAGAGCTGCTGTTATTTTTTGTCCTTGGCAGTCATGACAACATAACGTGTGGGGGTATGCATACTTTAAACAGACTTTATCCCCCCCGAACAACAACATAATACCAATTTTTTTTAGCACAGCAACCCAAAACAATAAGGTAACTTCTTATGGTGTCCTTACCTTGGGTGACTGCAAAATAAGAGACAAACTGTTTGTATTCCAGAAACTCTTTCAGCACCCTGCGCTTCCCAGATAAGCATGCTCCGCCATTCGTCCCTGTTATGTCTGTAGGGTAGAAAAATGTCTTTAATCCGAGTACAGCAGCATAAAACACAACAAAGGATTATTAGATAAGAAGAAACGTTTGACAACTTCTTACAAAAGGATCAGACAACCTGAAAACATGTTTTTTAAAAAGCTATTAATCAATGTCATGTTTCTTAATGAAATGCTGCCGTTATCTTGACACCGGACCACACAATGTTTGTTAGTGGAATTGTGTGATATGGTGGGCTTGCTAATTAATACAATTACTTACTTTTCAATAAAGACGGCGTGGGTGGGCACACCAGAAAATTCCATACAGTATAATGCAGTCAAATCCTTGGCAATGAAAACTATCTATTCAATAGCTCTCTGTTGTTGAAAGTGCTTTTCTGTGTGGGTATTTGTCACTTCTATTGAAGGTTACATTTATACATCTTTTTAGATTCTATTGCACCAGTGATTTTTTTGAAAGTCAATTACCTTTTTCATGATGAGAACTGAATACCAACAACCTCACAGCAATGTCGCTTCATTAGGATGCAACAAATGGACATTTATGTTAAGCCTTGAATGCAAAAATGCTTGTAATGATTAAAAACTCAGATGTCTCAGATGTCATACTTATATTTCTGAACCAAATATTCAAATTTGTATTATTCACTATGGCTTTTTGGTTTTACTTTTTGGAATGTTCCCTTTCCTGTAGTGTGATGTATAGGTTTTTGTGCATGTAAATGGTCTGCAAAGGCTGAACCCCCGCCCCCTGCCTGAAACACTTCCATTGGATTCCTTTGGTTTAGTGACATCATTATGCAACACTGGCACTTCTATTGGCAAGCGCTCCAACTCATGGCCGTGATAGACTAATTGACAGGACATCTCTAAGTGGTTGACCAATCACAGCAGACCCGGCCAGCTTACCAATCAGAGCAGACTGGGCTCTGGTTTCAGACAGAGGGTGAAAGAGAAGCTGCAAGCAGAGGCAGTATGAGAAAATTAAAGAGCTTTTTAACATTAAAGCATGGAGACATGTCACAGTAGAGGCACAAACTACAAATATAAAACTGAACAATTAGCCTTTTTTTAAACATATAAAGCTAATCATCTATTATCTTTTTCTTGGCTAGTTAATGTTTTATTGTGACATGAATTTTTCCTAAGCACCTTGAGCTATATCTCTTGTATTAATAGTGCTCTACAAATAAAGTGTATTTTTATTTAAGAAACTGACTGTACACTACCTGCAAAACACCAAAAATAAACCCAAATTGCTAGTGAAAAAAGTGATGAGCTTAGTCGCCTGTTAATTCCCTCCAGGGTTTGCTAGCAATTAAAACTAGAGCCAAAGTAAAGGTTGGGCGGACACAAACACAACTCAAAGGAGACTATTATGTTGTTGTGTGTCTTCTGGATGTGTTTAAGTAGATAATTGTTTGTTTACACGCTAGTCATAACTTGATAATAGTCGGGGCTGTGTGTCAGCTCCCATACAGATGTCAGTTAAAGAAATACAATATGTTTGCTTGAGGAAAACAAAAGTGCACAGGCAGGAAACCAGTAGTCAAAGATCCAGAGAAAACATCTGACACCTCTTCATTTATTCAACAACACCACAAGCTAAGATGTCAAACATAAAAAGGTTCATTCAAAACACTTTGATACAACCTCAATAAAAACAGAACATTGAAAGCTTCAGAGGGGTACAATGAAGGGCTTCTGTTGCTCCTGCAGACGGTTGTTCATCCCACAGGCAAAGATAAACTCCTGTTTCTCTTCCAAATGACATTTCAAGCGTTTTTTCTCTCTCTGTGGCGAGTATTATTACATCAAATCCTGCAGGTGTTTTGTCCCTTTAAAAACATCGAGGACACATATAATACACACAATGTTTCACTAGATTACACCTTTTAAGAGCTGTCAGTGAATGCCGAGTATTATGAGTTTCCGGTCCTTAAGGACATCTGTGTATTCTGAATAAATGCCACTAAGGTTTAAAGAAATGTTATTTCACAATGGCATTTCAGTAAGCTTATATTATTTATTTTCAAGTGCAGAAATGATCCCTTTTAACCTTGTTTTTTAATTATTGTAATGTTTTTTCCCAAAAGAATCTTGCTGTAAGTCTTTCTCCAGTCTTCTTCTGGTTGGTATGATCCCGTTTAACACTTTGACACTTGAGAGCAGAGTCTTGTCGTTGAATCTGTACAAAAAGTGTATTCATTCACTTTCCAAAATCATATTTTCTTTGACACTGGCATAAAGTCTTAAGTCACCAGTTGTCTTCTGCCAGTACTTGAGGAAAGTCACATGATGGCCTAGTCCTGCCCTCTATGTCTCTCAGAAATGTTAATACACATGCAAAAGTTGTGCAGAAGTTTTTCCGCAGAGCAAACCAAAGGTCAAATTCCCCAAAATCTGGCATTGCATCAGCTTGCCAATCAAACAGCTTCTCCTGCCACGCTGAGAGAAAGGCGCAACACCTTAGCCGACCTGTCACTGCAGGGCTTCTGGGGCACCGGTGTTCGGCTCGCCGAGAAACACCACGCCTTCAGAAGACTCTTACTCTGGATTTGAGCGCTTTGATCTGGACCAACGACTGATGACGAAGAGGTCGACAGCGCCCTGCAGCAGCCCCATGACGAAGCATTGGCGTGGTTTTGGCACGAGACATCAGAGTTGCGGGACGGGGGGCGCCGTGGACTGGAGGAGTGGGGGGCGACGAGTACTTGTGGTTTGGCAGCAGGCGCCCCAGTTCTAAGGCAGCGACCACGTAGCACGTTTTGGAAGGCTTTCTTGAACTCCCGGCTGAAGCATGGGTAGATAACGGGGTTGAGGCAGCTGTTCAGGTAACCGAGCCAGAATGTAATCTTAAAGATGGTTTCAGAAGGCTTACAGGACGGGAAGATGGATCCTAGAGTAACCACATAAAGAGACACAAATCAAATCAGGAAGCAAACACAGTAATACATCGCTTCAAGTCCCTAACCCTAATAAGCACTTGGGCAGTCAGAACCTCCATGCAAGCTCAACAACCCTCAAAACTTTCCAGCCATATTTCCTATTCCCTACAGACTGTACCATCAGGCTCATAAGGGTTACTGGTTTCTCTAAATCTCACACTCAAGAACGTTAGCTATTGTTTTGCACTGATAGGCAATTCATTTCCATTTACCATCCATTCACCAGATGCCCTGAGACTTTCCCTCCTTTCCCCATTGCCCTACCCATCTAACACCTGTTCCTTCTTAATCAGCACTGCAGTTGCCATAGATTCCCCTCTCACCTCCATATCATTACCTTATCAGCCTATATGTGCTATAAATTCCTGTCTAGTTCATCAACGTTTAAATGTCTCTTTTTTTGCCTTGTGATTTGTCTTTGAAACTTCTTGTACTTCTACATTTACCTTTTTCCTTTGGCATTACATTATAAAACTCAGTATGGCGACAAACTTTTCACCGTGGTTGTAAATCCTCGTCGTTCAATAATCAATGACCTTAATCTTAATGTGTTTGTAACTTGGTGGCAACAGTTTGTGTTTTGCTTTCACTTGATTCAACATGACAATACCCCCAAATGTAAAGTGTTTACTATTTCATATTAAGTACGAGTCCACAATTAACATCTGAGAGAATAAGCTCAGTACTTCTGGGATAAATTGCTTAAACTGGGGTCCAAAATGTACTTTACCTTACATAACGCTTCACAGTGTCATACTATGCCGTTAATCAGCTATCACATTATTTTCTGTGCATACTGTAATGCCAGTGTTGAAAAGTTTTCCTGGCGGCCACCTAGTGCTTCAGCACAAAACAGGCTTTCTCTCTGAAGTGCTGCGCAGGAATAATAAAATACAAAATTCAGTATTATTTTTCCCCCAACAGCCATCTGGGAATTTCAGACTATCATTGCCTCAAAGCTTGAATGCTCACTGTGCCGTGAGCCATGAAGGTCTGTCTCAATTGAAATGCATAACTATTCTCCAATGACTGGCTGCCTTGGGAGGCTACAGGGTGACTGAGGATGCCTCCTAGCATTACAACCCATTAAGCCTGGTGCTTATTATCTATAATAGCTTTCATAGGAGGCGGCTGCAGTTTGTTTCATTCCATTTCCTCTCACAGTAGAAGCCCATTCTGTCCCATCGTGGTGTCTTATTTGGTCTATTTGGTTGCTTGTAATTGAATTTCTTGATGTCCCTTCTGAAAAAACTCAAGCAAAAGAGTCAAGGGACAGCGGAGAAGTAGCAAGACCCTGCCCGAGGTTGTGTTCAGGTTGATCATCACGAAAGATGATACGAATGACTCAGATTTTGGATCACAATGGCTACAATGCTACACCATGGGTGGGTTGCTATTAGATCTACATAGAAATGTTGGTATGTTAGATCAACTGTCAGTCAAATAGTCAGTTGGTCTGTGGGCCACTATGGGTCAGACCAAAATAGCTTGACAACTATTGGATGGATTACCATGAAAAATTGGTCAGATAGTCATGGTCCCCTGGGGAAGAATCCGGACATTTCGTTATCCCCTGGCATTTCCTGTAGCGCCACCATAAGGTTGGCATTTTTGCTTTTTATGACTTTTAGATGGATGGCAATTAAATCCGTTATGGATATTCATGGTCTCCAGAGGATGAATCTATCTTGTGACCTGAAATGTCCATCTAGCGCCACAAAGAGTTTGACTTTTACAACTACAGTAACAAATGGATAGCCACAAAACTAGCATTGTCATTGTGACCGTGTCTTCTTTAGCATGTAGCATTAAGTTGCTAATGCGGCTGTAGACAGTGTTTAACAGGGTGTAAGGTGTTTATGTATTTGTTAAGATTAACCCGGTTCTCTTTTGGTTTTTCTGATGTTGGGAATTGTAAATTAAGGCTGCTCGATTGGTTCAACCTACAGACCAAAACTCCGCAATATTTGTTTTACACTGACATAGCATCCTTTAACAGTGAAAAGCAGAAAATTGTCGCACCAGATAAACTTTCTGTCAAACGGATAACTAATTAAAACATCTCTTCTCACAGCAGGCGTGTTGACTTGTCATTGGGGAAGCACAGGTGTTACTAATAACATTAATCATAGCTAATCATGGCAGTGCTATTCAAGGGCAACAGTAAGCCATCACAGTGTGGCAGCGAGCCAGTATACACAACAACAGCACCCTGCAACAGAAGCAGCTATATTCAGCCATCATTAATTGTATTATTTACACCTGTGTTTTTCCTATTGTGACATTTCAAAAGAGCTTCTGTTTCAGCACTACTGAAATAACAATAGCCATGAAAGTTAAGTAAAAACTATAATCACTTAAGTGTAGTTATAGACCTTTTAATACATTTCCTGACAGACAATTAACCCGAGTTTCTGGCAGAATAACCCTTTTGTTTACAGTTGGATTCCATATTTGTGCTTTAATACACTCCCTTGTGAATGTACACAAAAAAGGGAACAAGATAATGCATATTACATGTCAAGATGTGTTTCAACCACATCTCCTCCATCCTGTTCAACACAATTAGAGTTTGTGAAACCTAACACGCATTTCAGAAATAATCTCAGCATCTATGACCTGGGAGGTAACTGCTGACAGACTATTACCCTTTAAATACACACTGGTCCACACTGACAATCACTTATCACAGCCAAGCCATAAGAGTTATTTCAGAAGCAATTAAGATTCAAGATTGGGTTTTACAATGGTCGGTTTCTAGCCTCTCTTACATTTGTGATAACATCGCTGTTATCGCCTTCTGTGAAAGAGTCTGACAAAATGTAGGTGTAATTTATAGACGATAAAGTTAAGAATATTGAGCTTAGTAGACATTTACCTTTTCCCTGAGCTCCTGTTATTGGCACCCAAAGCTCATATCTACATGGAGTCTTGACAACAATGGTGGAGTAATCCTTAATTACTTCATTTCTGTTCTGTGTTACTTCTGCTGAATTTAAATTAGCAGAATAAAACAGGCCTCTACAGGAAATAATTAAAGCCCTCATTATGGACTCCAATTAATGTCTGAATCATTTAATTACCATTTATATTCAGAGAATACCTTATTTCCATTTTCAGACGCAGCAGAACAAATAATTTTAGTTTCTTTTCTTTGTTTTCTTTTAGTTAGTTTGCATTTTACTTCCTCATTACATCATCATTGCATTCAAGTCACAGAGCTACCATAAAGACTTGTTTTTCTGGAAAATGCAGTAAATCTTCGACAACCTTCCAGACACCCAGAAGATTGTTTGACAAGGTTGTTGTTTAAAGTATATCCAAAATCCTTAAATGTTATTCTATCCATCTGGATCTACAAGTATAACTACCAAGGAGATTTAAAAATGACTTTCTCCATATTTGCACGTTTTTGGAGGTACATTTGGAGGAAAAGGCATTTTCAAATGTACCCTCTGGTAGTTTCATCTTTGTAACCCCTGTCTCTACACCCTATACTCTTCTATATCACTGCATAGGTTGTCAGCTAAAAAGCAGTTTGTTGTGTATTATTACAATGAAAGTGTGTATTTTATAGACGTGTCTTACAAAATAAGCAAGTTAACCTGTGACTTCCTGCTAACCTCCTTTCGTTATAATGAACAAGATTGAGATCCCTATTACAGTGTACATGATCAGATGACAATGTGATAGGAGTCTTTTGTAGCAATACACCTACAGAGAATCATCAGCTAAATCTGTAGCTGCGTTGGCAACACCATTTAAAGGAAAGTTTCCATCTGTTATCTAGGTGTCTGGTCGACTCTACTCTCCATTCTTCTCTTTCAATGCTCTCATAGTGCTGTCTTAGATACAGCAATCAGTTTTCAGCAAAAGAAAGCACTAACATGTCTTGCTCACCCATTTTATCAGCTCATTAAATGACCATTTGTAATTGTTATCTGTCCCATAGTGATGCCGATCAATGGCCAAATGGCATCTATGCACATAAGAAAAAGGTTAAGGATTGATTTGGTTAAGGAACGTTTCTATGTCTGGGTAAATACGTATGTGTGTTGTGTGACTACAGTTATATACGCAAGCGAAGTGAGTTTTCTTTGGATACTTACGTACATCACTTGCAACATGTCACTTAGGCACTGAGTAAACTTTAGGTCACCGCCTAACAATTTTGCACCTCCCTGCAGTTATCCAGCTTACCATGAAGTAACAGCATGCTGATCTAATTGGGGGTTGTGTAAGGCCATCAAATCTAACCCCCAATAACATCTGATAAACCTCATTTGATCGGCGGATAACATGCAAAGTAACAGACCTGTTCAGTATCAGGAAAGACATTGTTAGCAACTACATGGTTAACATAGTGGATTGTTTAGCAGTGTATGAGACAGATATTTCCTCAGCAGTTGGTGAAGATTGTAAAAGTGAGTGCTGCTGTTGTAATTCAATAAGCTCTAACTAAATGTTTTAATAACTGCAGACAAAATATAGTTTCCTAAAGATGGACTGGATAGTCTTTGAGGAACCTGTAAATACACCCAACCAGCAGTAAAAGTGGTTAAAAGGCCTACTTTGTTATACATTGTTTTTAAAGAATCTTCCCTTTGTGACTTGAATATAATAAAGACAGGTTATATCACATTACAGGCAAAAGTGCTTTGGTGTAGTGTACATTTTGTAAGCTATTTTTTATTTTCTTATTCTTCTTTGACACAACCATTTAGTCTCAAAATAGAATTAGCATATTGCATATTAATCTAGTTCCAGTAGGTGTTTGACGTTGGTGTTGTCTTGTCATCATACAGCCTTTATCATGGGACAAACCATATTAAGTCATAATTAATTAATGACATAATCACAGGTTAAGAGGTACCTACCGATGGGTAATACCAGGAAAAAAGGAAGCCAGCACAGAATAAAGCACCCGACAACGATGCCAAGAGTCTTGGCTGCTTTCTCTTCTCTTGAGAACCTAAGCATCTTCGGCAGTGTAAAGGTAAAGCGTTTGCGTGTCACCGTTCCTTCGGTTTCCTCTTGCTTCTCAGTCTGAGCTGCGGGCCCTCTGTGAATCCTCAGCGTCACCCCTTCTGTCTCAACCCCTTCTCCCGTACCGCTCTTCCGGAGGGTAACGTTCTTTCTCTTTGCCACAGTGTACACACGGCAGTACATGGCCAGGATGATGCCCAGAGGGATGTAGAAAGATCCTAGCGCCGAGAAGAAAACATAGACGGGTTCCTCCGTGATCCGGCACACCGTCTCGTCTTCTGGCTCCGGTTCCTTCCAGCCAAACAGAGGGCCTACAGATATAGCCGCAGAGAGTACCCAGAGAGCAGCCACCGCGGTCAGGCCTCGTCGGCCCGTAGCTATGGCAGGGTAGCGCAGAGGGTAGCTAACTGCCAGGTAGCGGTCGATGGAGATCACACAAAGGCTGAGGATGGAGGCGGTGCAGCAGAGAACGTCCAGAGCGGCCCAGACACTGCAGAGGAACCGGCCAAACACCCATCTTCCAAGAGCCTCCGAGGTGGCAGAGAAGGGCATCACAGCCGAGCTGAGCAGCAGGTCTGCGGCTGCCAGATTGGCGATAAAATAGTGCGTTACAGAGCGCCAGTGGTGGTGGAACAACACCGACAGGATAACAAGGATGTTGCCAAGGACCCCAAACACGATAAACACCAAGAGTACCATCCCCAGAACCACCATCTTGGCGACTTCCACTTCAGTTTGGGCAGATGAGCTGCAGTTGAGACATGGATCTGCTGCAGGGAAAACACTCGAGTTCTCAGCAGGATCCATCGTAAACTGTTGGGTACATCACTTTTCTAAATGCCTTGAAGAGTGATAACACTCATGACACATCTGTTACTCCAATTAATACAGCTACATCCCTTTTTCTGCTCCTCCTAATGCAGAGGATGAAAGCTCTTCCTGCCACATAACCTGCTCTTCCAGTTCATAAGTAAATGCAGTGACACTTGCCAACGATCCACCACTCACATGGCCTCTGCCAGAGTTCCTTGGCAGAATGTCATAATCAGAGAGGGAAACTCTGCCATGGGTTGTCATATTTAGTCCAGAATTAAAGTACAGCGTAATGGAAATTCAAAATATTCTTTTTCTCAGAGGCGGCCACTGATGGATCTGGAATGTCATGTTGAAAAGGCTTTCTTGAAGGAACCCTTTTAGAAACAAGAAAAGAGATTTAAAAAAGTATATTTAACAAAACATTAATAATCCAAGGATTACTTTAACACCCACAACAGGTTCATTACCCTTTTAAGTGCTGATATTCTTTCAGCAGCGTGGGAACTAATCAAAACTTCACACATTAAGACATTAAAAGGTAAATTGGGAAAAAAAGTAATTATACAGCACTCAGATATGATTAAAGAGTAAAAATATTCCTCAATAGTCTATTTTCAGAGGAGACAGTCTCTCTATTCTTCCCTAGCTGCATTAGGGCAAATTGAGTATTCTGCTAGAATAAACTAAGTGGCAGACACAATTTGCTTTTCATCCAAAAAAGCATCACAGCCGCCTTGTCTTTTCGTATTTGCAAGCAAATAAATGGCAAAGTAAAAACATCCCATTACTCATACCTGGTTTTTGTTTAACCTTTCAATTAACCAGGCCAAGCGATGATCTATTTAATAGAGCTGGTGAGCAGTGGGGTAGGGCGGGTTTTATAATAGAAAACATAAAAAAGGAGACATAATCAGAAACAACAACAGGGGATAAAGACAAGGACACCACGGCAGCAATTACGATCCATGGGGGGATAATGAAAATCATCCGTGGCATTATAAGAGAACCAGCCAGCCATGCGGATAATGCAAAATAAATGAAAGCAGAGATAAAAACATTTGTTCAGAGCAGACGTTCCGACGGGGCCTGACATGGCTTCCTCGAAGGTCTTGTGAGTGCAAGCTGGGCTCTTACTCAAGCGGCGGATGACAGGCCAGGAATTGAACCTTGAGGTGGGCTCTATATTACCGAAGGGAAGGCTCTGGCCTGCCGATAGTCCCACTCAGTAGCACTCTACGTGTACGTGTTGGAGATCTGGGATGTCACCGAGTGAGATAAACAGCGGCTAGGGGAAGAAGAACGTAAAAGAAGCCGCGATAAAGCTCGTCACGTGTTTGTGCAAGATCAAAAGCTTTATCCCCTCTGCACATCCCACCATGAGGCGGAACGAAAAGCCATCCAAACAAACACTTGATGCCGCTATTTCCAGCATCAGTAGCCTGAGGGGAAATGGAATTCAAACAGGCGGTGAACGTATAACTCAAACTGTTTCTGCAGGACGGCTAAACGTATGTGATATTTGGAAGGCCTTTTCGAATGTAATGAGATCTCATGGTGCGGTGGAGTGCCGGTGTAACACGGATAACCCCATTGAAAACACAGCCTGCTGTTCTCGCTGGGGCTATTGTGACAAGGGGAATAAGTATTTCATATGTTCGAACCAACACATTAAGTTTTACTGTAGTTTCATGTGCTGTGTTGGCACCTGCCCTGAATTTATCTTAGCTTAGCTTTCAGGAAAACCGCCAAATCAATCACTGTTTTATCAATTGCTCACATCGTGGCATCTCCAAATCGTTACGGAAACTCTTTAAACGTTTAGATGCATTGAAGCGAATGAGAGCCACTTTAAATGACAACTTTACTATATCAGTTTCCATAAAATGTGTGTGTTGGGAAATAGTGAGCACACAAATGATACTTGAAATATAGGCTACTGCACAAGTTGTCTAAGAGTGTACGATAATGTTTGGAGTTCTCTTGAAGAATTTAAGTCAAAACAGGATAAGTAATTAACGAGTAAAGAGTAACTTCATTGGAAAAGTATGCCTTTTATTTAACTCCTACATGTATCTGTGCTTCCTGTTTTATTCATGCATGTAATAGTGTTAGTATTGAAGTAGTGGGGTGATGGCAGTGCAGTGACAGAATGATGAAGTGGAGTGGGGTGTGTTAAAGGATCTTTGCGTTCTGCTGCATTATTGACTGCCTTCACAGCCCCCTTGCATCAGTTTTCTGGCTTCTCTATTCATAATGTCCTTCTTCTGGAACAGGAGGAAAATGCAAATCTTATTGAGCCATTTATGTTTATCACGAAAGGACAGTTGGCAGACACATGGAAAAATACGCCCGTGCATTTATCTACATATTTAGCTGCAGAATGAAAGCTTCCCATAATAGCTTCTGTGTTAGGTCACGACTGCAGATGTAGAGTTAATCTACAAAAGTAAACTAAATGTCCTTAATCCCATTGATGTGTTGCCCTGTGTCCTATGTGACAATAGCAGAGGATCAACTAGTCAATTTGATGGATCAATAGGCCTTTTCAGAGCATTCATGATTAATGGATTTTAAGTCATTCATCAAGCATAACGTCTTTGCTCATACCTTCTGCCAGAAATGTCTCGATGTGTTGCTTTTCACTTCTCTTTTTTTGCGATTGTGACTTCAACGTCTTTGGGTTTTGGATTATTTTTACTGAAGAAAGCAAGATTACCTGGCTCTCTGAGAAAATACATGTTTACTCAGTTTGAAAAAATGAATGTAGAGGTTTTATAGAGAAGCCCTCACCTTTTGACTTCCCTAAGTGCATTTCCTTTCCGTCATACTGCATACATCTCTTATTCCCTGCGCATAATATTTGATCAAAAGCTTTCAGCGGACTTCATTACTCTCCAATTTACATCTGGAACCCAAAGGTTCACCGCTCATTGAATTGCATTAGTGGGAGCTTGTGACAATTGCTCTGCCCTTGAAGAAACTTTAGTGCTATAGCCTCCTCAGCCTCCGAGTGGCCATTAAACAATTTAAACAAGACAGCCAATTAAATCTTATATTGGATTCCCAATTAGGGTTTTGTTTTAGGGGACAGAATATATGCGGGCATAATATACAGCTTAATGTAACATAAGCATGGGCATATTTAATCAGAACAGCAGTTCACAGAGAGGACAGTATTACCATCACAAGGGTAATGTGCACAAAATGGGCATAAAGCTTCCTGACAGTTAGTCTATGCAGCAGATCCTGCAGCTCCTTTTCTTTTTGCAGCATGTGTGTCTGCCATAATGCTGACAATTCTCTGCATTGTGTTGCACAAAGGCCTATACATTCATTATATTTAACAACCACATCATCAAGGCTGTTCTGTAGAAAGAAACGCTTCAGCGCTTCCTCAGACACCTCTTATTACTGTCTTCAGGGCTGGAAACAACAATTATATTCATTATTGATTCAATCATCCATTACTTTTTTTACACAAAACGGTTTAGATTGAACCGATTCTTCCTTTAAAATCAAAATAATTCCGATATTTTATGACACGGATTATTATGGCTGTCCTTATCTGTTCTTTATTTGTTTTGTTAGGTTCATTTAGTTGTATTTGTTTACTGTTAAGTTATATGTCACCTTTTATCTGTGTTGTTTTCTTTCTGCACATAGGAGGGAAAGAATGACAGAAAATAGAGAAAAATAGACAACAACATTTCCTAGACACAAAAAATTATTCTTTCAATTGTGAATTTTATCTAATTGGTTCTGGAAGCAAAACATGTTGTCGAAATTGCAACATCCCATATATATTCCTCCACATCCACACTATTTATAATTGTGTTACAGTATTCAACCCTTAACTTTCCTTAAGGTGACGTTGGACAAATGCAATTAAACATCTCAGTATAAAATCTATTGTGTTGCCACTGCAGATTTCATACATCATTTGTTTTCACAAACACTGTTGCCAGGTTTGTAGCAGTGCACTTCCTTGATGAATTACTTTCCATTGGAAGTCTATGTCTAAAAAGCACTACTCTCCAGGGGAGGGAATTCAGAAGCTGCATTACATTAATCATTATGTTTTATTAACCTTGAGCTTTAGCTGCACACCGCCCTACAGACAGCTAAAGTGTTGTGTCTCACGCTTCTGTCCATCTGAGGACGTTGTGTTGTTAGTGTTTATCCCCTCATGACAGTTATACGTCTGACAGGATCATAATAAATGTTCCTATACTTGGAGCCTTCGCAGCTTCAGTCATTCATCATTTTAAAATATGAATAAAACATGTGTATTAACATCCCATAAGCCAAGTTTTTAGATGAAGATGGCCAACCTGTTGAGGGGAGATTCTCAACAAAACAAAAAAAGGGACTAGCCTCTTGTATTTGTATAACAAACAATATAAATCAATAATATACAGCTTTTTGCTTGTTTGAATACTTAAAAGTAAGCAAGGAATAAGCTACCTCTTAGTGTTAGGTCGCATTAGCATCACTACCTGATGTAGGAAATAAAGCAATTTTCACAATCAGTGCCCTATTAAGATAAATAGTCATCACATCCTCCACCTGATTAAAAATACTCATAACTTATCCAGTATGGAAATAAGAAGTCACTCAACCAGGGAAGTAGCCTGATGTGGGATGAAGGGAGAGGAAGAAAAAAAAAGTCCTACCTTGTTCAGAGCGCACACACCTCACTGCAGCGAGTTTAAAAAAAGGGAAACAGTGAACTAATTTTCTCTGAAAGCAGTCATGCGTTATTGTGTGTGTCTTCCATGGGCAGCACGGAGACCACAGAGCTCCCGAGCCTCCTGCCTGCCGTCCTCCTGACTCCTCTGGCGGGAGACAAAGTCACAATAGAACACCCCCCCCCCTCACACCCACCTCCCCCCGGCCTGATCCTGACAGGCCCCACCCCCTGCCACAACAGCTCGTGCCTTTTCAATTTAATGGCTTTCCGTGCTGCCATATTTGACCCCATAACTAACAAAGCTGGAAGAGTTGTCACTCTATTAAAAGACTTTAAAACAACTCGAGCAATGTGATTACATGTTTGTAGATGTTTATCATCATTTACAAGTACTACAATGGTGCAGGAATGACTTCTAAATGGAACATAAGTTAGCATTTTATCAATGATTTTCATGCCTAGATGTATGACATAAAGAATGTCAGTAAATACCCCACTCGGATATCTATGACATAAAAACCCTAGTTACTAACGTGTCTAAATGGGACTACTAAACGCCATCACGCTGAACGTGAGTCCTTCTTTAGCTTAGCTGTGGTGACTGTGATGTCCACTGCAACCGTAATGTTGTCGTGTATAGGCTTACGTTAGCTTTTTTACTTACGCTTCAAGAAGTGAATATCCTGTTGAACAAAAAGTATTATAAACATTTGCAAAAGCAATATTCCAAATCCAACTGCTAACTTCCGGATACTGGTCAAGTATAATGAGTCATCCGCGAATCACTCTATAAAACAAAGCCAAACACGGGTAATCCACAATGTATAACATTGTATTTCACCAAAGATCTTCTGCCTCTGAACCGTCTTTGGTTGCACTTGGCACTTGGCTATGAGTCGGAGCATGCTTAGCATTGAGTATTGTGGATCTGGCGTTTAGGCATGTTGCTTTACGGAATGAAATGACGTGCAAGCTTAAATTAAACACAGCCGTCCTGGTCAGGGTGTAAATAGCCAAATAGCTTCCGTGTGACTATTTTACCCTGGGTACAAATAGACACTCCGTATCTAGAAGGTGCCATAGAAAGCATCTATCTGGTGTTTTGAATTGTTCTCTGATGTCTACAAAAAAGGTATATAACTTTGGTTGATCCAAAAAATGTTCAGATGCGGTTTTAAAGACCCATTTATAACCCTATGATTTGGTCCTAGAATGAAACAAGCTGAATTGCCTTATTTGGGGCTCATTTAAATAATTATGACGAGCTCTGCTCTGATTGGCTGGTTTATAAGGAGCAATCCATGGCTGCCTCAGAGCCCACAGAAGTAAGTGAAGTTCGTGAAACTGTGAGAGATGAACCATGGAGGCTATTGGCATCCAACCTTACATGTGTGAGCCTTTATCGGAGGAGGAAACCGATGAATTTGAAGAACAGCCACTTGGTCGGAGATTGGAGAGCAACGTTACGGAGTGGTAAGTGTTAGCGTTAGTGTTTCCAGCAACTGGTGTATGCAAATGCTGGGCCTGGACTACCGTGTGTGACGTAACACACAGGGATTGTTGTAATTCGCCCGTTTTACCGCTGTGATATGCATATTCATGATTTGCACGTGAAGGAGGAAACAATGGTGTTTGGCGTTCACGGTATGTCAGTTCAATGTACCGAACTCTCCTTGTTCGACTGTGCCAAGGTAAATACAGTTTTCCATTCTATGGCACCTTTAAGGTAAAACATGTAAAGTTACCTTAGCTATAACAACATTTAAAACAGCAGTACAATCTGAACTGGGCACAAAGAATAGTTGTCTTTGTCCTTGACTAACACAGATTCTCTAAATAAACCAACATTGAGGTTTTTGTAAAAAAGAAATAAAGCTTTATTAAAACCAGACTTGATCGTCTGGGAGACCATCTGCTGCATTGTGTCTTTGAACAGTGGCAGTATACTATTGTATGCAGTCTGCATACAGAAGAATACTCATTATTTCCCTTTGACATCTTAGTTTTGTAAGGTTTTATTTCTTAAGCTAGATGACTGAAAGTGTGGGACAAAATATCTCTTTTCTTTACTCATGATGATGTCAGGACCTACATTGTATGTTGTCAAACCCCACAAATAGGCAAAGTACCATACAGTAAGTTACATGAACTTACCTCAACCCAAACACATCCATCTTTCCATCTTTCATCATCGCTTATCGGGTTGCGGGGTAAACAGTTCCAGCAGACGGACCCAAACTTCCCTTTCCCTGACCTCAACAACCTGCTCTGACTGGGTGATTCAGAGGCGCTCCCAGGCCAGCGTGGAGATATTATCCCGCCACGTCTTTTCGTCCGCTTGTGTTTGCGATCTCTTTCTTTTGGTCATGACCCATCCTTCATGACCGTGGGTGAGAGTAGGAACTAAGAATCTTTGCCAAAACTCATTGTTCGCATTCTTCATAAGCTATCATACAAACTGACACACTGTCATGATGAAACAGCAAATATCCGTACACACTGGGGGGACACAAAGTTAGAATTTTCAGGACCTTTATTCAGTATAAAGATGAGGGATGTGTTCTGCTCCACAGGGCCGAAGGGAACGGCTCAGCCCTGGTGTTGCCTGGCTTTATTTCTTAGTGGAATACCAGACATACTGACACAGGGTTGGGATGTGTCCAGTGCATCCCCAATACCTCAAGGATGATATATCGGCTATTTAATCTCTACGGTTATTGTTTCAGGTTGAGTTATTTAAGGCTTCTGCGACGGCTCCGTGAACCGACCACAGGTGTCTCAGATGCTGCTGAGGGCCCTGGCATCGGTGTTCACTTTGAGATTTTTTTTCACTCCTGTCTTGAATGTCAGGGTGATGCATTCATCTTCCAATGGCACAGTTTTCTCATAAGTCGGATGCCGCCGGGTGTATTGATCTAGTGTATGGATTGCTCTAGTCTGCATTATGGGTGTATATTGCAGCAGTCAGTGTCCATTCAGGGCGGCCCTTATATTGTCCTTAGTCTTGTCCCTGTCTGAGTATAAAAAAGTATTTTATTGTGGAATGTGGAATTTACATAAGCTCATTAACATTTGCATTGGTATTCAGAGTGTTGGCTTTAGTCAGTAAACTGAATTCAAGGGAACAGTGAAAAGAAACTTCTTATTAAGATTCATCTCATGGATACTGCACAAACCACAGCCAAAGAGTGTGGTGAGGAACACAACCGTTAGTAGTTGCATATTTGGTGCTTTACTTGGTATTTTAAGACTGTGCATGAGCACAGAGCTGGCTTATGATTGTGTTGCTTCTTCCTGACTGCATTAAGTCAGATACACTTTATAACACAACTAGGGCTTTGCAGAGGTATAAAAAATTGCAATCCATTATTCTAGAGACCACATTTAAAAATGCTCTGGTTCTGTCGCAAATTAATCCCATTACCAAGTTTGACTCCAACTTCCTCACTTAATTCCAATGCGGATGTTTACCATGAATAGCACGTCACCGAAAAGGCAATAAATAAATATTGCACTGACTGGAAACCACTGGAACAGAACAGATAGTGCTCGCAATGTGAATACTTACCAGAACCATACGAGCATATGCCCAGGGTAGCGCACATTATACAGAAGGGGAATCACAGCGACAACACCACACGTGTGTTCAATTATTTCAGATTAATATGTGTTATTCCACTAATATTCCCTTTTTAAATGCAGCAGTGAAACAGGATTTCTTTCATTGTTGATATGCAAACACACCCTTTTAATTCCTTCAATTTCTTTCTTGAGTAGATTGGTGTTTGACCTCAGTGAAACCCTG
Source organism: Eleginops maclovinus (assembly GCF_036324505.1). Taxonomy (NCBI): domain Eukaryota; kingdom Metazoa; phylum Chordata; class Actinopteri; order Perciformes; family Eleginopidae; genus Eleginops; species Eleginops maclovinus. Next base: position 5,193,269 of record NC_086356.1, read on the forward strand.
ACCTTTCATTAGAAAAATAACCCCCGCACTTAAGATTTGAGCTTGTCCGCCAACACTTACAATGTCCTTGCATGTGTGAAGTGAATATGTCAGCCGTGTTCTTGTTGTCCTTTTTTGAATCTGTATGGTTTGTTGCACTTATTGTAAGTCGCTTTGGATTAAAGCGTCAGCTAAATGTAATGTTATTCGATCAAAATGCAACAGTACTTCCAACCTACAGAACAAATGACATTCCCATCTGCCTTCAGAGTACTTTGTGTGTTATGCATGACCTGCAACACCTCAGCATCTTAGCAAAGTCACTGAGCATATTAGCAAGCTGATGTTAGCATTTAGCTCAAAGCATCCACTGAGCCTAAGTACGGCATCAAAGAGCTGCAAGCATTGCGGTGACCTCTCAAGAGAAGACCATCAGTCAGGGATGTTGAAGGAAATTGGATGGACATAGTGATTTACTGCGATAGATGAGGATGAAAGCATGTCATCATGACTACAATCATTGACTACACAAGAATGAACCTTTCATCCTCAAATCCAAACATACTGTCATCTTGAAAGCAAAAATAAATGGCAACATGATCAAACGTATATATATCCATCCACAATTGTTCTTATTCTGTTGGCACATGTATTATATATTTTTTATCTTTGGCAAGAGAAAATGTGGGATGGTTGAGAAAGAACATTGTTTACACAGTCCATAAATAGTTTTTCCAACTTGTTTTAAACTTGAGGAGCATAAAGAAACGCATCAATATCACGATTATTGTATGCCTTAGAGTAATTATAATGAATAAGAAAAGCTTTAGGTCCATTGATCCCTGTCAAGATGATTAAAAACCTTTTGAAGGATGAAATTTGAGTGTTTCGCTACTGAAAGCTTACATACTGCTCTTGGATGCTTTGGATTTTCCTGCCAGTAATGACAATCTGGAAAATCACATGCTTACATTTATCAGGACCTCACTCACGCTACTGCAGCCTTTTTCCAGTGGAACCTTTACATTTCTATGGCATGTCTCAGATCATTTGCACATGGCCCTTCTTTAGTGTTAATGGGGTGGTAGCAGGGTAGGAATTTCACGGCGGCCCCTCGGTCTGGCCGTGATGCCCGTGAAGCTCTGAAATGCATTAGTCCTCGTAGCTTGGAATGGTTACACGCACCTCACATGTCATACATCGCATAATTCAATCATCATTGTAGCGTCTCGCTATAAGAATACAAGGAGGCCTCGTGTCTCTTTTTGTCCGTGAGTTCATTCACTTCTGAGACAGGTAACTGTCGTCCGGACCACGCCAAAACAACAATGAAGTACATTTATTATAACTTACACACACATATATCGTTAGCTCTCTCATAGCATTCCCCCATCTATCTCTCTCTAGGAACCTCCCTGCTCCACACCCAGTGGCGTTTTTATATGTACAAAACTGGTGGGGCATGAACAACTTACATATTTATATATAGGCTTCTTGTATCTTAATACAATAACAACAACCGTGATGCCTCAGCATGAAAACATCAGACTGTAGGAAAACACAGACACTCTTCACCGTGGTTACAATAGCAATTGATCCAGCAGATCGATAGCCTAAAGGCTAAACAGACATCAACATAAACTATACTTTTCGCTCACCAAAGCTCCAGTAGATGGTCAACTTCTTTCATTTTCTGTTTTGTGTTATTTTCCGTTAAACGAAATTCCAATCATGGGTGGTAGTTATGCTCATAACAGACAATCGCCCACATGTTTCTAATCTATACACAAGGACATTAGGAGGAAAGCATTTTGGATGGTTAAGAGCATCCGGAGGAGACTTCTCTTATTTTATGTCTTAAGTAAATGTTGTCCACCCTCATTATTATAATTAATTATTATAAGATACTCATTTGTATACCTCAATACAATTTCACAGGGCCACACAGCTACCAGAATTACCATAAGTTGAATTAGCACTTTTCAAAAAGGAATTAAAACTTGACCATGATAACATTCAGGAATCATTTCTTTAAATAATGCAAAGTTGTATCTGTTTAAGAAAGGCTGTCATACAATGTGCCAAAATAGAAAAACAACCTGGTCTCAGTAGAGACACCTTTAAAGTGGCTCTGTGTGAACATCTCAGAAACCTAAACGCTGTACAGTTTAATTTTGTTTTCTTAAATCTTCTTCCAACCCCTGTCTTCTCATTGCCAAAGGTCACAAAGTTATATCAGATGTAAACAATGAGGAGTTCTGTCCTGAAATGACAGCTTGACAGTTTTCCTTTTGAACGTTTATAGAATGACTCACACACTGAAGTACATACTGCACTTTAGACTTCAATAAGAGAAGTCTTTCTTCCTCGCTGTTCCCTATACGGTCTCTTTCCTTGATCTGTGTGATTATTGCAGGTAAGGCGGTTTGCTAAGCTATGATTTGCTGCTTTCAAATAGGACACTCGCACTGGTGCCTATGTAATAAAAGTTTTGACTTTGTGGCCCTCTCGTCATTCATCCCTTGGGTAACAGTTTCTCTGATTGTGGTATTCAGCTCCTGTCTGTAGCCTTCTTGTTTATATGGTGTTACCTTTTGCAAAAAATATAAAGTATAAAAGTAAACTTCTCCACTTTAAATGTCAAGTTCCTCGCTGTGGGCAGACAGACAGCTCAAAGAGCCATTACTGCAGCGTAGCGCTCCGAGCGTCCTCTCATAACTGATGTTCTCTCACATTCGCTGACATCAGACATCTGAAAGTGATTACATTTTGGATAAAACCTACACTCTCCTTTCAGTGCCACAGGGAATGCAAAAGCACGCGGCTGCAGCCTCCGCTTGGCAGAGGGAAATACATTTCATTGTTATCAGCTATAGCTGGTTAAATGCTAAATTATTCATAGGGAGGTAAAGGCTTGCCCTCATGAGATTAGTACTCCTAATTGTTCATCCAGTTTGCTGCTCGAATGGAGAAGCGAGGCTGGCTAAACACCAGCATCCGGGATGATTTCATTAATGAGAAAAAGAGACAAGACATTCAGAAAGTATTGACAGAGCGCCTTCGACTTTAAATGTAGTCAGCTAAGCGAAAATGGCTACCTCCAACTTTGCAGATTGGTAAAACTGAAATGAAGTATAGTGGTGCAGCGATTACTTGTTTTAGTAAGACAGCCCCGAAGAAACATTGTAATTGCTCCCTCGTCTCGAAACTGTTTGGATAATCTCCACACACTAACACCGCTTTTATTATTGTTAAAGCCTGTATCCAATCGCCAGAAGTTGTACGCAATGCTATAAACAAACTACAGACGATGCATGACTTCACTTCACAAACACTTGGCTAGTGGCGGCTAATGATCGAAGTGATGACGTTTAATACTCTCATTTAGTCAATTGTTAGCGACCGCGCTTTTCAACACTCATATAAGGTCAAGGAGTTCGCCCACTGGATGTTACTGACGTATTTCATAGAAAATGTGAGATTCTTGCCAGCTTGTATTAGTCAAAGGAATCCCACCAAACACTCAACAATCCATTGACTTGAGACGGGTGAGCCCAGAGTTTGTGTTTAGGACTCATTCTTGCTGTAAAGTTTATGATGTTTTCTTCAGAAATCACAGAATCTAGCACCTGTGTAAAAGTTTAACACATAAAGAAATCATTTATTTTCTGTGAAAGCAACCACGAAGCAGCACAACCTTTTAAAACCTTTAGTAGCAACTGTATCATTTTGATTTTAATTGGGTCTCTTGCATTGTCTAAATGGTCTGTTTCAAGCACCAGCAAATACATGAATATTCTATTAAATCCCTCCACAATATGCAGATTTGTTTGCTTTCTCGTTTCATTTTAACACTAGCAAATATACAATGTTTTACCGTCAAGTTGAGCGTTTTTAAACCAAAATTCTGCAAAATAAAATCCTTGGAATTGCTGCAAGAATATCAAAGCTTATTTGTGAACACATATAATGCTTTTTACGAGCTTCAGTGTGAATGCTTAGCTTGTTGCTATAAAAGGAAAATGGCATCTTGGCTGCAATGGATGACAAGCACATAAGGAGCCTTTGCTTAACTGCTCTGAGGCGTTTTATTTATGAGTCAGACTCCAAAAGCTCGGCCGCGCAGGGTGCACAAGGGAGCAAGTGATACAGCAATGCGAACAGCATCGAATAGAAATGTGTTTGTCCCAAAGGTTTGCTAAATGATGCTAATTTCGAATTTGGTCTCAATGCCAAACACCAAAGTGTTTTGTTGAACTTGCATTCATGAATATTTATGTATTAACATTGAATAAATGAGTGTATGAAATGTATATGGGTCTCTAATGCCACACCTTTAGAGAATTAGCACCAAACCCTGCCCTGTTAGCCGCTTTAGCTCATTGTATTTTGGTTTTGTTACCAACTATGATGTCCCTGAGGGGCCAAACTCATTTCACATTTCTCTCAATTAAAACCATCTCAAAATACATACATATCTTGGTGGTGTTGTGAAGTAGGCTGGGAAAGTGATTTTGTACTCACCACTATCAGTCAGTTTCACTAGGTTATGATTCCTTCTTCATCTTTCAGGAGGATTTCACCAGTAAAGAAATGATCCTCAGAGGTATTTCCTCTCCAAAAGGAATTACTGAGCGGCGTATTGAAACCCCTTAAAATGAATAAAGCAGTTCCACATAAAAAAATCTATGTTTTTCTGACGCTGCATGACTAAGACGTCCTGGAGGGGCTGCGGGCTGAGTTGCCACTTATGTTTGCCAAGCTTGTTTCTCTGGTAACTTAAGATCCAGACAACAAGGACAATTTTACCATAAGCTGAAAATCCTCAGAGTTCTCCTCTGATCCAAAACCAACAGACTTAGTGATCAAAACCAATAGAAATACTATAGGAATCAGTTTCAAGTCGAAAATCTGTGTTTCTTTGACGCTGTTTGACTGCTACAATTTCTAAGCTTGTTCAGATATCTGATACATATATTATTTTGTCTGGATAAGAAATATAGTAAAAAAAAAAAGATCAGGAAATATAAAGTACGAGGCTTGAAACTCGATAAAAAGTCAATTTACGTCATTTTTTGACAGATTACTAAACCTATATAAGGAGGTACAACGACATTAAACGTCAGAAGACTGTAAGTCACAGAATCTAGCACCTGTGCAAAGGTTTAAATTTACAAAGTGTGGGTCAATTTATGACATGAACACCTACACCTAATACTTGTACTCAAGGAGATACAAGCCATTTTTACCCATGTCCTTGTGGCTCCAACCAGCTCAGCAACCTTTGTTATTTGCTGACATGCTGTCACACAGAGAAGCTTGAGCTCTCTATACTGAGCAAGAAAACTGATTAACATTTCTGTACAGTCTCCTTTGCCTTCTAGATTTAAGTTAGAATGTGGTGCACTTACATCCATCAAATGGACGACTGGATGTTGTCATCCCTTTATACACACGAGGCTGTCGGTTCAAAGAAATGATGTCAATCCTAATTTGATTTCTTGTGCTGGGCAGAGTTCTGTAGGGAGGATAGTGGAGTCCTGTGATACCATGGGGACTTGTTTGGGAAAAACAGTGGGTCCAATTAATCATGGAATGCACTTAGGAACGGGAAAATGGAATTTGGAATGAGCGCTTTTGTTTCATTAACTTATAAAGCCTCTAGGCTGGACAAAACACAGGGTGGATTCATCAACAGCCTGGCCAAGAAGGGGAAAAACCTCAGATGGAAACGTAATGGAGCAACAGCCCATGGCTTGCAATTAATGGCTTGGGTTAGCCAGTTTGAGGAATGTCCTATTAATTACTGCAAAAACTGTGGTGGCGACATTCGTTTCAATTAGAAGCTGGTTTGGTCGGCCCTTACCTGTTTATAATGAGTCTCAAAGTTGTTCTCCTTTAAAGTTTTATCACTATATGGTTTATTAAAGGTTAAGATTTAAGATGTGATGATGGATAAATCATTTAAAGATTTTTAAAGGGGCCCTATGATGCTTTTGGTGGTTTCAGCATTTCCGTAGTAAGTTATATTAAAAGGTTTTTGTGCATGTAAATGGTCTGCAAAAGCTAAATTCCCAATGTAGTAGGGAAGCCCGTCCCCCCTTCAACACATTGTAAGCGATGGCCTAAGGGGCGGGACATCTCTATGCGGTTGACCAATCACAGTAGAGCCAGCCAGCTAACACATTGGTGCAGACTGGGCTCTAGTTGCAGACAGAGGGTGAAAAGAGGTGCTGAAAAACAAGACGTATGAGAAAATCAAAGAGCTTTTTGAGCATTAAAGCATGTTCAAATGTGAAGTTATAAAGGGGTCTGGTGATGCACGATTGTATTTAATATAGAAAGAAAGGAAGACACGCTGCTGTCATAAGTCATTTTAAATACACTGTATTTCATTCCCTCACAACGACTTGGATGATAGTTATGATATAAAGCTTTTTGTTTAACTTAACTTGCCGGGAGCTGTCTATATTTCACACACTGATCAAAGAGGTGTAGTCCTCACTGTGATGTCTTATTTATGATGCTATGGAGATCCTGTTTGAGCTCAGTTAGTCCCCCGCAAAGGGACCTGGTTTCCTGCCATTAGTAGAGAAAGACAGGCGAGACTCCAGGCTCAAACCGTTTGTTCCCACCAGTTATCGGCTTTTCCTTCTTATTAGTGCCAGCGGCTTCCCAGAATGTGTGCATGTGGTTGTGTGTGAGTTATTTGGACTTGTCCTCGTGAAAAAAGGTCTCCTATTTAGGTTGTGACAAGCAATATGTCAGTGTTGTTATACCACCTTAACCAACTACTGTACTGTACAACAGTAAAACCCCTGCTTTTACATTAATGCATGAGGAATGATATATCTCATCATATGATATATAACACCATCACACAGGGGACATAAATGTTGATAGCCCTTTCAAAGCTAAATGTCTGTATCTAAGCTAAATGACTCCCAGTTGACTATCTAACAAGCAACCAATTTCCAGTGGAGATTATGGAGATGTGATGCTGACAGTAGTGCTTTTAAACTCATAGACAAGATATGTAACAATAATAAACTACTTCAATGCTTTTGCACAGCATATTCACTTACTAGAACAAAACCTACCTTGCTACTAGATTTACTTTCTTCCGTTACATATTGAAATCACTATGTAACACTACTGCTTCTATTGGCTATTGCTACAACACATTGTACAATGGGCTAAGGGGCTGGACATCACATTAACACCTCACTAAGCGGTTGACCAATCTCAACCGAGCCAGCCAGCTAAACAATCAGGCCAAACTGGGCTCTGGTTTCAGAGAGAGGCTGAAAAGAGGTGCAGTTTGAGAGAAATAAAGCACTTTTTGAACATTAAATCATGTAAACATGTCACAGTAGAGGCACAAAATACAAATATGAACCTTAAAATGAGCCAGAGGGAATAAAAGCTTTAGTAAGTGCATCATCTTTCAAAATCTATCTCAGTTAAACACAAAAAGATTGACTTACAATGTGACTGATGATCATCACACACAATCCACTTTAAAGAAAGCTCAACCCCAAATGGTCTCTTTACTGAAAGTACATGGTCATTTACTTTCCACTTGACCAAACGGCTGCAGAGTCAATCAGCAAATAGACTGGAATTTGATTACAGAGAAGGGTAGGAGAGATAGAAGAGTTTACAAAGTAAAGGTATAAAGATACACATGCATGAGAGTGAAATGGAAATCTAACAAAAGGGAAAATACCAAACTCAAAGATGGGCGGTCCTCCAAAGACTGGGTGAAGATGCTTCAGGTATTTGATTTCCAACTAATATTTAATGTGTTACAATTTTAACTATTTTTTCTTTTGAATATATTTTATTGTTTTCATTATTATGATATTTATTTTACTGAATTCATATTAAAACTTAAAATGTACAATGAAAATAAAACCATATTGTGTGTTAAATAATAACTTTATATTGAACTACAGAGCAGTCCTTTAATTCCTTAAAAATAACCCCATCTCGACCTGGAATAACATTGAATTACTTCCATGATGCATAATAATCAAGTAACACAAATACTAATTACACTATAATTATGAATAAGACAATTTATATTATGTGATTTTTAAAATAACGTATTTACTGGTAATTAATACTTTGTTTTAAATATAAAATATCTTTAAAAAATAATGTTAATGGACGAATAAAGGAATAGTGATTCTGACTTAATTTAATATGTTTAAGATGTGGAATTGGATCACTATTAATATATTATTCGTATTATCTTTTTTATAATAATTGTCATTATTACAATCCCTACTATTATTAGTACTAATATTATAAGTATTAGTAATAGGATATGAATGGACGAATTGATAATGGACCTGTGATTTTCAACAGCGCATGCGCAGTGCTTTGGACATAAGGAAGTATATTTCCAATGGATGGATTTCCAAACTACGATGTGGCACCATAGAGGCTCGTTCTGCTGTAGATAAACACACATACGGTGTTAATTATACCTCGACTGACGGTAAGAGACGAACGACGAGTTGTAAAAAAAGTAATTGCGTATGTTACGAGTTATGTTGGCTAGCTTTTAATAGCGTAACTTCTAAGAAGCTAATGCTGCAGCTAATTATACACGAGTGACTATGAGACGTTAACAACAGACCGAGGTTAACTATGCAGTTTACAGCAACTTTATTTCGACTAGTTTCCTCGACTAAAGCCTAAGCGACATAATGTTATTATTGCACATGCGCTAATTATTTAATCTGGGCTGTAATTAGCCCCACATGATTTAACCTAGATAATAATAATAATAATAATAATAATAATAATAATAATAATAATAATGATAATAATAATGAGTGTGAATTCAAACTGAAACACAACTATGCTGTTGGCGTCCTCCTTAAATAGTTGCTGTTCCACTATATTAATAACAGACAGTCCTGTGGTCAGCTAAACTTCCAAACAAATACTTAAAAATATAAGTTGCAATCATGCATTAAAAACCCATTTTAACATGACAAGTGTAGCCATGGTTTAAAATACAACATTACTGTCAGTAAGTCTATTTCCCCCAAGTACAACCCCATCCCGCTTAAAAGCTTTTCTTACTCATTTAAATAAAGTTATTTTAAAGGCTAGACCATCTGAGTAGAAATACAATGTCCCTAAATTATGTAATAACCTCTTAAAGACATTAGTCTAAAAAATATCAGCATCAGTAAAACACTGTATATGTATGCACTTTTAGGCTATAACCAAATATTGGATACATTATGATTATATACAAAGCAGTTCCCTTGTACACATTGTACAAATATACCATAATGTATGTGTATATCCATAAATAGAAGGGTGATAGTGCCGAGGGTGCTGGAGTAAATATAGGATGATAGATGCCACAGGTTGCTTTATATGAGGGAGGTGGATATGACATTATATACACATATTTTACACTGGTGCTATTTAAATGTTAAAACAGCATGTATTTAAACCATACAATCTATAATTTACTGGTAAGTATAGTGGATGTTAGTGTTAGACAGTGAACACAGGGATTCTTCCTGTGAAGTATCCATCGTAGTGACAAATCTGTTGTTGTTTTGGCGAGTGGAAAAGTTGGAACAGGTTGTGATGGTCTGCAGTGATGTTTCCGGCCCATTTTCAGGCTACGGCTGGCAACGATAATTTGAATGCTGCAGCCCCGACTTCCCGTTGTAGCATCCTGTTTGGTGGCTGAATCAAACCCCCACAGTGATGGATGTGCAGAGAACAGAGTGAATAATTACGTTGTAAAATTGGATCAGCAGCTCCTTGAGGCAGATTCCTGAGCTGGCACGGGAAGTACGCGCTCTGCTTGACCTTTTTTCCTGATGGTTTCTATATTGGGAGCCCACTCTTAATCCTGGTAGACAGAGGATCTTAGAAACCTGAAGACTTTTTACGGCAGACCCGGTGCTTCTCTGTATGGTGATGAGGGGCAGGTTGTTGTGACCGCAGGTAAACAATCCTGTCGCAAATTTCCATCTGAAATCAATACGGAGGCATACTAATGAATACTCTAGGGCTGAACGATTTGGGAAAATATACGATTATATGATATCTTTACCAAACACAGATCTTTTTAATTAAGTGTGTAGAATAGGCTAGGAGTTCTCTATAGCACTTGTAATATTTTAACATATGCTTCAAAGAAGAAGAAGAAGGAGGAGGAGGAGGAGAAGGAGAAGGAGAAGAAGGAGAAGAAGAAGACCCTTTATTCATCGCCATGCAGACATTCAGTTCAATACAATACATGCACAGGACAGGACCTATACACATATATACTGTAGATACATATTCAAAAACGCGTGCATTGTTCCTGTTATACGGAGAGATGTCTAGGCAGTGCCCAGAAGGTGAACTCTCCAGCTACCAGGCCACACTCAGGTCAGGACTCATACCAATACCAAGCCAATTAACTGCAGCCTTAGAATATTCCCACATATTTATAGTTTCAGCTCTCATTCACAGCTATTTTTTCTCAGAAAATATAGCAGCATCCAAAATTGGTCCTCATATTGTAAAGACTTTCCTCCATATATGCGAAATCTGCAGTATCCCCTTCACAACAACCTGCAGCCTTCTTCATCAGAGTGGCTCTGTGGTGAGTTGATGTGACAGCTGCTGGCTAACACAACAGCAGGTTTCTGTAAGCTCCTCCATACTCTTGTTCAAGCAGAAACAACGGTTTGTATTCATGGATTTAGTCTCCCTTTGGGGAGGCTCAAGTGCAAGTATTCACAGAGCCAAACACAAAAACAAAAGCTAGGCCTTAAGGAAAATCAGATCACATGTAGTCAAACTCCTCTGCGTCTCGCTGGAGCAGATCAATGCGTAACTTTATCTAGTTTCTTTCTCTGTTTTTGTGTGGATGACACATCAAATTTAATACTGATAATCTGGAAAAGTTGTTTTTTGGCAAGTGTTTAATAAATACAAGAAGTAGTTTTTGAATCAGTCCATGTCCGTGGCGAGTTTTGTAGGAAAACTAGTTTTTTGTGCGAAAGATCCAAAGTTCGCCGAAGCACTTAGATGGTGTGCTGCAAACAACTCATTTGACTAATTAATCCCTAAACAGACACGCTAAGTGAGTCCCCTTTGCCCTTGTTCAAGCAGTGAAAGAGATTGTTGGAAATGCTGAAAAGTTTTGTCAGACGCTGAATAAAAAGGTTAGTTTATTGTTTACATTCTCAGACCGCTCATAATTACGCCTGAAAAACATTTTCAGATTATTGGAAGGTGTGTTGTTTCTAAAGGACTGATTGAAGCAGTGCTATGTGGCAGTCTGAGCAGCTGTATGTCATCAAAAAAGGAACGTTCGTCTACCCTGATGGATTTTGACTTGGCTATAGCTTAACTTCAGAATTCAAATCAATATTCAGAACAATATGTTGTTGAAGAGTGCACTCGAGATGTCAAAGATTGCTGTGGACATATTAAGATTTTAGAAACAGGGATGCGTGTTATAGATCAATTATTTTATTGATCTGCTTCTAATGGTATATACCAAAAACATGAGCAATTTTAAACAAGTTCATAACCTGTAGTTTATGCACACCTGAAGGTAAGAAAGGCTAAGATGTATTTACAAAAAGACAGATCATGGTTCTGACCAAAATCGAACTGATATCACTATCAACCCAAAAAACAATTCTTCAAAAGTCCTTTTTTTCTAGTAAAGTCAATTTAAAAACACTTCAAATTGCAGAAAGTTTTCTAAGAGCAACTAAAAGGTACACAAAGGACTACATGAGTTTGTTAGCTAGGTGCGCTTGTTTAATCTTCTTCTCTTTGTTTATTTGGCGGTTTGCAATCCATCTTTAAAGTTACCTCCACCTACTGGATCGGAGTGTGAAAGGATGTTGGTGTTGTATTGCCAGACGATTATTTATTGGCTATAATTTCATATTCAAAATAAGATGTAATTATGTAAGTTCATTGGCTTGATATATATAAGTTGTGTCTCTTTTTCCAAACAGCTCCTAATGAAGCAATATGTTGGGGGCTGGACTATCCAACAACAAGGTCAAGTATTCCCGTCTGGCAGCTGATGACGACGGTTACATCGACTTACAGGTGAGACACACCTTCTTCTTCTTCTGAGACATCGGCTGTCATGTTGTTCAGGAGCCTAGGAATCATACGCCTTTTATAACCACCTCCAATTCATTTGAGCTTAATCCCAAATAATGACTTCCTGGACTTCCTTTTATGTCTGTTTATGTACAAGGGATTAACACATGCTAATTTGTTTTGTTGTGAACTGAAAACAACAGAAGAAATGTTCATTACTAAATCAAAGTATGCACCCTTTTAAGCTCAATATTGAGGCAGCGCTGCATTGTCTGCTATTATTCACCGTGATTATCTTTTTACAGTTCAAGAAAAGCCCACCAAAGGTCCCCTACAAGGCAATCGCGCTGGCAATATTCCTGTTTATGATTGGCTCCTTACTGATAATCTTCGGGGCTCTTCTTCTGTCAGGAACCATAAAAGTGGAGGTGAGTCAGTCAGTGTAATGAAATCTGACGTAAACCCCTAACCCTAATCTAATGACAAACCACAATATGGGGTCGAGGGTTGGACTGTAGTTGAAATATGTCCCCAGTATATTCATTTAAATACAGTTTCTTTTTCTGTTGCCAAAGGGCTCGTGTGAAGCATGTCACACTATCCCACAATGTTTGGGTTCCCTAAAACTGCCAGTAAATACCCGTCAGGCTTGTTCTCCTGAAAATCCATTTGTGACAAAAATGTATTCCGTCTGAGCCGCCTGCCTCCTGTCTGCTCTCAGAGTAATAGCCGCTCACAAGATCTATCTCTTTTAAATTGCTCCTTTATGCGAAATAGAGATGATTTTCTCTTCCTTTCTGTTGTAATGTTTTATGTCCTGAATCTTTCTCCAAACATCTCTCAAAGCAGTTTTAATAAATGAAGTCTTCAGGTCACCTTGGGTGCTTACAGGAATTGACATGTTGGATGATTCGCTTTATCGCCCTCTTGCTAAGAATTCTATGAGAAATGTAATACCACTTTCATGTCTGTACACTTCAGCTGGAGGTTAGCTTTGCTTAGCATAAATGGCAGAAACAGTGAAAAACATATGGCCTGGCATCGCCAATGGTCCATCTGAAGTCCCTAATTTAACTTTACATTCACCGGAGAGGTTTTATTGAGGATTCAGGTTCAGGAACAACGCAGATTCTATTATCTTTGGATCTAACTAGCTGCGGCCATTAGTCAGCAGTTGGTTAGCTTTGAACTGAGCCAGGCAACTGATTCCCCTTGTTTCCAGTCTTCCTGCTTAGCTAAGATAAAATAACATTTTCACTGCCCCCTCGCACTTGCTGCCAAAAGGGAGGCATGCAGTGACAACTTATAGTTGTTGAGCAAAGAGATGACATAAATAAAACTACCATATTTAATACTATGCATTAAGAGGTTATATTTCAGGGATTTCTTCATCTTCAAAAATGTGCTTATTTTTCAGGAATTGATGGTCCAATTAAAGTAGTATAAACATAAGCAGCTGTACAAAGAGTTGCTTGAATTAAATATCTTACAATCTTCACCGTTTTGTTTTGCATCAGAAAATATCTGATCTTCACATAAGTGAACAAGCCAGTTGATCTGGCCAAGCATTAAAAGACAGCTTTTGGTATTTGACAGTTTCCCACACTTGGCGCAGCAGCATACAAATATTTCAATGTGTACAAAAAAAGTATTGAAGCGTTACATCAAGCCTTAGATCTGAAACATCTATAGAGCCAACGCAGCCTCTAAAGTGTCAAACACATGCAGTAATTAAAACTCCTGCCGAGTTAATCTGGTTTTTAAATAGCTCTAATTGAGGTGATATCCTGGCATTCTTTTGCCCTGCAGACACTTTTCTACTGCGCTCTTGTTTTCCTGGCAACGATTGTTTGCTGCATGTTTGAATTACAACTACTGAGTTTAATATGTTTGCTCTTTGAGTGCCAACTTGGGAAGATCCCCTGCTGTGGTGCTGCTTCCTCAAATAAGGACTCCATTTGGGAGACAACAGCTCTTATTATATATTTGATAATCAAAGTATTTGAGACGTCGACTTGCCAATTAGCCCACGCGTGTTGAAATAGCATATCTTATACCAGAAATGACTCAAGGTTCAAGCAATGGAGGAAGCGAATATTGGATGTAGGCAGGTTTTATATAAAGTAATGTGGTTTAATTGTTTTGAGCTTTATTTTTCTGGAGCTTTTTCATCCACATCACGTTATATTAATTTTTACATGGACTTTGCTCAATCCTCATGTAGATTTTTAGTTAAGTTTGCCATGGCAGCTAGGCAAACTCCATCAGAGGATGAAGACTATGAAATGTGGTTGAAGGCTCAGGAAAACGACAGAAAGACTCAAAGCTGCATTAGCTTGGGAAATGGAGGGTCGCCAGTTCAAGACCATGAATAGACCAAGTACTATAAGTGTGTACTTTCACCTGGAGAGGAGCCAGTTTATCTCATGGGCACTTTGAGCAAGGCACTGGACCCCCCACTCCGTTCCCCAGACTCAGTATATGAACGGTAGCTGCCAACCGCTCCTAATACCAGGAAACGTTGAATGCAAAGTCTAAATTGCACGTCTTTGCAAGTACTGTATATGAAGATTAAAAGATTATTCAAAATCCATTTCCATTTTTGTCAAACTACAAAATATTTGCAGTATGGTAACTCAGACCACTGGCCCACCACCTCACATACATCCCAAATAGATACTGTACATGGCAGAAAGTGAAATAATGCTCAAAGTGATTAGGACTACAGTAAGTTGAGGCATGGCCTATGTAGCAGTGCATTGGCGTTACAGGTACTCAGTGCACAACACTGCCATCTGGTGGGGAAATGAAACACTTCACTTGGCCATGATGAGGACTGACTGTGCCTAGTAGTGTTTCAATGTGAAATGACTAACGATTAACATGACTCCAGATTTCAGACAGATGAAGTCATCACGTCTGTGCCTCCTGCACACCCTTTTCATCCAGACCCTGTATATATGGCGCTGGCAGGCAAACATGGAGTTAAGCGTGTTAAAGCCTGATGAGTACATTATGGAATCTGATATGCTTCTTCCAGCAGTAGGGTATTGATGTGTGCGAGTCAATATGAGTCTGATTCACTCCTAAAGTAGATGTTAAATACAAAGAAATGTCAACTTAGCCTCACCCACAACTCAATTTGTTCTCTTTTTTGATGTTTTCAGAACCCAGACCGCACCATTCCTGTCATCATCATAGGGGTGCTCGTTTTCCTTCCTGGATTTTACCATTTGAGGATTGCCTACTACGCCGCAAAGGGTTACCGGGGTTACTCGTACGACGACATCCCAGATTTTGGCGACTGACCCCAACACTCGCCATACTTTCTAACCTAGACTGTTGCCTGCTTTTACTTTAATAACTGATCACTGGAGTCACACGTTTGTTGTTTTTTATGATTCTGTGTTGTTTATTTGACGCTCTGTGTTGTCTTATCTTCCACACAAATGGTTGACGAACCTTAGAGGCTTTATATATACAACATTATAAAAAAAGAGCCAAACACTTAAAGAGAAGAGGACCTGTTACGCTACAGCAACATGTCGCTGATGTATAAATAAGTGATGAGATGAGAGAAAACACAGATGCCTTTAAAGTTACTCCTGCTAGACGATCCGTGACCTGGAAGACCGAGAAGCTTTGTTTTCTTTGCACAGTTGCACTGCTGTTTTTATAGTATATCATAAAAACAAGAATTTATTTGCAATTGTAGTCTACACACTTTGAATGCAAAGCTTATAGGGACTGATATTCCCTTGAAATATTATATTTGCAGTGCTATCCAAAGATTGATCACTTTGTCGAAGTACACTATATTTTTGAGTGAAATGTATTACTTTCTGTATGAAGTCTTGCTGTTTGTGCATATTCAATCGTCTTAAAATATCAAAGAAAGATGTATTTTTACATGCATTACCTGATTAAAAAAGTGAAATGAAGTAAAAGGAGAAATCTATTTAGAAGTTTGTTATTATTATTTATTTAGCAGGAAAGTTCATTCTGCAGAATGTGATTTGAGATGTGATTGTGATGGTAGATTATGGAGATAAAATGTCAAATTAAACAATTACGTAACAGAAGAGGGCTATTTGAAACACAGATTTACACACGCATAGATATCGAATGTCCTTCCTTCATGTAATATATACTTTCTTCATTTAAAAACCAAAACAAAGAAAGGATTAGAAAGTAAGAAAAGCAATGAATCACAGCAAACTTTTTTTCTTTTCTAAATCTGTTGGAAAGTCTTCTAACTTGATTATGGTTTGGAGACGATAAGGCTGTGTAGTGAGTGAGAAACACTGCAAAGAACAGCCTCTCATTCCCAAACACAGTATCACTATGCGAGAGAACATATGATGTACAACACAAAAGTGTGAAGGGCACACATTGTGCGGTTTCTTATACACCTTTAAGAAGGAACACGTGTAATAAAATCAGAGATGACTATTTCAATAACAAATGAAGTCCTTTTCTGGGTGAAATGCATGTATTTGAGTCCGACAGCCTACAAGTGTTCCTACTTTCTTGGCTTGACCACCAACATGAGGTAAAGGACACCCTCTTGTGGTCACCAATCAACTGGGTGTCATCAAAAGAGGGATTAAGGGCAGAAAAACTCAAACTAAAAATCGCCTTATCATTCTCTGCCTGCAAAAACAAACTCATATTAAATCTGCACCGGCTTGAATGTTACAGGGCTTAAAGGGCCAACTTCACTTTAATGCGGGTTGAGACCTTTAAACACAGCACTAGCCAGAGTTGGGAGGGGTGGAGCTGGAGGGGAAGGAGGGGGGGTTGGACTTTCACAGGGAGGGAGCAGCAAAGTGGGTCGATGCTTCACTGTCACCTGAACGTGAAATGAGCACCTGTTGCCTCGTGGGTTTTTAAAAGAAAAAGCTCATGTTTCAGGTCGTTTTCAACACCTCAAAAGACCTGGGCCCGCTTTAAGCTGAATTACGGTGATCCGGAGCTCCACACGGAACTATACTGGGCACACGGTTATCTTAAAAGCGACGTACGAAGGATGTGTTTTTAAAAGGAAGTCGCACAGAGGCTGCACACCGAAAACCGAGCTACAGGTAGGAACAGCTAAATGAAAAGAGCCCTCCATTGCAGTTAATGAGTCTGAAAGTGTTTCTGACTTCTAGCTGCTTTGGAAGGATGTGAAAGTAATGCTCTGAGCCCTTACCGGGGAGTGCGATATTTCCTATCAAGTTCTCCCGAGTAACGGCGTGCTTTTAAGAGTGGGCAATGGAGTTTCTTTATGAGGTCTTTTCATTATAATTAAAAGTGAAATTGGCAGAGAGGGTTGTGGAGCTTGAACTCAGCAGCAGGAGCCCCCAATATTCAACATGAGTCAGTGTTAGTCATCTGTAAGGCTTCTGTAGGCCAAGGAGTTTTATTTCCCTCTGGAATTAATTATTTTATTGGGCTAGTGGTATGCTCCTTTTTAAGAACAGCTTTTTGTATACCCTGAGAAACTGTTAAAACATAGTAAAGATAGTGGTTGTCTTGAATTGTTGCTCCAAGAAGCTTCAGAAATAATACTAGATCTCTGCTCTCCCATTTAATTAAAAATCATATTCAGGGTTCCAACAGTTCAACATTACAGACCACAGATCCCTGCTGTGTATTTTTATTTAATTTATTCAGTAATTTAATAGCACATGGTTCAAATAGCAACTTATAAGTCCTAACTTCTGTATTATATTCGGTAACAAGGAAGGAAATGGATATGATTTCGTATTTCTCTATATTACTTGCAACCTGACAATATGTGGAGTCACACACACAATATGAAATGTCATTTCTAAGCGCTGTTCACTTTGAACTGAGGCCAGAGTCCCTCTATTTCACAGATTATGAGAGAAATATTCTCATAACTTCCCCTAGACATGGTTCATTAAATCATTTCAAATTCCAATTCTGGGTTGATTGCAACCGTTAAGGTGCCAGATGGGTGCAGTTTCCCAACAATACAACATTTTGCACAGAGGTTACATCATCAGAGGGAGGCCAGGTTAATTTAACGCTGTTATGAAGGGAAAGAACTTGATTGACATCACCAGCATTACGTGAATGCAGTAAACACTTCAAAATGCTTAAAGCAGACTGAAGCAGATGCAAATTAATACTTGCAAAGCACTACTAAGCCCATACCAGTGTTTTTGCATGCTGTGTTGCAGTGCATTGCTCTTGATCCTGCCTGTTGTTGTGTAAAATGAGACACTATTGCTCTTGTAAATGTAATTGCATGACTGGAACCAAACTGTCAGAATGTTGGATTTAGTGGCTGTAATCTAAACGTGCTGCTGTTGTACTTTTTAAAAAAATGCCCCAAAACTTGGTTCAACAATTTCTTAATAACAATGAGAGTCATGACCAAAGCTCGCAAACATCAAGGTAGAAAAATATCTTTAGGTATTATTCATTAGGAGTTAGATGCTAAACAATGGCTTTATTAGGACTGTGTAGTTGTGGTTTGAGCAGACCTACTCTCTGTCACATGTAATTCAAATGTTGCTTATGCTGATTGATGTGCAAGTATGTGACATCATCCTTTTTCAACCAGTGAGAAGAGCATCGGAAACATAACCCAAAAACGTTTGTGAACCATTACTCATTAGAAGAAACTATATTTAGTTGATTTTAAAGTAAAGAATGAAGTGTAGTTCTGCGAATAACATTACTTTAAGTGCTTTACACACAGTAAGACATTAAGGATACACCATCTTAATATTTAGTTTCAGGTGTTTTCAGGGAAGATCACTTTGACTTTGATTTGGAATAATTGGATATGCTCCAGACCATCAGTTTAAAATGTTGTTGTTAAAGCTCTGTATTTTACTGACAACAGATATGGTCTGACTCACCACTGTGAGTCATACTCTCGGTTAGGATGGCCTGCAATCCGTGTGCTCTGCCATTATTGCACCCTTTAGATATAAAGCAATTTTTGGTCTGCTCCCAAAACTAAGAATACTTTTCACCTGGCTGAATATCTATTGACAATATTCTTTCTTTGCTGTTCTGGGTTTTCCATCATTCCGGTCTCAATTGTGTACAGAAATTGGAAAAAGGGAGCTGAATATGTTTCAGAACAACTTAAAACTCAATGAGTTAATCTCGTTGAATGTTTTTAAATCCAAAATGAAAGAATTATCGGCTTGTTTCTTAAGATTACACAGTTTTTCGCCTACCTGGTAATAAAACTGAGAACTTGTGTTTCCTTATTTTTCAAATTTCTGGCTTCTTGTGTGTTTTATGTCTTTAACTTTGTGTGTGTATTCAAGCTGCTGCCCGTCTTGGTCAGGTCTCGCTTTAAAAAAAAAGAAACAGATATCTTAATAGTCTTATTAAAATAAGACTCCTGAGTCTTCTGTTTTATTCAGACTGAAAAAAAAGAGAAGCTTTAAGTCAATTTGACAGCTGCCAATCAAATTGCCACCTCTTTAGGGAAAGGTGCAGAGAGAGGCAGCAGACAGACAGCAGATGATGCCTTAGATCATCAGAATGAGGTGTAAGAAATCTGCTGCTGTCAACAAAAAACAGATGGCTACATGCAAAACATTTGACAGATATCCAAACAGAAGTATTATTAATAATTGAATAGAAGATGATAAACATTTTTCTTAATAATGAATTTTCCAGTAGTATTTTTAAGAGGCACTGTTATGCTTTTTGATAAGCCCCCTCTCTCCCACACTCCCCAGGGAATTAAGATCGAGGTCTTCAATGTAATTTGTGCCTTACAAAACAGCGACTTGGCCCCATCTATCCTTTTAACCCTTGACGTCATTGTGATTCTGTATACAACCAAATTGTATTTAATAGATTAACACATCAAAAAGATTGTGGTTTTCATCTCGATTTTCCAGCCTGCTCTCTGATTCATTGAAAAGATACGTAATGTTTGTACTCTGAGCGCAGAGATGCAGTACCCACGCAGAGGAAACCTCTTTATTTTTCTTTAGTTTATCTACCTCTCTCAGTCAGGCCTATGTTCTCCTGAGTGCACATCAAACTGAGCGACATTTTCTTTTGTGACAGAAAGCTTGTCTATGAAAACTGGCTTTTATTTCCTTGTGCACAGCTATAGAAGAATACAATGTAGACTTACAGGGGGCAAACAATACAATGAAGGCACATCGTGGAGAGAACTTAATCTTTGAAGTAACCTAATCACACTGACAATTACTGTTGCATAGGTGGGTAACAGCATGTTGAATGTCAATGAGCAGGACTTATTTAAAATGTGAAAGGCGTCTGGCAATCAGCACTCTGACAAGAACGTTCAAAGGATTTGAGCTTACAGAGCTCCCAAGAGCTGGTGTGAAGAAACAGAATACAGGTATGTCTTTTAATGTAAAGATGAATAGTCCCCTAAAAAATGAATACAATGAGCTTGGCAAATGAAACAGAAGTAGTCGGACTGAGGTGATAACTTTTGTCAAAATACAAATTCGAACTTGGTCAAGTCGATCACAAGTCTTTAGGATATCTGCATTTCCTTATAGAGGCTGTGTTGATATGTTTCTTTTAGGGTGGGACAAAGTCATCCATTCAGAAGCCCAACAATTAAGAATTCAAGCTTTCAGACAAGACCTGAATTTGTACTGATTTTTTTTTTAACACAAGTCCCCTGCGATGAACACCTGGTAGTTTCGGGGTGGAACGTGCCATTATATGCAAGAAGAGATTAGTCATCAACTCGTCTATCAAGTCAAAGGGAGCGTTAAGCATGGATCGATCTCGGAACCCATATGCTATCTGTCCCATGACGGTTTAGCCTCTGGTGTCAACAGTCAATGTTTTGGGTCTTCTGGTGTTGCCTGCAGATGTTTGGAAAAACAGGATTTTCTCAGCCAAGACTTCTTTCTCCGTTTCTTGGTCATAGATTTCACTCCGATTAGCAAATAAGACGCAATAACGGATTGTGTTTAGAGACAATTTCTACAACAAATTGGATTTTTTCACAAGAAGCAATTTTATACTCCGATGACAGTTTCAGAACAGATATATTCATTCATATGCAGACACGTGAATCCGAGTCTCGTGCAATGAATGCTTGGTGTATTTTAGTGCTGTGGTAAACCTTACAGAAGACACAAGTCATCAACTCCTATCAATGAAATTAACAGAAGTATTTGAAATGTATTGATTAGGAAACTCGAACAGGTCTTATGCAAAAAACCTTGTCCCATACCCTACATCTTTCATATGCAGACAACTGTTTACACAGAAAAACATGTGTACGTGCCAATTTGTCCATGTATGTAGGTACTACAATTTAGTCTTGGCAAATATAATCGGTGTATAGCTGCTACTAGCTTAGCACACTTTGAATTCCAACTGCACTGTCAGCGGTTTAGTTGCATTTAGGGTTTTGTGATACCAGAATGAATGAAATGACTTAAAGGATGATATCCCTTTTTAAATAAATGTTCATTTGAAGTCAACATTACAGTTTACTCTGTAGAGTATGCTTAGCCTTTTAAAGAATGTTATGCTATTACGTTTTTGTCAGTTAAAAGATAAAAACACCCTTTCCCGTTAAGTATATTTGTGTATCTTTTTAGGGTAGCACCACATTAGGAATTTGCCCCTTGTTCTCTTTACTCACACTGTGTTCAGAGGTTAATGTCCAATTTAGATTTCTTGCAGATCAAACAGCCAACCATCCTAACCCACTAAACAAATATCCTGCGTTTCACATTCTACTCTTCCTCCGCTTCAGTAACTGTAGCTTTCTGAATCCATACCTAGACCATAATAAAAGATGCTTTTTAAGCCTGGACACAAACAAACGTGGATTGTGGCAATTGTCATGCCAAATAAATGGAATTTTATCAGGAACCAAATGTTTAGGAGTCTCTTTATCTTTGTTTCCAATGTGTGTTGATAAATCTCTTACTGTGCCTCAGTTGTGATTAATCAGCCGATCCCCATTACTCTCCTCCTTTAGATTTCAAATTGCAACAACGCAGAATTCCAACAGCGTGCCTGTCAGTGACATTTCTATTTCTGTCAGCTGATAAATCAGCGTGAGACAGGACTCTCTTTTCTGTGAGCTACGGTCTCATTTATTACAGCTTTAAACATTTTCCAGAGTGCTGCACTGTCACTGTGTTTGTGTGTCTGTCAGAGGAAGGAAGCATCTAGAGACCAGCTGTGTAACCATGGCGGAGCGTTTCACCTGTGCAGACTGCTTTGTTTGTAAGCTCTGTGAGTTTTTTGGTTTCAGATTTAATGACAGAAAATGTCCTGCAGCTTAACGAGATTTCTTTTTTGCTCTCATCTTGTTTCTTGCTGCGTTTGCCACACTTTCCCTGCTTTCTCTGTTCCCACAAAATATATTTTTTTATTGCTGCTGTTCCACTTTATTGCCTTGCTATTTCCCTAGACAAATGAATAAGTCTTACCATGTCAGAGTCATAAAACCGTAAACAAGATTTTCATTCATCTGTAACTTTCCTTATTCAGACAGAAGTAGAAGTGTCTGGTTATTTATTCTATAATTAGAGAAATGATGAACGCTATTACAGGGTATTCAAACCGTATCATCTCGGTAGTCGATGGAGAGGGAGGAGACGCTGAGCATCTGCTCATTGTGTACCAAACGGGGACGAGTCGTCGCTGCCTAGTCATGGCAACAGGCATCTTCATTTGTGCGATTGTGTTGTTATATCCTCCTCCCCTACTGTGTGCTGGGTTGTCAAACAAGAGAATTATAATGTTGAAGCTTTACCTTTTGCCTTCCTGGCTCACACTCGATGCCTTATTCAAATGTAATGCGTTCTGGGTGAACTCTCTGTTTTGCTGTTTTGCATAAAACCACGCAGAGGATGGGCAGGGGGAGTCTGGGCATTCAGCAGACACTCTTCAGATTGGGGACTTTCATTTTGATTTTGTCGACAATCGGTGGATGCTGTAATGTTTGCTAAATCAAGGCTGTTTGTTGGAACAAGCCATGCAGTTGTTGACAGACTGCGTAATTGTTTTTCACAGGTTCAGACTTTGCTCTGGCCATGAAATGAAAAGGCCCATAAAAGCCTTTGGGACTGTTGGACGAAGGTGTGTTGGCTGTTCATACCCACAAAGTGTATAGGTCACTGAGTTTGGCATCATTATTTGATCATAGAAACCTATTAAAGTCACCCTTTGTTTTTTATAATGGACCCTTGCACAGAATAAAAGCTGTATAAGGGTTTTAACTCCTACAGATAGATGGATCTAAAATATATATTAAAATACATGACCTTATACCGATTGATGTACAGTATGAATCAAAAACCACGGGACTTGTCATTCGTAGTTGCTGTTAGTTTTTGTTCAGTTTTGTACTCAAGTAGAACAGGAGGGGCAATTTCTGTGTCTTATCTGGCACACTATTTCATGTTTGCCTTTGTAAGTGTATACATGTTAACCTTTGCTCTTTACATGTGCACACTGTAATAACCTCCTCTTAATGAGATGAGATATGACCTAAAGCTAGCAAGCTGAACTGGTGTGTGGCCAGAGAGCTGATGTGAGCGCTCATTCTGTCAGATCTGACCTTAACCAGCAGCAACTGTTGCCCAATGTAAATGGCCTGCATGATATGACACCTCCCATCTGCATATGTGGCATTTACTAATTTATTCCAAACAGCGACTGCTTGCTTTCCTATAGGAGGTGAAATGATAGATGTTTTTAGTGTGTGTAAGTCTTAAATCTGACCTATCTTGTTGGTGACACAAGTCACAAGTGATAAAATGGAAGCCGAGGTTGTTTTGACTGGAATAAATCGGTTGCAGCGTCTTGACATTAAGTTGAACTCTTCCATGCATACGCTGCCTTCAGCTCAACTGATCCCCGCCATTGAGTGCTGAGTCTCTTGGCCTTCACAGTCAAATGTCTCCATTGATGTGCTCTAAATAAAACACTTAAATGTCGCTCCGCACGTGACTCTTGGGAGAGTTATGTGGCATTTATGTCATTTACTTTCAGAAAAAGGATATAGGGCCCAGGAGTTTTCTGGCAGCACAGGCAGCTCTGCCCATTTGTGTAATGATATGGGAAGAATTCCAGTTATTGGAAAGCTGTATGAAACGCTCCACTCCTCCTGTCTGTATAAATATGACAGAAGCGGCAGCTCTGCTTTAGCCTTTTTACTTAAGAAATCTGTCACAGATGGCTGTCATCTTGCGTGAAGCCAAGCAAGTAATGTGATTGTGACAATTGTGTCTCTTTTGCCAACAGATTGAACATGCTGCAGGTTGCATGAGTGACAGATATGGGGTCAGCGACATTATCTTTGCAGACTTTCAGCGTGGTGGCACTTCTTTGCCTATTTCGTAAGTATCTCCATCGTTGGATCAATAATATATTTTGCATCCCGCTGTCTGTTCAGCTAGACTTTTTTGTATGATGTGCACACAATTGTCCATGTCAATCCAGTAACGTGTCAATTTGATTCTGATATACCGAACAGTGCCCGCTGAAGGTGCAAATCTGGAGGTCCTTGGAAAGGTGGGAGATGTGGTGGAGTTGGAGTGCAGTTTTACTCCATCAGGGCCGTCTACTGTGCCAACAGCGCCCCGGCATGTGGTGGAGTGGGTCCGAAAGGGACTGGAAATCCCGGTCCTGATGAAATTTGGATCCCATGCGCCTCGCCTCCATCCACAATATGAAGGTAAGCACCCATGGAAAGGATAACACGTGATCCAACAGATCATGGTAATGCTATGCGCATCACAACTCTTCACTATGCTACAGAAATCTGTTATTGTCTAAAGGAATATATTGTCTCTATATTCATGCCTGATCTACATGTAAACATACATTTCTCGTTATTTTGAAGCTGGCTTTCATTCTATGGCTTGATGTCATTTGATTATGATCAAGTGTTTGTACATGATGGACTTTGATGCATTGCTCAAGCACAATCTTGTTGACAATAATATACATATAAATGTTTATTTTAATTTTAAAATACATTAAATATCGGCCCACATCATCAATTAAACTTCATTAATGTTATTTTATTTAACATAATTTGTTAGCTCTCCTTCTGAGGACAATTTGATGTTCAACATAGCATTATGGTGGGAAAATAGAGCGAGTCCTACTGCAACGTCAAGAGTGAGTTTGCGGCGTACTTTTGGAGTTGATTCTTTATTCCAAAAACCTGTTTCATAATTCTGGCATTGCCTTGGTACCATACCTGCCTTACTATGATACCCAAGTTATGTAACAAGTAGTGTGTCGCCCTAAACTTTGTGTTAAACATCACACCGGCTTAAAAACAGCGTTCTCACATCTTCATTGTTACTGTAATTAGCATGAAGCTAATCCGAATTGCTTACAGACACTAGCAAGCAGGAAGACTCCTAATCTTGTTTACTCTCCACATGCAGCATGATGTTATGCCACCATTGCCATACTTTAACAACAAAAACATTGCTAAGTATCTAATAATAACTTATGTAGACTTTTGTGACACCATGTATGTGTGTGAGTTGTAAATAAATAGGAAGGTGACGACATGCTTTGAGCCCACGTTTCTCCTAGTGAAAGAATATAACCTGCAGTATCTGGGTTTCAGAGAATATTCAGTACCACACCTTGATGGCTTTTCAGACCCTCCTCAGTGGGAGCTCCTTTTTTGTGGAGCTAAGACTCTTGCATTGCATCATCATCTTTTGTTCACTTTCTGCCCGGAGCTCCCAGAACAAAGACAGTCTGTGGGGAAAATGATCCTCAATGGACCAAGAATACCTTTGTGTTGCTCCTGTTATCCTTTAAAGTCACAAACAATGGGACCAGTGTGGACAAAAGGAGAGCATGTCTGAGTGGCTCCGATCTTCCTTTTATCAGAATCTTTTTTATTTTCCATAGATTTGCCTGAAGAGATATTCCACCTTTGACCTTTCCAAAGGCTATTTGAATTTCTGCTGGAGCGCCATGTAGGGTTTTGACTTAAATGCACTTATAGAAACTCCCCCCAGCAGGCGTGATGATACCACTTCAAAGAGGGAAATAAATGCATACTTTTTAATACTCAGGTGGG
The DNA here is from genome assembly GCF_036324505.1 of Eleginops maclovinus. Taxonomy (NCBI): domain Eukaryota; kingdom Metazoa; phylum Chordata; class Actinopteri; order Perciformes; family Eleginopidae; genus Eleginops; species Eleginops maclovinus. The sequence goes on from NC_086356.1 coordinate 5,219,406, forward strand.
AGCAGCTCACTACCACTTGCCATTGTTGTTCAGCAATTTGAACACAGTCATTAGGAGACTTCAGCAATCACTCTTTCATATAACAATGAAACAATTAGAGAGTTAACCTTATAAACCATAATTACCAGCTGTTGCATCAGTCATTGCAAATTCATGCTGTGAAGCTAAACGTAGCTCCAACCAACAGAGACTTGATTTAAAGCCTGAACTAGATCCCAATGTTCCAACGATCATATATATCAGACTGAAGTTTAAGGAAATGTGCGGATAAAAATGACATTAAGTATGCGCCCTTCTGGGGAAGTTTCAAGTATTTTACTCTGTTTTTAAATATTGTATGGCTTCAATGAACAGCTGGAACTAGCTGATACAGAATGTGGTCCTCTCAGACGGTGTGGACCGAGAGGATTTTCCTTCAAAACTTTAAAGCTCCATACAATAGGGGAAAATAAAAGTAGAAAAAGGTCCATTTGTCAATCAGCAGTTCCCTTAGAAATGCGCTATATTTCAATATTAAATCCTCTTCAATATTCAGCCCTATTTAAAGGGGCCATATTATGCTTTTTTGGGGTTCTCCCTTGTAATGAAAAGGCCAGTTTTAGTCTATGATTTTCTTACTGTCAACAAATCAATCAATCAATGCATTTCTCCATCTCACAACACTTCCCTATCCTGAATGTCGCAAGCCCGGAAAAAGCATTGAATTAATACCCATCTGGTTTGCTACCAAGTATGTACAGTGTCTATGTCCATCGTTATGACAAGTGCACCAGTTCCTGCTCGACGTTTACAGGCACAAAACATCCGTCGGAAATTCTTATTTACATTTGCATGCTCCCGTTTATAACAATGGGGCTCTGGAGCACAGGGGAATAACATGTGTGAGATATAAATATACTTACCGTAGGATCAATTCTTTGGGATTTCTTGACAATAAAAGTATTGAATGTCGCCATCCTAATCCTCTAAACCACTTTATTACAACCTGGAAAGCTCTTTGATGTCACACATCCATTGGTTGCAGTGCGACACAGTAAACAACAGTAATCACTACAATGAAGTATATGTTTGTTAAAGGATCAGAAACTGCTTTCAGATGAGCTTTTTCTCATATGAGTCGAATGCCACTCCTTCGCCCAACCCAAGCAGGAAACAAGATACAGACATTTACATAGCAATAAAGTCAGGGTTAACCTTGGCTGATGAATTATCGTGAGTTGGAGCGGGGCAGGCTTTAATTCTAGCCCGAGCTCTTAAGAGACAGTAGCCCTTTTGTCATTAACTGTGGAGACAATCCTTCAACGTGCTCTGATGTCACACTTCATTACTTTGGCTCTTCGTTACGTAGGAATGGAGGCAATATAATGGTGGTAAAAAAATACCCGAAATATTTGCCTAGCCTTTGGCCCATGAATACACTTCTTGTAAGCTTCGCTAGACCATAAAGCACAATAAAGGGCCTTGTTTTAAAAGGGAGAGGTTTGCTAATCACATACCTCTCAGGTGACAAACAGAAAGCCGCAAATACAAAAAGGTTTGAAAAAAGATGCTTTGTCCATTCTGATGGTGAACTGGGGGATTTCTCACAGGCACTGGCTGGTGTGGGCAGTAACAGGTGCCTCATGGGAAACTAACGCTTGAGAGGTGGATCAAGTAGTGTGGATTTCACCTCCCCAGGCCATGCATGTTCTCGGGTGTCTCAACGGTTCTGGACCCAAAGTCCCACTGTTGTTGAGGTGTTGCGATTCTTACGGTTACCTGAGATATTCACTCGGCTAAGGTTCAGTTGAAGCTAACCTTTTCTACCTGTTCGTCACTTTTAAAACAGTAATTCATTGTTTTGCAAGTCCCAAATAGGTCGTTCCGCTCAAGTCCGAAGCCTAACATTTTTTTATTCCTCAACATAATGTCCTAATGTGCGTTTCGGTCCAATTTAATACCAAATTCTACCAAAGGCTCAAAATGTTTTTGTCTAACAGGAAGCTATCACGCAAGCCCAGCTATCAGGCTGTGGGTATCTGTGGCTCTCGAGGTAAATGGGTGTCTATCTATTAGTGGGTCAGTGGTTGGATCGTCAGTCCCTGCAGGCAACATATTGAAGTGTTCCTGCTGTTTTTGAACAGTAAGTTCTGGTATTCAATTTCAGCATGATTGGATGCATCTGGATTTGGTCAAACAAATTGGATATGGTCAGTTCAGTCTCAAGTAAATAATAAGTCAATTAATTGATTGTTGGCACACTAATTAAATAATATGCTATTCGATTTTCTGGCTTGGGTTAAGATATCAAATATTTTGAAGTAAAAAAAACTCCTGTCCAACTAAAGTCCAATTTCATTGTTGTTAAAATCCATGGCTTGTTGCAAAAAATATTAGTTCTTATCATTGCTCTTTATTCATCCCCTTGAAACAGGGGTGGGACCAAATCACTAATTTGCAAGCTTAAGTCTTTGCACTTAAACCTTGCGTTTCAAAATATTGCTTTTAATCAAAGTTAACAGCCTCGTCAAACTGGAGCTCAGTAGCCTAACATTAGTTCTTCATGAGTTCATCGGATTGGCCTATAAAAAGGGATCTGGAAAATGGAGTGGTACAGTGATTTCTGTGGGCCCACCTGTTAGGTATTATCTCACGGTCTTCCTCAACAAAAAGCAATGGGATTACCCGATTGGATTTAGCTATATTGCAGAAAATAAGCAATGTGGCCAACAAACATTTGTGATACGGATACGTTTTTGTAATCATCTCCTCACACGGCCAACTTTTTGGTGTGAAGAGGTTAAGTATTCTCATTTAGTCACTGGTTAGTAACCCCCATTTTTATGACACAGCTTTGGACCAGTGGGGTATTCACTGATGTATTTTATACCATGGAGCGTCACGTGAACATCTCTTAAGCCTGTGTTAACCACAGAAAATGCCAAGTCATATCCAGGTTTTAGGACTCATTCCTGCACCACTCTATTTATTGTGCACTAGAATAAATGAATATCGTTAATGGCAGTTGATCAGTAAATAAAGGGAATCTCATTCATTTGTGGCACAGACTTTACATACTTTGTAATATTTGGGCAACAGTTAAGACATCAAGTATTTTCAAGTCAAAAGTCCAAGTGAACTCAGGAGTCATTGGTGTTAAAGTCCACGCCCGAGACTCTCTGGACTTTGTGAGTTGAAAGTCATCAATTCTGTGAGTCCACACAGCCGCCTTGATAGGATATTAATCAAACTTCCTACGGTCCACCTCCTCCATCAATATGCTTTGCGTTTCACTGTGTGTACAGCTCCTAAAGTGTGAGATACATCAGATAGCTGCTCCCTTGAGGGTGTTAAGAGCTAAAAGGGTTTAAATGTGTTTGTTGTAATAGAGCAGTAAAGATCAAAGGATTAGTGTGTGCTCTGTGAACAGGACAGAAAGTCCCTCAGCTTGCATACAGCTGCTGACTCCATAAAAAGTAAATACAGCTGTCTAAATGCACTGCTCTACCGTGCACATCCCATCACAATCAGCAGGAGTATACTGTGTGTGATCCGAACACATTACACATAGTTAACAATGCTAATCAGCTTCCTTTCCCACATAGACGAACGTGAGTGCTGAGCCCGGGGATTACTCATATTTGTTACAGCAGCAAGGAGGCAGTTGGATTGCACACAGCGGGGTTTCATAGAGCAACAAGCAGCGAGGAGTGAAACTTCATCTGCTTCTTGTTTTTTTCGTTTTTTTAAACCTGTACCTGAATAGCTCTGCACGGCTTGCCAAGAGCTGACGACATCCCTCAGAGACGGCGTTGGCTTCCCGCCCGCGAATATCACATTCTCAGGGACATAAACGTCCGCGGCACAGAATGCAGTATCGAATTTGAATTATTTTTCATAAAGACCGCTGTTCAAAACGAATACCTTCCACGTTGATTCCCCATCGTCATTTGTAAACTTTGTCTCCAAATTGTTACACATTCATTTTGAGAGAAGCAAAATCAATACCTCTGGTGCAACCTTCACTCTGAATTAAACTGAGGGAACAAAAAGTGCTGCTTTTATCATTTTACAGGCCCTGCTTCTATGGGAGCTTTATGAAACCCCACTAAATTAAGTAAGATGCCTCACTTGGAAGGTTATTTGTAGTTCAAAGCCTGAACAACTTGACCTTTTCAGCGCTTTTTCGAAACAGACATAAAATACTATTTTACTGCACTATTTTATTTATCTTATTTGCACCATGTATGTTGAGTTGTTGGAGGAGCATGGGATATAAGATATTCATTGCCACAACATATACGTTGTATATGCTGTGCATATGACCAATAAAACCTTGAAACCTTGAAGAAGGAAGCACAGGAATCAAATCAAACACAACTTTGGTGAAGCTGCAAATAAAAGCTCTTTAAAAGTTTAATCCAAGAGTCGAGTCAGATATCCTTTATTCATACGGTGTTCCATCAGGAAAAATGTAGGTAAAAGGCAAAAGGACTGACCACTCAATTTAAAGAGGCCCTATTGTGCTTTGTGGGGTTCTCACTTTGCTTGAGTGTGTTTTATATAGGTTGTTGTGGTCTGCAAAGGCTTGAACCCCAAAGTTCATAAAATACAAAAATGAACCTGAAAATCAGCACTATGTCCTGTTGTAAACTTTACACAGGTGTTTTAATTCACTATCGATGAGGTTAGATAACATTTCTCCTTCTTTGAAGCAATTATCTCAAGCAACATGATTACTGCCACATTTAATAATCTCCTCTGAAGCCAGTAGAGTCTGTGGACCTTTCAAATCAGTCCGAGGCTTTTCTTTTGTGAAGAGTTGTATTTCCTCACAGCGCTGAATGGTTTCGCGTTTCCCTGTCACCTGAGACTGTATTGAGGGAACAAGCCGTTGGGAGTGGGGGGTTGACGGGAGACTACAGTTAGAAACAGTTCAGGAAATTAATGCATTCGACAGTTGTGCGTGAGTTGTATCGATACGGGTGTGTTTGCGCATCAAAGGTATTGTTTAGTAACAAAGAAGTGAGCAGCAGGGGGGTGCAGGGCAGGGAATTCGAGATGTTGGTAGGGGAGGGGCTCTTTCTCGTTGTAGGTATCATTTTCACTCTTATTTCCTTACCTGTGTCATGATCTATAAAGTGATTTCAGTCTTTTTTATGCAGGCTTTATGTATTCAATGTATGTTTGCTCATTTAGAACATTTTGAAGCTGATTCCTAACAGGATGTCAGTAAAGTTGACTGAATATTGAAGCAAATCAAGCATAGGGGATTATTTGTTGTATTTTACTCTCAACAGCATAGAAACTATTCTTACAGGGGCCACCGGAGCAGATGTGTTGCATATAAATAAGGCCAACGTCACTTCATTCCAAAAAACATTGGCAGTATGCTGCAAAATCAGCCTCCTCTTGTGTGCCACTGTGTTTCTGGCGAAGGCATTTGCTCTCATTCAGCCACAACATACGTGTTAAGTCCATCTCTGAAGCTGGGCATAGCGCATATGGTATTTAAATATAAAGGGGTTAAATTAAATCGGCTAAATAAACACATAAAAATGCAGCAATGCAAGGTAGGAGCAACATTAGCAGTTAATGCTAACAAAACAACACAAAGAAGGAATTCCCAAACTCTTTTTTTTAAATGAGTTTTATGATATATATTATTTGTATGAGATTATATTCATTATACATTATATTTTTCTTATGATTTTATTATAGAAATCAATTCTAAATTAGTCCAATAAAGAACAACAGAATTATTTGTGCAGTTAATTATTTTATTTGACATTATCTACTGTATATATCCATTATATAATAATCCATTATAAATGTGATGTACAAATAATGATATTGTATTTCCTATTATATTTATTAATTGTATGAATAATTCAATCTTTATGCATTATTAATGATTTAATCTCAACAAGTGTTTCCTAATGTATTATTTACTCTTCTTACTATTTTAATATAAGGAGTTTTTCCACAGACATATGTTTTCATTGTTTGTTGTCTTCAAAGCTTGATTTGTCGTCAATTACCTACACTCCATAGTTGTTGAGTTGCAACTCCGGAAACTCACTAAAACATGTGTTCAATGCATTCACGCACATGCTTTTGCACTCTCTGACGTGCGCAGGACAAACACGGAGACGCAGACAGACAAATTTCCCCTTCTTCTTTCTCTGCTTTCCCTCTCACGCTCAATTGACCTCGCATTCAAATCCCTTGTCGTGGTGCATCGTGTCACTGGGCGGGAGTTGTTGGGTCATGCTCTCACTTCACCGCCACCCTTGCCTTTTATCTGATGACTCCCAATCATGTTTCCCTGCGTCAAAACAACCTTTCCTCTGAGGTGCTGCACTGACCTATATCGCACTGAGCAAGTAAACACAACCAAGGGGGGAAAAAAAACTGCCACGGGTCAAAGGGTAGGATTTCGAAATGCGTAATCCCTAGAGTGTTTGCTGATGTGTGTTTTCCTCTAGTGTTCCCTCCCTCCCTTCTTCTCCTGCGAGGATTTAGACCCCCTTTTGCAGCTCGGAAAAGTAAATAAGGTGTGTTATCTCTGCCAACATGACCTAACTCCAACTTCCTGGTTCTTTTTCAAATGTCCCTTCCTGCTACTAGGAAGCCGAGCCTTGGTTAATAATTACCGTCGCCACACACTCATCCCAGTGGCACTGAGGCTTCCAGTCTGTTTACTGTTTTCATGTTGTCTTTTTCCCTGCTCAATAATTCTTCCATTGACAGTTTCTCACCCATGCCGTTCCGTGCTGTTAGGTTGCCGCACAATTGTCTGTCTGATAAAGTGTGAAAACTAGAAGGACACCGGAGATATGTGAGCTGCAGACTGGAAAAAAGATAACGAGCCAGTGTTGCTAGCCTCGTTCTGGCTCGAGGGAGCCGTCACCTGGCAACCAGGATTTCTTTTCGTTTGTGTGTTGTTTGTGAATGTACCGTTTCGGGCAAGAACAACAGAGCTTGGAGTGAAATGACAGGTGAAATCAGCATCAGGTGCAACCTTATAATGTGTCTATGTGCACTTTGTGTCTGCAGGGCGGGTGTCTCTGGTACGCATCACCGACCTGAAGCTGGAGGGCCTACAGTTGGGCGACCAGGGCTTGTACGAATGTCGAATCCTCTTGCTGGATGAACCCACGGATGAGTTGCAAAATGGCACCTGGACTCGGCTCTCTATAACCGGTGGGTGGGGTGTGCTTGTGTTGTTTTTCTTTTGCTTTATAGGAGAAAAATCAGTGATCGTGACCCAATCCAGAATGGCACTTGGAGAGACCTCTGGCAAGACGTTTTTCCATCGGTGAAAAGAACTGTTAGTCAGCCTCGGGCCCTTCCGCTAAGTTTTATAAAAATAAGGCCATTCGTTTTTTCCACCCTGCTGACAGTCAGATTCACAACCCTAACAGAAAAACCGATCTTTCCTGGGGAGTAACAAAGCACAACACCTGTTTGAACATTGGAAAATATTTGGTTTGAAAATATAACATCTCTCTCGCTTGGTGTGCCAATCAAAACACAGAAAGTCAGAATGGACCACTTTTAAAAACAGCAGAGGAAGGCCAGCCGCAACTGTTACGTTTGATAATATGCTCTTGTTTGTGCCTCATGCTTTCAGTCCAGACCTCACTTAGAATCACACCCAATGCGAGCCAAGATCACAATGGCAGCAGAAGCACATCTTTTATGCCAAGAGTTGCATTTAAAGGGGAACCAAGGCTGCATTAGTCCAGATCCTTATATACACAGTTTCTGGTCTTGTCACAATGTAATATCTGAGATGATTGGCCCTTCTGTAGAACCATACTTCAAACTATACTGCATCTGTTTATTGTACGTAATGTACCACTTTTTAGGGGAGGATAATACATTTATGTAGAGTTTCTCTCAGCCTCTCGGTGGGCGTTTCCCATGGCAGTGTTTGACTGACAGCTGAGGGCCGGTGTTGCTATGAGACGCAATGTCAGCTCCTATGGTGTGCTACTGGCTGAAGCGCATCGTAGTGATGTAGCCTCTACTCACTATTATTATTAGTATTATTATTATTATTATTATTAAAGCAGTAGTATTAGCCTAGCCTAGCTAAGCCTAGTCATTGGCAGCTCTCACAGTGTCAGTGTCACTCAGTATACAGTACAAAGGAGGGGGGTTAGCGTCAGTCTTTCACTGTAAATAAAATGTGCATTTATTCTTTCATACTAATTTATTGACGTATAACTAATCAGTTTGACATAAGAGCTGCACGATTATCAAGAATTTCCCGTATATCCTACTTTATTCTCCTGTCTGCCACTTCCTATACAATGACGTTATTGCGGAAATGTTCCCTTTCTATGCCAAACGATACAATCAGTCTAAAGGTTCCCAATGCATGTGGATGTTTTTCAGCCTTATTAAGCAGAAAGTTGCCTTTTCTACTCTTTAAAGCACCACTTAAACTCTGTGTACACTTTTACACAAACTTTTTTAAATGTATACTGTCTTGACAGATCAGGTAATTTGACTTTCTTCACACTTTTTATTCATGACTGGGTCTAAATAAAACATCTAAATATGCTTCATTATTTTTTTGTGCTTTGAAGTTTATACGCATTTGGGAAATCCTTTGCCACAAACACACAGAACAAAGTTGGGCCTCACGCTTGCAGATCAAAGTGTGGCGAGACAGTTGCACCGAGTTGGCCTGAGTGCACCTGTTAGAAACAAGCGTAATATAACAGATTATGACTGAGGCTTTGAATGCACCATCACTGACATGCCTCGCAGGTTTGCATTTTACATCCCTAGTGTTTGCCTCAACATATATGAGATTGTCATGCTTCCATGGTTGAAATGCTCAAAGAACAAGCCATTCACATTTAAAAGTGTATTCTTTTAGAGCAGGATTATCTGCTGGACGTTTTTCTAATTATGCACCAGAATTTCACCAGGTCTCTCCTGTGCACCGACACTAAAACAAACATCTCAAACGGTAATCCAGATAAGAAAACAAAAATGACTCTTAGTCCTGCAGAAAGCAACTTTCCCCTCTTGTTGTTTATTATACAAAGTTCCAACAAGGGTTCAAATCAGAAGAATTGTTGCAAGCGGTTTGTTCAGGGTCGGGCGTTAAAGTAAAAATTCTCTGTGTGTCCTCTTATGAGATCAAAGTGTAAATCATTTATATTTGGGACATCTAAAAAGGCAGCATGTTCACTTTGGCGCTGTGTGAAATAATAATGGAACTTGATGGGAGTAAACTGAATACAGACTGCTGCTGTCTAATGACGAGGCTGAGCTGCTGTCATGCCGTACATGAATTGATAAAATGCTGATAAAGGAGATAAAAGACTTTTGTTTGCTCTTCTGTTTTTTCTCTTTGAAGGTTTTTCATGTTCTGTAGAGTTTTATTTAGCTAAATTTGCCTCTATTTTGGGGCTGGGCTATATATCGAAATTGCGGTATAAGACTGGATATCGTCTTAGATTGTTTTACTTTCTTTAGTCCTTTTCTGTTTTTTTAAGGCTTACAGTGAAGTGATGTAACTTAGCAGCAATTACATCCACATAACTGATAAATATTTGGTGAAAGCACCAAAAGTCCACCTAACGCAATATCGATATCAAGGTATTTAATAGTAAATATGGTAATATGTGTCACCCAGTCCTTATTTAGGTGTAGAATATTGTTTTATAAATGAAACAGAACTAGATTTACTTTAAATTAATTGATGTTAACCTTCAATGATTTACCCCGTAGCTCCACCCACCTTCGCAGAAACCCCGCCTCCTGTGGTGGAAGCTCTGGTTGGAGGTCCCCTCTTGCTTACCTGTGTTGCTAAGGGCAACCCCACTCCAATCATCACCTGGCTAAAGGATGGCAGTGTCATTCAAAGGACAGAAGATCAGGTAAGTTATTTGATGAGGAATATGGATTTAATGTATGCGTCTCTACATTTTACATGACCTTATTTATGGTTTCTAGTTTTTATAAATCGCTTTGGATTAAAGCGTCAGAAAAGTTCCACGTTTTGTAGATGCAATGTCAAATGCATTTCACAAGGGTTTCATAGAGTATGTGTTTAATGTCATGGTAACGCAGTGTTGCAGCAGGTAAAGACGGAACTAGATTGAATAATTTTACACATAAAAATAAACAAGTGGTTTCAGTCCGGGGAGTCACGATGTAGTGGTCGGGTCCCTCCAAGTATCTACAAACGAGGCTTTTTGAAGTTGAATTAGCTAGGCAGTTCAACCATATTATGACTTATTCTGCAAACAGATTTGGAACTTCTTCAACAAATGTGTTGTGTTCCAACAAAGTGCGCTACTTACATTCCACATCTTTGAATCCATCATAAGTATGTATCACATGTACAGTATGTGTGGGAATATCCCATAACTACGCTATCTGTGGCATTTATGTATTTATATGTTCTAGTTGCATCCCTGCGCCTTTCAGCTGATCTGATAATGATGTTTACAGGAAGGAGCCTTATCTCTGCCAGCAGTGAGCGCACAGTCAGCAGGAGAGTACACCTGCCACGCCTCCAACTCGGAGGGGAACGTGACCTGTGTGACCAAAGTCAGGATCAAAGGTCAGTGTGTGTGTGTGTGTGTGTGTGTCTGTCTGTTCCATTCAGTCTATGTGTGTGTGTGCGCTTAAATTGGCTGCATGCCATCCGTTTCTCTTTCTCCTTGTTGCATCATATGACACAAGTCTTTAACAGTCACTCAAACTGAATTAACTCATGTTCTGGTGCTGTGTGGATAATATTGATATCATGATTCGAGACAGGATTTCATTTGGGATGTAGAGAGTTGCTTTATCGTCATGGAGCTCTGCGTTTGGTTTAATTTGCAGGCAGTTTCAGAGATGTTACGTGGTTTTTAGGAGTTTGTGAAGCTGCTATAGTGCTGGAGGGGAAAAAAAACACGTCTTTGGTCTTTTAGAATTCTAAAAATGTTTCTAGTTGATTAAAAATGTACATTTCTCTTGAGCTGTGTGCCTCAACATATGTCATTAAATCATAAGATGAATCAATAACATTTTGAGCTTGACTTATATTTAGGTCCAGGTATACAGTGTTCAGTAATTGTGGTCAATGCTTAAATTCTGATCATGTGACGCTTCTCTTTCCTTTCTCTGCTGTAGCACAGATACCATAGCAATCTGGTACTGTCAGAGCCCGAGACTCATTTGGTGCAGTCGTTATCTAATGGGGACAAACAGAGGGAGGATTTCATTTTTCCTGATATGAAAACAAATTTAAAATAGGAAGAGAATATATGTGTTGAAATTGGAGCGGAGCTAGACACCAAATGTTAGCTGTTAGCAGCTGGAGGGAAGTTTAGCTTAAAAGTGGAGCTAACAGCTAAGGTAAACGCAGATCGGTTTCAGTTAGAGAATGACTATGATAAGGATATAAGATTATTTGCCTAAACCTTATATTTACTCTAAAAAGGGCTTGAACAAATGTTTTCAGCATAATCTTGGAAAATGTAGGTTTTGATGAGAAACTTGAAGAAAAGCAGTTGTTTGAAGGAGATGTGTAAGAGCATTATAAATACATATAAAATACAAGTGCACATGGGTAATAGCTTTAATAACACAATTGTTTTTCTTTGATCTAGGACTTAAATTTGTTGCATTTTTATTGATTGGGTAGACTCTTCCATAGTTTCATGTCGTTTAAGAGCGACTGCTAATTCTCCACATGCCTAAAATGTACGAACCGAGTGCCCAATGTGAGGACAAACACATGTCGAATATGCAAATGTTCTGCTATGTATCATAGGATTACACCAACACAGCACGGTGTAATACATTGTGCTGTTTATTCCTGACTCCTGTTTTGTACTCCTACACCTACACCTACTGCTGAGTCTTTTTTCCTCCGGAGGGCCAGGACTCGTCTGGAGCGTGGTGCTGCTGCGCGGGGGAAACTGTCCCTTTTGCGTAACGTCTCTGGAATCTCTCAGTTTGAATAATAATCAACCCGAGCACATACCGCTTTAATACTGTCAGTCTTAGTCGCATTATCTGAGCTTGGCTGCGTTTCTGTGCCACATGGATGGATCACAGGAGACTATTAGCTGATCTGGATGATGTCTAAAAGCTTTCGGTAACCTCCAAACTAATGCATGTATCCGTCAGGCGTTTAAATACACTTAATCTATCCAGTGTGGTCGCTGTGGAGAACATGTGAAACTCCAATCCCCCTTTTATTAGCGCACATGTTAGCGCTCTGCACGCTACAGGAAAGAGGGGGAATGTGACATTTTAGCACCACCTTGTAACAGGCCTTTGCGATTAGTTTACTAGGAGATTACATAAAATTTGACAGCGCAGAGTCTCGGGGGTATTTGGTATTATTATATCTTCAATTATTTTGTTTCTCAAAAGGTTCATTTTGACAGCTTTTCTCCTGTGCTTTGGTGTAATTGTCAAGTAGTAATCAGGATTTTTGACACTCAAATCCACAGCTCATTTTCTCACAGCAGTATCAGTGTTTGTTGCTTAATCTAGTGACACATTTACTTCTACACCCCAATGCTGGAAAGTAACTAAATACATTCACTAAGATACGGCACTTGGTAATGTTGGAGGTACTTTACTTACCGTAAAAAAAGGATTTCTTTTTCTTTTTAATGCCTTATATTTGTCAAACACCTTTTATAACTTTGTAAATTTAGATTATTAATCCAAAAATATTGTCTTCACATACATTCATTTTCTTGTGTTTTTTTTCTATTTTGTTATCGAGCAGTAAGTAAAAATGATTTGCCACACATCATTTTGGATGCAATCATTCACCAGGGTAGTATGAATGTCTTATTTATACAACATATAAATAAAAGCCATATAAACATATCAGTATTTCATTTTTTAAATATTAGGGTAGTGGTTCATTCTTGTATATTACAACACCTCTTGTAATAAAGCATTTTTGATTTTATACACATTTTTTAAAATGAATCATCACCAAATAGCGCATTGTGCACAATGAGATCTTCTAACTTTTTGTACTATGTACAATGTGGTATCACCACTTTAAGTTAATGAAAAGAATTGAGTATTTCTTCCACCTCTACCAATAATAACACATACTAATAATAATACAAATGCAACAGATACAGACTAAGATTCATTTAAACAAATCCCAAAATAACACACTAAAATATAAGCACACAATATTAATTACACATTAAAGCGCACTGAGTTTGTATATGTAATGAATGAAGGCGGATAGAGGCAGCTTCATATAATTCCACATGTTTTGCACCAACATTCAAACTTAAATGTTTAATATTTCCCTTCCATCATTGTTTATGTTGATTCCATTAGACCTGATTAAGCGAGGAATCTTCAGACAACATGTGTTTAGTGGTTTCACATTCACACTACCGAGGAGAATACTAATCCGATTCTGTGAGGAAGAACATGATCAGAGTTTTTTGATGTGTAACTCAAATAAACGTTGTGTGTAGAACGTTGCGCATCTTTTGATTGATCAGTATCTCTCTTATCTTTCACATATTCACACTAAAGGAAAACATATCTGAATCCTCTTTATTGCATCTATGACATTTAAAAGATACTGAAGGGGAGAGTAAATGCACATTAAAATAAGAGCTATGGGGGAGACAAAGGGTTATGGGTTACTGTGAGGTCGGTCCTGGATTTAAATCATCTCTGCCGTTCCCCTTTCTGATGAAAGATGAAAGACACACACTATTGGATCCATGATGTTCACTTTAGGGGTAACGGAAGAAAGGGGGAAATAAATAATGCAATAAAGATTATGAATAATTATTATGAACCTCAGTTTATCTTTTGGAGTAAACCATGTACTGATGCAAGACCATGTGCATGCATGCGGTCCTATGGCTACACTACGTGTTGAATACGAACACATGCATAAAATAAATTGAAACCCCCAAAGATTTCTCCCAGACCCTTTATTCCATTTTGGGGGAAAAGGATTTAAGCCAAAATCTAAATGATCCAAAAAAAGAGAGTTATGGATGAGACTTAAAGGGGCCCTATTATGCTTTTTGGGGTGTTCTCTTGTCATGTTGTGTGTTATATAGATTTGTGTGTATGTCAATGTTCTGCAAAGGCTAAAATCCAAAAGGTCCCTCCAGAAAGAGTTTCTGCAGAATCGTTGTTTACGTTCAAAGCTCCTCTAAAGCTTTTGAATGAAGCTTTGAATGACTGCCATCACATTTAATAACACTTTCACCGTAAGAAAGAAAGCCTTTTTTTATTTCTGTATAAATGTGTTTTATTGTGCTGTTAGATTGCTCTGAGACCGCCCCTTTAATACAGGTGCTTGTCTCCATTTGTGTCCGGCAAGCGAGGGAGCAAAAGGTTTTTAAGTGCAGTGAAAATGTTTTGGTAAGAATAAACGTCCAAAAGTAAAGATTTGTTTCACACAAACCCGTTGTTTTTCCAATAAAAGTTTACTTTTAACAGTACTGTAAAAGTTATCGGAAAAGATAGACATTGCGTGAACCCTATGCTTCAAAACATATAATAATATAAGTGCAGCCTTGTGTTTATTTGTACTATGCAGAAATGCCAGGCTTTAACACAATAATTCCCCTGCAAATGAAAAAAAGAGTAACTGGGGCCGAGTGTAATTCAGAGTTTTTCCACTATTCCTGCAGCCCTGATGAATTGTGACTCTTATGACGCTTTATCTCAGCTCTTACATAGATTGTTCCGTCCCCCACCTTCTTGCTGGTATAACGGACTAGTCGCTTATGTCGTTATGAGAGGGTGCAAACAAAGGTTAAACTTGTGTATAGATTGTTGAAACTGCTGTTTGTATAGCATGAGGTTATTCAGGCAGTTGAAGGAGGTATTAGACTCCAGATTTTGGCCTTTGTAGACCATTTACATGCACTTAAACCCACGCTATAGGAAAGGGAAAACCCCCAAAAAGCATAATAGGGACCATTTAATTGACCAACCACCTTCTGCATGCAAAATAAGGCGTCATGCTTTGAATATCATTTTTTGTATTTTCTTAGAATTGATTGGTTCTTTACTTTAAACTCTTCTGTCTTTATTATATTTTATTTTATATTTTTATTGCACTTTCATTTTCCTTTTGTTCCAACAATTATTACATAAAAAAAAAAAAAGATCCTGTATTTTATATATTTTATAAAATAGAGCGAATTGAGTCACAAAACTCAATTCCCCACCCGATAAATGAAGTATTTCTGACTCTGGATGTTTTCCAAACGGCAATCATTCTTTGGAAAATTGCCTAATTTCAAAGACATTTTCTATCATTTTAGAGAATTACATCTTATTCTATCCCTTTTTGTAATCACATATTTTGTGACTCCCTACAGGTCCGCCTGTTATTGTCATACCTCCCAAAAGCACCTCTCTCAACAAGTCCCAGAATGCTTTTCTCCGGTGCCAGGCGGTGGCCGACCCCCCCAACATGACTTACGTGTGGCAGAAAGGTGGAGAGAACGTCCATCACATCGAGTGAGTCCACTCTTTACTCTTTGTTCCTGAAATGAAGCTTTTTTTTTTCCTGCACCCTTTTGATGTTTAATGCAGGTCCCTCAGCAGGTGGAGAAAAATGTTACCTGTGTGAGCGTTCTGTTTTATTCTCTTAGTTCTCTGAGATCTGGATTGATTTTTTCCATCTAAATCAAATCTCACTTTGCGCTTTTGGTGGAAGATTGAAAAATAAAATGCTTCACAGTGAGGGAGCGAAAATGAAATCAACAAAAAGAGGTGATGGAAATGTTAAATAAATAAAGGACGTGTGTAAGATGAGTCAGATTAACTATCTGAATACGAAGATTTAAAAAACATATGTTTATTGAAAATGAAAGGTCCATTCCCCTAAAGTCTCTATCCTGTAGCTGTAGCAAAGGTAAACGTGGTTATCCGCTATATCTACACACATTTAACTCTGCTCTCATTCAATGGAAGCTAAAATTAAAAAAGTAAAATCTGTTTCTTCATTGATAGAAAATTAAATCTGCTCCTTCATTAATCGAAGCCACAAATCTGCTTCGTCATCATAACAGATCAAAACTTCCTCATAAATAAATAAAAACAAGTCTTCATCAATTGCGCCCTGAATATGCTTCTTCATCAGCAGTGGTGTAAAGTAGATTTACTCAAGTACTGTACTTAAGTACAATTTGAAGGTACTTGAACTTTAGTTGCGCATTGATAGTTTTGCTGCTTTGCACTTTGACTCCACTACATTTATTTAATACCTTTAGTTGCTAGGCAGATTAGGATTAATGATGTGAAATATAATCAACCCTTAAATCAGACTTTAGTTACACCCGGAGTAAATTCAAAAGCTACCCTGCAGTATACAAAGTCATTAAAACTAGCTGCACCTTTACCAGCTTTGATAAAACTTTAATGATCAATAATTATAAACATATCAGAGATATTATTCTGAAATGGACCAATCTGCATAATGAGTATATTTGGGACTTTAAGCTTGTTATGCTTTTACCTGAGTAACATTGTGAATACTGGACAATTACTTGCAACAGAGTATTCCTACACTCTGGTACTTCTACTTTTACTACAAGATCTGAGTACTTCTTCCACCATTGTTCATCAGTAGAAAATACATCTGAAAGAGTTCAGTTTTCCACCACTGATCTCCAAATAATCTGCTTCAGAAAGTCATGTTCTCCTCATGGTCTACTTTCTCATACTCGTCTTGAGATTGAATGACATCTTCCAAACGATAGCATTTAGCACCGACCGCACTGTAATGAAAAAGTTAGACGCTTCTCCATCAATACAAACCAATATCTGCCTCCTCGTGTCTTAGTCTTGGTCCGTTGTACATGAGAGCCGCTCCAAGCACACCATCCAAAAACAAGAAGTGACAATTCCCAAAAGCCCGTCTGACATGCAGTCATGTGCGGTTCACTGACGGATTTGATGACTAATGTTGGATGTTCTTGCAAAACTGACATAGTGTAAGTGGAGAAAAGTGTTTTTGCTGCGGCTCTGGCACATGCGGGGTGCATTCTGACTCAACCTTTTGTGACTCATCGTCCGTTTTCCTTTTCTACGAAAACTAAATAATGGAATGCACATTTAGAAGCCTCGTCCCTCAAGGATTAAGAAGTTAAATAAGGTACATTTCTTTAAGAATTGTCTTTCTCTAAGTTTGTTAACAAACTTTACTGATGATGATGATGATGATGATGATGATAGATTTTAATTAAGGGTGCCTTTCATGTCACCCAAGGACACTATACAATTTAGTAAATAATCCAAGAGGTTGAAAGCAACAGAACAGGAGGAGACAATCAAAGTGGACACAAATGACAGTGACGGTTTTGTCAGGGGAAACAGGTGGGTTTTTAGCTGTGGTGATTGTGTCGGACTGCCCGATGTGTTGGGGGACGGGGTTCCAGAGTCTGGGAGTAGTGCAGTCAAAAGCCCGAGGACCCCTTGTGATGAGTCGTGGGCTGGGGACGGTTAGCATACCGGCAGAGGATGAGCGGAGGGAGCGAGAAGGGTTATACTCCTGAAGGAGGTCAGCCAGGTAAGTGGGGGCCCAGGTTGTGGAGGGCTTTGTAGGTGAGCAGGAGGTTTTTTTTGCAGTTAGGGAGGATGTGGCGCAGTGGGATAGTGTGCTTGTCTTCGGATCAGGGTGGTGCTGGTTCCATCCCTTGCTTGGGAAAGACACCTCACCCCAAATTGCTCCTGTAATGTAGTTGATCCAGGGCAGTTGGATGAGGATGGGGGTGACGTGTTCAGAGGATTTGGTGTTAAAGTGCATATTCAGCATTTAAATCACAACAGAAGGCAGTAAATGTAGAAAACACAGCAATGCCAAAGAAAGCTGTTTGTGAAAAACTAAAAATATATGGAGTAGTGCGAATTTATTCAAAGAGCAAGTGGAGCGTCTGATTGAGTAAAACCTTTTAAAGGAACTCAATAATAAATCATTTTTTTATTCATGAGAAGTTATATTTGGCTGCGTAAACTGCTTGTTTACAGGCACATCCGAGGGTCGATGTTGGACAATAAAAACTAGAAAATAGAGAGGTTCTGAAATGGTAATGGGCATGAACAAATAAAAACATTCGAAAAGTGATCTGACTTTTCCGTGGATGTTCTGCTTATCAGGGTTTTTGCTGGCTGAAATTATGATACTGTAGGTGGTAGGATTTTTACATCATATCATATAGAAGTATAGGGCTTTTTTCCACCCATATTTTATTCAAGTGTGCCACAGTATTTGGCTATGAAAGCATGAGTGATTGACTCCATGTTCAGATTATAGCCCTGCCCTCACTGTAAAATAGCCCCTGTGATTTGCTCTGTTGCAGATGATGTTAAATGCATAGATTTCCTGCATTCACTTTCCGCCCTTCTCCCTTAAGTCTGTCCCTTCTGGGCTACTGTAGAAACATGGCCCTGCAATATAGCTGTGTAAGAGTACATGTGACCTATGTGAAAGGCTCATTCTAAGCAAGCAGAATCATCAGAAGTGGATATTATAAACTAACTGGTCCCCCAAAATCAAGGAAAAAATAAGCAGACCTTGAAAACTAATTGACTCCAACCATTTTGACATTTTAGAAATGTTATATTAAATATTAACATCTCTATTTGTAGTTGTTTGATGTACATGCATTTTATATATTTATCCATTTCCAAATTATTTTAGTATATTCATTTCTTCCCCCTCAAATATCCAATGTAATGTTCACATTTTCATTGCTCTCATCAACACAGATCATAATATAGATTTTGACTGACCGTTCACCCAAATAAACTAAAAATACTGCAGGCGTTATTAAGCCAAAACAACAATAAAATATCAATATTTTTTACTTGGAATTATTTTACGTACTTGTATTTTATTTTGATCTTTAATACTGGTAACCTGCCAGCTGAGAGACACAACAACTCTGGGCATGTTACACCAGTTGCTGAATTAGTAACATGCATATTTCGAGTGCATAGAGATTAGTGCTGATAAAGAGAGAGCGAGATAGAAGAAGAAGAAAGGTGAAAGTCCCAGTCTATGTCTATAGCAGCATTACTAGGGGCTGGTTTAAGTCAAGTCGAGCCATCCCTAAAAAGGAGTGTCTGCCTTCAAAACATTTTCACCGCAGACTTAATGAAGACAACAGGTTATAGTATCTGCCAAAAAAACCACTTGACGCATATCAGAAAGGAGAATTTTTTAACGTCCATCATGTTACTCAAAAAGAAAAACTGTGGCTCGCCTGAAACTGTGGAAGCATTGAGTGATGTTCTCTGTAGAAGAGGTTTGACAATAGCAGTGTTCAGTGGCAGGGAGAGTAAGTGGAGAGCGGTTCAGGATTCATCCACCAGACAATTGAACACTCTTAAAAAACTGTGGCTGGTATAGGGTCAGTCGAATAGGTGGAGGGCTTAATTTGTGTTAATTCCCCTCCAGAACATTTCTCCATCACACATACTAATTCATCCCAGTAACACTCGGGTTAATACTCGAGCTGATTTTGACAAGGAACAAAGTTTCTGAGAGGCTTTTTGGAGCTGATGCCTAATGCTGTTAACAGCTGAGTACAGCACAAGGATTATTCTGATTATCTGCTTTGAGCTAGAGGGAAAAAAACCCTCTTTTGTGAATTGTTAAAAATAGTAAGGTGCTCTTTAAGAATGTCAAACTTACTTTCGGTAATTTTTTTCTGCAGTTACTCACAGCCTTATAAGGATATCTCACATGTCATGGGGGTTTGTGTGTAAGTACATTTATAGAAAATGTAAAACAAATCTTCTAAAGTGGGTTTTTATTTTGAAAAGAAAAATGCTAATTCAACCAGGACAAGGTGGGGATGGCAAAACTAATTTCAATTTGAATTAACTGCATTTATTTTGTTCGTCACATAAAATCGTATAGGATACAACTGTAATGATATACAATCCCATCAGCTTCTGCAGTGTGTGCATTATTCACCGTAAACCACACACACGCTCCTTTTTTCTCAGGACCGCCAGCACTCATGCGGTAACCGCGAGACTTGAGCAATTGACACATTTCACGCTCTCTCACGCCTCATGTCCATTTTCTCATGCAGCGGAAAACTAATTTATATTGCATACCTTGGGCTTCCTGGATACCTACATCTGTGCAATACAGCGCCATGGACACGCATATTATATCTGGAATAATCAGCTGATGGAGATGAAGCTTGAGTGGTTATAATCTTACATAAGGATCAGACAATATTATCCATATGGTGGAGGAAATTCACCATCTCCTGGAAAGTGAAAACATCCAAGTACGGGCTGATCACTGAGTGGATTTTGATGATATAAATGATGAGTCATGCTCCAGATGTCCATCCAACTATCACTATTTCTCTCCACGAGTTGTTTTTTCTCTTTACCTCCACAAAGCAATGTTCAGTTGCTGCTCTGTGTGCACAAGAGGACACCACAGGCCTTATTTTTGTGGACCTAGCATCACAGCCAGATTGCAATCAGGGGCTCCCTGCCAAGTTCTTTGAGAGCTTGCCAAACACAGTTTTGGTAATTCCGTAGCCTTGGAGTACCTGAGGCCCACTCGGGCATGAGGTGTGCTCAGAAATAGTGAGTTATTAGAACAGAGAGAAAAGCTATTCACAATTTTTATTATAGATTCATGGGTAATATTTTCATTGCTGCAATCTCCAACACGCCTTTAGATGTGTTAGGAATAGGTTATGAAGGGACACGCTTGATGTGCACATAACCAGGGGGGTTTGGGGATTATTTTGGCTGTTGCTGGTTGCATTAAATATCCGCCAGCAGATCTGCTGGGCATGATTGTGGCTTGACATTTTGTAAACATCACCACAGTTAGAGAATGCAGATAGAACCTGCTGAAAGGAAAATAGAGCACTACTAATAGTCATGACTCAAAGGGCTTCTTTTTTTTTGCAATAGCTGACCATAAAAGCTGGTTTAAAAATAGACATTATTGTGATCAAGATGAAGCAAGTATTGTTGTCATAATCACTAAATATCCGCAGAACAGAAATCAGTTTCAAGCCGTTTGAACTTTCAACCCTTGAGTTGCTTTTTTTTAAAGCATCATTGAGGCTTTCGAGTGATGCAGGAATGAACCATTAAACCTAGAAATTAGCTCCTATTTTAGCCTTCTGGTTCCCTAGTCTCTACGTCAACGGATATTTGAATGGGCTGTGGGTTTGATGCCTGGAATAGGGTTGGTGGAAAACCAATTTCCAGAAATATCAGTATGTTCTAGGAAATAAAATGCATCAGTTATTACCCTACTTGTGAAGTGGAAGCTTTTACATGTCTTAAAAACGTGGCTTAATGAGAGTCTTAAACGTCATCACGCCAATCGCGTGTCCACCTGTAGCTTAGTGGTGTTGAAATGAAGTCATGCAACCCTGATATAGTTTAATAAGGTTAGACAACACCTTCATTAAATTGACAATCCTGCTAACTGTGTCTTGAGCCTGCACTAAGGATCAGTTGTGCTTTTAGCTAAATGCTAACGTCAGCATGCTAACACCCTAATGCAGCTGTGACATGTTCAATGATAACCATCCTCCTTGAGCGCGTCAGCATGCTAGCATTTGCTTATCAGCCAAATAATGAATGTAATTAGTTTTGTAGGTATTTGGCTGCACTGTTAGACAAAACACTTTGACTTGAAGACGGTAGCCCGAGATGGAAAGTCACCAAAGTTATAATACAATTAATTCCCTAACAAGACAATCTGTGTAATGGTTGGTGAGATATTTCAGTATCGACTGGGCGAAGAACTCTTGGTTGGTTTGTTATTGTAAGCAACTCGTTAACACATGTCCTTTTATCTGCTGGTAATATAAGAATATTGCTAAGTGAACCTAATAGGTTGCTGTAATGTGAAGTGAGAAAACCAGGAGTGTGGAGAATTATCAGGGTCAGTAACAGCACATGAGTCATCTGACCTGTATGCTAATGTACCGCAATATGTGACTGCGAGGCGTCCCACATACACATATTGTCAGCGTGGATATGTGGCCTGTTGGGAAGGTGTTGCAGCCTGGTACAGTACTCCAGGATTTCTCTGTAAATGTAAGAACGTATGAAATGAGTGGGCACTCCTCTACCCACTAACTGAAATGAAATGAATTTTCCTTAACCTCCATCTGCACACAGTGGTGAATAACTCACAGGAAGAAAAAAAAAAAAGAACACTCCCACACTGTTGATGCTCTCCTAGCTGGAGTGGGGGAGCTGGATTACCTCTCGCTGTTATTCTCCAGCAGCTGTTTTCGTTTTTTTTTTACATATTGAAGAATTTCCATCTGTGTTCTATTCTCCTCAAGGTCTCTGAAGTCACGAGTGAAGATCATGGTAGACGGGACTCTGCTCATCTCCAGTCTTATCCCTGAGGATTCTGGGAACTACACCTGCATGCCAAGCAATGGCCTGCTGAACCCCCCCACCGCCTCCGCCAATCTCACAGTGATGCGTACGTTTCCGTCTGTAGCCTGCAGTCGTGTGACCTCGTAATACATCAAATACTTCCTTTTTCTTTCCCTCTATTCCTCAAGAGTCTCAACAAATCAATCACAAGCAAAGTGGTTATTAGGACTAAAATGTGGTATTTTATAATTACTTTTGAATATCAGCATTGGTTATATATGTTGTAACTCATAATTATCTACTGCCTGTTTAAGCCTGAACAGCTCTTATTAAGTTGCTTTTAAACTTGAATTAACTTCGTTGCCACGGCAATACATTTTTATAAATAAATACAGAGACGACGTTAGACTTACAATTCCAAGTCCAGATGACTCCCTTTGAGATGGCATTTCCTCTGAGAGGCGAGATGCTTGGTGAAAATCATCTCTGATGATATGCAGAGCCAATTTTTGAACTTTGTTTCTCAAATGCATTGGTTACAGCTGTCACGGTAACTAACTGTCACAGAGATTTACAACACTTGAAAACCTGGTGTGTGAAACTGAACCAGAGCGTTCCTCCAACAGTTGTCTAAATAGTTTAATAACTCATTTTATTGAGCTCACTCTAACATAGTGTAAAATGGCTGTGGCATCTCAATATGCAGCAATTAATAACCAAACTATATACGTATAAATTACAGATATTTCTTTCCTCTGCTCAGACCCAGCCCAGGCTCTTCCGATGCCCCAACAAACGTACCTACCTACAGGTATGAAGGGCGTGGTTGCCTGCCCATGGGCCGCTCAGCCTCCTCTGCTTCGTGTGGATTGGACAAAAGATGGAGAACTGCTCGACCTGTCCTTGGTAATAAAAATGATCATTTTGGATTGGGAGGCGCTGCCATAATAGTGCCCGACCTTTACTGTCCCTTGTTTTTGTCCAGTCAACATCGCTCTGTTTATTGATCCCTGATGCTGCAAACATTACAGTCTGAAGCCATTCATCTTCTTTTAGCAGCGAAATGTCAGGCACCGCTGCTGACTACAGACATCTATGAGCGGCCGTCAGCAGCTCATCAGGAAAAGCTTTTCTAACAATCGGCCAACTCAAGTGGCGTTAGCAGCAGCAGGGCAACTTTATTATTGCCACTGCGGGGTGAAGACACTCTACCATTTTTAGTCTGACATTTCCGGTGTCCGCTACAGGATATCGGACAGTCAGCCAGCCAGATATGTCTTAAAGGACAGGGATGTGCAATCTTAAAAGCCTTTGAAGCAATCCCCGAGGAACTCCTTACTGCCCCTTGCTCTCCCGTTTCTCCCCCTCACTTCCACTTCAATCTGCTGCTTCTTCTGATGGATGCATACAGTATAGGAACCTTTGTAGATGAGAGGCTGGGGGACTCTTCAGTAGTGCATCACAGGTTTTTTTTAACCTAAGCATTTGATATCGCAAATCCATATTTAAACATACTTTTGTTTCAAAATAAGATCACAGGGTGTCAGCTTTTGAACCCCTTTCTTCCTTCCACCCACTCCCCCATCCCTCCCCTCCACATGCTGCATTAACCCCCCTCCCTCGACACTTTGGTGTCATTGCGATGGACATGTCGTTGGATGAGCGGCGCCACAGGAAATGTGATATATTCCTGTAGTGCTGGATGCACGGGTTGGAGCCAGGCGGTTATTCTTCCAATTATACCGATTCCACACTGGATGTCACAAGCTCTCACACACACAGTAATACTTTCTCACAGCCTCTCTTGGAAGGATAATGGCAGTTTTGACTTCATTAAACTGAGAGGGAACCTTTTGCGCATTCATGACACAACACGAGCCTTCTGCTGCGACTTATTGGGGAAAAATGACTAGAGAAGGTAATGGCTTATAATGCAAATGCATCAAAAAGGGATTTTCAAAGCTCTCCAGAGAATTCCTGTTAAGTGCGCAGGGATCCACCTCAAAGGAAATGTCCAAAATATATTTTTCTTTTAATTAGAACAGAAGACAACTTTATCTTTTACATCATCTTGCAAAAGCTAAGATTTATTTTTATAATGTACAATTTAAGTTCTAAATAATTGACCCATTTGGCATTAAGTACCACTTTAGGGGCAATGAAGACATTGTGGTAATGACCAGCAGGGGGCGACTCCAATGGTTGCAAAAATAAGGGTTATTGTACAGAAGTCTATGAAAAAATTACGCTACTACTCCCTAAAATTGATATCTCAGTAAAAACATATATAGTGAGTTTATGGTACAGCGTGAGGTCACAGTGTTCTTCTTTATTTAAACAGGAGGCTTTTAAATTTACTTTAGATATATTTGTGCGAAGGCTGTTGCAACATTGGTAAATGATGTACAATTTTCAATAGAAGTAATTGGAAAAAAATTGGGCATTAAGTAAGCAGTAGGTACTAAGTACTTCAGGGCATTCAGGGTTGTGAAGGCATTGCAAGATTCCCTTTAACCTGCATTATGTCTAATTGCCAGCAGGCGGAAACTTCACTGGTTACAAACAAATATATTATTCTATAGAAGTCTATGAGAAAATTGCGCTACTTCTGACTCAATCAGTAACCGTAGTCAACGTTTTCCGTGTAAGTTGATAGTGTTCTCTGATACAGCATTTCATAAATTATAGTCCAGGGAAGAGTGAGTTAAAAGATAAAGCAGGGTATGCTTTAGTTGAAAAGACACCAACAAGTACAATATAAACAAGCTTGTTTTTTACTTGCCAAAATAAGCGTGCCACTTTATATCACACTTCAAATAAATCATTGATGCCCCTTGCCAAAAAAAGTGTTTGTTTTGAATTAGAACAGAAGACCACTTTATCTTCTTGATGTTCTTCAGATATCAAAAGCTGTTTTCATAGATTTCATATCATGCCACATTTTAGAGACGTTTGGAAATAATCTGCCCATTTGGCATTGAGTACTTAACCACTTCGGGACGGCAGATTTCACAAATTCTTCTGTAAATCCTTCAGGCGCAGCTGAGTAGCTCATTCGTGTGAGATTTCGTGTTTTTTAGCCGTCTAAGCTCTCTGCTCACTTCTAATTTTGCTATTAGTACCATATATCATTCAAGTGTCTGTTTGCGTGTGCTAGCTCATCTTTTTTATGTGCTGTGAGCCTTGTACATTTCTCTCAGTATCCAGGATGGACCTTGACTCCAGAGGGCTCTTTGCTCATGACCACAGTCAATGACGATACAGCAGGCGTGTACACCTGCACCCCATACAACAGCTATGGCACTATGGGTCCGTCTGAACCAGTGGATGTAATACTACAAGTAAGTGTGTAATGTAATGCATCAAGCTTAGAATCTGCAACCAAATGTGTGCTTTTAGTTCTGCTAAACTGTCCATTTATTCCAGTGTGTGTGCATGTTAATTAGCTACAAATGCACCCGTCACACAGAATTAAAAACCTCACTCAGACGACATTTTATTGACCTTTTCACTTGGATGCGTGAGCCCTCTGGCATTAATAAAAGTCAACTCACACTCACTACAACAGTTCCCACTATTGGGGGAGTTAATTGTGCGGCTAATCCTTTTGTTATTAAGATAATCTCGTCCAAAGCAGCAGTAATCCAGTCTTTAAAATCCCATTGTTTCTTTTTGCTGCAATCTCCTTGATTCTCCGCTTTGTTTTTCTGGAAATTCACAGGACCCCCCATCATTCAGCATCACCCCAGAGAAGGAGTACAAACAGGAGGTGGGCAGGACCCTGCTCATCCCCTGTCAAGGAAACAAGGACCCGACAATTAAAGTGACCTGGAGCAAGGTAAATCACCAAGTGCAGCTTATTCAATAAGTAAGCCGTCCTGCTTTCTTTATGGCCCTGCAGGGGTTTACAAGGACGTCCTTTCTGCAGTGTGAATGGACCGAAAGACTACATATTTGTGCACATGGTTAACGATGGCCTGGATGTATGATTTCTTTTTTTTTTTAGATGTGAAATGAGACTAAGGTCATTTCCTCAAGTTTATTGCGGTACATTTATTTTATTATACAAGTATTTTAATGTTCTGCTACGTAAAACTTGTTCTAGGCTGCAAATTAAACTATTTTTTCCAACATTAGTTACTTTTTAATACCGTCAGTACTAATAAATGATCAATCAGCTAATAAATGTTGATGTTTAACTGGATTGAGTTACCCTTCAGCATATAAAGTGGTCCCCAATTCCACTTTTACCAACTACAAGATAGTGTACATTGTACATTTAAATAGCAATAAATATAGTTCAAGAGTATTCAGTAATATTATTCAGGAATGGACCTTTATGTCTTTTACTTATAGAATATTGCTCATCTTCCCACTCAGCTGTCTGATGGTTGTCATGTTGCAACGTTCAAAACTTGGGGTAACATGTGTATTAAAAGGCTCATCATTTCGACAGTATTCATTATTAACACTGAAAAAAATGAGTAAATGAGAAAAATATTATTAATTTATTAGGGCTGCCATAAAGCTCAGCTGATAGAGTTGGCAGCCTTTGTATTGGGGTGTTATCCCCATGCGAAAGACCTTGGTTTGAAATAATTTGTCACGTGTCATCGCCTCTGTCGCCGCCTGTCAATACTGTCACTTAAATTAAGGAAATAGTTGCCCAAAAAAATCCTTTAAAGCCAAAAACCTTCTCTTTTTTTCCTTTTCTAAAATGTAAATATATATTTGTGAATGACTCTTCTGTTAGTTTGGGCTCAGTTGGGAATCATGTTAAACTTAACTTGACTCTCAGCTAGCGCCTCGTTGTAGCTCACACACAATATATAATGTAAGTGTTCGTCAATTGGCAAAAAACTGTGTTGAATTTCAGAAAGAGCGTGTTTGATGTAGGAGGTTTTGAGGGAGGGGTGGATGGATGCCAACCGTCCTCTGCTGCTCTAGGAATGTATTAAATCCCACTTGTTATTTTACCCTGCCCACATGTTCCGTTCTAATGCCATTTTGCGCCAATTGCCATTTCACTGTAACTCTTCGGACGCCAACGTTAAGCATTCTGCCATCGCTGCCATCTAGTGGTTGCAATACCATCTGGACAGTTTTAGTGCAGCTTCACAATGCAATGAATGACTCAACTCATGAAATCATCTGGGCTTTTCCCTTCATACAGACGTAGTGAGCTCTCAAAATCAGCACATTAACATCTAATGTTGGCATTATTACTTTAAAACTTAAAGCTTAACACTTTCTGATTGCAGTATATAGAGCTGGACATTAGGACCTACAGTAGAATCTACATTATTAAACATGTCAGAGTTACCTTGATAATAATGAAGCATCATATTCACAATGGCAATTGTACCTACCTTCTATCTGTTTTATGAATTGTCTTTTTTTCTGTTCGTTTTTTCCGTTTTTCTAAATTGTGTGTTAATGTTTCAGGGCGGATAGTTTAAAAAAACATTGGACTTTTATGCTGTAGACTGCTCTTTACGTTGCAAACAAATCAACGTTCACTTGTTTTAGCTTAGTGACTTTTCTGAAGTTACGAAACAAACATACTGAAGCCAAACCATGATCTTTTACTAAACTCGACCCAATCATTATTGAATTTCATTTAAAACTACAACCGTTACCTCAGAGGACTCTTTTTGGAGATAGGTTTGATGTATTATATTTTTACTCAGACGTAGAGAGTTTTCTAAATGTTCTTTCTGTTCTTGTAGACGGACTTGGTTCGTCGCACATCCTACGCCATCGAACGAAACGGTTCTCTGCTGTTGCAGCCTGTCACTAAAGACCACCAGGGGGCGTGGGAGTGCAGCGCCAAAAACCGCGTAGCCTCGGTGAAAGCTGTCACACAAGTCTTTGTCTTGGGTAGGTGGTTACTGAACAAAAAGAAGTCCACATTTGAGTTTTTCTGAAATAACTGTCTTTATATCTTTTGTAAACGTCTATTGAGAGACAGCCTCTAAACGTATGCGGTTTCAAGTGCTGGAACGTTTACTTCAACTGTTCCCTCCATTACAGGTACTAGTCCCCATGTGGCTACCTCTCTGTACGTCTCTCCAGGGGTGAAGCAGGCCAAGGTTTCCTGGGATGCAGGCTTTGATGGAGGATCAGCACAGACATTTTCAGTTTGGTGGGTGTAAAGCCACCCACTTTCTTCCCTCGCTGTAACCATGGCAGCCATCGGTAGCACCGGTATTATTCTATTGATCTCGAGGATGAGACATTTTTTTATCCGTTATCACCTAAAAAAACGCTGCTGCACATCATAGTTTCATAATGCAGTGAACATGCTAGCTACAATAGGAGGTTACTGAGGAAAGAAAGGAAAGCACTTGTGGATCCACGCTGATTCTATTAGCTTTAAAATCTTTAAGGTTAAGTTTTGATATGACAGTGTTGTATTTAAGATGAGCCAAGGTCATGGTATGTACAGGAAATGAATATAAAACTGCAGCCAGTTGGTCAAAAACGAACGTGAAAAAGGAAAGCGTACCCATAAGATGTCCTTGTAGAGTTTAATGTTCAAAAAGCTCTTTATTTTTCTCAAACTGCCTGTGCTGCAGCATCTCCTTTCACCCTCTGTCTGAAACTAGAGTCCAGTCTGCTCTGATTGGTTAGCTGGCCTGCGCTGTTGTTATTGGTTAACCACTTAGAGATGTCCAGCCCCTTAGCCTATCACGTACAATATGTTATAGCGTTAGAAGTGCGAGTGTAACGTAGTTATGTCTTTGTGGTCAATAAAGTCCTATGGAGGAATTTCAGAAAGTGGGAAGTGTTTGGGAGATAAAATGACTTCTAAGGGAACATTGGGATTTTAGCCTTTGCAGACCATTTACATGCACACACACCTACATAAAACACTACAGGAAAGGGAAAACTCCCGCAAAGTATAGTGACTCTTTTAATTTCTCCCCTTTTTTATGTCGGAGATGTTATGACACCCATCCCCATCTTAAACACATTGTAACCTTGGAGCACTACATCAGATGAAGATGAGCTATCTTAATCCCCGAGAGAGAACTGGGTCATCGCTTCAGCATGCCATGGAAATAAATATAAATCCTTTTTTTTTTAGAACAGCGAGTCAGGATAAACAGCCCTCTCAAGTCTCGTCTCACTCTGCCAGTGTGTCATGTTAATACCATATATTATGAAAGAAAACTCAAAAGTGCAACAAAAAAAACCCCTATTACTTTTTCTGTATTGTAATAACTTGTAGAGGATATATTGTTATAGCATTTTCCCTTTGACACTTCAATGGCAATGTTTTCTCTTGGAGGATAAATATTTAGCAACTTTTAATGAATTAAATCCTGATGATATCGTTTTTTGGCATTTTGGGAAATTATTTACACCATTTACTTAAATCGATGAATGCTGAAGACAAAAAGCACCTACAAATGTCACGTGTTGCTCTTATAAGTAAAGACATCTTTGTCCTATGTTTTTGCTTTATGAATATAACCTGCAGTAACATGGACTGAATAAAAGTGCCTTAAAAAGTTACCCAACAATCATCCATACAAGTTTGACATGCGTTACACTCTAGCCTTTTCTATTTTCTCATTAAAGAACAGCACTTCTATTGAAGCTTTCATCTTCAGAAGCTTTAGTTTTCAGACCGATATTAATAATTTCCTAAAGTTCCTCTGGTTTAAATAGGTGAATAGATTTTAGCCTCTGGGTCAAGTCATTTGCTCCGTATAAAAATGGCATCTGGATCCTCAGAAACAAAACTCACCATAATATGCGTTGCAAGCTCTTGGTGGAACAGCAGGGATACATCAGTGCTGTCTTTGCCCTGAAATCTGAAGCTGATGATGAGTATGAATGATTAATGAAACCTACTTTCTGTCATGTTTCATAAACCCAGATCACCAGAATTCCCTGCCGCTCTTTTGTTCTCACTTTTTCTGTTTTTGTGCAGGGTGAAAAAGACTTCAACGAGGAGTGATAATGATGGGAAGAAGGACTGGTTCTCTGTGCCTGTGCCCCCGTTTTCTGGCAGCAGTCTGCAGGTGACGGGCCTGTCTCCTGCCACAGAATACCAGTTCAGCATCCTTTCCCAGAATAAGATGGGAACAGGACCCTTCAGCGAGATAACCACAATGCGCACCTTGGGTCAGTATCATTCCCCAGTTTGCTCTAAATCCGAGGATTATACGCCGGTTGCAGTTGCAGATTTGCAAAATGCTCACTGGGCTTACAGATCTCTTATCAGGTCTTATATTTATCCTTGTTATTAGTAATGAACAACCCACAGAATATACAGGCTGTTCATTTTTACCCATTGCTGACCATTAGTTTTGCCGGTTGTAAAGCCAAACGCTGCCAGCAGAAGATTATATCAACTGTAGCTAATTAAAGTTGAATACCTGAGTAAGTTGCCCAAAGGCCAAAAGGAAGCTTGGTTAATATCCTGTGCTGTATGTCAAGATACAACCGGGTCTGTACCCTGCCAAAGATTGGTATGGACTCTCCTATCCCTCTAAGGATGGATTGACAGACCTTTGATGGTTTACAGCACCATCATTTCATCATTGCCTCATTCTCTCAGCTGTACTTTTTTGTGACCATTAGCATGTACTAGCACCGGGGTCATTCACATTTTCCTTAGTGGAAGAGACTTGTTAGGTGTGTCTTCCCATTTCAAATTACAAATGAAGGAATGGAGATGATTGACTCTCTGTTAAAATATAAAGGCTTAAAGTCAAGCAAATTGTCTT
This sequence comes from Eleginops maclovinus, assembly GCF_036324505.1. NCBI lineage: Eukaryota > Metazoa > Chordata > Actinopteri > Perciformes > Eleginopidae > Eleginops > Eleginops maclovinus. Next base: position 5,250,506 of record NC_086356.1, read on the forward strand.
GGCAAAAAATAAGTTTGAGTATAAAATGACTAGACTTCAAACTGTAGGTATGTCAAATCAAAAATATTGATCCAGTGAAACGTACATTAAAGATTTAGCCAAGGGAGAAAACATGGCTGAGAATATAAGTTATTTTTAAGAAGTTCATGAACTTGGGGAAAACAGTAACTTAGAGGCCTGTGGTTATAGACATGCTTAACTTAACATGCTAAAGTAGGATGGTGAACACGATAAACACTTTGCTCGCCATATATTTGCGTGTTGACATAGTCACACCATGTTTGCAATTCCCTCAAAGCCAGGGCTGTGACCAAATGCACCCTCTCATATGCCTGGTGTACCTGTTTTATTTATCATCCTGAAGTGGATTGTATCTTCAAAGGTTTATGTCCACAGACTTCCAGGTGGTGATCAAATGTTTGCCCTGTTTGAAATTTTTGTTCAGTCCGTTTCCTGAGTCCATTGCAGGCAGAGATAATATCCAGGGAGGTCATGGAAGCAACTTTGAAGATGCAACCAACGGCTGGATAGGAATGAAGACAAATATTTAGATTTCTTTTACAGAAAGGAAAAGGGACGATAGGTCTTCATCTGTTGAAATAATCGAGGTGATCATGTCAAGTTGAGTAGTTGGAATCGCCCAAATAAAACTTGAACACACAATAAGTCATCATTATTTAGAGCGTATCAACCTTTGTGATTGTATCATGGTATGACAGGCCCAGGGGCCAAAAGTGTCAGGCCTCCCTCAGACTTTCAATGAAATGTTACTCAAAGAGACAAATACAGACAGGGAAGAGTCTCAAATGACCCCACAAGAAAAGTAAAAATGCTACTAAGAACTTCCCACACCAAAACTACAGAGAAATGCGAAACAGCTTAGTAGTTCGAATCCCCAAAATAAAAAAAGACAGAAGATGACACAAAAGGACTTCAAAGAGACACAAAGCAAATGACACAATGACAACAAAGAGCCAGATTACAAGAGGTTCAATACCACTGTCTCACTCCTATGTTTGAGACGTGGCCTTTTGCATGCCCATGCCATAATCAACCAATGGCTCCCATCAAATATAAGTTGGGGTTATGGTGGCCTACACATCATATTACAGACTCCTAAGAACTAACAACAGCCACAACTCTTCTCCTCTCATACTCTCAAGGTTGAACATCTGTGGCAGTATCAATTTCCTCCACAGTAATTACATTTTTCCACCAGAGCGTATCTGGCTGATCGACTGAAGGTTTTTTTCTTCTCCTGCATCAGATCCGCCGCTGAGGAGAAGCCAACTGAAGCCTCCCGCGTCGCTGACAGCTAATCAGAGCTCAGCAGGTGTCGTGCTGATATGGTCCCTTCCTCAACCTCCGATCACAGGATTCCTCCTCCAATCACGCATCGAGCAGGGGGAGTGGTTCTACTTGGACGAGAACATTGACGCCAACGTTAGCGAGATAGTCGTTCCGGGTCTGCGCAAGGTAACGAGCCGGTCGTCCCGCTCCCTCTGAGACTAATCAGTACACGCCGCTTGTTGAATACCTTGGAGATTTTTTTTTTATCTAGGCTGTACATCCGTGCCTTTTTTATTTGTGTGGACTCTCAATTATGCACACTACATGGCAGCCATCGCTTCTCTGTCATCTTTCAATCTGCGTGTGCTGCCGTTTCTTCTCCCTGCCTTCTTTTTTGCTCTCCCATATAGGCCTACACAAATTCAAATGAACTTCATTAGCATTGCAGGCACTGTCCCCGTGTTGACAAAGTGTGGTTTCATCCTCTGTCCTCCCCACTGTGTGTGTGTGTGTGTGTGTGTGTGTGGATCTCTCAGGACTGTGTGTACGAGCTGCGGCTGCTATCTCGTCGCGGGGAGTTGCTGAGCGAGCCCAGTCCATCAGTCAATGTCTCCACCATGGGTAGGTATTCGAAACCAACCTTGGCCCCTTCGCATTCTCACCCCACCCCTCAGTTTCAAACCCATCCTCCCCTCTCTTTCGTCTTTTCCAATTCTTTTCTCTCTTTTTCTTTATTCTCCCCCCGCCCCCTGATTTTACCAGCGTTGGACCAAAATTAGAGCAAGCCTCCAGGGAGCGCTGCCCATTAGAGGCCTGAATGATAGAAATAACTCCACTAATAACTTCTAAATAGAGTTAGGCAGGGAATGTACTGGTCTTTTCTGTTTCTTATGTGAATGTGAAATGAATGTTTCATTAGATACGCTACAGAGATATCAAACTGAGCCATTTATTATTCCCACTGGTTCTGCAGGAGGAGTTTAGCAGTAATCAAAGACAAAGCGTGTATTCTGTTTGATGTAGCTCTGCTGGTAATCTCACTGAGAAAATTCACAACAATCAAGTCTGTTTAGGATTAGCTGATAATGTTTATCATGTATTTGGAATGTAGATTAGATTCCTATAAAACTAGAATGCCAGACCAACTTTCCTTGTTTGTGAGGAGGATTTGTATTTATGTAAAGTGACTGATGCTAGAAATAGGCGTGTTGTGTTAAAGGTTTAGGATTGTGTAGCTCGAGTAAGAAAACCCTCCTACTGTAAAATATATTTATATTCCTAAAATGAATGTGTAGATGAACAATTAATGATATTTTTATCAATCTAAAGTTTTCTTATTTTAAAAATGTTGAATAAATACGTATAGTTCAATTTTTTATTAGAGAAATACCTACAATGTCTAAACATGTAAACTGAGATATGTATTTTTTTATAAATGACATTTAATAATATTTTAAAATATGTTATATTACATTATATTACTACTACAGCCATCAACAGCTCTTTAATTGATTGATTTTGTGTATTTTCAGGTTTATTGCTGACACTACAATAACACTTTCTTTTTTTTAACACTTTCCCTGATGAAATGTCCACAGGGATGGAGATCTACCCCGCCACATCCCAACTCCTGGAGTACGTCCCGGAGCCTCTTCTGGCCGGCGTGCTGGGGGGGGTGGGCTTCATGTGTTTGGCACTTGTCTTGCTGCTGGGGTCCGCCTGCTTCATCAGCCACAAGAGGGACGGCCGACGCAGAAAGAAGAAGAATGGTAAAACGCCCCACCGCCCTAGAGACTCAGCAGACACTCACTTTGATGAAGTGCATCATGAATATCATCATTTATTCAATAAAATATTGAAGCCACTTTCAATCCATTATATAAATCAAACCCCACTGGATGGAATTTGGCCCCCCTCTTGTCCCAGCTCGTCCATCCAGTTATAAAAGTTATTGATGTCATTTACATGACTTGCTTATTAGGCTAATTTCTCATTAGAGGCTCATAAATGTGAGTGTAATTAACTTTTTGGTCAAGCCTCTGGGCTTCCGGTCCTTTTTAGTGTGCTCTTGTAAGGCATGATTGTGTTTTTACTTCATGGTCAGTGTGGTTGCATCTTAATGAGTCATCTCGCCCCTCTCCCTCCCTTTCAGAGCCCCCTTCTGCCATTTATAAATGCTCCCCATCAATGTAAGTACTCCTTTATCATTTCATTATAACGCCTCCCATTGACCTTTCACTCTTCTTCCCCTCCAAACGCAATGTAGAAAATGCCACCACTGAGTGATTTTCTATTTCAGATCTTTTTCTTCTTCATCGTCCTCTATGGCTGCCGCTGCGGCTGCTGTTTTAGTGTACATCCTTCCCGCCCCCTCTTTCACTCTCAATCTTATTTTTCTCGCTCGCTATTTTGTCTCCCTCTAACTCCTCCGTTTTTTTTCCCAAAAAAAACGTTTCTTTCACCCCTCCCTCCACCTCTTTCTCTCTCCCACAGAAAGACTTCAGGCACTGGCAGTCCAGACAGTGTGCTGAAGAAAAGCCTACTTCCAGCCAACATCCTGTATCCCAACACCTCCTCCACCAACACCACCACCTCCTCGTCCTTCTCGCAGACTGACAGTTCCTCCTTTAGCTCTGAGAATCATCATCAGCAGAAGCAATTCCTGTCCAACTACAGCCGAGGCCGCCTGACTCGGACACATTCCTTTCCCATTTCTCCGCCAATCGAGATGATCTCTCGTGGTCCAGATGGCCGTTTCACACTTCTACAGTATGACAATGACGCGGAGACCATTCAGGGCCAGAAAAGAAGAAGTTACGACCAAGCTAAAGTCCGAAGGTCTTTGTCGCTGCACTCGGAGAGGGAAGACAGGAAGAGGCCAGCGTTTGTGCTCTCTGTTGACCTCCCGCCTTGTGCACCAGCAGAAGCTAATCCCGCAAACCAGATGTACGAAACATCCAAGAGCCTTCCCATTCATCACCATTATACCCCCGATCAGAGGGAAGGCTATGATCGCGAATTAGGTAGCCTGTACTCCAGCAGTAGTTTGGCCACCATTTCTCATCAAGACAGACGAATAACTCCCACGTTTCCAGTGCTCCCGCATATCCGATCCGGCTTCGGTCAGCCAACGACCACCGCCAGTTCTCTGGTTCTCCAAATGGAGCACGAGCGCGAGAGAGGGAACTTGAGTCGCTGCTTGAAGCTGGCTCAGGAGAGGGAGGAGATGGAGATGGAGCTCCATAGGTACACGCTGGAAAAAGGCTCCATGAGAGAGATGAAGAGGGAGTATTCAGATGTGGAGGGGAGAGAGGAGGATTGTAAAGAACTTCTGTGGGAATATAAGAGCAGCACCTTGCCCCACAGATACCTCCAGGGCGAAAAAGACAGGTTATCTCTGCCACAGAGCCCTTTTTCTTTATCCTCTGTGCATTGGGACCACCGTCATGTTGTCTCTCCTCCTCTTCTGACCCAGACTTGTTTCAGAACGTCTTCCCCTGGGAATCAATCTAGTTTTAACTCCGGAAACCATCACACCGCTCCACCCTTCACCAAACAGGCCCCTCTTTGGTCTGAGGAGGCAGGCACTCTTTCCAAAGGCAGATTAACTCTCCCACATCTCTCCTCAAAGCACCAGAGACATGAAAGTGTTGAGGCAGCACCAGAGGGCTGTGAATATTCATCACAATCCACAGACTTAGAAATGCAAACGAATGATTCATGCTCGGAGGCAAGGAGACGAAACAATCTCAGCCATGGAAGCTTTTCAACACCATCTTTCCATCTGAGCAAATATACTGAAAAATCTAATTTGGCTCTCAACAGGGTGCCAGACCCTTTAGAAGCGGAGCTAGAATTCCCCGAGCCTGATCGTGAAGAAGTGTGCGTAGAGATGAGTGTGGATGAGCCGGAGTTGGAACTGTGTGTGATGCGGCCTGCAAAACCCATGCTGCACGAAAGAATCGCATCTCACGTGCAAAGAGGGCATTCCCTGACTCGGCATGAAGATGCGAGTAGGAGCTTTACCTACCGCAGTCCTGCTTTTGCGGACGGTTTGATCAGGGCTTCTCCGCGAACTCCAGAACCCTGGAGAGATGGGGCCCAACGCTCTAAACTCTTGGACTCTAAGAGACGCAGTCAGAGCCTTGACTCACGGAGACGGAAAGAGAGCAGGTTCCTGACTCCTGATGCGTGGGTGGACTCTTTCAGCCAAGAGAACTGCTCTGATGCGTCCTCCTGTCGGCCAGACACTCTGTTCTTGGAACCCCAGAGCTCCACAATCAGGAGTATCTCCACATCTCCCACGAATTCTCCGTCTGCTACCCAAGCTGCCTGCCGGTTACCTCCTGCTGAGGCCGCTTTATCTCCAAGGAGCAGATCGGAGTGGCCACACGCTGACATGACTCGCCACTACGAGCCAAGAAAAGAGGCCTCCGAATCTCCTGCCAAATGGCAAATGGACAAACGGGAGGCCATTAAAGAAGCAGAAGGTTCCCTGGAGGCGATGAAGGAGGCGTCCAGATGCTTACCACCCGTTGATAATTATCAAGAGGCAGTGGAAGTGGAGACAGGGGGCTATGACGGTGTGCCAGAGTCTGGAGGCAGCTACAGCAGTTACGCAAGCAGCGGACGAGGCAGCATGGAGCCGGCTAACAGACGCCTGTCCCTGTGTCACCTTTCACCAACTCTCGCCAGCTCACCCGAGACTATACAGGAGGGCCAGGGGCACAATGAGGACAGTCGCATAGTGGAGCTGAACAAAAGGTATCGAGAACAAGGAGAATTTATGTTATGTAGTAGAAAAATGCGGGGGTTAACGCTTGTAGAGCTGGAGTTTCCTCTGTGCTTATTGTAGAGCTTTCAAGTTGAGCCTCTTTTGAAGGAAATAAACAATATACAAAGTTATGAATTAACCAACAGACTCCATGATACGCATCTATAGCTTTACTGGGAGATTTTTGCTATTCATATATTTCAAAGAGTTAATCCATGCCTGCAGAAAACAGCTGTGTTTGTATACTAAGTGGTGTTTTGTGACCTCTCCAGGAGAAAAGCCTCAGTTGATGAGAATTATGAGTGGGATGCTGCTGAAGACCACGAGGGTGAGGATTTTTTAATGTTCTTGTTGATAACATGCAGGTTATGTTTTTGTATGAAACACTGGTGGAGAGATACATAAATATGTCTACCTAGAATCATAAATCAATGTTGTTAATGAAACTCATTTATACTGTATGCTGGGTGATGGATATGGATTTAATCTCTATTCTTTATCTTCTCTCGTTATTTGTAAGCTAATTTGGTCCTCAGTTCTGCCAGAAAGTATTGGCCACAGGAGAAAAACTGCAAACTACGTGTACCTTATGCGCATTCCCTTGGTAGCGTTACCAGCACATCTGAAGAAAACATCTGTGAAGATGAATACAATTATATTCAAAGATCTTAAAGTAAAAATGTCTAAAGATGTAGATAGTGTATAATGCATAATAAAGCAACACACTAATACTTTATCTCCTGAGTTACGACACTGATGTTTAAATGAATGCAAAAGCAGAGATAAAAAAAACACAATCCACATCGCTTTCTTGAAATGACTTCTCGCAATACATTTCATCTTCAGAATCTCACCTCAATAAAACAAAAAGCAACGTTTCTCTTCTTTGCACTCACAACAGTTTTTTAACATCAATAAATATTAGAAAAAGGTCAGATTTTCCTTGTTCTTATGAACTTTGCTGCACCCATTACTCACTTATTGTATAAAAATACATACATTTACATAATATTTCCAATTTAAAGTGCACTTTTTTGATGTATTCCTTTTCAGCTGATTTGTAAATGCGATATTTGTTTATAAAAAGCGGCGCCAATGTTCAAACTAGTGGAATTGCCATGATTTTGTTGAACTTTTATATGCAAGACCTGTAGACTTCCATTATGTGGCTTGTAGTGGGATGCTTAGTAGAGAGAATATTTAACTTGCCATTACTGAAACACTTAGCAATGTTTTATCTGATCCATGTGACATTTGTAACTGTGCTTAAAGAAACAAATTACCAGAAAGGTCAGACATGTTTTCACTCTTTTGAATTAACCTTGCATACTAACCAACATTTCAGAAGCCAGTATTAAATATTCAACCCTTAACCTCCGAGAGTATTCATCTGCGGGAGTTAAGGAAGGAGAAAAAGTACCTTCACAGGCTGCAAATATTTATTTAAATCACATCTGTGGCATCAGGAGGACTCAAAGATAATTTGTCTTTACCCGCAGACCTGATCCTGCCGTTGAAGTTCCTGAAGCCCGCATCGTGCTGTAGCCTTCCCAGAATGCATTGCTCCGCTAAGGCACAGCTCTCTTTGCTCCTGGGGCATCAAAGCAGCCGCTCGGTTGAAGCCGAACCAGACACCGTGCTGTTCTGATATCGCCCGCCTATGGCTCCTCTCACCTGGTGTGTCCTTACACTTTTTCCATCAAGAGGCGATGAAAAGCATGAGGCAGAAAGTGAGGTTTTGTCTAATCAATGAAACTCAAACCAACAAAAAGCAGTGAAGAGGGGTATCTGCTTGGTTTATTTGCTACACACTTGGAATATAAGAGTTTTTTAAACAATACACGTCTCAGGAAAAATAATGACCTTTACCCTTCACGCAGAGCTGTGAGAAGTTAGTTTTTCTTTGAGACTCTCCACCATCACGCTCTTGGCATTTTCTTTTGAGACAATCTGCCAATATGAAAGCTTTTTGCCGCGCTGATGGATTCACCACGTTTCTCTGTGTGTGGTTTGATATGCATTCATCATCCAGGGATGAGTCAGTGGCCACACAAGGGACCAAAACGATCTCAGTCATCACCAAGTGACTCTGCTCAGAGTGGGGATGATTAAGTTTCTCGACGGCATCAATCACTTCTGAGTTCAACAACAGCTGCTCATGAAATGCCAATAAATAAGTAAGATAAATAGAATGTGAAAATCTGCTCCACTGGTACTGTTATGATAATACAGATTATAAATTCCCCAACTGAGATCACTATCTGCTTTCTTTTGACTTTTTAAGAAACTGAATTTTTGGAATCTTCACCATGTGTATAAAAGCCTTATTTTTCTCTCCAGGCATCTCCTTGTTCAGTGATGCAGGGCCTTTAATTATGTTTGGTAATTGAAGAGGATAAAGTAAACTTGGAGGTGTTGTCCTTGTTGATTATTTTATGGACACAAAGGGAAATGAGCTTTTCTTATGACTTGAATTTACAAAAGGCCAATTTCTCCACTTGATGAGCCCCGGCACCTGTTCCACCCTCACATAAATGTTAACATTGACACATGGGAGAAAACTGAGGTGCCGCTAATTGGAACCAGTTAGGTGGTTAATGACTTGTCGGAGGGCAAGTCAACAGCAGGTAGTGAACACGCACCCGTAGGACTTTTCAACGTCATTTTCTTTTATCGACTTACAATGAACTTGCATACTTATACTGTCATACTGAATTAAGATGTACAAACAAATTGTAATCAAAAACCAATACACGTGAAAAAGTGAATTAATTTAATGGGAAACGAATTGTTGAATGGATTTACTTCAACCTATCTGCCTTTGTTTCAAATATTATGGAAGTGCCCAAAAAACTCGCTTTATGGTTAGCTATTGTTCCTTTTTTATCTTGTCATGCCATTAAGTTCCCCAGGTCTTTGGGTACGCACATTGCAACTCATTAACTTCATGGATGTATAAAGAGAACTGGATACATGATTAATGACAAACCATTTGTACATATAGTATTGGTTAAATTGTAAACCCTCCAAATCTGTCATGTTGCAAGTGGGTACAAAAACTTGCATTGTCTTCAAAACAGTAGACACTCTTTTAATGTTCATCAACTTCCCCGGATGAACAGTAACCTTTCATTTAAATCATTATGTCTTCTTTGGAGTAATCAACTTCCTGTCAAGACCCCTAAATGTGCAGCTGGCGTTGAAGCCCCATTGGGCCTAAAAAGGCTGCCGCTGGCTTACATTGGAGAAGAGACCTATGAAAAGAACTGCATGCTCAATAGGCAGAAAGATTGGGTATTTTTCTGCTGGACTACATGTGCCACTGAGTAACTTTAACAGGAACGATGAGGGTCCTGCCTCAAAACCTGTATCGAGTTCTCTTTATACAGCAAAGTGAATTATATAGACCCCTTTATTTTGATGCAGGGTTGAAGGAAACAATAGAGCCTTTGTTCTATTGCTCAATATAAGTTACTAATCTGGCTAATTTTAAACCAGGCAGTGTAGGTCTTTGTGCACCATCAAGAGCCTTTGACTGAATGAACAGAGCCAGCCTTCAATACTGTAACTAGTTGTCTTTATACATCCATTAGTCATGTTTGGTGATTTGTTGGCTGAACATGCTGTTCACTCCCCCAGTCCACCAACATAGATGAGAATTTAGTTGAATTTCTTCAAGTATAATAAGCACAAATGTGTCACTTTCTGGTGGGACTGGATACTCTTGTGTGTAAAAAGGATGCTGTTGTAAGGCCCTACAGTGAAATAAGGTTCATTGTTTCAGAATTGTATATGTGCTTTGTGACCTGTGTTATATATTGAAATCGGGAAATTGGATGAATTTGAAACCATTGATCTTGCCTAGCAATACTTTCCCATGTGGATTCAGTCTGTCCCTCTTAGTTCTTCTGGATTAAACCGGCAACTATCCTGGCACATAACCTGCAGTTACTGCCCCAAAACCTGCTGAGAGAATCACACTTATGCCTGATGCTCTCTTTTCTTGTTCAACAATGAAAGAAAAGGGAAAATTGGGTTTTGCTTGCCGCTCTAGCTTAAGGCCTTCACATTAGTCAACCAAATAATGAACTCAGAGCTCCACAGCGTACCAAAGCATTGTGGGGTATCCATCCTATAATTGAAATTCACTCTTAGAGGCTACATTTACTGCACATCAATATTTCACTTCTTTAGGACCTTTTCATTTTCAGTACACATATTGTAGTCTGTAATTGATCAAAGTACCATGCGATGCTCTGGGGATTTGTAGTCAGCACTACTCTTTCGCCCACACATCTAAATATTGTGTTTGCAATACATCAAATAGTGTGTGTATTTTTATTGGATATAATACCTTTTTTAAAGAATATTTCCGCCTGTTTTTGATTGGACGTAAACCTATTCAAACGGGGAATAACCTGCTACCTTGTAAAGTTATTTTGCGTACTACAGGGAATTAGCTTTCAAGAAGGTGTTCTTTTATCACGACTATTAAGCAGAAAATAGGTTCTTTGTAAATGCCAAAATGTCATCGTTCGAACTTGAAACCAATTAATTTCTTTTGAAAATAAATGTCAAATTCCCTTGTCAAGTTCTAAACTTACCATAATGAGTGAGTAACTGTTAATGTCAATGGCCAGTGCAATTTTGCAGACTGTAGACGAATAACTCAAATCAACAATGTGAATTTAAACATTTCCAAGAACAAGTATTTGTTTTTAGAAAAATGAAATATATCCAATTTCCCCAGAAAAACACCAACATTTATTTAAACCAGACTAGTTAAAACTTTATTCAGACTTTACTTTTAATATTCCAACATATTCAAATCTTTTATTTTCTTTCTTCAAAAAGCGAGTTGGCGGCAGTGTCCTTCAAAGTAAATGAAAAATAAATAATGATCATGACCAAAAAACCCACCAGAGGTCAACACGTTGTTCCGATTCAAATGTACGTTTTTCAGCCCCTTGTTGAGACTCCTTTTCACTGTCAAATCCGATCAACTGAAACTCTATTTGTATAGCCCAGTATCACGAAACACGCTTGTCTCAGTGGGCATTACAGGTTAAAAACAAACAAAAACATCGTAACACTTTGACTCTTGTTGGGACTCGTTCAGCAAGGGTCTTATTTGAGGAGAAGCAAAAGTCTTAGTTGGCATGACTCTTATTTAGACTCAGCGGAAAGTTCAGCGCCGCTCATTGAGACTTCACATGCAACTCTTGTTGAGATTTGCTTTGTCCCATTCGTTCGGCACAACTCTTTCTAAATGTGACTTATCCGTCCGCAAAAAATCATCGCAACTCCTTCGAAGTAGTTCAGTGTGATTGTTGTTCTGACCCTGGTCGAGACTCTTCTAAAGGGTGAATCTTGTCTGGACTGTCACACTTGTTCAGACCCTTGTTGAGACTGGTCCTTAGTTGGTCTCTTGTTGTGATTGTTGTTGCACAACTCTTCTTTCCCGTGACCTGCATTTGAACGCATCTGTCTGCAAAACACTCATTCGGATTCGTCTGGCCTCTTGTTCAGTGTGGCTATTGTTGTGCGAAAAACCACCTGAAGAGAAGAACAAGTGAGAGCCCCTGCTCAGCATCAGAATCTTGTCAGTGAAGTAACCCAGGAACACAAAGCAAAACCACAGAGTCGTTCACAAACACCAACCGTCACTGAGCCATCAAAACACTGAGCCAGACTTCCCTGTCAATGTATTTCCCGCTCAGAGCCAAGTTAACTATGAACTCAAGGAACTCTCTTAGTTGTTCCTGGATGACTCTCGGGTAGTGGCAGGTGAACACTAATGAAGATACTGAAAAAAAAAGATCAGCATTCTCTTGACTTGTCAAAAACCAGACCTGATTCGAGATCGGAAGATTGTAATGATTTCCTCTTCAATCGTCACATACCTGTACATTAAAATTAGCCTCTGCGTTTAAACCGTCCTCGTATTTTCACCAGCATATGTTTTGCATTCGGTCTGTTCTGGGACTTATACTGGTGACTCTTTGGTTCCCCATCCAAATCCCTACTGACTGAGCTACCATAACTACACCCACGTTTGACAATGTAAGCAATATAGCAATCAAAGATTAATCATCATTTCATTTGTTGTTGGAAGCACACTCTGTGCCTGTCAGAGCTCCAGGAATAGTTTGCAGGATTTTAAGGACAGTTACTCTGTCCTCACTCTGCTCCCTGTACACAAAGTCCATGTGAATCTCACTTTGTTGACTGATAAAACACTCGTCCTATAACTGAATTCTGATTAAACCAATGGCATTGGCACTGCAGACCAACACATATATATTGTATATCACTTTGATGTCAGAGAGGGTTGGTTCACACTCACTCTCACTCTCACTCTCACACACACACACACACACACACACACACACACACACACACACACACACACACACACACACACACACACACACACACACACACACACACACACACACACACACACACACACACACACACACACAGCAGTGGCTCAGTAAGTAGGGGCTTGGACTGGGAATCGTAGGGTCGCCGGTTCAATCCCCGAACAGACTTGAAATATGGAAAGTGGACTGCTACTTGGAGAGGTCCCAGTTCACCTCATAGGCCCTGCTGTGGTGCCCTTGAGCAAGGCACCGGACACCTCCAAACCGCCCTCCCCATTGCTCCCCGGGCGCTGCACGATAGTTGCCCACTGCTCCTAATACTAGGATGGGTTAAATGCAGAGGACACGTTTCACTGTGTGTGCTCTGCTGTGTGCATGTATGCAGGGTGCGATTTGACAAAAAAACAGAGGGGGGGATGTTTTTTTTAATTTATTCATAGACAAGAACATTGGACTTTTAACTTGCATAACTAGGGAGAAAAAAACGCAAAAAGTAGACAGGCCCTTTTTTCGGGTCCGTGGATTAGTCCCCATCACAACATGGCAAAACTTTTAATAACCCATACATGTTTCTATTCAACGTCACAAAAACATGCGTACGCACTAACAGGCAGAAAGCACCATAGAACAGCATCAATGCTCTCCATGAAAAGACCCTCCAATTAACTTAAATCAAACACTCAAAATAATTCACTAAATAGCACAACGTGCTGTCAACACTCAGGGACAGGTCTGGAAAACTAGACAAAGTAAACAGTCGGCTCTGGTGACAAATTTGTGGTGGCTTTTTTGTTTTTCCTATCGGGGCATTGTCTGCAGCATTTCGGCCCTCTTCTATCCACAATTCTGCAAATGGGTCCTGTAAAGTAAGATGATATGCTGCTCTGAACGCGTTTCATGTTTGGTTCAGCGCTGTTTTTCCTGCGAAGTTCCCGCACAAAAATGTTACAATGTTTTTGTGTTCGATGACGTTCAGAAATATGCACCGTCTGCCAGAAGGCTGCTGAATAGCCTACTCTGATGTAAAGACACTGAAGATCGTTAGATTTCAAGAGTTTAAGTAGGCTAGCAGTTAAGTTGCATTCATCGCTATCAAGGGGGGGAAATCCTTGTCCCCACCGGAGATAAAAATAATTTAGCAGAGGTAGGGATAGGAAAACCAGAGGGGGGGAAATCCTCACCATCCCCCCCCTACAAATCGCACCCTGCATGTATGTGACTAATAAAGAGGGTTTCATCCTCCGATTCTATCTACACACACACACACACACATTTATTTTCTGTGGTGGCAGTGTACAGTTTTGCTGAGAGCAAACAAAGTAGATGGTAATGACTGTATGAGTGGCACTTTGCTCATTTCAAAGGCGAAGATTCGTGGCATTCAGACGACAAAATAGCTGTTTGTGTTGACAGTTACTGTTGGGCTTTTTTTCTCACTACGTGTGCATTGTGTGAATTTTCAGCCGTGCGGTAACCGACATTCAGGCTTTCTTCGTGGCTCAATCTGTAGCTGCCGTCACACAAGTGAGTGATTGTTGGTGAGCACGTTCATTTCATCCCGTGATTTCTTTTCTAAGCTTATTCGTGACACGACAAGTCGATTCAGCTTTATGTAGAGGGAGCGCATACGCCTGGAAGTACGATGCTTTTTACACTGTATAGTTTTTGATATTTGTTGTGTTTGTTGATCTTTGACACAGATGTTCCAAGCACTGATAGTTTGAAGTGACAAGTTGTTTTATTTTAAGCGTTATTCCCAGTTACCTCATGGAGTACCATTTAGGAGTAGTGTATGCATAAAACAAACTATGGATTATCAGCTAGAAGATTCCAGTCTTGGTTTTTATGATAACAGGGTTACCAACAAGGGTTAACGGGCTTAACCCTAACCCAAACCCTAGGGCCGACAAGTCGAAGTGTGCAATAAAAGTCCTGGTGGCAAAGATATCTGCTGATCAGCTGTTGGTTGAAAATGCCCATCGCCTTGTTTTGTAGATGCGTTTTTAACACCAAAAGTACATTGCTCTGCTTCACAATAAATGCCACGACGTGTTTTTCCATTTAATTGCTTTTGATGTGAAGCTGCATGCTGTAGTATGGAATGTTTCGTTTGCATTAGGAATATCTCCATACAGCCCCGATAGGATAAACAGTGAGGGAGTTATCAATGAGATATGATGAAAAAACACTGACTGGCATACATGAATTGTTTCTTTGGAATTATTATGGATGTGTAGACTTTTCTAATGGCCTTGCCTCTAACAATGAAAACCAGTTAATTAGAGAGGTAATGGAAAAATGGCTTCCACTTAAAAATCGGACAAGTGTCATAATAAAAAAAAGGGGTTTGATTAAATGAAAATATAAAGACGAAAGTTCCCAAGAAAAAAGCTAGCAGAGTGTTTGATTTTGCGTATTTACATGTTGCCTGTAAAGAAACAAAAGGTTAGGGAGGGACTTAGTGTAGTTATTGATTGGCGGTCAGTATAGCCAATAGCTCGATGTGCGTTTTGCTCCTGGAAGTTATCAAAGAATGAGACCGGGAGTAAATGGATGGGGAATTGGACCATGAATGGGTAAAAAGTATTTAATTGGACACAAAATGAACGTACAAATCTCATCTTTCTCCAGACCGTGGCATATGTTGACCAACGCACGAAGTTGATGTCACGGTAACTTTAGCTGAATTCCAAGTGAAACTTTCCCAGTATTTAAATGACTTCCATTATGGTAAAGTCATTCAGTCCTGTTCCTACCTGAAGGCCACAGCATGCAAGCGCAATTAAAACTTAACAATGTTTTTTCCCCTTCAGTGGAAGCTTCTCTTTGACATGTCATTCACAGAGAGAGAGAGAGCCACAGCTTTCGTGCATTATAAAGTTGAGACACAGAAAAAATCTGCACTCCTTTTTTCAACCAGTGCTGTGAAAAAGGGAAAGGAACATAATTAACAAAGCGAGAAAGTGACAGAAATTGTAACAGTTAGTGTTTGTTTTGATTCGTTTTAAGGTAATGTACGGCGGTCGACAGTTGCATAACCGTACACTGGCCCAAAACATTTCTATTGGGAGAAACGCTTCAAAACATGCAAATATGAAAAACACAAGTGTGCCAAAACACATGCAAATGACTAAATATCCTTTCCAACACATGCTCAACCTTTTAGGAAACATTCACCAACTTGACTTAACATGCTCAGCACTTACTAAAAGCGCTGCATTAATGAAACGCTGCAAATAAGAAACCCTGCAAGACGCTCAAAACAAACCCAAAAGGGACACTGATATTTAGAATACCATTATGAAGTTGGCGATAAACGCTCTATGCACGTTTCGTCAAGTTGTTGAGGATGTTTCTTCATTCGCATGTGTTTTGCACCTGTGAACACTGTACGAAATAACAACATTGTGTGGTAAATGGAACTTCCCATCTTGAGGGGCGAACGCAACACAGAAATTGAAAGTCACACCTAATTATTTATTCACCTCTCAAATCTGATACTTCCATATTGCTTTCCGCTGTGATTGAGGTGTTTATATTGCATTTAACCTTGCCGACATAATTATTTTTGAGTGTTTCCGTCTTACAGGGGTCTAAAGCAGGTATTTTTGTTTTGCATTTAATTTTTCCGGGCATGGCAATTAGAGATTGTTGCCGAGGATAAGCCGCGATCATTATCTCCTGCCAAGTGTAAAATTTGTGTGATTATCAGCAATATTTCCGTGGAAATATGGCGGGAGGTGGATAATTTAAGGATGGGAACCTAAATGGGAGTTTTTCAATCAGTCTATCTTCACATCCAGCACTGAGAAGCGAGAATTCACAACATGTCAGCGATGTTAATTACTGCAGCGGAAGCCTCCCAGCAGAGAGTGGAATAATAGCATCAGGGGAGAGAATGACTTTTAGTCTTTTGCATTGGTTTAATAGAACAGCAGAATCTTCTTTAACCCCTATTTCACTTTCATCAGGCATTTGCCCACGAGATTTTTACTGAAAAACATCCATATTCTTGTTATCCTGAGGGCAATAACCCTGCTGTAACTGTTTCTGATTCTCTCATTGATTACAAAGCCTGTTCACCCAAATTGATGTACTTCTTATAATGTGTCCTTGACAATGCAGCCGTACTTGAGCTGGCATTTTTCACAGTGGGTGACGATATCACGAAGCACTCTTAAGGTGTCTTGATTTTTGAAAAATACGTCTGATAACGAACGGTTAATTTTCATTCACTCGCATACTTGAAATGGAAAGGTTTTAAGGATGGACTTTGATGAATTACTAAAGGGGGAGGAATAAACTGTATATACATTCATGTTATGAGAAATATTGGAATATATATATACTGTATATAAAGATTTATATCAAATCAAGCATTAATGTGTATAACGTATTTATAGGGTTTGCGATTGCAGAACAGGAATGTCAATCTACTGAAACTAAAGGGCTCATTAAGATTGGGAAATACTTATGAGGAAGTTCTTTTGTGTATGTTTGAATAAGGATGCTGATTTTTTGTATGTATTGGTTTTCTTTATAAAATACATTTTCAATGTCATTAGATTTATCTGTACATTTTTGATTTGAAAACGTTTATTGTGTATTTGTTTGTCTTCTCAAAACCATACCATCGACACATATGTTGGATAAAGACTTCTTATATTCGATCCCTGAATCGGGGTTTTCATCATTTCAAATGAAGATGCAAGAGTAACATTTAAAGAGTGTACAGTGCGATTAGGTTTTTATGCATGATATGTTCACATGTGTACGTAAATCTCATTTACTGCCTCTTAAAATTGATCACTTATTTTTCTCTACGATTATCATAGTTTAAAGGAGAGCAATTTATGCATTGCATTTTTGTTTTAATGAATAAACATGAAGCATTTTTACCTTTCAATGCCTCAGGTGTTTCCACTTCCTAAACTGATTGATATTCCCCTGTGCCCATTTCCAGGGTTTTGCACACCAACACTTTCAAAATTACTAAACTTAGTTGATCGCAACCCTTTTGAAAAAATGAAAAGGCCGTTTTTTTTATAAGACAAAAAAATGTTTCCCGTTGTTTTTGCAAGTTTTTGGGACGGGAGAGGTTTTAAAGATTTATGGTTTTCATTTTTTTCAGCCTCTTAAGAAAGCTTCTCTTTCATCTCTCCATCTCATTGGGATTGTGATCATGGCTGGGTGTGATTACCCCGGATCACTGCTGAAAATGGACTGAATTCACAGTAGCTTAATGTCAGCAGGTAAGCCTTTCACTGACATTCAAATGAAAAATGGAGCTTTCTCATTGGACAAGGAATACAAACGCCTATTAAACCCGAAGTAAAATGCTCCTAAACATAGCAAGAACATTAAATGAACACTTAACGTAAATGTTACATGACTCTATTGGTCCGCAACTAATATGGCTTTGGGGAGAAGTAAAAAATATGCATCATCATTACTACTTTCTCCACGATGACTGACTTTTTCTTCCTCATACCCAATAAGACTCTCCAGGCAGTGTTGAGCAGTTACTGTGATTTCTGTGGTGCCTGACAAAACCTCTTTGAAATCCCTGTGAAGTTCACACAGTCCAGCAAGTACCTGAAGTTTAAAAAAAGGCACATTATGAAGGATTATTAAGCCTCTTATTTTCACATCACACATTTGAAATGCGGAGTTTCAAGCATTGGACCCCCCTCTGACGGAGGAGAAAAGAAGTTAGGAAATTGAACTGCTCATGAATAGCGACACTACCAGGGGGGTTGAGTGGGCATTTCCACGCTTCCTCAGTAATTACTGGAGTAAACCTGGCAACGTGTCTGTTTAATTATAGCACTGTCAGACAACAACACAAGAGAACAGTGAATGGGACTGGCTGCCGTTTCTCTTCCACACAAAAAAGGCAATTAATACTAATAAAAGTCAATCAAGATACTTCCCAAAACTGACAGAAACAGTTTCTTTGTGTTTTCATTGTGGCTACAGAGAAAGAAACCTGCTATTCTTGGTTTGATTAAAAGTAATTAGCGAGTTATGATTAATTTAACTCACTTCTGACCTTCAGGAGATACTGTCTTACATCCGTTTTTTAAGGATCAATCTAGTGACTGAAGAAATTCTTCAATTTAACAAATGGAAATGAGGCCAACATCGTAACAGGTGTAGCTGCAATAGTTGTTATTCTCAACTTGTTCCATATGGACGCTCGGTAAGGGCACCTTGGCGTCTAGTTTGCATGCATTTTGCTGCGTAGCCTTACACCTCAAACGCCACTATGGTTAAAGTGAATCTAGGACCAAATAAGTGTTTGATTTGTAGTTGCAGTATAGACTTTTGACTTTGTTTTGGGGCAAACATCCCAGCCCTTTCTTTGTGCATACATGAAAAGCTGAGAGAGCAGCAGCAAGGACCCACAAAGGGTACACAACAGAGCAGTAGTTCTTTTGATCAAATAAATATTGAAAAGGAGGAGCTTCAGGCACCTTGCAGAGGAAACAGTGAGGTAAGGCAAGCAAAAGCCGCCTAGCTAAGGTGCAGTGTATGAGATTGGCCCAATTGGATGCATACAAGGGATCCATCAGCTGATTGGACTTGATTGACAGCAGCTGCTATCAGCTTAAGTGTGAGCTGAGCCTGACTTCATGGCCTTCCTGACGTAAGACTTTACTCAATTTCAGAACTGGAAGGTTACTGGAAATTTGAACTAAAATACTTGGTTATGTTAAGGACAACTTCAGGGCTTGGGTCCGAATAAGGTAAGGTTGTTACGTAGATCAGTCATTTTAATTGCTATGGATAAAACCAACAGATAAATGAAGTCCTATTTAAAAAGGTAATGTAGAAACTGTTGAAAGTGAACCTAGAATTCAAAACCTTTTTCTTTTCTTATCCTGAATTCTTTCAACTTTTTTTGGCCTTCTCAGGAGGAAAAAGGAAACACTCTTTGGTTGAACCCACATTAAAGCCTAACTTGTGAAAAGTACTTTAAGATGTCCGTGTTAGGGATCACTGCCTTAAAGTGTTTTTGTATCAGCACACGCACACTACAACGGACACACACCTTAGTCTCTAGTCTAATGCATTCACCAGCAACACCAACCTCCTCCCTTTGACGTTCCTACACACTGAGATTGTCGCACTTAGCTATCAAATAAAATAAATAGAATTCTGCAATGTTCTATTTAAATGATCAACCAACCAACAAACCAATCAAACTTGAATTATAAAACACTTTTCATACAGATGAATAAAAACAATACTACCCCCTCTTTCCTGGGTAGTAAATGTCAAGTAACGCATGACTTCATGATTGATTAAAACAACCTAGAACAAATTAAAGTCAATAAAAAAAGGGCTGAATAAAACACGAATATTAATATTTGTAAAGTAAAATAGGATAAACTACAATAATTACATTTCAATTGTAAGCCACATTTAAAAAAGGTGTGTCTAGACTTGGCTCTCGAAAGTATGAACCTCTTTGCTGCCTTCAGGTCTTCTGGGAGGCTGTTGGACAAGCGTGGGCCGTATCACTTATGTAGGCGTTGAATGTCCATATCTGTACTCGGTGAAAGTACGTGCTTCTATCTGACTGTCAAGACATAACACAGTGCAATAACTCCCATCATTTTGGAGTGTTTAGTGTTCGCAGGTTTGAATAATTTTCACGTGTGTTGCTGATTATAGCGCTTTCGATTTGGCAAATTTGCCTCAGACTTGTCACTCTCATGACATCCAGACCTCAATCAGAAGAATGTGCCTGCAGCTGTCCATTGCACTCAGAGCAGCTGCACGGCGTCACATGTTCATACAATCTCCATAAACCACCTGTGGATTCCCTCCCTCCTTAAAAATAAAAAAGGCTTCAGACAGCAGATGAGAACTACAAGTGAAGAGATTGTCCCTGACGTGTAATTTGACTTTGCATGCGATATCCATAATGTGTTTTGAAATGGCATTTCTATGAGGCCCGGGGCTTGGGCAGAACGGCAACATATTCTTCCCAGACAAATCACTTAAAAGACAAGGATGCCAGACGTGAACTAAGAGACGTGAGCACATGTGACAGAAAAATGGTGGCAGTGCGGTGCTGTCAGTGTGAGCTTCCACCCAACAAGCAGATTGTCCTGCAGGACTGCACAAAGGCACAGCGTGTTTGTTGCCTCATCCTTCATAAATGCCAGTCTAGGGATGAAAATCCATCGCAGAATGCAATTTTTTACGATTTCCTTGAAACTTTCTTGCGTAGACGCACAGCCGTAAGCCTGAGATGCATTGATTCACAATATGATTTGTATGTTTTCAGCTCCAAATAAAGCCGTCAATAGGCTCTTTTACACAATGAATGTAGGGTTGTTTCAGGAAAATAGACTGCTCCATTAGTCACATTGATTACAAATGGGTTGGTGGGGCCGACCGGTCAGCCAAACAACAAATTAGATTAAAAGTTAATGCAATCAGTTTGTCGTGCTGCAGTCTATTGAGTTATTTTTGCCAGGACTTTGTTGTACTGTATACTGCTTTCTGTCTGTTAGCTCATTTCTTGCTTGGGTGCAGCTCTAGTCAACGGTTGTTGTTGTTGAGTGTACTGTGATACACTTCACCGGTGGTCACATCTGGCGGTTTTCCTTGGACTGATTTCTGCAAGCATCTGCTGTGTTCCGGCGTCTCCAGCTGCTCGCCCTTCCGAGTTCTTTCGTTCTGTCTTTTGGGTTCGTCCATCACCGCTAACTCTCAGTATCTGGGATTGGACAATGCCCGGAGCGTTTGTGCTTGCCTTTAACTTCCGCAAGACGGAAAAAACAACAGATGCCAATGCACATTACATTACAGTTAAAGACATCAGGCAGATGTAAAGCCCAGCTTTCAAATGCTGTAAAATCTTACCCCAGATTACATCATCAGGCTTTTGGTACTAAAGAGGTTTTTTCGAAACAGAAAGTTCTGAAACAAGTGCATGTGACAGTTCGTAAATCCTCATCATTCAAAGTATTTCCTGATCTGCACCATGACTGGCACTGATCTTCTGGCTAAAACAGGCAAAGCCATTGCACCAAAGCCGTTTGGTGTTACAGGATTAAACTAAAAACCACTAATGAAATAAGGTCATAGGACTTCTTCAGCGCTATTTTCCAGAATGTCCTTGAGCCATCACAGCAACTATGAAAGCACTCGGAGAAGCAGACCAGCATTTCTACAAGTGAATAAAATGTGTGTATCCGTCCGTGTATCCATCAGTTGAAAATTGGGCCAGCAATTTTCTGTTACTCTGCAGGAAAACAAACCGAACAAACAACATAACCTCTTTGGCAGGTGTTATTCTGACCAGATGGAGTATAAGCTGAGACTGTAGGTGCATATGCCTTAAAAACCCCACATATTCATTAACCTTACGCTAGATTTATATTATAACTGATGGCAAATAAAATAAACCTGCAGTCAGGTCATATTCTAAAATGCTGACCTCAATATTGAGACTTGGTGTATTGCTTAGAAATTCAACACTCTTCTTCTACGCCCTACAACAATGCACCGTTACATCATCTGTGCAGTGAAAAGAAGCCAGAGAATCTGCACTGGACTGGAAATGATCATTGTGCGCCTTATGTAATGTTGCAGTTGGAAAAAAAAGGCAATACAAATTCAATAGCGAAAGGGCAGGCTCAGCTTAACACCAATAACAGGAGACCAAGTTCTTAACGAGCCAAAAGAAATGTTGCATTAGATAAGTGGCCAGTAAATCAGAGCAGACGGGGCTCTGGTTTCAGACAGAGGGTGAAAGAGGTGCTGTAGCACAGGCAGTATGAGAAAAATAAAGAGCTTTCTGAACTATAAAGCATAAACATGTCAAAGTAAAGCACAGAATATAATTCTGAACCTGAAAATGAACATAATGTCCTCTTTAACTAATGCTTTCAACTATCTCAACCTTTCGACTCGCAAACAGCAGAAAGTTATAGTCAAAGCCCTGTATGGTTCAACGTTAGCAAGTCATTAAACAACAACTGCAATATGTGGTTTGTGAAGATATTCTAGGCGGTGCGTGTCTCATTGTGTAATGAACTAAACAAGAGACCTCGTTAAGGAGCACCCACTGAGTGAGTAGGCCACAAAGTGGAACAAATTATTTCAAGGCAGCACAGAGATGTTCAGACCACAGCGCCTCACCAGTGGACGAGTCAGGCAGTCCACGATAACGAGGGTGCTACATTTACAGTAATTGGCACATTGCGTCATGAGGTGGTCAATTGTACTCGGAGCCATGTTCTGTTAGCGTTAGCATCTCCATGAGTGTGTCAGCGAGGCAACGCAGAAATCTCAGCGGGAGATGCGACACACTGTTAAACTAGCACTTCAGAAGCTAAGAAGTCCATGGACGCCTTCTGTGGTCATTTGTGACGCAGATCGAGGTTTTACAGACTTTAATAAAGGATATAGCAACCCCAAACCCATCCCATTACCAGTTTTGTTACACAGACATTTAACAAGTGGGTTTTAATATTTCAAGTACATAGAATTTGAAATTAGAGGGGAAGTCATAAAGTACTTCCTACCTATTAAATGTGCTTAACATCGATGCTCTATGTAGCATATTTAATTTGCCATAATGATTATATTTTTTGCTAAATCAAATTAGACTAACTAACTAAATTTCCTCAAAGCCACAAAAATGTGACTTTTTTTTTTTTTCAATGGAAATCAAAAACCTCTTTTCATTTTCATAACCAAATTTCTACAGCTCTTTATTGGGCACGACCCTTTAATTCTGTTAATGGGCGCAAAATCACTGGATTTCCATTAGGCAGAGATCACAAGAGCCTGGTCATTAGCAAGCTACTGCATACCAATAGTAATGGTTGTTAAATAGTTGAAGGGTTTGCCCCTGCATAGTACCAAAAAAAATGAATACAGTTTTGAACGTTCAAATGTAAAAGCGTTATCTAGCATGCGACCAAGGGTGTTATCCGTTACTGAGACCAGTTTTAAGTATTAAGCCCAACAGCATTTATTTTCTGGGTTATTAGAGTCCTTTATGTGTTTTAAAAAAGGTCATTTAATCACCTGGTTGCTCAAGTTAAAAGAATTACACGAGGGCATTGACCTCTACTTAATTTACGTCACATGAGTAAATCACAGTATGCTATCCGAGGTAACAGATATTAGCGAGGTACCTGCCTATTTTAACTACCAATATTTACCCAATCCATTATCTTTTTCCTTGACATTAGCCCTTAGTTTTGGCTCCCAATCTATAAAGCTTACATAATAAATGGACGTACCTCCTGTTATGTCACCACCGAGTCCATGGACTAACTACGGTTGTAAAGCCTCCCATTTGGGGTTTTGCAAATCTCCAACTTGTTTTTTTAAAAGTGACACGAGGAGGTGAATCAAACTGAACACAAACACTGTGAAAGGGTCCAAAACATTAGAGTGGTTGTGAAAACTACTGATAACGTTCAAAGCGAGTGTAAAAATAGCCACAGGGAAAATGCTTAATTGGAGTGAGCCGTCCACTATATGCAGCACATCAGCCGCTAGGCAACCAAAGAACTAATAGGATCTGTACCAAAGGTAGAGAACTGAATCAACAATGGGATATATTTCCGTAAGCTTCTCTGAGAAGGATGCCGGAAGATGGGAGGCAGAACCTTAGCACCTTTTGTGCGCTGAAGTGTATATTCAGTAAGAAGGTCATGGACACACTGTTGGGACTGACGCAGGATGTCAGCGCCCCACCACAGAGCGAGGATAGGGATTTATTTGACCTTCTCTGTGACGAGCTGCTGCTGGTTAGACTCATTTACGTCATACTGATCTTAGGATTCTCACTGAACAAAACATAGGCCTTCGCATGGGCGAGAAATCAAGGGTTTTTTGGCTTTGAGAATAAGACTCACCGCATGTCTGAGGTTATGGCGCGCCTGACTTGACTCGCAACCGAGCATTTCATTATAGTGCGGGCGAAGTCTGAACAATACTTTCTAGACTCGGGGGTAGCTTCAGTGAATGAGGTATCTATTTTAAAGCCACAGCCTGTCAAGATGTCTTTATACTTACACAGATGGAGGTTTTAGTGGTACTTCAAGCCAGCAATTGGAAAGAAATCATTTCTGAGACGAGAGAAGGAAGAGAGTTTTGGAGTTTTCTCTGTATAATACCCTTGGTTTGCAACTGTATATGGGGGATGATAGGTTGGGACGTGTCACGTGGGCGGGACGTTGCCAGGAGTTCAATGTAAAGCCAGGCCACATTTCGGTTATGACGTCAGCTCGTTTGTACCCCCGTTTTTAGAGATGTGGGTAAGGAGGAAAAGAGAGAGGGTTGTATTTTCGGACACTTTGTGAGTCTCCTTACACACACAGCTAAAAGTGCATTTTGCATAATAGGGGTCCTTTGCTCTGAATTTAACAATTATACATACTATTCTCCATATGCAAGCACAACAGGAGAATACGTTAGCATTGTCTTACTATGGTTGGTTCATTAATTAATGTTAAGCTATTATCAGGATAAATGAAAGAAAAGAAAACGCTGGAACGATGCAGCGTTTCATTTAACTGGAAATAATCTTTTGATTCCCACACAGAAGCAGCAAAGGGATGCCGTGCAGTTATTTTACCCGACTAAACAAAGAGAAAGGTATGTGAAAATGAAAAGGAAATCAGCAAGCTAATAAAATCAGTGCTTCAATTATGATTAATTCAGCAAACACTTGTCATCACTTGCAGTCATCAGTTCCAAAGACTTTCATTATCCTCTAATGAAAAACAAAAAGTGTTTTCCATTCAGTCTGGTTATTATATCACATTAAAAACTAAATGCCTTAGGATGATAATTCAATTTAGAAAATATACAGTGTATGGCTGATGTACTCTCAAGAAGAGATGTTTGGCTGGTCTTCATCAAGTACTGTTTTCCTGTGTCCTTTTATTTTCAATGTCATAAAGCCGTGTAAATAAGTTCTGCAGTCTCTGAGTCAAATCCAGTCTCTATGTGTGTTTTTCTGAGCTCTTGAGTACACTCTTCGTTAGTGGGTTGAGGCAGGATGTCAAAATAGCAATTAAGAGTGCAGTTTGGAAGTGATTTGCTGAAAGGAGCACATAACATGAACGTCTAAATGTCAACTCAGAGAGCCCCAAACAGAAGTTGGCTCAAATGGAGACAAAACAGCAAGGTGTTTTCTTTATTCGTCTTGCATCTTATTTTTTGCATTATCACAAAAACAGAAGAAGTTTTCAGAAAGTTTCATTTTTATCGGATCAACAAGACTATGTTTCTCGCTGAGCATTATGTTCTCCAACAGGATGTACACTATTTGGGTAACAAGATCTATTTTTGTGCAAAATGTCTGGGTTTTTATTAAATCAACTCCAAAAAGAACACCAAAGTACATCCATTTATAAATCAACTTCTACCAGAATCAGAATACTTCATTTAACCAGAGGGAAATTCAATTTTGAATGAAATGACATTTTTAATGCTGTGTCCTGCTAGCATTAGCCCTTTAGCTAAAAGCACCACTGTGTCTAAACAGAGCTGCTAAGCATTGCTGTAGGCTCCTGTTCATATTCCTGTGGGGGGAAAAATGAAGAAGTTCCTCCAAAAATGACACTGAAGATTCAATTTGATATCCTAATCTTCAGATAATTTGTGATTCTGTGCAATTATGTATAATCATAATTAATCACAACTTCTGTAAACGCGCAGTCGCCTAGGAAAACAGAAATGATGTAACACCCAATCATGTAAAGGATAACATGTAATTAGTAAATGAAGATTTTTTTTGTAGATTTCTTTGCTATTTTATCTCCCTCTGCTTCTCCTTTTTCCCGTTCTCTCTGCAGTACACCCACACCCACACACACACACTAATGTCTGACACATAGAAACACTCCCCTTCTCCCCCTCTCGCTCATTCTCCAGCCACCCTGGAGAGTTCACTGCTCTTGCTGTTTTAACCTCCTACCCGGGGTGTCCATGCTGCGTACGCTGCATGTCACTCAGTGAACTGTTTGTTTGCCACTCATCGCTCACTGCCCGGCTCCTGTCCCCGCACAGCTCCCTGTAGGCCACAAACCACTGGAGTGATTCGCATCACAAGCCCCTTCTACACAGGCTACTTCCCCTGAACAGCTGGTAATTTACTCTAGACAAGGCATCTCTGCTCCTATCTGGGAGATAACGCCTTTTCTTCCTCCAACCTCCCTCCCTCCCACCCTCCCGTCTTCTGTCTCTGTAGCAGCTCCACATGCTCTGCATACAAGGTGTTCTCAGTGATAAAACTGCAACAAATAAAGCCACAAACTACCCTCTACTAACCCTGATTTATTTTCTCTTCAACGGCAGCCTGTGATTAAAAGTCAACATTAGGCCTTCCTTGTTTTGACTAAACTTCACACAGTTTACTCCCTTTTATGCTCTAGAATCTATACAGTTGAACTGAGTAGAAAACAACAGGGTTGGGAGGGTTACCTGGAAATATATTCCATTACAATGACTCGGTGAATCAGTAACATATTCTTCTATAAAACTAATCTAACCTGACTACTTTCTGTTTCTTTTTGATTTCCTCAAAGTCAAATGCTGCTTTTTTTAAGTGACATTGTTATTCTCCTTGTAATCCCTAATTCTTACAAATGAAGAGTTATCTGATGGTCATTTATATATTGTAACAGTAAGGGAATACAGTTTCTTTCTTATGTATCCTCAGTACGTAATCCTGCTACATCCGTTACACCCCAAGCACGGAATTCACATACTGTATAAAACAGAAAGAAAGCCATTAAGACTCAAAACCCTTGCTTGGTTTCAAGCCAATGCAACAGTTGCAAGGAGAATAATTAAGCAAGTTTCCAGTTGGCAGCAACAGGGTAAACACTGACTATGAATACGAGCCGTCACACTGACGCATTTCAACAACTAATCTCGATTTTTCACTCTGCTGCATCATTCCTCTTATTCTGTGTCTCCGTGTCTTCACTACAGCCCTGCTCTTCCATGGTCTTGTTGCGTCAGATAGCTTCTGAAAATCATCATCTTATCAAATGAGTTTGTACCCTAACTGACTCTTTAAAAATGGTTTCTTTAACAATGTAAAAATACACCTGGTCAGTAAGAATATTGTGCCATATTCTCATTTTTTTTCTTGATTTTTGTTCCTAGGAAACGTTCTCAGAAGGCAATTTGTCCGATTAATTCACAGTGTTGTCATTTGTTTGTTATACGTATTAATCCCATTGTTGTCATTAATTGAAGGTGCTTGCCAGTTGATCCTAATTAACTGCTAAGCACCAGTAAATCCACACAAAAGGACACAAAGCTGCAGGGCTTATACACACTGTGCGAATAATTGCACAGTGTGTATAAGTAGATTTATGAGTAAATCTAAAAGTAGCTAAAGTAGTAGAAATGTCATACAGTATGTACAAAAGTGCATGCTAACACCACCGATAACGTTGGTAAAAGCTGCAGGCTCTTACTGAATTCCATCTGTTTTGTCAGCTTGCCTCAGCTGCTAATGCAGTTCAAGGAAACATGCCACATATAAACTTAACCTTATAATTGAACTTGTTTCCAGTAGGTACACTATTTCTTAATACTGAACATGTTCATAATCAAGCTATCACGACATTTGTTTTGGTTTTCTAACCATCTTAGTGAATGTGCAACCTCAAAGTCAAAGTCCACTTTATTCTCAAAGTTTCCACATGTGTTATACATACAGAACATTGAAATACCGTTTCTGGCCGTCCCAACAAGAACATATAACATAAAGAGATAAGAGCCTAGAAAAAAATAGGGGGGGGGGTAAAAAGGGGTATACAAAAAACCCCTAAAAACTAAGTGCTATGTACATATGTTAGACACCTGGATTGTTTGTAAAAAAAACAAACACCTGATTTTAGATTAGTTCGAGAAATAATTTGGATTGTTTATAAGAAGTGGTACAGGTCAATGTGACGTTACCCATTGGTTTGTGGACTTTAGTTTTGAAACCTAAATTCTGGCTTTTTTGTCGTCACCATCTTGGTTTTTGGTCAGAAGTCGGAGTTAGATACAACATTTGGCGACAAAAAAACCCGACTAGAAAACGCTGTAATTGTGACCTGTCAATCACAAGGCAGCACAGCTTAAAAGCATACGCTGCTTTACGTTCTATTTTAATCCAAAAAGGACCATCATTAAAAAAAAAATACCACCATGCTGTATTGAAGTATATTATTGAGACCATGAATGAATTAGTAATAAAAATTTAGAGAGGTAACAAATCAAATGTGAAGTCGAGCAATGTATTCTTTCTTTCATTGACTTCTCTACAATCTCATTCTTATTTGCAACCACAGTTGTCTGGACACCTGCTGGACATTTGAAAGAAGGACATTTTTAAGGCAGTTCTACATTGTCTTCTATGTTTAGAGCCAGTGTTGGCCGCTTGGTCATTATTTTGAAGACTTGGAGACATGAATTGTCAAAACAAATCAAATTGTTGCTTCACTATTGTAACTACATTTGATGACACTCTGCAGTCTAAAGCAGTTGATGCCTGACTTATTGTCAGTTTCTGATACTTGATTCTAAGATACAAAGAAATAACTGAGGTTTAAAAACCAGCTCTATTTTTACTACTCTGTTAGAATGTTCCTTTGTTTTTAGAAAACAAGTTTCATTCCCCCCCGAAGATTTGTATAACCACCACTTAACTTTTTAAAAATGTTCCTCAAAAGTCTCAATCTGTGCACAACATTAGTCATGTGTCAAAGAAATCACTTGAGGCAACACTCATCAACACAGATAAGTGAACAACAGCTTTAAACATGCTAGATGAGATTGCGAGAAGATCATTCAGAGTTGCTTTTCACGCCTCCTGTGCCAACGAAAGTGACGTAAGCTGTATTTCTTCAGCCATGAATACTCTTCTTTATCTGTCCCTGCGAGTATTGAGAAATATTGCTGCAAGGAAGGCAATTAAATGGATTCCTTGGGCTGTCATGGTAAACCATTGAGGTCTTTATTATTCAAGGAGATGCAACCCAATCAAAAGAATGGCTGTGCATGCTAATCCTAGGTAGGTTACTGCTAGTTCCACTGCATATTCAATTGCTAAGCTCTCACTTGGTGTTGTTTCATTGGGATCTTCAATGCAAATGTGAAACCCTGATCCACTCAGCGTGGTGATGACCATGCAATGCATCACTACCAGTGACAGTATTTTATTGCAAAAAGTCTGTTAATTTATTGTATTTTCCTTTAACTTTACTGTATAAAACACTTAAACTGAACACATTGCCGTCCATCCATCCATCCGTCCGTCCATCCATCCATCCATCCATCCATCGGTCCATCCATCCATCGGTCCATCCATCCATCCATCCATCCATCCACCCACCCACCCATCCGTCCATCCATCCATCCGTCCATCCATCCATCCGTCCATCGGTCCATCCATCCGTCCGTCCGTCCGTCCGTCCGTCCGTCCGTCCGTCCGTCCGTCCGTCCGTCCGTCCGTCCGTCCATCCATCGGTTCATCCATCCATCCGTCCATCCATCCATCCGTCCGTCCATCCATCCATCCGTCCGTCCATCCATCCATCCATCCATCCATCCATCCATCCATCCGTCCGTCCGTCCATCCATCCATCCATCCATCCATCCATCGGTCCATCCATCCATCCGTCCGTCCGTCCGTCCGTCCGTCCGTCCGTCCATCCATCCATCCATCCATCCATCTTTCTATCTATAGTCTTTATTCCTGTAACTATTTCCAGTATATATTGCAATTTAAGAGCATAGTATAGTGCACACAATCCTCAACCTGCCTACAACAAGCTGACCAAAAATACACTGCAGTTTTTTCCCAGTTTAAATCATAAACACATATGAGCAGGGTGAGTTGATAACGTGCAATCATGCTTTCATATATGTCCTTTTCTTTGTAGGTATTTCGAGCAAGGCCCAACTCTTTTACTAAAAATGAATGTTCAGAAACCTTGTTGTTGAACAATAATTATGGTTGGGTTAGGGTTGGCAAGACGCACAATAGTTACCTTGTGCTTCTTAAAATAAACCTTTCTTTGATTTGGATTGCACCATGGTTACTTAGAAGGTTTACTTCTGTAGTGCTTTAGGTTGTTTTCAAATGCTGCTATTCTCACAATGACAATGAAGGCGTGCAGAGGTTAAGCAAAGTATGTTATTTATCACGTTCACCATCTTTATTAAAAAAGGTTCTTGCAATTCTATTATTTAGTTTTTTAATTTGTAATGAAATAGGTCGGGATTGTATAGAAGTCTATGACAAATTCTCTCTTAATTTATTACATTTTATAATGAATTTCTCCAATACATCTTGTAATTGTTGGGAAACATCACTCAATAAATAAATAAAATCTACCTGCTGATGGCACTAAAGAGGAAGTCAGGTCATCATCAGTCAATATCTCCTTTCCTGTCATGAATATCTGCACATTTTATGGTAATCTATTATTGGTTGCTGAGATATTTCCATCCAAACAGAAATATTCAGAACTACATCGCTATTACCATTTTGCTAGCTTAAGAGTCCAACAAGTCTCTTTTTGTGGTCAACATAGTAGTGCAGAATGAGGTCGCAGAGGAATATAGGAAAGCAACAACTTCGAATCCAAGATGAAAACAGCTGCCCTCCTCTGCATAGGGGCAAGGCTCAGTTTTTGAAGCCCAGAAGGGGGTAAGTGATGGATATTTCCTATAAGATTCACTGTTTTCCAGGAAGACTTCATTTTCTAAGGGTCACCTTAAAGCCCTCTATTACACAAACAGTTGTAGTGACAACAAAATGTGTCCTAGTTAGGTGATTGTAGTGTGTGTGAGTGTGAGACGAGCACTATGACAGCAAGGACAGTTGGGGGGGGGTCACTGTCTGACCTTGAAACCCGTCTCTTCAGACAAGATAAGAGGGTGGCTGAGAGCCGGCGACAGGAGCAGCACTTGGTCTGGCTTATCCTCCGCTCTGTGATGTCTGCTGTTAAATGACCAGCTTGCCAGGATTTCTGTCCTCGCCTACATCAGTCCTTTCGCCTGACGGGATGACAGCTCTGCATCAAAGGGTCCAATCATCACAGTCATCAGAAGCAGGTATCTGAACATTTCCAGTTAGTGACCATAGCAGCACTGTGAGGTAATAAACCTCATCTTTTCGTATCGGAGTTTGCTTGGATGCATATACTCAGAGCTGCACATCTTTGCTATTCATGTGGAATTAGCATTGCATGGGTAATTGTGGCGTGAAGCGGAGGCACCGGTGTGGCAAGATGCCTATTATTCCATCTTCCTCTTTTTTTCTGGTTCTTGTCAAGTGGAGAAACTTTGATATAAGCAAAGAAAGATGTGTCTTTTTTGGTGTGGAAATAAAAAGGTCTATTTAATGGCATTTCAAATTAGGGAAAATTACACCCTTTGGCTGGATGGATTTAATAAATGCAGAGAGAAACATCTGAGTGTTTTGATTTTTTTTTCTCTACTCCCAAGGGGGGCTTGAATTTGCAGAGTAATTAGTTGAGTAGAATACACCCTCTAATTTTCCCTCAGCCCATCCTGCTCTCCTCTGCAGCAAAGTTTACATTTGGTAATGAATTAAGAGCCTTGTGCTATTAAAAAGGGGCTTTTGCTGACATCTCTATAAGCTAAAGATAAGCTGGGCCTAAATCAAGAGAAATGCAGACCCAGCACATTGCAGTCCAAGGAAATCTTACCGGGAAGAGCTTTCAGCGCAAGATAACAGTAGGTATATTTGCCTTTTGCGTTACCCATAAAATATCCTGGTTTATCTTAATTTGAAAAGGCTTTTAGGGCGAGTCCTATAAAATAAGAAAAAATACAGTCATTTATATTCTAGCATCATAAATACAAGTGATTTTAACTACTGTTTTCTTGGAGACAACAAAACGTGTATTTGATGGATAGCAAACCAGTAGATTATTTACAAAAGAGAAATTTACCTCAGAATAATTAACAATGAGTTTCCAATAATGCAATCGTCCATCCATCCATCTTCTCCTGCTTTTCCGTCAGGGTCGCGGAGGTAACAGCTCCAGCAGAGAGCCCCAAACTTTCCTTTCCCTGGCCACATCAACCAGCTCTGACTGGGGGATTCCAAGGCGCTCCCAGGCCAGCGAAGAGATATAATCCCTCCACCTGGTCCTAGGTCTACCCCTCGGTCTCTTCCCAGCTGGACGTGCCTGGAACACCTCCCTGGGGAGGCGCCCAGGTGGCATCCTCATTAGGTACCCGAACCATTACATTCCACGTCCCCAAAGCCAACTTCTGTCGCCTGAGTCTGGTCCGTCGAGACCCTCTGCTTTCACTGCCACCCTTCTGGCAGCGCACCCGACCCCATCGTTGTTTCCCGTAGGTGGTGGGCCCGCAGGACGGAGAAGCGGAGGTGTTGCCCACGTTGCTTTTTCGGGCTGTGCCCGGCCGGGCTTGCCACGGAGCCCGGCCGGGACGCTCGCTGACGAGTCCTCCTTCTGGGCCTGGCTCCAGAAGGGGACCCCGGGCTTCCTCGCTTCCAATTGTGTTATTCATGAAGTCTTTTTGAACCAATCTTAGTCTGGCCCCTTACCTGAGACCAATTTGCCATGGGAGACCCTACCAGGAACACAAGGTTCCAGACAACACAGCCCCCAGGTTCATCGGGGCACACAAACCTCTCCACCACGATAAGGTGCTGGTTCTCGGAAAGGGCAATCGTGGGTTATATAAATAGAGTCTTCCACTCTGTTCCTTATTGATCACACTGTGTGTATCCAAGAGATGAACGCTCACAACAACGAAAACAGAGTAAATGATATTTTGTCCATCATATCCTTGCTCTCCAGGCTGGATCCCATAGTGTCTTTCCCTCAGAATACATGTACTGTAAATTGACTTGACAGTGCTGTGTGCCCATCTACTGCCAAGAGACATACAACTCACTGACGTACAAGCTGCCTTGTGAAAGCTGACATCCAAAATGTTCTGGCAAACATAGTTCTCTCTCTGCATCACGTCTCTGAATGGGGAAGAATGGAGAGTAGGGACTAAGCACACTGCTTCAGAAAAGGGTTAATCAAAACAAATCAGTGCGAGATGAATGTGAGTAAGCTCCACTGTAGGGGTCAATAATGTTAATTATGTTGGAAACAAGCAGTGGGAGAAGAGTGTTATCTTAAGACTTAATCTACCTTTCATCGAAAAACAACTGGTGGTGAGGAGTTGTTTCCTGGCAAGTCATAGGTTTGGTTTTGTGGAACAATCAATCTGTGTATTGATATTTGTTTAAGTGTCCTTGAGCAAGACACCCAACCCCCCTTTGTTACCTTGGCTCTGCTATCCATGGTCTCAGAGAGAAATATAATGAGTACCTAGAGGTTATTTTATAGCAAAATGATCCAACATACTCTTCGGTAAATACATTTTTTCATAGTGTACCATTTCTACTTATTTACAATAAGAAGTCAAGGTTCTTTTCAGTTTAGTACCAACCCTGTTTCCATTTAATCGCGCTTATTGAGGAACAAGAATCCTCAGCAACTGCAAACATGATGCAAATTCGTGAGACATATGACGGATCCAACAATTATTGTGCTATTTTTATCTATTCTTATTAAGGTTCTATACATGTTTTTCGATGGTGTGTTTCAGCTCTTTGTTTGTATTTATTTTGTCTCTCTTCATTATGTTACCTGCCCAGCACCAAACAGCAGACAGACCAGGCAGCAACCCATAGGTCTGAACCGTCAAGCCAGGGCTAAAGAGCCTAAAACGTGCTTTTCTCAAAGGGTGACTTCACTGGTTGCAAAAACACTATGGATGTATGGAAGTTTATGAGAAAAACTTCCATACATCCAGAAGTAGAATCATGGATATGTAGTAAACGATGGTCTCACTGAAAAAAAGGATATAAGCAGCATATGGGTGTGATTAATGAGATTATACCACGGTGTTGTCTGTTTGAGGTTTACTCTTAAGCATTCACAGCACGCTAATGACTTGCTAATGTTGCTATTTAACTGAAGGATGTGTACATAGCTATTGTTGCTAGGTAGTTCGACAAATCAACTGAAAGACAAACATCAAATTGGTACTTTCTGCTCTCCCAAAATGGCAAAAAGACTATTCTAATGCAGTATGTTTTTATTTGAGGACAGTCTTTCACTGTATGGTGATAAGATGGCCTTTTAACTATATAAAAATATGCATATCAGTGAAGTCTCTAATGCAAAGTGACAAAAGGATGCACCTTCTGAATGTCACCAAGTATCATTCAAAACCTTTTTTAAATGTATTCTCTTTATTAGCAGGCAGTAAGTGAATGTCACTGTCCTTCAAGTCGGTGAAATCCTCCAGGTTTCAGGCAGCACTGACCCTTCTGCGGAGGGGCAAGTGATAAAAGGATTTCCTGAGCTCAACAGAGGATCACATCATCCTAAGACAGTTCCGATAAGGTTTCCTGCTCAAGTGCAGCTCTTTCATTGCACTGATGCACCACAGTGAGAGTGACACTCTGCTCACCAGGTGAAATTGAAAATACTTTTTGTGTAATTGCAGAAGATATAACACACAACTATATCAGACATGTTGCTATTTCTCAATATTAACATGCACAATATAGCAGCAATGTAATTCCTTTAATAATTTGAATAACCTTTTTATGTCACCCTACGCAATAGTTTTGATTAAATCTTGACCTTTTACTTATGGAACGTCTTTTTAGTATTGAATGAATGTTTGTCTTGTAGTAATTGTACTTATTTAAGTGATTTATTTATAATAACTGTATTAATAATGTGGATAATTCTTCCGCTAATTATATAATCACACGGATACAACAATGGATTACTTGCACATTCAAGATGTGGGTATCTCTAGTACTAAAGATGTCTACATATAAAGGGCAAGGCCGGACGCTATCATTCAGCAGCATCTGTGACGAGTAATGTGAGACACACAGGTAGCCTGCACTCTGGCTGCAGAACAATATATGATTCATGTCTTTTTTCCCTTTTCAAGGCAGCATTTATGTATCTTCTTCAGGCAAACAATAGCAATATTAATATAGACGTATTTTATTACTGATTACCTTTATCAAGCATATTCAGCTCATTGTCAACCACAATTTCTAGTCATAATTCCAGCTAAAGATCAATCAATCTGCACTTGCTGCAATTTCTTTTAAATAATAAAGCATGAATATGTTGATGTGATTACTTTGTTGGAATCTGTAAAGGGATTTCCTCCCCTTTGAAATATCCGACTCTGCCTCCATTGTTCACCTGTTGATGATTATGGTGAATTGTGTCATCAAATCTATGATAACTAACGTGACTTAAATCATTATAACCTTGTCTTTGAGTTTGATTCAACAGTTTATGCTCCTTGACGCTTGACTTTAATGATTTTGATTTCAAATTAATTTCATAGTGTTTTATTTTGCAGCCCAAAAGAGCCATTTTCTCCCATGATGCTCTGCGATGAGGTCAGGTGAGGAAGGAAGCAGGAGGTTGC
Organism: Eleginops maclovinus; assembly: GCF_036324505.1. Taxonomy (NCBI): domain Eukaryota; kingdom Metazoa; phylum Chordata; class Actinopteri; order Perciformes; family Eleginopidae; genus Eleginops; species Eleginops maclovinus. The sequence goes on from NC_086356.1 coordinate 5,286,476, forward strand.
CAGTCTTATTCAAAAGAATAAATTACTGCACCACACATGAACTTTAAGAAAAGACAAAACTTTCAGAGGGTAAAAAATGTGCAAAAATAATAGTCTTTTTTCTCAGAACATGCCACCGCTGAGGCCCCAGGTGTGTTAGCATTGCGCAATTTTAACGAGCACTAACGTTAGCATTACCGGTGACAAGGACCATGCACAACCTGACCAAGGAGACACAAGGAACAGGGACACAACCTGTGGAAAGACACTTCATTTCGGGAAGAATATGTCGATAAAGTACAAAAGCCTTGGAAAGTGGATGGCCACAGCCGGGGGCATTAACACAGAGGAGCAGAGCAGCAGGTATGTGGCTTCAAAGGATGTCATGCTCTTTTCATATTCTGATGCATCTATATGTATATGCACTGTGGCTCCAGGGTGCTATTTTAACATTATGACGACGCTAGAGCAACATGCACTTTGGGTGTTTCGTGCCACTTGTTGCTGAAGCTATTGTAATATGCGCTGTGACTGCGCAGTTCTCTTTTCATATTTTGATAAGGCTATTTTAACATTCACTGTAACTACTGTGCTCTTTTAATGTCTTCTTACACGTTGCGAAATAAGCTCCTGTAACTTGCCTCTGTGCAGTGCTGTTATCATGTTGTTATGGAACTTTTTTTATCAGGCGCTGTGCAGAGCTGCTCTCATGGTCTGATGCCTCTACCGTCAAATAATAAGACAAGTAAAATATTAACTATGGCTGTGCAGTGCTCTGTTAATATTCAATGAAGTCATTGTGACATAGGCTGTGGCTCTGCAGGGCTCTTTTTCTGTTTTTTGGACACAACTTTGGAACTATTCTGTGCATTGCTCTGTTAATATCCTGATGGAGCTGTGATATGCACTTTGGCAGTGCGATGCTTTTTACAGATTATGCTACTGTCATTATCATAATGTGCACTGTGACTTTGCAGGGCTCTTTTTCAATGTTTTGCTTTAAAACCTTCCTAATATTTTATTGAAGCTATTATAATATGCATAGCGACTGTGCAGTGCTGCTTTAATATTTAGGTGAAGTTATTGTATTATGGACTGTTACTGTGCAATGCCGGCTTCATAATCTGGAGCTACTGTAATATGCACAGTGGCTCTGCAGTACTCTTCTCATGTTTTGCGATACAACTTTGCAAATACTCTCGTGAAGCCATTATAATATTCACTGTGGCTGTGCATTGCTCTGTTCATTTTCACTTTATATTTTTCTGGAGCAGGGCGCTTGTATTATGATGTATTAAGCCTTAATGTGAAGTTTTTGTCGACATATGTCAGAGACGGTAGCAGTTGTGTTGTGAGCTTTAGAGTCTGTACTCTCTCTGGACACATTTTGAGTGTGTATGTTTTCTATGTCAAGCTTTTGATGTTGACATTTGGGTTGGTTTGGTGTGGGGCTTGCATTTAGGGCCAGTTTGTTGCAAATGCCAAGGCCTTTTTCATCCTGATCCCTGTTAAAAATGAAGATGCCAACACTGTTTTTTTTTTTTATGGTTGACTGTATTGTGCTGTATTAAATAAAAGAAACATTGTTCTTTACATAGGCATGCAACTTCTTCCCCCCCCTTCTAATAAATCTGCTGAATTCATATGAACAGTTAATTGGTTTGTAAAATTCTACTTTTCCCAATACATTTTTTAAAAATAATTAAAAATCAAATCAGCAAATTTTCCCATTTCTTAAACAGGGACCATGAACTATTCATGCCATTTCTACATCGAAAAACACTCAAATGAATAATTTACAATTAGCTAGACATTTGTTACTAATTGTACTTGTATGTGTTGTCGGTCCAGTGTTTAATCTATTCAAAATCTATCTTAATCCATTAATCTGGTGCACTTTTTGAATTACTGTTGAGAAAAAGGTCAAATAATACTTTCTCGATTGTAGTGAAATAAAACTCCAGTCAAAACATAACATACAAGATATGATCACATATTTACAGAGGATTGGCCTTCAAATGGATAAGAGAAGTATTAGCTTTAGTGCTAAACTATTTATTGAAAATAATATGATTTTCAGATTATAAGGAAACAGAGTGGGCATCCGAACAATGCCCTGCCGTCCTGAAATAGATTGTTATTTAAAAGAATATTGGCGTGCTGCATATAACATGTTTCTCTGTGGAATCAGCTAGAACTGTCTTTCATCCTCCTCAAGATCTATAACCCTCCGGGTTCCCTCCTGTTGCTTTTCCAGGAGCATCTCATTCATGTTTGTGCCACGCTGCTGATTGATCGACCAAATCTGGCAACACTTCCCACCTCACATAACCAACATGTTACGTGAGCCAGCAGCGTTATGTGAGCAAAAGCAAGAAAGTAGCTGATGCCAACTGATGTGTCACTAGATTTGTTGCTTGGCTATTGTGAGATGTTTAGTCATTTAAAGGAGTCTGAAAAGTCCCAAAAGTCTGGTGGAACAGTTGCTAGGTTGGCAGCAGCAGTGCTTGGTGAAAAAGAAGTAGATTTAGAAAAGCTGAGCAATTATTGATACATCAGAAAGTCATGTTTTTTGGCTCTTACTCCTGGACAGCAGTGTGTTACTGCATGCACTGTATTATAGCTGCTGAAAAGTGTGTTTAACACCAGTCAAATTACGTATTACCTCATTTTAAGTTTCATTTTGTCAGTCAATTCTGCAAGTGCAATTTTGATTCATTAACGTCCATTTCGTTGTCATTCAATCACATTTTATTCTCCTTTTTAAAAATAATCTTTATTTATGACCATTAAGTATTTGCCAAATGCATTCATGTAAAACGTATCCTTGGCAACGATCCTTATGTGTTTCCTTTTAAACATCCACTCATGGTAACTGGGAAAAGATGGGAAACTTATTTAATATAGAATTAGCTGATAGAAGGAAATACCAATCAACAAATCTTCATTTTCATAATCAAATCTGTTTTTGTTAAAGCATTTTATAATGTTTTTTTTTTCATGACTACCATATTTATTTTGTATAACCAGGAAGTTTATCCTTGAGATTAAAAATCTCTTTTGCAACAGATGCCTGGCCAAGATAGGCAGCAGCTAAGTAACTGGCAGCCAATAAAAACAATAACAGAGAACATTTATGGTCACGATCAGGAACATTATCATTGAAAGCATCTACAGACAGCGTTATCTGCTTCTCGATCACTAGAAAGCACTTTAAATCTGTTCAGAGAGACCAGCTCCCTGACTTTCATTTCATGTTACAGCTGGTTCCAAGCAAATGGAGCAGTGTATCTCCAGTAAAAGTCCTTTTCCCCGGCTCGGTGAGAACTTTAGGGATAGTTAGCAAATGCATTAGCGTACTTAACAACACTGGCTGTGGATGCACACGCAGTGAATGTTGTTCACTGTGTGTGCATTTGTTTAAAAAGGTCAACATAATGAGACCTTTCCTTTGAAGTGGCCCACATTCCTTAAACTCTATAAATGTAATAAAAAAATACCAAACACATTTTTCGGGCAATTCTTCACATTCCCAAACTTTATGGTGGAGACTTTCTGACTCTTCCCCAGGCTACAACATCAGCCTACCTTTCATAAAACTATTGAATTGGCGGGTCTTAAATAACTTTCCTATTATCTAACCAACTCAATTTCTGTTTGTGAAGATGGCCAGCTAACTGGGGATATTGCAAGGACTTGCTTGCACTTAACTTGCAGTGCTTTCTTGTTTTCTGTTCTGAAACCCTTCAGGGCAGACAGGTTTATCAGTAAAACCATTGTTTTATTCCAAGCGAAAAAGAAACCTGTTTTTGTATTTATTTCAGTCAATACAGTGCAGCATGGCACAGTACCCACTGCTGACTGGATCAAAAAGAATAGGATATCAAGGATTCTTAATTAGTGTCTTTTACAGAGTACATAAACATATTTTTGTTTTGTTCCTTTTCTCCTTCCTACCTCGGGTTATACAGTTTAAAACATTAATTGGCTTTATTGTATTGCTGTTTTTCCCTCACTCAAACTATTTCCACAAACACATTTCCATAAACAGAATCATAAACTCTTGATTGTCCACACCTTGTTTGTTCGTCCTTTGTTTGCATCATTATTCCCCATTAATGCACAGATGGACACATTAAAAATAAATTAGCATGCCCTCACATATGCACGAGCTAACACAACAGCTCCCGTATTCTCTTCCAGCTTATTATTGCAAGCTGTCAAGTGGCTGTGTTGTGCAGCGATACTGTAAAATTGTTTTTCTAAGAGAAGTGCTTTCGAATTTAGAAACATTTATGTAATCCTTGTCGCATTTGCATATGACTGTGTAGTTTTGCAAGAGCGGCAGTGAAATCACTCTACGAGATGATTGTGCGCTTCCCTCGGGGGGATTCAGCGCTCCGCTCCTGCCCCGCCCCGGCTTTTTGACGGAGGGAAATAGATTGATGTCTTTGAAATGCCCTCCAGAGTCCTTCTCCGTAGCCCAGAAATATTTGATGACAGAGTTGCCATATGTGGCTTCGGGATGCAGGCTTTCACAGATAGTCACGACCCCTATGTTAACATCAAACTATTCATTCAAGTAAACATTTGGAATGCCTTCGATATTTTCCAGCAAAAGCACAGGAAGAAATTGATCTTGCAGCACATCATTAAAACCATGAACGAGTGTACATGTTTTTGCTAATGACGGTGAAAGCAAAGCCCTGGGATTATCTGGCTGTCACTCACTTCACAATTTGCTGACTAGGCTTTTTGTCGGCTGGCTTTACATTAATTTTTTCTTCAGGTGTAGATCGTCAAAGCACACAGTGTTTCACGTTATGACAATTGCATATACAAGTCTCTTATTGCCAGTGCTTTCTAGGCATTTTCACGACAGACCTTGTAAAGCGAACTTGCACATTCCAAACTATTGAAAACCTCAAAAATAGCCTGTGCTACACTTTAGAAATGCACTGCTACACATACAATAAATGGCCAGTAATGGTGGTGCAGTGGTGTCTGTGTAAATGAATATATAACAATCTTGTCACTTACCCTTCCATTTCAAGCATTTGCAATGTGCTTGTCTGGGTCAAACAGAACCTCATAGTATGCTTGGCAGAATCATCAATGCAAGACTGTTTAGGCTATTAGCTTCAGCTTTAAAGTGAACGTGTGTTGTCATTTTATTTTCTTTCTTTCTTTGAGACTTTTTGCGCCCAGTTTTTCTTTCTGCTCTTTACATTACTAACTGTAACAGCCTCAGACTCAGGCGAAATCCCTCAGTCTTTTTAAGAACCTTTTCAAGGGAGTTTGGAGGAAACATGATCCGTTTCTTCATTTTCCCTCACATACAGTATCAAACTATCATTTCCACCTCTTGCTCATATGTAAACAAAAGACAGGTAGTTTTCCATTGACTCCCAAATGAACATATATGACGGTTGGGGTGTAATATCGTCAGTGGTAAGTCGTGAAACAGTCTAGTGTTTAAAAGTACCCTTCTTGGTCAAGTTTTGGGGACAAAAGTACTTGGTTAGACTCGATAGAAAATCATGGTTTGGGTTCAATAAGATTGCCGGGAGGAGAAGGCGCCACAGGGGAAGCGTTATCAATATCAGTGGTCGAGGTGGGAGGCTGCTGCCACCCACGTCAACACACAGATTTGGCTCTGCTGTCAAAGATCACTGCCAGATCAAAATTCTGCCGATAACAACATGGCTAAGTACGTCATAGAAAAGTGTCAGTATTCAGTGAAGTGTCAGTAAATATTTTGCAAGCACTTGAACAACTACAGTTTCAGCAGCAGTATACAATTATGGGTATTAGAGAGAGAAGAATGACAGCTTGTAAATAGTAATGTTGAAGAACGTGGAACTTATTGTTTTCTTTGAGATTCTTGCAGTGGTTTAGAGAAGCATGATATTTAACTGGAATTGATGTTGACTTTCTGTTGTTGTAACATCCCTAATTTATGTGATGTTAATAATTTGGTGTCTCATCTCTCGACGTAAAACAACAAAAACCCCTCAGCAGCAGCGATGACTCTGAATACATCAGGAGAAAAGAAGCAAATGATGTGACGTATTATTCAAAAAAGTCCCAACCTTAACCAAGACATTTTGTTCTTTGAATTGTCGCTCTGAAGGTGAGGACTTACAAATGGTCGTGTTTTTGTTAAATTTGGAGGACTATCCTGTCTGTCCTTTAAAAAAAAAAAGGACATCTCCCTCTGTCGCTGCTAATTGTCGTTGACTTTCTTTTCCCTGAATGTCACTGTTGCAGGTTGTCATTAATATGGGCCTGCGAAGGAACTAGTGGTAAAATGACATGTCAAAGGCTTTTTGTTTTAATATGTGTTTCAATAATTTATGTAAAATGACATATTTATGCGTTTCCTCAGCCCATATTGTCAAGGTGCAGGACCAGACTTTTGATGAAGAGACGTTTGTGAAAACCTCAGGGATGTTTTGGGCGAAAATGGAATAAAGGCGCGTGTTATGTCTGATTTAATACTAGTCCAGGCAATATACTGTATCTGCAGCCTCGTCGTCCGGTTATTACCTTAGTTTTTCAAAACGCATTTGTCCCATTCTGAAAGGATGTCAAATGCTTCAAAATTGTTCACAGACAAACATCATCCTTCCATTGAGACCTCTGTATAGAGATGTTGGGGAAATAGGAAATCGCTGCGTCCTTGGATGGATACTTTTATGAAGCTTTCTCATTGATTTTGTCTTTGTTTGTGTGTGTGTGTGTGTGAGAGTGTGTGAGTGTGTGTGTGTGTGTAGCCTCTACTGTTGGCCAGTGTGCCTATGCTGTTTACACAGAGTTGCAGCATCAAGGCTCCTTCTCTGTTTTATATCTGTTGCCTCATTCTCATTTTAACATAAAAAAGCAGAACATGATTGCTGAATGTCACGAGGATACATAGACAGCTGGCTCCGCTACTGAAAACAAGTTCTGAAAACACGCTTCAACTTAGATTTCCCAAGGTCAAACCATCTGTAGTCTTTTAGATTTTACAAACAAAGGTATAAACTGTAGCTGTCAATTGATTAAAAAATGTAATTGGGCTAATCACAATAACAATCTTCTTTGAGAGTGCCTTTATTGTGGACTCAACACTGGTGAACAAAGGGAGGACAATGCATTGAAAGTTTGCCAAGCCAGATTCATACCAGCATACTGGGTGTCGGTGACAGCATATCGGCCGCAAGCTCTAACCACTGAGCTATCCGGCATCTCAGTGATTAATCATCGTCACACATTTTTAATACTAATATTTGCTTGTAATTTGGGGGTAGATAAAACTAATAAGCTTGTGTTTTAAAAAAGAAATGCATGACAAACTGATTAGAGTTTTTTTTACTTAATTAAAACAGGATTTCTGAATTATTGACATGTAAAACGACACTAAGCTAAGGCATCAATAAAGCCGTTGTAAAGAAAAGGGCTGGGATCACCCTCTGTATGATGTGAGCTACACAGGGCATCAGTCAGTAGGGACTTGGTCTTGGGACCGAAGGGTTGCCGGTTCACGTCCCGATCGGACCAACAAAAAAAAAAAAATGGAGTGAGCTGGTAGCTGGAGAGGTGCCAGTTCTCCTCCTAGGCCACTGCCGAGGTGCCCTTGAGCAAGGCACCTAACCTCCATCTGCTCCCTTGACGCCGGGTACCTGGCTGCCTCTCTGCTCTGCCACCTCTCCTCTGCATGTGGTTGTGTGTGCATGTATTTCCTCTGTGTTTGTGCATGTATATCCTCTGTGTGTTTAATGTGTGTCAACACAACAGAGTAGAGAAAGCAATTTCCCTGTAAGGGATTCATAAAGTATGTCTTCTTCTTCTTCTTCTTCTTCTTCTTTCCCTGCCGCTATCATATTGTGAGACCCATCTGTTCCGACAGTGGTGACCGTTTCCAATTTTTCCACTTATGTGCAACTGGTTCAATGTCTCCTAATTCTGACCACAACTAAAGCAAATGAATAAAGTTGTCCCACTACATCAAGGTAGTAATGGTTCCTACTGATGTCTAGTGTTGCGCAGTGCAATCTGTTCCTCTGCTCTCTTTGCCTGTCCACTGCCAAGCGATTCATGGTGAACATCTGCGCTGGAATTCTGGTCAAACTTGGTAATGTGATAATTATCGTGCTGATTTGTTTTCAACGAGTTAAAGTTTCCACATTAATCCCAAGCACTAACGCGTTAACATTTGCAGCCCTTGTTCTAAACACATCAGAAAGTTACATGCAGGACGAACCCATTTCAGATCGTGTTATGTATACAGAACATACAACACCGTTCACAAGTGTCAGTTTGTGCAGAACCAACTACTACTTATCCCCTCAAAGGTTACCAAGTCAAGTTCAACAAATCCTCACCTACGTCTCTTTAGATTTGGTTTTTATACAGCATTTTTCACCATCATTTCTTATTGTTTCTTATTTTGAAAAGCATGTTAGCATCGACCTTTTTCCAGAAGCTTTTTGGTTTGTTTAACCAAACACACGGCAGCTGTCCCTCCAAATCTGCTTAAATATGCTTTCACAAAGACAACATGACAGGTATTTCCAATGAGCAACAATGACTGCTTATTAACACCTAGTAACTGCCCACTCTTTTGGCAGTGCACATTTAACAGAATGGCAAGCAAAATACGACGGCCACTGAGGAAGACAGATGCCCAACTGGTATTTTTTTGTCCACATTTAAATATGAAAAAAATCCTCATTAATTTCTGAATTAAAGCACAATCTGTTGAATTTGAAAATGGTATTTTTGGGACAATTCAGCACCTCACTCTAAAGTTTTGTTCTCAATTCTCCAGGGAAATAAAAGTTTGCATGCACAGATTTGCACCTGTGAAATAACATGTTGACTCGTGAAAGAGGATGAACTTGTTGCCATAGATACAGGTTAAAGGAAACCTTCTAAATTAAATGACATCTCAGTTAACATCATCAAGGTTCTGGGTATAATTAGGTCTTTGTTTTGTGTGAATCATCGCCTTGAGACTCAACTAAAGTCCACAACAAGCTAAACAGCAGCTCTCAATATTACTGTTGAAGTGATACACCTTGTCATTTCTCTACTTACACTCTCAAACAAATGGCAAATCATAGGCGAGTAAAATAAGGAAGAAACAATAAATGGTTTAGGGAAGCCTTTTAACCTTTTATGGTGGCAACAATCCAACACAGCTTCCGCCACAAATCTATCTCGCCAAAACCCCCAGGAAGTGCAGATTGCAAATGTTTGTATTGGCCATTTAGTGTTAATACATCTTCTGTGCCAAAAAGACGTTCCCCCATTGACTCCCATTGGCCCTTTAGCTGCACTGTAGCTTACGTTATAACTGACCACTCTGTGTGTAGTGGTGTGTATGGTTCGTTAGTAGCATCCTGATGTCGTGTTCCCATGATTTAATGGTTGTAAACACAGTGGACGGCAGCCCGTAATGGCTTTGTGCACTTCTTAAATTGCAGGCTGCAGATTTATCAACATATGTGTCCTGCTGCCTTCAGATGGCAGCAGGGATTTAATGAGCTAAAGGAATGGCTTTGCATATAGCATAAATCCCCTCCCGACATCAATACTGTATCACTTGTATGAATTTCCTAGCAGAGTGTAGAATGCTTTACTGACATCCCTGTCCTCAATTCTTTCTAATGCCAATTGGAATCCATTAAAAAAAGAATAGTTCTTCCTTGAGACATTTTCCCATTACTGCTGCTCATTTGCTCCAAATATTAGGTGGCTCTTTTTTGCATTACCAAATACCAAAACTTGCTTTTGTACTGCCTTATTTAAAGAGGCTCTGTTGTGCTTTGTGGCTTATGTGCACATAAACGGTTTGAAAAGGCTAAAATCCCAAAGTTCCCCTGAAACGCATCGACTACACTTTTTTTTTCTTTCTTCCATAACACAACGACATCACTATGCAACACAAGTGCCTCTATTGGATAGCAGTCCAACACATTGAACGTGATTTGCTAAGGCTGATACATCTCTAAGTGGTTGACCAATCACAACAGAGAAGGCCAGCTAACAAATCAGACCTGGTTTCAGACAGAGGGTGAGCATTAGGGCCCCTTTAATGATCTCTTATTGTTATTTTAAGATGTAGTGGTGATATTATGAATGGTATAGTATGGAAAGTAAAATGTTTGACTGTACCAATACTTAGCAAGACAGTGTGTTCCTCTGAACTGTAACTACCTTTGGCCAATTCCGGTGTGCAGATTTACGAATGGAAATGAAAGCGCTGTGGACAGGTCACCACTTCAACACCCAAGCTCTACTCATTAAATAAAGAAATGATGGAAATATGTTTTTCCTCTCTCTCTCGCTGTGGGGTATTTCACAAAAGTCGCTTTGCTGCGATTTTTACTGCCTTTGAACTTTTCCAAAATCAAAACAAACACTGCCTCTCTCTTTGTGGTTATTTATTTAATCTAGGCTGGCAGGTAAATCCACCAAATCACCATTTTTAATAAATAATTCTCAACCTAAAATATAGATGTATACAGTCCAGCATCAGCCTCTCCCTTGCTTCATTTAAACAGCTTAAAATGAACAAAGGTGGGGAATATATCATTCCAAATGTGTATATGATGTCATCAAAGAGGGACATATAAGCAACGATTAAAGTCACAAAACAGGAAAGAGCCACCCTAGTTTTTATGTGCATTGGAGCGTGCTTTTATGCGACTGACAATTTTTCTCTAGGATAAATTAATGTTCGCAAAATTCTCTTTTGGACCACTTAGGGGCAGCGCTACAACCTGTAAGCTATCACCTGTAAGCTATCACTGGCATATTATCCCTTTGCAAAGTTATGATGAACCTTATTGGCACACTGTCTAGGAGACACTGTCATGTCTCTAGCCACAATTATCTAATACTATAGGCTGAAAGTCACTGTCTGCAGTTTGTGAGACATGTTGATTTCAACAAATGCAACTGCACTTCGATATATTGGATAGGTAATGGACATCAAGTGACTGTTCAACTCTGCGTCGCATACCTTGAATGAGAAGAGAAAAAAAACTGAGCTGCAGCAGCAAAGAGGCAAACATGCTCACAGTATAGTTAGAAGAGGCAGAGGTGTATAGCTATAGCAGGCTATATTAAAGGATATTTTATAAAGTGCTCATTCAAAGAAAGGGGAATAAGGGGCTCGATTGCTTTTTTTTGTATAATAAGTTTAGTGTTTAGCCGGCACAGACGGGGGATAACATTAGTCCCACAGCAAAGACATTTTAAGATATGGGGCAGTGCAGATAAAAGGCAAAAGTAAAGACCTACAGTGGGAGATTCTTAGGAAGAACAAAATAAACAAAGAGGCAATCAGACTTTCAGATTTCTTATTTGTATTTTGTGCCTCTACTGTGACGAGTCTCCATGCTCTAATGTTCAGAAAGTGCTTCATTTATGTCTCTCATACTACCGGTGCTGCAGCACCCCTTTTCACCCTCTGTCTGAAACCAGAGAACCAATGTGCTCTGATTGGTTCGCTGACCAGTACATGATTTGAATAAAGTCCAAACTGTAGTTTTCCAACAGGTCCATATTGAAAAACATATCATGATGGGTTGTTAAGCCACTACACGCTTACATTATAGAGGATGTATTTGCCCTAAGAAAAATATAAGAATGTTAACTATGCCACTCCATTGTATTTCAGATGCAATGTCAACCTAGCGAAGTATAGCCATGGCCAAGCATAACAATGCTCTTCTTCCAAACCACCTTTTACGTTACTTTTCAAAACAAACACAAAAGCCACTTGTGAAAAAAAAGAAACTATTTAGATAGTGATGACCTTGTATTGAAAATGTTCTATTGAGTCTTTGTTCATAAAGTTCATAAAAGTAGCCTCTGAAATTCTGGAGCCACAGTCCTCGCATTTTTTTAGATTTGATAGAGTCATTAGGAAAACATAATTGCCATTACTTGCATACACATAGCTGCTTCATTCAGGCAGGATGGGAAGAGTCCCCAGGGCTAAGGTGCATGAGGTCCATACACAACAAACTGAAATTCTATTTTATTGCTGGATACTTTTTTTGATTTGATATAGAGTTAAAAGAGGACGGCGAGAATACATTTAAGTAGAACACCAAAACAATGCGCAGAAAGATTCCAAACTGGTCTCCTCAACTCTGGGAATTGGGTAATCATGTTTCTTTGGTTCAGCACTATGAGCCGCTCCTTTCATATGACACATTCGTCTCATTGCTTATACAGAAGTAGTGGTTAATAACTGAACCACTGTAGTAACCTCAGAACTGTTTGTGAACATTCAAATCAGCCATGCAAGGACCAGAAGAAATGATTCCAAATTAAAAACTCTGAGTGACAGAGGTGTGCAACCATAGATTCTCAGAAGAATGTCCAAATGTATGCATGCACTCCGAGTTCAGTTATGCTTTAGATGTCATTTGTGCCAACACCGACAGGTGAATTGTTCCGTGAGTCACAGAGGTAGCTTCAGCTGGTTTGCACACAAGCAGATTATGAAAAAAAGAGCGATCCAAACATGAAATGCTTCCTGTGGCGTCCCTTAGCTTGAAATACATTGCTATTTTGGCAGGAAGCAGTCTCTCATCCACGAAATCCGCTGTGTTAAGCTGTGCCCACTATGCCCTCCAGGCTATCTGGAGTTCCTCTGTCCCCTTACATTCTCTCGGACAAAAACAGAAGCACTGTTGTGAACAGTATTTTTTTAAAGCTTTGTTTAGATACGTTACATTATGCGTCATCTCAGATGTGTGTGTGTGTGTGTGTGTGTGTGTGTGTGTGTGTGTGTGTGTGTGTGTGTGTGTGTGTGTGTTTTACTGTTTTGTGTGTGATTGTATTCTGTGTTTTTTCACAACCACATGCCAAAAGGTCTTGCTTTTGTTTGGTCTCTAAAAAAGCTGGTGGCACGCCTACTTTTTAGACAGCACGTACACCCAACAAAGGACCCCTGGGGGCCACTGCCTGCTTTCTGCACAAAATAACAACACCAGAGGTGACAACCAGCAGCCAATTCATCACAGGTTTTACTGTCCTTAAACTCAAGCGCTGTATCTTTCCATGTGAAGGTTTTGGTTTCTATGCACTTAGATGGGCTGAAACTATTTTGAAAGTTAGGTTTATGACATTTAAAAGGAATAAAAGATTCAAGATAAAGCATTAGGTTCGAAGGCCAGATTACAGGGGTGGATTGTGACTGTAAAACTGTGTGTTGTACCTGAAAGGAATCTGAAGAGGATCTGCTCACCCTGAGCAACAGAGAAAAAAATGTAATTGTTGATGATGAATGTTTAGGCCGTAGGTTGAAAGAAAACACAACAAAGAGGAAGAAAGGAAGAAATACCGAACAATGTTTTCCACTGTAATACATATGTGTTGGTTTTTTTTGTAAATCTTTAAGGTTTAATAAAACGTTTCTATTATTTTCTTGAATTTTGTGAAAAAAAGTTATTGAACAGAACAAAGTATTATAATGTTGAATGTTGTATAACCACATAATAGTGATGGCATGATGCTACATGTGTTGCTTTAGTGTGTATGACGGCTATATTGGTTTACCTGCATTGAATCTGAGTTGAGTATTTGTTACAAAGACAAAGAAAGACATACTTTTTTACTAATCCTGAGGGGAAATTCAGTTCAGAGTGTTGGGGGTTCGGTGCCTTGCTTGCTCAAGGGCACTTCGGAACTTTTTCCAGCTACCAGTCCTCACTGTGTTTTTGTAGGGACTTCCCAAGCCAAGTCCCTACAGACTGAGCTACTGCCGCCCTTACGTCTCCTTGAATAAAGTGTTTTATGAAAGCACTCATCTTGAGTTTGAGTGCCTTTTTAGGAAAATCACATTTCCTCCGCTAACTAAGGACATCAATCTCAGGCGGTGTATTACAGTTCATGCCCTTCACATTGAATCACTGAGCTGTGAAGGCCTATCTGCCAATCAGGAAATGGTAAGCACGATTAAGAAGCTGTGTGTGAGAAGGCAATCACAGTGTGAGTGCGTTTCGTTGTCATGGTTCTCTCCGTAGTATTGAAATGTCAGACAACTACAACGCAGCTGACACCAAAACCTCCAACAACAATATTACTTCTTTAACTGTACTTTAATATTCACCACTACATTATGTAAACGGTTTTGATTGTGTGTATTTGGGAGTGGGAGAGAAGGGGTATGAATTATAATTACATGTCAAGGGAATTCGATGCATACTTTAAAGTAAATTTGTCGGCGTAGAGTCGTACATTCTGTCAACATGTGAATGTTGTCGATGATGCAGCTTGAGCGAAACAAACAAGGGAACGGATTTATTCCAAATAAATGATTAAGGGCGTCGATTTACCAGAGGCACAACAAGATAATGCACTCAAGCTTCATTACTCCTTAAGCAGCTTGGAGATTCCAGCACAAGCAAAAGTGTCGGAGACACAATCATTCCCCGCCAAAGTTATGTTTCTGCTCCCAAGCATTGTTGTCAAAAAATATTGGCTTGTGGATTCAATATGAATAAATTAACATGTTCAACGCGTACTTTATTCAAGTGATGCTAAATGGCAGGGTTTTGCCCTAAGTGCATCAACACTTAGGACTTGGATGCTTGGGTCTCAGGTCCTACAACACAACTAGTTTGGTCCCTAGGAGGTCAACACTGTCTAGACATACAGTGGGGCAAAAAAGTATTTAGTCAGCCACCAATTGTGGAAGTTCTCCCATTTAAAAAGATGAGAGAGGCCTGTAATTTTTATCATAGGTATACCTCAACTATGAGAGACAAAATGAGAAAAAAAAATCCAGAAAATCACATTGTAGGATTTTTAATGAATTTATTTCAAATGATTGTGGAAAATAAGTATTTGGTCAATAACAAAAGTTCATCTCAATACTTTGTTATATACCCTTTGTTGGCAGTGACAGAGGTCAAACGTTTTCTGTAAGTCTTCACAAGGTTTTCACACACTGTTGCTGGTATTTTGGCCCATTCCTCCATGCAGATCTCCTCTAAAGCAGTGATGTTTTGGGGCTGTCGCTGGGCAACACGGACTTTCAACTCCCTCCAAAGATTTTCTATGGGGTTGAGATCTGGAGACTGGCTAGGCCACTCCAGGACCTTGAGATGCTTCTTACGAAGCCACTCCTTCGTTGCCCTGGCGGTGTGTTTGGGATCATTGTCATGCTGAAAGACCCAGCCACGCTTCATCTTCAGTGCCCTTGCTGATGGAAGGTTTTCACTCAAAATCTCACGATACATGGCCCCATTCATTCTTTCCTTTACACGGATCAGTCGTCCTGGTCCCTTTGCAGAAAAACAGCCCCAAAGCATGATGTTTCCACCCCCATGCTTCACAGTAGGTATGGTGTTCTTTGGATGCAACTCTGCATTCTTTCTCCTCCAAACATGACGAGTTGAGTTTTTACCAAAAAGTTCTATTTTGGTTTCATCTGACCATATGACATTCTCCCAATCCTCTTCTGGATCATCCAAATGCCCTCTAGCAAACTTCAGACGGGCCTGGACATGTACTGGCTTAAGCAGGGGGACACGTCTGGAACTGCAGGATTTAAGTCCCTGGCGGCGTAGTGTGTTACTGATGGTAGCCTCTGTTACTTTGGTCCCAGCTCTCCGCAGGTCATTCACTAGGTCCCCCCGTGTGGTTCTGGGATTTTTGCTCACCGTTCTTGTGATCATTTTGACCCCACGGGGTGAGATCTCGCGTGTAGCCCCAGATGGAGGGAGATTAGCAGTGGTCTTGTATGTCTTCCATTTTCTAATAATTGCTCCCACAGTTGATTTCTTCACACCAAGCTGCTTACCTATTGCAGATTCAGTTTTCCCAGCCTGGTGCAGGTCTACAATTTAGTCTCTGGTCTCCTTTGACAGCTCTTTGGTCTTGGCCATAGTGGAGTTTGGAGTATGACTGTTTGAGGTTGTGGACAGGTGTCTTTTATACTGATAACGAGTTCAAAAAGGTGCCATTAATACAGGTAACGAGTGGAGGACAGAGGAGCCTCTTAAAGAAGAAGTTACAGGTCTGTGAGAGCCAGAAATCTTGCTTGTTTGTAGGTGACCAAATACTTATTTTACCGAGGAATTTACCAATTAATTCATTAAAAATCTGACAATGTGATTTTCTGGATTTTCTTTTCTCATTCTGTCTCTCATAGTTGAGGTATACCTATGATAAAAATTACAGGCCTCTCTCATCTTTTTAAATGGGAGAACTTGCACAATTGGTGGCTGACTAAATACTTTTTTGCCCCACTGTATATTGAAGGTAATTTGTTGCTATTGTTCACTTATGCTAAACCCTAAAGAAATAACTATGCAAGCTGACCACTGATTGCATTATTCCATTAAAATGTATAGATTTCAGGACGAAATGTTGCCTTTATGGATGTTGTTGTGATCCCTAATACTAAAATGATGACTCATGCTGGAGTAATTTGTGCTATCTGAGGAATCTCATTTTACCTGCAAATGGGGCTGTGATGGATCATTTTAAGGCAAACAAAGGAAGGGCAATCTTATTTCAATTTTGTCGTTATTGTCCCATGTGGGGAATTTGGCTTGCAGGATGGCAAAATCCGACACGGTTAAGTAGACCCGGTTGCCGATAAAACTGATTACCAAAGTAATGTGCCAGATTAAAATGGACTCACATTTACAAAACGTAACACATCGTGCCAATAAAGACAATAAGAAGCCGGCTACTTAGAATAAGTTCAAACAAATAACAGGACAATAAGAGATGGGCTGTCTTTTTGATACAAGGGTCAAATTGACAGATTTTGTCGCACACACTAAAACACAACGTGCAAATCTATTGCCTCTTGGCATTCGATTGGCCATCTGAACCTCTGAAGGAAGCAGCCCTAACTGTATTTAAAAAACATGGCAATTATTATAATTGCCATGTACACATGAGTGAGGATGCTGCTTACAGATCATCTTACGGGCTTCTTCTTTCAACATTTTCAATCCCTAAAGTCTATGAGACCGATTGTCAATAGACATTCAATGGATTACAAGGTCATATCAAATACGTTTAACCTCCTTTACAATTTGGAGGTGATCAGAGATAGACATGCAGTAGCTTTATTCAAAGGGAGCCACGGTTTTTCCCACCTAGATAAACACTGTATGATGTATAACTTAATTGAGTGGCTTTGCCAGACTATGAGTGTTAACATGCTAATATTATTCATTTGTTTAATATTTTCTCTGTGATGTACTGGAATGTGGCGGTCATTTTTCATGTCAACACACAAAAGAGCAGATGATAGATTTCCTGCCCCGGTGAAGTGACAGCCAGATGCCACTCAAACAATGCCGCTAGTATACCAAAACAGGCAAATATGAATAATGCAATTTGACACATTTATTTTTTGTGTCTTTCCACCGCACAAGTGACTTTCAGTTAGCCGTTTGAATGTTATTCTGAGGGCAGAACTTGTGGCAGTTTCGGGATATCGCCATCGGTCAGTTTTCTTAACTGTGAAAGTGACGTACAGCGTTCATGTTTTATAATTGTTTAAAAATCTTTCAATGACATTAAATACTCGCAACCTTTGGCCTTTTACGTCCATTAGGGGGGCCATGAAATTAAGTGTCAACATTTTTTTGGTCTCCACCTACTGGATCTTTCCCTGTTTTCCTCACACGCTAACTTGGCGTGAAGCAGAATCTGTCCAGTTTTTTACAGTTACAGTTTGTAAAAGCCAAACAATTATCCAATCGAGGCTAATGAGCAGAATTAAGTCATGTGATTTAGTTTTAACACTTATAGGTGGACGCAACCATTTTCAGGTTACGACGTTAACTCGTGATATGTGCAGTTTCACATCTTTACAAGGTCAGTTTAACCTTGTCTTCACTTAAACATACCTAACTCCATTAGTATGACAAGCAGGCTTTCACATACCCCTCATGTTACCAACAAAATCTAATACTCTAGCCATATTATTCCCTATGAATTAGATAGTATCCACAACCCAAAAGCTTTCAGCAACTAGACAGTGCTATATCTAGCATTAAATGGAACAGGCTATGTTCATACACGCGCTCTGTCTGCCAGTTTTTTCCTGATTGACAGAATCTAACACTGACATTTGAGATTAGAGCTGTTTTCTTATATACTGAGCCATCCTTCACAACATGCAGTGTTTATGTTTCCATCCTTTCATCCACTTCTTCTACCCTGCATTGGGAATTTCCAGATGCACAAAAGCATCTGCGAGAGCTGCATTTGAAGTCTCATCATCTTCCAACCCTCACAGGAGTAACTTCAACATTAAATGGTACTAAATATTTCATTCCCACTTGCACTGTAAGTGACACTGCGGTATGGCTTTGTCTCGATAACAATTGTATGCAGTGCTGCAAGCACGACGGATATTATCCATAATTATTCAATATCTCTACTCTGTCTTTGTTTATGTATCATTTCTTAATCCTGCCCAAAATCAATCTAATGTTAAGGTAAAATAAAAAATAAAATGCTGTTGCTTTTATTTCTTCCCTGAAACCAAAATATTGACTCTATGATGTTGCATGATCAAAAGTAAGGAGATCAAAAAAGTGAGCAAAGTGAACCCTAATGTAGACCCCTTTCTGAGCTATCAATTCCATAGTTGTGGATGTTTCTATCTAGACTTGCTGACATTGCCATGCAATGAGCATTGCTTGAAAGGGCAACTAGATGTCTTACTAGAGTACCTGCCCAAACATCTCACTCATGCATTCTGTGAAGTTCTGTTTTCAAGAATGCATGAACGTTTTTTTTAATGGTTTCTTTTGCTTTTTAAATGTCTCCATGATTTGGTTTGTATTCTGTAGAACAGCACATTGAACATTCAGGAGAGCAGCTAAAGGTCAACATTCAGTCAGATTTGGGTAATCTCCGACACAGCAGAGGTTGAGTCTGGGTTTGGACAGCTTAATGTTTCTAGTTGTCTAACCCAGAAAAGTTAGACCATTGGGTTTGAATATGTCCACTTATTTAAATAGCCCTAAAGGCCTCAGCAGCAGATGTCAGGCAGTTTTTGCTCTATTGCTGAGTTTGTCATATCAGAAGCTTAAATAAACACTGTCTCCACTCTGGAGTCATTATCCAGGGTTGGCACTATGACTATAGCAAATATAAAAATGTCATCTTTTGCAGATAACAGCTTCAGTGTATGCCTCAGAGGTGCTGATTCCTTAAAACATTGGAAATGGGCAAACAAGTTATGAACGGGTCATTTTTGTGACAGCTGAGAATCTGAAAGTTCATGTCAAGTTAGAGTCGTGATCAACTGGCTTTGAAACAACAGGATGTGAAATACTTGGCAATTTAGAGGCAAAAGTGAGGACATTTTGGGTAAAATCTTTGTATTAAATGTATTAATAGTGATCAATTTGAACAAGTTGTTAGTTACATGTTAGTTTCTTAAGATACTGAAATAAGTGCTGAGGTGTTGTAGATTTCCAGTGTTACCTTTCTTTCTGTCTCTGACAGTATCTCGGCTCCGAACCGTAGTTGGGATGCTCACTGGTCTTTGAATGTCTGACCTTGGCTCGTTGTCAGGCCGGTAACCAGCCGCCCAGGCTATTTGTACGTTAACAAAACCATGAGGAGGCGTTTGGGTGCCGTTGGAACATCCGCCGCTTTATTTCACTCCAGACCGTGACAACATGTCTTCAAGCAGGTTCATAATGAGCTACACTGGACACTTTTTCGCTCTCTACACTACCCACGTGCGCCTCTCCGCGGGCGTCGCCATTACACAGCCAGACAGTTCTCTTTCCCGCAACCCCCAGGTGCACACGTCACACACATACCTCCCGCCTTCCGTTACTAAAAGGTTGACAGGCCAGCCTGTAACAACAGTTACAAAAATAAAAGCTTTTTAAGTTTTGGAATTTTCTCTAAGGACTAATTATTTCAGTTATATTTAAACTCAGCCTGTTTCTTTTCCTTCTACTTATTTCTGTTTCCTTATTCTGTAATAAAAATAAATAAATTGAAGGATACTTATGCTAGGGTGACCAGATTTGAGGTGGCGAAAAAGAGGACACTTGCGATTGTTGGGGGGGAAGTCTAAGTACAGCAGACTTCTGTGCAAAGCGCCATTCAATTTAAGTACAAGCTTAATGGTCCCATGAAAAACTGTGAAAACCGGACGTTTTCATGAATTTATAAAACCCCCCCGGACGCTCCGGACAGGACATAAAAAGAGGACATGTCCGGGCAAAAGAGGACGTCTGGTCACCCTACTTATGCGTAAAATACATTGGCCGTGTAGAAACTGTCAGATCTTTTGATTTACTGCTGCTTTTAATAAATGAAACTGAAATTCATTCTATATGCCAGGGATAAGTAGAGTGACTACATTGTGTATCAATCTACCTATAAAAGGAGTATCTAACCAAAGCTATCAATAATGGCAAACAGTTAAATTTAAGCTTTAAACCAATACAGCTGCGGCATTCTCGGAATTAGACCGCACGTTCAATTGACTTGACCACAGTGGTGACAGGGTTTGATAAACTGCCAGTGACGGCAGTATTGGATTCTTCTTCCAAAAAATCCTGTCACTTTAAAAACATCTTGGTGTTCGGGGACTGGAACATTCAACACTGCTCCCACTCCAACAGCCATCCACTTATCCGTCTTGTCATATTACTCAAACTAACCGAATCTGCTCCCAAATTGAGAGTCAATAGAGATTGTTGAGCTGGCACGGTGAGAAGATTGAAGATTATTCACTTTTCTTAGCTCTGTCAACAAGTGCTGCTTGTAAGAGGCACCCTCAAACCGTGAAATTACCACCATATGTCACAATTTCTCCCATAACGTTTCTGTAAAATGTGTTTCTTGCCAGTTTGTACTCCATATAGCCTACTTACATGAGGATTCATAGCTTTTAGTCAGCAAATGGTGGCTAAGGGCCACAACATTGAAGTGGGTGGTTTGAAGTGTATTTGTAACATTTTTTCGCCTCTACCATTTAACTTTAAGCTATTTTTGCGACCTGTTTTTTATTTCCTTAAAGCAGCTGTTCATTACCTAAAGCTAACTGTTTAACAATAAACTTTTGCTAATTATTACTTACCTTCTTCAGCACGAATATGGAAAAACTATTACGGCCAGATTTGAATAAAACTTGGTCGAAAGATGCTTCATAGACCAATGGAAAACATTTTCAAATATGAGATAAACCACATCACAGGGCAGATACACAGCATTTGTGTCAGGGTCGTTGACATTATGAATAGGGCATTCTGACTGCATTCATACTGTCAGAGGAATCTGAATAAAGTGTTCCTGACTAAAAGAGAAAATTAAATGAATGGTCCCCTTAAGTCGACAACAACATCACCATGCAAGAGACATCAACATTTTGTTCCACCGCTCTGAGAAAAATACAACTCAACCCGTCTTCTTTGGAGCACTCATGTTCTTTTCACATTAGGACTTAAAGCTCATGAACACACAGCACAGATTAAAAAGAAAGAAAAAGTCTCTACCGTCAAATAGAATCATCCAAGGAGCACATGAATACCCCATTGGCCTTAGGGCATGTCTGGGCTCTCTTGGGGCTATAGTTATTGCATCTGACTTCTTTCCCTTCTCTACTGGCTTAGTGTCAATGCATTCTCAATGGCAACACTTGGCTTTAATAAGGTCTTGAAACTGACTCATTTCGGTGAAGGTCCGAGTGAGCAGATAACCTTTTAACATTTAATAAAACTCATCTATTGGTAATTCTGTTTGGATGTTTGAATATATATCATTGATGGAATAAGAATATCAGTTATTTTAAATACATTGACTCTACAGTCTCTCCCCGGACCCCGTGTCCACTGCTTTAGTACCCCCTGGGGTGCAGTATTGTGTTTACGAGGTAAGCTGATTGAATGGTTAAGTCATTGCAGTTCATCAACCGGGCACCTTTCTTTACTGACACTCCGCTGAATTACGCCCACAACGCTCAACTGGGAATCCCTGCAACTTACAACCACAGAGAAAACCTCCCTTTACAGCAGCTTTTCCTGCCCCTAAGCTGTAACCTTGCACAACATAAGCTTCCTCCACCGAATCCTCTTGTGGAACTGCGAGCACTACAACAAACACGGTGTGCTGTGACTCTGACTGATGCACCAACGTTTGAGATCACTATCTTGTATGGGATTACAATCGTCTTTCTGAAATCCCTGTCTCTTTGGAGACCTCACTCTGCCCGTGTGGCCCCTTCCTGTTTCTTTAGACAGCGACACTTCCGACAGTCGCTTTGAACTGCTTATTACAAAAGCATGAATAAGAGGGGGCTCTGATGGCCAGTTTTTTCATCTTTCTAAAACCGACCGTTATATAAACTGGAGCGCATAGGTGTTACCAGTGTTGTGGAAATTCCACACTTAATCACCTTCTGGTAAGAAAAGAATAAATCTACAAGCTTCAAATCAAAGTTGTGTTATTTAATTAAGAGCAGAGCATTTAACAGAATCAATTCCAGCTGGAGGCCAGATAACCTGCACAACCTATGTCGTACAAGGATCTGACCCCGATCAAATATTAGACCAGATTCTAAAAGGGAAGGAAGAAGGGGAACAGCCGATCAAATTCTACATTACAGGATACTAAAACAAAGGCAAAGAGGGAAAAGGGGGGCTAAATCAAGGGACACAGGCAGACTGCATACAATAAAGATCTGACATCAAAGGAGAGACAGCCAGTTGTCTCGGTCTTCGCAAATGGATATTTTCTTAGCTGATGCTAATTCAAACTGTGGGAAAGTATAACATGCTAATTTACAAGACTAAAACAAAGGAAACAAATGGTCACAGAGAGACAGCCAGTTGTCTGTCTCAGCAAATGGATATTTTCTTAACAAGATGTAGATTCAAACTGTGGGAAAATCTAACTGCAGAAGAAACCCACAGTGACATGCATACAACCAAATGGGGCTATTATAAATGTCTACGATAACCAGTTTCCCAACCTGACTTATACGAGCATTTTGTACAATCTCTCTGCTATCTTGGTTGAGGGTAGGATAAGATGGTTAGCCTTGTTCAGACTAATTAATATACTTCCAGTTGTTGCCACATAGGACATAAAGCTTGAGGTTACCAAACATTGCATCAACATGTCTAAGTATCCCTGACCAAGATACTAAACCCCAATTGCTCCCAATGGCATAGTCTAAGGTATACAGTGGGGCAAAAAAGTATTTAGTCAGCCACCAATTGTGCAAGTTCTCCCATTTAAAAAGATGAGAGAGGCCTGTAATTTTTATCATAGGTATACCTCAACTATGAGAGACAGAATGAGAAAATAAAATCCAGGAAATCACATTGTAGGATTTTTAATGAATTAATTGGTAAATTCCTCGGTAAAATAAGTATTTGGTCACCTACAAACAAGCAAGATTTCTGGCTCTCACTGACCTGTAAC
Organism: Eleginops maclovinus; assembly: GCF_036324505.1. Lineage (NCBI taxonomy): Eukaryota > Metazoa > Chordata > Actinopteri > Perciformes > Eleginopidae > Eleginops > Eleginops maclovinus. The sequence goes on from NC_086356.1 coordinate 5,309,891, forward strand.
TTCTTCTTTAAGAGGCTCCTCTGTCCTCCACTCGTTACCTGTATTAATGGCACCTTTTTGAACTCGTTATCAGTATAAAAGACACCTGTCCACAACCTCAAACAGTCATACTCCAAACTCCACTATGGCTAAAACCAAAGAGCTGTCAAAGGAGACCAGAGACAACATTGTAGACCTGCACCAGGCTGGGAAAACTGAATCTGCAATAGGTAAGCAGCTTGGTGTGAAGAAATCAACTGTGGGAGCAATTATTAGCAAATGGAAGACATACAAGACCACTGCTAATCTCCCTCGATCTGGGGCTCCACGCAAGATCTCACCCCGTGGGGTCAAAATGATCACAAGAACGGTGAGCAAAAATGCCAGAACCACATGGGGGGACCTAGTGAATGACCTGCAGAGAGCTGGGACCAAAGTAACAGAGGCTACCATCAGTAACACACTACGCCGCCAGGGACTGAAATCCTGCAGTTCCAGACGTGTCCCCCTGCTTAAGCCAGTACATGTCCAGGCCTGTCTGAAGTTTGCTAGAGGGCATTTGGATGATCCAGAAGAGGATTGGGAGAATGTCATATGGTCAGATGAAACCAAAATAGAACTTTTTGGTAAAAACTCAACTCGTCGTGTTTGGAGGAGAAAGAATGCAGAGTTGCATCCAAAGAACACCATACCTACTGTGAAGCATGGGGGTGGAAACATCGTGCTTTGGGGCTGTTTTTCTGCAAAGGGACAAGGATGACTGATCCGTGTAAAGGAAAGAATGAATGGGGCCATGTATCGTGAGATTTTGAGTGAAAACCTCCTTCCATCAGCAAGGGCACTGAAGATGAAGCGTGGCTGGGTCTTTCAGCATGACAATGATCCCAAACACACCGCCAGGGCAACGAAGGAGTGGCTTTGTAAGAAGCATTTCAAGGTCCTGGAGTGGCCTAGCCAGTCTCCAGATCTCAACCCCATAGAAAATCTTTGGAGGGAGTTGAAAGTCCGTGTTGCCCAGCAACAGCCCCAAAACATCACTGCTTTAGAGGAGATCTGCATGGAGGAATGGGCCAAAATACCAGCAACAGTGTGTGAAAACCTGGTGAAGACTTACAGAAAACGTTTGACCTCTGTCATTGCCAACAAAGGGTATATAACAAAGTATTGAGATGAACTTTTGTAATTGACCAAATACTTATTTTCCACAATCATTTGAAATAAATTCTTTAAAAATCCTACAATGTGATTTTCTGGATTTTATTTTCTCATGCTGTCTCTCATAGTTGAGGTATACCTATGATGAAAATTACAGGCCTCTCTCATCTTTTTAAATGGGAGAACTTGCACAATTGGTGGCTAACTAAATACTTTTTTGCCCCACTGTATGAGTGAATGTGTATCACTCCTGATGAGCAGAAGGGCTCCTATAATCACAGCCTCTGCCTTTTGTATGAAAGTGTGTGAATTTTATTGTAAAAGCGTGGCTTCAAATACTAGACGAGCGCTATACAAGGGAGTCCATTTAACCTTTACAATTCAATCATGTCAGGGAATGATTTGGGTCAACAGACTCGCCCTAAATTTGACCTCCAATCATTTGAAAATACAGCGACAAACGAGAAAATGCATCCACGCTTATTTCTGCCAGTAAATACAAAAGAGAAATATGAACCAAAACAGATTTGTCATTTTTTTAAATAGATCTCTGTTAAGATAAAACTTAGGCAGAGATTTTGAATTACCTCTGAATTGAAACTTAAGCTAAAAACTCAAAGCAGATTTATGACATTTTTGATTTGATTTGACTTACAGTTAGTGCAACTTGATTTCATGGCTGTAATAGACAAGGTATCATCTGACAGAGTTCTGAAGGATTGCAACTGTAGTGTTTCTAAAAGCAAAAGTCACAAGCATCTAATGCAATGTCTAACTGGACACTCTACCTACATTTTGCAGTGTGTCCTTAAGTCTTAGACTTGGCAGCACCTGTTCACAGTGATGTTGGCAGCCGGCCCATGGCCAAAGAATCTACTGACTGAGCTGCCTGAGTGATGGAGAGCGAGTAGAGTCAGGGGGAAAGAGGTGAGACAAAATGAAAGGGAAATTTAAACCCTAGCCTCTATCTTTTCGAATTGGGAAAAGTGAGATCACTGCAAAAAAGATTGATTAGCACAATGCCTTAGTCAGGACCAGTGGTAGTATTGAGAAAGCAGGGTTATGTGCTACACAGAGCCTTTTATACAAGGGGAATACACCAGCCTCTATGATCACACTCAAGGGTCTGATGCAGGCACACACATGGAGTCGACACTAAAAATATAAGAGGAGCTCTTGATGGTTTTAAAGTCATAATCTATAGAATCCTTCATTCCCTGGAAATTAAGTACTTGAAAAATGAGAGAAAATGAAAAAGCTTTCATGAGCTGTAAATTGATTAAATCATCAGTGAACAGGATCAATCACTGCAGCCAAGTTGTTTACTGGACTCCGTCTTCTGAGAAATGCTGGAAAGAGGTGAAATGTTAAGGGGGAATATAGCTTCATTACTGAAAGTTCTTCAGTCATAGACATCAGCATGTGATCCAATGATTGGCTGGTGTAAAAGCCATCACACTCTTCGCCCTCTATGGATATTGATTGGACATCACTGCTCTACGTGACTAAACGCACGTGAAGTGTTAGAATGAGGAGGCTGTAAAAGGTATTGGGCATGTGTTATTTGAGAAGGGTAAGGTTCAAAAGATGACCGAAGCTTTTTTAGTAAACCATCATCAGGAGGCTAACCCAATACACCAAAACCATGCATACGCCCCTTCCCATACAAAAACTGACATTGAGTCATCATTTCCCTCCTAATAATCGTTTGACTCTTATCTTGATTTGTGAAGCACTTTGTAACGTCTGTTTCAATATGAATCATAAATCAAATTTCCGACATTTAATGATGAGGATAGAGTGTTATTACCAAGCTGGGACATAGGATGGATTCGGAGTGCGGGCGCTATAAATAGCCACAGCTGTGCGTTATGACAGCTGTTCCTCGCCGATGCAATGCAATCGGTGAAATTGCACTGCCTTTTCTTCTCTGTTCTTCACACTGACAGATCTAATGAGTGGTAGAGAGGGTTTAAGGTCATTTCATCCATTTAAGTCTCACTGTGGGAATCGAAATGAGGCTTGTGCATGTGCTCCCGGTTCTACAATGATTGAGACTCATAAAGCAGAATCAGATGTACATGTGGCCTGATTAGACTTCTGTCTTTGTGCGTGGACACAGTTTTCGTCATGAATCTACACAAAGACTTATGCATGTGGGCCTATATTTGCCAGCTTTTTGATCAATAGTGAGGTCTATGATGTCACAGGTCTATTTAAGGGTAGGTAAATACCCTTAAATAGACCTGTTAAAAGTGTTTTATATTGTAAACACTGAAGTCCTTTTGATTAAAGATCTCAAAAGCAAGGATTAACCGCTTTTCTTTACATTGTGTTTTGCACTGTTGATCCAAAACCAAAAAAATAACTCTTTATTATCACTTGGGTTTAGGAATAGTGATGGGCTTTAATTAACATTTCCAACCATTTTATGGTAAACAATCCATTATCATCAGCATATTATTCATATTTCATTCATTTGTTACAGTTTTAGCACACCTTCTGCTGGAGGAACGGCAATGGAAAGTGTTACTTGCTTTACTCTTGTAAGTCAGTATTACTCAGATTTGCTGGGGATTGCAGCATTGGATAGGTAACATAATATTCTGTCATATTAGGTCATAATATCCACATTTTCAAATTTGGATTTTTTTTTCAAAAATGAGAAAAAACCAAATCCTAATTTATTTTGGGTTTTTTCCCCGTATTTTCAAAACATCATAACTTGGTCAAAAATTGCTCAAAAAAGCTGGGGATTGCTGCATGGGGTAGGTAACATATATTCTGTCATATATTGTGTCATATAAACCCCATGGTGATAAGGTCCTATATAATTGAAAAAAAATGTCCGGTCTGTTGCTTCTTCTCTCAATGAAATACTGGATATGTCAGCTTCATCCAAGTCAAACTATTAATAACTAATATCATCTTATTTGAAGTTAGGCTGATAGCAATCAAAACGATGAATAACAGCCAATGCAGCTGTACATAGTGAACCCACCTAATGCCAATCATTGTATCATTGCATTGTCTCTACATCGTGCAATCAACATTTACTTCATAACAATAAGTTACAGCAACAACCCGTCTTTTGCCACTTAAACACGCTTATGATAATGTTGAATGTTACAACAATTACTTGCAGATATTGTAGTGCATTTCTTACTGCAGTGCAACGGGAAGCTAGAAAAAGACATGGGAAGGAAGGTAGGATAAAACAGCATGAAGAAAAAGCCTGACACTGAGTGTGTGGCCAACATCCCAGCAACCCACAGAGATTTCTTTGATCCCGATAACAACACCAACAAACTTTACCTTCACTTCACTGTCTATCTACGATGCAGTTTTCGAGACAGACTGTCAATTAATATTTCAGGTTTCTTACTCCTTTGGTTGGCTTGGCAACAGCACGATCAACAACAGCTGTTATTTCTTGGATGTCTTTTTAAATGATATTTCAGGGGAAATACCATGAGTTTTTAATCAGTGAGGGCTTTTCACATAAACTGTTTGTAGCTGTATGTACTAGGAGTAATTGACAATGTTGTTTACATCCCACACAATCTAATTGTATGTGTTCCAAACATTTACACTATATCATTTATTGATCATGAATTGGGATTTATCTTAAAGCGGCATGTGGAAGACGTTGATGTATTACAATAAAAACAAAAAGATATCTACAGAGTTCAGCATAAGTTAGAAAAACTAAAACATACTAACTATTAAATCAAATCAAATCAAAGGATATATCGTACATTTTAAAGTGTGCAAAAAGAACTTGCGGTTAAAAATCAAATGCAATGACGAGTGAAACCAGAATGAACCATTTCTCGTGAAACTTTCATACTTGAGTAGTGACACCTTTGTAGTTATTTTAAACCCTACAGTTGATTTAAACCTAACCTTTGCCACTTCCAAACCACACTTTGTCTATTCCTATCCCTAACATTGACATGCAGTGTTAGACAAGCAAAGGAATACCCAAGTTAAAGACACCAAAGGGTTGGTATTCTCACATGATTGACTTCATCTGTAAAACATTTAAGCATACAAGTAAAATTGTACTCCTGCAATGTCAGGTATGTACCGTAGCAAGCTATTACAGCCTTCTGAGATAAGTGCTCTCGCAGGAGGACAGCGATATTATTACCAAACATAATACTCATACAAGCCATCATCTATTTACTACATTGTGACCAAGTGAGGGTTGTTAGCGCTCTATCAAGTCGCACGCCACCTGCTTTAGGAAAAGCTTTTAACCACAGGTGGTGAGATTAATCAACACTCAGCCCTCAGGTTGCACATGATACGCTTTACTGATTATTCATGGGTAGAATTAGCGGACCATGTTGATTGCTATGTAGCAGTGAAGAGAGCCTATCATTAGTTCCAGATCTTAACATTTGGATGTGTAAAGTCTCCTTTTTTAATGCACAATTTATGGAAACTTTGTTGTGAAATGAACGTAGTTTTTACTTAAACTTTAATATGTGACATTTTAGTCACTTATTCATTCACACTTGGTTGGGTCATAAGCTGTCCAGAGGGGTGTTGCCATGGCTGAGGCATTGCTGTACTTTTTTCATTCAATGACAATGAACTAAACTGAAATGATTCACAGCCCAATCTGGAGCACTTTGACCCAGCAGGAAGGGGAAAAAAAAGACCACTGCCAAAAGACCAACAGCAATGTCCTTGATGTCAAGATGAGTGACTAATTAAAGACAATATAACTGAGAGGGAAAACATAATGCAGATGCTAACAGGACATGAAAAGATTCATGAGTTATGTGGGCCATTCTGCCATCAAAGTTATACCCAACTACGAACCTTTTTTTGGATGATTGCTGTTCATATCTCCAGCAGAATGCCACATTTAGAATCTGAGCTCTGAAACCATGTGGAGGCTCTTTAATAACACCTCAACATGTTTTTCTACTTTTCTTCTCGTAATAACGGTTAGAAGTTATTCAACGAGTCCCTTCATCGACACAACAGAAAAAAAAGTGTCGCTATTAATAACCAATTTATCGTTTAAACTGCTAAATATTTGCAAAGACTTATTTCTTAAATAAGGAATGTTTTGTTACTTTATATCATGTGTTTTTAACTAGCGGTCGGACAAACCATCACATTTCCTTTGGATTAATTAAGATATGCTGAAGTTACTTTTCTCATTCTGTTTCATTTTTTGCCTATTCCTCTCATTCTGTCAAAAAAAAAACACCAAATCTCAATTCCCCCTCGTAAGTTAGGCATAATAACACAGCGTCATGTTTTCTCATTTAATTTATACGAAACAGTCAATCATCATGCATAATGCAGCGAGGCAAGGGTGGAAACAAGCTCACGGGCTTGGGGGTAATGCTAATTGAATTTGATGATGAAGTATCTTCTAGACAAATAGTTTGTGACTTCATCCTGTGATATAATTATTCATGTTAAATGAGGGTAAAAACATGCAACGTTGTTAAAAAGGCATTCCTCACGCAACCAATATGGTACTGGCATTTTCATAGGCCTCCTCCTCAAGACACAAGGCTCACTTTGCCAGCTGTTTCTCTTGTGCCTATTTATATCTAAACCTGTAATGAATACAGAAAAAAACTTAATATTTGATGTGTAAATGTAGTTTTAATTATATAAACACTACCGTTTTTTGCTTGTGACAAATGACTGAACGAATGGAACTGTTTTAGTGATCAAATTCCCAAGAGGCAAAAGACACAATATAATTCTGAAAAGAATTGCAGCTCATTTGGTGCGTTTCATCTCCTCTTCTGAACATCTGTTTTCTACGCCCCCGTGAACCATATTTTTGTTTCAAAAATCAAAAAATATATAGTACATTTTTAGTTTAATTCTAGTTGGCATTGTGGCGAGTCCAATCTCTAACTTAAATCAGCTCATTTAAATTGTGTGCTGTAGTTTTAATCAAACATACAACTTCAAATGACTTCTCGCACGAAGAAATCCACTCTACATCATCTGAAAGCCATTAAAGCACAGCTAATACTATGAGACCATTCATATAACAAGCAAATATGAATAATAATACCATAGAGAATGAAGCACGCTGTTGGGATTAATAAGGATTCCCGACAGCACCCACCTTCCATGCAGCTTTGACAGTGAGAACACATACAACACACATGTCCAGGCCTGTGCATCTTCACATTAGCCAAGTTAAAACAGATTGTGTTGCTGACTGGTCCAGCCAACCAACAAGGATTAACCCTGAGTAAGTTTCGACCCAATAAACATCCCCTTAATGCCTGTCTGTCAGATGAAAACCTTCATTAAACATGTTGCTCTTGGCATCACAGCAGCCTCTAGGTTTGACGACAACAACAGCTTTTCCTCAATTCTATTAACTGAACAGAAATGAATAGAAACATAATTAAAGCAAGCAAATGTGTTACCCATGTATACAAATTACGAAGCAAACAGAAGAACGAGAAGCGGTGTTGTTAATGTTAACACTTCTATTTGAGTGGACGTCAAGGTCATTATAGGACTATTTCACTCTGTCCTCTACTGCAATGGCTTTTTTAGGGCCAAGGTCTGACTTTAACATCCCTCTTTGACTGCCTTTAGTATCTGGCAGGCAACCAACAAAGCACATATTATGAAAAATATGCCTTACCCCTGGATTTGTGGATTGTTTTCACAGAGGTCAAGTCCCTTTTAGTTTATTGCTGCAATGGTAAAACGATCCTATACTTTTTCTGTAGGTTACAGATATATGCAAATAATGATCAAAATGATTATTGATTATTCTATCTACGTAAAACTGCCCTTTACCATAATTGTGTGCATCATTGAGGGTCAAACTCAAATATAGAATGCGTATCCTTGAAGTCGTGGATTGGAACCTGCATGTGAAAGTAAAAACGAGAAGGACTCATTCAGCAACGCTATAATTCTGCCAGCCAGCTGGTGTCGAGGATCAAGTGGCTTGCAGTAATTGGTCCAGTTCTTTTTGATGTGAACTTCCAGCATGTTTGCTAATGTGTCAAACTGGGATCCTGACATCTCAAAGAACATCTTCTGATGATATTCTCCTGCTCCAGTTTCAGCCTCTGAAACTCTTCCTGCTTTTGACGATTTTTCCTTCCCCACAAATGAGGAAATAATCACTGCTTGAGGCCTTCATGTCATTTCCGAATTACCTTTCTTGTAGGGAATCGAGAAGAAGAAAGAAAATGCATCAGCCTCCGTGTACACAATTGTATTCAGCTATCCCTAAATATCTATGTTGAAATGAAAGGAAAAACAGTTTTCTTATTACATGTCCAGGTTATATATTACCCTTTCTTTAGAGACCATTTATATTCCTATATTTCAGTGTGTAATGAACCTGCTCTACGTACAAAATGTATGTCAGCACATACAATACTTGAATTGAGTTAACTCATTTGATCATGTCTGAAAACACCATACTACCCTCTTGCTCAGCCTTTACCTGGGATAAGTCAACCAAGTCTGATCAACAGACCTTAGGCTGTTAAATGTAGAGAGAGAGAGAGAGAGAGGGACTGAGAGAGAAAGAGAGACAGGGAGAGGGAGAGGGAGAGGGAGAGGGAGAGAGAGAGAGAGAGAGAGAGAGAGAGCGAGAGAGAGAGCGAGAGAGCGAGAGAGAGAGAGCGAGAGAGAGAGAAAGAAAGTACCTGGCAGCATTTCCTACAAAGTGAGCAGGGGTGTAGAGCTATTTTTGTACCAGACCGCACCGTTGCCTTGCGCATGCATGCACGCGCACAATCGTTTGTTCCTCTACCTTGTTGACGGATGACTTAAAGTGTTTGCATGACTCATCTCTCAAAAATTGTGGCAGGGCAAAAGTTTTAACCTGCTGAAGCAAGGCCTAGGACTGAACATTTATTGGGAAAAACTTGGATGTAATCTGATGTTTCCTTTCACACCCAGGTATGAGAAGGTTGACGGTGAAAACATTTTTTCCACAGATTATGACTCGACCCAGAGGTTACAAATGAAACATCAAACAACAGAGGACCGATAATAGACCCCTGGGGGACGCCACCGATAATCACCGCACTTAAGGCATTCTCTACAGAGACAACTGTACAGCTGTTGTAAGCATAGTTGTGTTGCTATGATGGGTTAGAAAGCCTTGCTGAACCAAATTAAAAAGGGAGCGCACATTAAAAAAGCTGTGTAACCCCCCCTTCTTTTATACCTTGGTAAAACTGTGCAATTTAGTCCCTAGATTAATTTCTATGAGGGAGTTCTCAGATGATACATCAAAAAAGCTGGGAGAAGAGAAGCTTTCAGAGTGGAGCCTCCCATAATGTCATTATTTAATCTATTCTGAACTTCAAGATATCTGACTCCAGACAACCTGCATAGCAACCTTATTACAGCCACTCTCAAAGCCTCATTATGTTGGTAATTACCCAAAAGCTAGTGACTATAATTGAGGGTTGGTACACAGATGAACTGGTAAATTACAAGCTTCAGCCTCTTGATCAGCCCACCCCTCCTGCATCTGCATAAGAGGAGGTGCAACATTAATTTGCCTGTTGATCAATTGTCTTCCGTACTTCTCTGGTAACACACATGTATTTTCTCATACATGATGTGATACGATGACTTTCACCTCGCATGACATTCCAGCTTTCATGTTTTCCTACTTCCATTTGAAATGTTCTAGCCTGAAGTTCAACATTAATCCTTCCCTTTTAAAACGGCTATTTAATTAAAAGCAAAGAGCAGCGCACAAAGACTAAGATGGAATTTGTGTCTTGTTTACCTCTCAGCTATTTGTTTGCCTCCGTTTAAACGTGTACCTTCCATTAATTGGTTCTTGAAGTGCGTTAATCCCTCAGAGATAGCTTTATAGTGCTCTATATTCAATAGGCGGGTATTAGAGAGCCAGCAGCAGCACCTTGCCTCCTCCTCTGAGACGGAGAGAAACAGTGGGTGCTTTCTCCTGAGAACAGACAGCAGTATTCATTAGGATATTCATGGGGGCAGAGGGACAGCTGAGAGCAGCTCAGCGGCATACAGTTTGCAAAGCAACAGTTTAACGAAAAAGGTTACTACTTGAGCAATCCTTCAAACACTATACATCCCACACGAACACGGAAATACATGAACATGCGAGTACGTTTGTCAGGCATGTTTTTTTTCTCCCCAGCCTCTCTAAGCCCACATATATATAACATTAGCATGCTCCTATTGCTGTTACCAAGGTGTTCCGTCGACTCTCCACACCATAGTGTTGGTTTAAAGCCTGCATGTTTTTTTAGCTGCCAGAGAAAATGCGGTTGTGATCGAGATTCACGAATGCATTCTGCAGCTTTTGGTTGATGCTCAGCAGATACGGAGTTGCCAAAACAAACAGAAAAGATGCTGCACCGACACGCTGCCCGTCTCTGGCTTTCACCAGCGTAGACTCTCTATGTAGATTTCCTTTTTATGTTCTCTATAAGGAGATGCCCTCAATCCTCACAAATGCAGGCACATTAATGCATGTAAGCACATACACACAAAAAAGCATGTCTTCCTACGTGCCCTCCCCCCCACGGAAAGCAGCAATGTGGAGCTTGAGCTGCAGTGTGAATTAAATGGATGTGGTGAGTAGTACTCACTAACAGTCTTCAGCTGCACTGCCGTGGGGAGAGACAGCGATGGCAGTGACGAGTGAATGTGTGTGGGGAGAAAAAGTGAGAGAAAGGGGGATTGCCATCACTCACTGTGTCAGTGGGAGAAATAAAAAGCAGAAAAGGGAAGGGAAAAGATATCAAGACACAGAAAAAAGAAGAAGTCAACACAGGTGCTTACTATACAGAAGCAAAAGTTTCAATTTGCTTGCAGATATCGATTCAATAAACCTTCACATACAAACTCAAAAGCAGTCTTTGAAAACGTCCTTCATTACAAGACATGGATACACGGCATTATCTGTACTCCCGAGGGCCATTCTCTTCTCTATGCTTTCTCATGAACCCATTTTATGTTTACATTCAACGTTTCTGAATGCATCCTCGAGACATGACAAACATCTCGAGTCCATTTTCCTTTTCTTGCCCAATACTATTTTTCCGATACTCGAACGAAACATTTGCTTTAGGAGACGTCCTTAAAGCGGCCACATCTTTTAGTATAAATAGTTGAGTTATATAAAGAACAAAGAGAATCCTCTGGAGAACATAATTGCCAAACTGTGTTGCAATATGCATCCAATATTTGTCAGAACCTTTGACTCTAAACCCAAAACAGTTCATAGCGCAACAGGAAAATTCAGGGGTACGAATCCTTAGGATTAATCCTCTGGGGACTAGGGCTGCTCAATGTATCGAAGATCTATTGGCATCGTGACATCAGCATTTGCGCCACACAATATTGACCTTCATGTCTGATCAGAAGTGTTTTCTGTTGGATTCTACCTTTTTGAGAGGAGAAGTGTACTGTGGCTTTTCAATATGTGTTCTTATCCAGATGGACACCCCAACAGAATGCACGGTCGGTGATGTGGCAAAGAAATCATTTGAATATATTGTATATTATTAAATCATGGCTTTATACTCATCATGTTACACCTTCTGTTTCTCTAAATGTTAGGTCCATGCTATGGAGTCTCATTTTGAACAATACAGATATGTTTTGATTGGGTAGAACATTTTGAATGTGTATAAATAAGTTACATCATTGACCAGTGCAACATGCGCATTTAATCAGGCTCAATCCTTAAAGAAATGACACAAAAGTGGACCGAATTTTTTCCTCACCTTGGATCACATTGAAAGAAAAAAGGTCATCTACAGGAGAATTACTATTTTGACTCATTACAAAATGCCAGAGAGCGTTACCGCAATATTTTCTGTTTTATTTATATTGATTTCAAAGTGCCATCTAGTGCTGGAATTTTGTGTTTCCTTTAGATAAAGTCATTTCAGCATTAAACTATTTGCAGAGAACGCAAAAATGGATGCTTTTAATATGAACTCAAAAGCCAGAAAGGAACTTGATTTTTGTTGGGTGTTGACCTCCAAATCTGCCATTTAATTTGTGTGAATGAAACCAATCCCTTTGCCTGACAGCCAAGCACAAACAACATGAAGAACTGTGTTATAGTAGGGTTCACATATGGCCTTTACAAGAACAAGGTTAATACAAATCTATCATTTCTATTCACGACACTGTCTGCTAAATATCGTTCTCCACATCATTTATGTGTTTGACATGTCCTGTACATGTTGCCTGAATGTGTATGTATGTGTGTGTGTGTGTGTGTGTGTGTGTGTGTGTGTGTGTGACTGGGGTGGTTATATTAAGAATGACAGGTCGATCTCCTGTCTCATTAGGTGGGTTGAGAACAGCTTGCCATCAGAGAAACATTTCTGTCTCTCACCTCCATACTTTCTCTCTGCCCCACTCAACGGGCTATTATTAGACCCCACATGAAAGGTTGGACAGCACTGACATATCATTATGATACATTAATTAGTGAAAACACCTGAACTTATCACTCTGACATGAGTCGGGGTAAATTTGTTGCAGTCAGTGTAAAGGTTTATAGACAAAAACTAAAATAAATGCTACAGGATAACTTTATTTTTGTGGAAGACTTTTGCTGCTCGGTGCATAATTTAGAGTCAGAAAAACTGGAAGCAGCCTCTGAAAATTTCATTGATGTCTCAGAGGAACACAAAAAAAAGTGTGAAAAGCAGGAAGCGGGAAATAAAAACTTGGATGGGCGGAATCTAACACTCACATATGGAACCACCTTTTTCTTGTTACCTCCCGCTTCTATTAATCTGTGCACCTCTAACACATTAAGGACACTTTAATTTCAGTAAGCACCACTCGCAAAACTCGACCACTTTAGGAACCCTTTTCCATCCTGTTTCGACAACTGCTGTTAACAAATAGGAGTACACATAGAAAATAACAAAAAGGCTTAACATCCAAGCATTTGTGTTCATAAAGCGCTCTTGTTAAGTACATAAATAAATACAATTAAGAGGCAGAAAGTGCAGTAGTGCCTAAAAGAGAATGGAAGCTACCAAATTCATTCTGGTTAGCAAGAATAAGAAGTACATCAAAGAGAACGAGCTGAAAGAACTCTGCTGTTTCACATCAAACATTTTACTGAGCTATCTGTCTTTTAACTTTAATGCTTCTATGGTTTAAGAAAGACAGAACGTACCATTCAACTGCAGCAAAACTAAAGGGCAACCTCCTGGTAGAGCAAAACAGTAAGAAACAGTTTAACAAAGGGAGAACCGCAGAGAAGAATACAAAAAAAAAGAGGAAGTGAATTCTCTTCTACTCGTTCCAACATAAAAGGAAAAAGGTCATCCTATGAACTAGTCTCAAGTGAATATTCAGAGGTTGGGGTTCAGGTTGGGTATACAGAACAACATACAATGATGATTCAGATTTCCCTTCCGAGCAATGACCAATTATATCTTGTGAAATATGCAGGAGAGAACTGAAAATAGCGTGTAAGCCTCAAACGCACAGCATTGCAAAAAGCTCTGTGAAGCTGTACGGCGAGGCTTTGATCTGAATGCTAACATCATCACGCTAAGCTGCTCACATAGACAATGCTAACTGGGAGATATATTAGGAATGATATATAGTGAAAATGCCATCAAAGGTTGACCACAAGCTATAAGATTAGAAAAAACAAAAACACTTTTATTTGCAATGTATATAAAGAACTTCTGAACTTCCCCAAGGTGATGACAGATGCATGGACATATTTACAGCATCTTTGCTCTTCAGTATTGGAAAGGTTCTCCTACATTCTAAAACTTCTTCACCGAAATAAGTTTCTGATAACATTTGAGGCTAGAAATAAGCCGTGTGATAGCTTGATCCGATCCGTTTTCTGGGACCTTCCAGAGGCTGCCATTGGTTTATTGGAAGGGCTGTTCAGTCATTCTTGAAATGTTCATTTACATAAGACTGTTAGTTTTGCCCTTTTTTCCAATTGGTTTTAGATTTGAATCTAATGTTATATCTCACAGGCTTAGTGCCGAGCTGAAAATAGTTGTATAAAGCCGTTATAAAAATGGACAATTCAGCAGGAAAATCACTTCCGGAACTGGAGCTGTTCAAAAAAGTGGCCGATCTCTGATCTCTTTAATGTAGTATTACATGTGAATTAAGCATACATAAGTTTTATAACACAGTTTACGAAGTGCAACAAATGATTACCTTGTATTGTGACATTTCACGCATTTAATTCTGATGACGCTTTTGTAAAACGCTACCTTAATTAGTGCAATGAACCAAGAGAATCCTGCCACTGCATCGGCTTCTAAAGAGCCAAACCCTTATAAGTATTAGTACATTGACTTCAAATAAGAAGAAACCTTTTTAAGTGTATATATATTAGCTCCAAATGAGACAAACCTTTTGAAGTGCTTAACACATGGTTGCTAGGGATGCCGGATGTTAAGAGTATCTATGATTCATCCTCACGGGACCATGAACATCTATAGAGGTTCTTCACAATTCTGTGTGGAATTCTTCTCTTCTATCTTGTTGCTCATGTGACGGAATCTCGGATTTATTTAACGGAAACAGGGAGTCCCTTTCCAAGATTGGTGCTCGCTGATCTGATATGACCCATGTTTTCATTCACTCGTTGTTTATTGGCGGTCATAGTCGTTCTATGTCGGGCCATGTTGTTGGTTTGATTGAGATTGAATTAGACATCAGCTAGTATTTAAAAAGCTAATGTCAGCTGCAGTTCACAATCTGCAGCACAGTTTGTGATCCCTAGCTGTGTCACAGATGGTGGATCGGGACTGTTAATGCAAATACAGTTTAACATAAATTGCCTGATATGCAAGGAAGTTGCCTGTCTACAGAGATGGATAGAAAAAACTGCTCCGGTCACATGTTAACAGATGGTGGTCGGGTGAATTGGAAAAAGACCATTAGTTTGAGGCTGACAGAGTAGTGGAAGCTATCTGTGAACACCAGCATCGATTGGAAAGGGGTCATACTTATCGACCAGAAGTCAGCTGACGGCTGAAGAATGATCAACAACGCCTTCTATATCCAACAAACATGAAGACCATGGCTGTGTTGGAAATAATTCACTCTTTTTCGACTCCATACTCACTATCTAGAAAGGTTACGTGAATTTTCTTTTCTATGCCGTGAAGTTCCTAATTGCAGTCGCACAATGAAAGAGTTCCAGCTGGGTCACCTTAGATGCATTTTTGTGCAAAAAGTAGATGCAGTATTTCTAGAGCAACTAAGTAGTTGGTGGCCGTTTGTATTGGGATGTGCTGCTCACATTAAACACGTTATCTTTTATTTACAATTCTACTATAGTTTGTGATGGCTGCTTACTCTCCTCCTGTCTATTTGACTCGATCCGTGATCTGATTCAACTCGAGTTATATCGGTATAAAAAGACTTTCCTTTGTTTTTATCCTTTATACCTCACTAACATCTTTGAGTTTTCCTCCAGGGTATAAGACTTCTCAAAATGCAATGGATATAATTTGTCAAACTTACTATATAGTGAATGATTTCTGTCATAGCCAATCAGGGTTTTAAATCCCCCAACATATTGAAGTAGTAACAATTCTGTAGCCAAAGATCTATTCTCAGTGAACTTAATTTGTGATGTCAGGCCCTATGGCCCATATGGATAGAAGCTCTGGAAACATTGAGAAAAGTAACCTCCATGAAGGAAATGCTCTGCAATTCTGTCTCTAGGCAGCTGTGACTGAGGACAGCAATTATCCACCAATCGGAAGTTCGTCATACAACATGTTGCAGTATTTTTTCGAAGATTTTGAAACCCGAATTAGGAAATGTTTATAGCTTCAGATGAGCAGGTTGCACCTTGTATGGCAGTGTCTGCCACCAGTTTAAAGATGTGTGTGAATGGTCGCAAAATAGAAAAAGAGCTAGATAAATGCAGTCTGTTTACGATTAAAAATAAAGAGATGTAGTCGGACTTTAACGCCAAGAAATTGCGCCGTGAACAC
The DNA here is from genome assembly GCF_036324505.1 of Eleginops maclovinus. NCBI lineage: Eukaryota > Metazoa > Chordata > Actinopteri > Perciformes > Eleginopidae > Eleginops > Eleginops maclovinus. Next base: position 5,326,012 of record NC_086356.1, read on the forward strand.
CCCAACCCACATTAAAAGTTTCAAAATGTCTTGACACTGTACGCTTTTGTTAGAATTGAACTTTTTTCTGTATATTTAGCAACATTTCAAAAAATTGCGTCCATCCATTATAATGTATTCCGCAACTTTTACCACTGTCAACCTCCTCACACCCTGCTGCTTCTTCTGCTTGTTTCTTATTACCTTGAGACCAAACTGCAGAAGAATGTGAAATGCATAAAGGACCGGGAGGCACGGATAGAGAATAAATGCTGATCCGGCAAGCAAAGGAAATCCTGAGGGAAAACATTACACAAACAGAGAATGAGGAACACACATAACATACTTTCAAAAACACACACAATAAATGTTGGTTTGAGACTATTCTTGCAAACTGGTGCCCTTTGTGAACAATTTTCAACAAAATGAAAACGTGATTATAAAATAAATAAATTGGATTTATATTCAAAGTAAAGATGAATCATCATATTTGGCTTTATTTTCTTTAAAGAATACTGTCAATCTTTATAAGCATTCCAAGTATTTAGGGGAAGCATAATTCTGCATTACTGCATGTGTTTGTATAACTGTAAAGGTATACATCTTGAAACAGTAACTAATTATTCAATTAAGGAATGATACAAATAACTTGTATTTTCAGATTTTACTATGTTTTTTCTTTTACTTTGAAATTCCATAAAAAGCAACAAAAAAAACACAACACAAAAAATACAAAACAAAAGACTCCAAACAGTCAATCAAAACTGTTTTCCAAAATCTAAAAGCTTTAAAGTTCCTGAATACCAGAATAAAAAAAAGGTATATTTTATTAGGTAATATAAAACGACATAAACAACTTACAACATGCAGTAGCTTCAAAAAGTAGGTCCTATGAACGTTTATAATTTTACAGGGGACATTATGCTCATTTTCAGGTTCATATTTGTATTCTGACATGTTTACCGTAATTTCCGGACTATAAGCCGCTACTTTTTTCCCACGCTTTGAACCTCGCGGCTTATACAATGACGCGGCTAATTTATTTTCCCCGCTTTCACAAGCTTCATGCCGCCAGAATGGGATTTTGAAAAAAAAAATAGACAAAAAACTGAGCACCGTCAAATAATGTGACGTAAATCGAGCGTGCTCAAACTTCCCATCATTCTGATTACGGTAGTCATTTTGTCACCCTCATCAGCAAAGACACGGAGAAATGCATATGATGCAGCTTTCAAGTTGAAGGCGATCGATCTGGCAGTTGGAAAAGGTAATACCGGTAGGCACCTGCGGCTTATTTATGTAGAAAATACTTCTTTTTTTTAATTCAGTGGGTGCGGCTTATATTCAGGTGCGCTTAATAGTCCGGAAATTACGGTACATGCTGTAATGTTCAAAACCTCTTTTCACCCTCTGTCTGAAACCAGAGCCCAGTCTGCTCTGATTGGTTAGCCGGCCAGCTCTGTTGTGATTGCTGAACTGCTTAGGGATGTGTTTAAAATATCCCACACCTTTAGCATATTAAGGCTGTATTTGCGGTATGTGGAGATATTAATATCCCACTGTAATAACTACCTTGGAAACAGGATCAACAGGACACGTTTCTACCAGGACAACATATATAACGTCATAATTCCCAAACCTATTCTGCATGTTGACTTTTTCAGTGATAAAAATGAGTAAAAGTATATTTTATCCAAGTTGGCTAGTCACTAAAAAACACCACGGGAAAGTTTACAAGTTTACAGACATTCATTATAGTGTGGACACAATGATACCGTACCGCAGTGAATGACACACTGACACATGAGGCTGAAGCCCTTATTCCAGCCATTATTCAAAGCCTGAAGTACATTTTAGGTGAAGTTATTTGTTTCTGCCAAGGCAGAATTACTTTTTGAAAAGCTGACAGAGTGGTGTTCACAGACTTTCTTTCTGCTCAACTTGTTGTGACATGAAAAAATGAAAGCATTTTTTGGATAAAGGCTTCATGACTAAAGAAATGACTGAGTAGATTTTTTTTTCATCCCACTTGTGTGTGAATTTTCATGTAATTTATTATTACTAGTTACATAAAATCATATAATGTAATGTATACTGGCCTCTATTAGAACATAAATAAAGAAACGCCTCCGCCACCTTCTGTTCGAGAAGTCTGTGCAGCTGTTCACTAGACTTCCTGTTTGGACTTTGAAAGTGAATTTTTTATCAGTGGATATGCCCATGGGACCTGTCTCACAGTTGAACACCGGGGTGTCCTGTAAAGCTGTAGCACAATGACAGGACCAACCTTACTTTGGACATTGGGATTTAACAATTCAATGCAGCAAGGATTGAAAGCAGGAGATCAGAGACGATTAAAACTACTCCTGGATTGGTCAGGGACTCAGGGAATTGAATCAACTACAATTATGATGAATAATTGACCATCAATCAAGGACAAATGAAAACCCTTCTAGCCTAGTTTACACCTTTTCAAATCAGATGGTATGGTGCTTTAATCTGCTAAAAAATCAATCAATCAATCAATCAATCAATCAATCAATCAATCAATCAATCCATTAAAAAAGTAACATTTCCATGGATTGATATGTCTGTTCTGCAGAATTGACTTTTTAAATAGTAGACACCGATGCATTAATATTTAATTAAATTCAACAATTATAAACTATTAAAAATAAAATGTGCTTTTGAGGGTTTCTCTTTCCTGTAGTGTAGGTTTGTGTGCATGTAAATGGTCTGCAAAGGCTAAAATCTCAAAAATGAGCATAAGAGCACCCTTATTAACCAATTGTGTTCCTTTTTACTGGCAAGATGTACAGTATATAACTTAAGTTGGGAATAAGACTAATAATAGATGTAAACAACTGAAAGTAATATAATGTCCAGCGCACTGTATTAAATACATGTGGGATTGTGTTAACATATGCTGCACACAATTGAAACAGATTAAGTAGACTGTCCAAATAGATTTAGGGGTAAAATAAATAAATACAATTCAGGAAAAATAATAACAATGTGCAATGACTCACCCAAAAAGTATCACAAAAGACATACAAACTGTTACTGCAGACAGGGCTGGAGAAGATTGTCGATGTGAAAGAGCATTTGGTTTAAATACGTAAACAGGCTTATCACTGCCTGTCATTAAGGCCCAGCGGGAAAACTGTGCATTGATACAACTCGGTGTCACATTGAGTCTGGCAGAAGATCTTCTATTCATCTCATATTCTGCAGGGCTGTGGTGAGAGGGATGCAGGGACAATCTGCTGCATCAATCACTGCGGGGAACCCGGCGATGAAACTTCAGCACATTAATATGCAACAGTAAATGTCATCCATGATTGATAGCAGCAGCGAGGCTACCTGAGAATCCTCAAACATTCCTGATATAGCATCTATGACACTATTAATCATTACGTAAAACAAATGAGCTCTGGACTCCAGTGGCCTGCAAATAGATCTCCGAGCCAAATTAATGTACAGGTTTTTAAGAATGAGGTCCATGTTTTTTTCAAGCGTTCTTTTGTACGACTGTTACTTTTTGCAAAACACGTAATTCAACGCAAAATATGTGGTAGCTACGGTTGGACGCTAGTCATGCTAGTTCCCACGACTTATGCTTATAAACATGGCCTTTGTTACTTCTGTGCTATTTACCTTTTGCCTCAGTACATTTCAGTATCCAGCGTGACCGTTCAAATGAATGGCGGGAAAATAACCTACGGGTTCAACTTTTAGACACCAATTATTTTAAATAAGGGATATAGAAGTACAGATGTCTCTTTACGAATGCAAGTCCATGGGAAAAAAGTATTTGTGGGCCCAAATGACGTGACGGACTAGAACGGAAGTGTACTACCACCGTTTGGCCTCCAAGAACAAGGCACTACGGGGTCTTGCAGCAAACGCTAACCTTCACCAAGTGCCTTAAATATACGCTAGCTGGCCCTCCCTAACAGTGTTCATCTAGTGCATATGATATTGTGAACCTCAAATGAAAATGTATTTTAATTAACAGGAATGTGCTGTACACATGACACATCTAAGACCGCTCCAAAGATGCATGGGCATCTTTCGGTGTCTGGATGCTTACTCTGGTGCAATCGTTTTAAGGTTGACCATAAAATGCTAACCATATCATCAGATCTTCTTCTAGACGTTTGTTAAAATATAGTCCATTGGATAGCAGTGTTGTTCCTAGAAAGGGCATTTCTGTCTGTCCTCTGCTGAACTTACCTCTGAGTGTGTGTGTGTGTGTGTGTGTGTGTCTGTGTGTGTGTGTTCCAGAAACAGGAACTTCAGACAGCCGAGCAGAAGGTAGAAATGATTGGGTGACATTTTAGCAGCTATAGGTGAAACACTGGACTTAATGTCAGGGTAAAGATGGAACCGCATCTAAATAAACAACTTTTGCTTTCTATTTGTCTTGGACTGATATTTACGAAAGTTAAGATAACTGCGATTGGTTGTTCTTCGTCACATGCGCCTGAAATGCGCATATGTACAGCTCTTAAGATAAACATTTCTGAAGTTCTTTGCATTCATATGAATAATATTAAGGCATCGGAAGCATTCTCCTTTTGGTTTCTATACCCAGGGGTATTGACCAATCACATTTGAGCAGGCTCTGGTGGAATTTACGCAAACATTTTGTGTGGAGAGCAAAAGAAGCAAAACATATTTGCTTGAATGCAATCTCAGAACCAATCGGCTGTTGATGCTTTCTTATTTGCCCAAATCCTTTAAAACTTGCTATTTCTAAAACCTTCTTGTCTCTGAACTCCTATTGTAAACAATCAGCCGTACACAGAAAACAAATGGTACATATCAGCTTGCTTCACAAAAACGGACATTTTCCATAACCGCACTCTAGAAAGTAAAACAAAGTCACAGGGTTTCAAAGATGCTTCTGACATGCAGAGACTAATTTATTATGTTTCATTTCAAAAAGATTTCAAGATAGTGCTCGAATGAAAAGAAAAGAGGTGTAGCAGGAAAGTTATTAATGTAACTTGTCTCAGCGGAGTACAAACACTTTCTTTCCAAAGAACAAGCATGACACATATGTCTCCTTGGGTCATGAACAAGGCGGCTCAATTAACAGCCTTTTACGGTAAAGATACCTTAATTGCATCCGTCAGTTGACAGAAATTAGCATAGCACAAAAATGTACTTCCAAGAATGTCATGCAGTAATGTCATCTGATATCAGTGAAATGCTCTGTAATTAAAATCCTGTTTTAAAGTGTAGAATAATGCATTCATTTTGGGTACACAGAACTGTCACCACAGATAATAAACATACAGTTATTTAAATAAAACTGTTTATTTATATTTTTGCTTTACTGATGCGTGAGAAATATTACACCTGAAGCACCACAAAGCATGTATAATCATAATAAGAGGCAGCAAGAGCCCATATGATATCTCTGTGAAACAGTGATTTAACTATCTTGTTTCATAAAACAGCTATAGGCTGTTATTCAGATTGTGTAATATGCTAAACGGAAGATAATCTCCAGTAGATCAAAACTATACAAATCCTTTTGTATGCCCATGTCAGACACACTTGGGTCAGTGCATTGAGAAACAGAGAGGACATGTAAGCGTGTTCTTATCTGCACTGAGCAAGGCAGCCCTTAATGCTAGATAAGAATTTTCAAGAAACTGGGGGTGTAATGTGTTAGAAAAGAAGTTCAAGTCGAGGTTAAAAATAGTTTTTATAACTTGTTATTAATGGAGATCAGTCCTCTAAGAGGAAAATATGATGCTCTCTAAAGTGTGAATATCACTGGTTCTAAAATAGTGAAGCCATGTGGAAATGTCTAAAAACCTGCTATCTTTTAATGGCCAACAGGATGCGAACCAACTGTTCCAATTGTATAAAAGTCTACGAGAAAATGTCCTTACTTCTCACTCATTTTTTAACCTTTAGTACACAGTTTCCTTACAGATTTAGGGTCTCAACAGAGAGGACACCCTGGTTGTAATCTGCACCGAGCGAGGCAGCTCTTATTGCGAGACAAGATTTTTTAAGAAACTGTAATGTCTCGTAGAAAAGTAGTTTGGCAAACCATTGGGGGAAATCACACTGACCATGTCTACTTATTATATAGAGTTTATTGTGAAACTTGGATTGGATTGATAAATCTTTGATGTCAGTTCACTAACGGCATCATTCAAGACGTGTAATGCAGGTAAATGCGCTCGTGAGGTCCTGTAATAGGACTTATTTTCATTATAAACATGACAACAAGACCAATTTCTTGCAAACAATGATAGCAAAAGCTGGAATGCTGGGAGAGCAGCATGCTCATTTAAACACACTGGAGCCAAGCTGCCAGGGGGCTCAAATATTCCTAAGTGGTCTGGTTAAAAACATCAGCCATATATCCAGAGAAAGAGTGGTGGAGGCTGCTCAGCGAAAGCATTTAATTAGTACGCAGGCCACAAGTTTCCCAATGTGTTCGGATCCAAAGTCAATCATTTGAATACCATCAGCATTCATGTCTCTAGCTTCACCTGCTCGGAGCACAAGGAGATCAGAAATTGAAACAGTGTTTACTCATCGCAAGCAATCATATTCAGGGCATCATCATGAGCGCTGATTACAGTTGTGGAATGCTCAAAACTTTGACTGCATGAGTAGCTTATCTTGCTGAGTATTTGTACATAGAAATGGTATATTCTCTCTGACCCTTTATGCCAGTATTAGGCCGGGGAGATTTGTTGAGATTGTGAAATTGATTGGCCACAATATCGATCATCATGTGTCCACGCTACGATATCCAATTATGCAAGGCCTGTTGTGAATTGGGCTTTATGTTCGTGCTTTCTCATTTTCCATTGCTTTTTCTATTCTCCAGCGATGCATATTTGTATTTAAAAAAAAACACAACATCATGGGAGCATATTTGATGTGTTCATAATAACCCATGTAGCCACAATCCAGGAGCCAAAATATCCACTCTCAAGTAAAACGCAAAGGCCACTATTATTCCTTCTTCAACAAATAGGAAAAAGAATAGTCCGAGAAGAGAGAGTGGTGTTGTTGTTGAGGAGAATTTGCTACGCTGGTGGAAAAACAATCAGCAACCCTTTTGTCTAATCTCGGTCAAAAGTACTTGTGTTTTCAGTCTAGTTGGAAAAGTAGTAACTCCCTCAGGCTTGCTGTTGTAGCCAGATAATGTGGACATGCTCGGCTTCCTTCCAAAGTATTCATAAAAAGGCCAACTGCATGTAAGCACTGTAAACTGTCTAACTGTTAATGTAATCCATATTTATTTCACTTTGAGTGTCACGACTATAAGACACCAGATCTTGTATTATAATTTGTATTTCTAATGTGGACGACAACATTGCCTGATCCCCACGGTTGATATTTTCCCATCAATCAAAACCTATAGGTTGTGGAAAGAATGTAGGCCTGGTTTTGACTGTGTTCAGTCTATAGATATGATATCTCTATGTTTATCTTTGGCTTTTTTTAATACAATAATATTGTACACTCTGGTTTTTCTTTAAGCAATATCATTTTTTTCCCGATTGCGATTTCTATATCGCATAAAACCCCAAGTGATCAGGATCGCTCAGGTTGAAGGCAAGAGACGGAAGGGTTCGGGGTTGGGCAAAATAATACCGTTTATTTCGTTACAAACGTGCACACAAAAGACAGCTCCCCGGCACTTCCAGGACGGCAAGGCCAGGACGGGGTGTGTCGGCTTCCCAGGACCCAGCCTACTGCAAGACAGACCAGAACCAGGTTACCAACATGCTTTATCTTAACTGCCTGATTACCTGATTCCGATCAGCTGTCTGGTCTCCGGCCGAGCCACTCCCCTCACCCCAGCAGCCGGCGCTCTAACCACACCCGGCTGCCACACCCCATTTGGATGATTTTAGTTTTACATTGTGCGTCTTTAGCTCCAATCGTTCATTGGCCAGCAATCCGATTGTGTAGAGGTCTATGAGAAAATGACTCGCTTCTCTCAGTAGCATTTTCTTGACAGACTTATAGGTTCAATAGCTAGTTTTTAAATGTTCAACATTCAACATGATGATGACTTTAATTTGAATATCGCATATAACAGCAATTGGATAATCCTAGTTTAGCTTTGTGCATCTTTTTTTTCTACCTCTGAGAACATACAAAGTCGAGGGCATCATCCCTTCATTATTAAACAAAACAATGAACACATGAATAAGTAAGCAGATGTATAAATACATATTATAGCATGGCAGCTATGTGCCAATAAATGTGAACTCAATCATTACATGATAAAAGAAAGGCCCAAGTAGCCTTCAGTAAGGTAACTATGAATGTAGTATTCATTACCACAGGCTCATTATATGTGTCCCACGTAGAAATACTATAATGGGACAACATATGAAAACTGCCAGAAAACACTGTAAGGTCATAAAACATTTACCGAGTGCCATAAATATTATAAAGACAAGGTAGAGCCGTATCTCAGCACTGTGCAGAACGACAATGCGGCTGTTTAAAAAATGTGAATGGAAGGCATTCGAAACATCCCCTCCCCCCGCAGTATGGCAAACAATGTAATTCCTTGTTCAGGCACCAAACCACGTAATTATCTGTGAATCAGTGCGACGGGTTGTTATTCTACCGTTTGACCCCAGAGGGACTCCATTTGTAAAAATAGGGTTACAGTTATTATGGTCACTGTCGCTGCCCGATCTGTATAAAAATAGCATAAGTTAACACTAAACCCTGATCAGCATGGATGTATGGTATCACCTTTCAAACTGAGCCCTGCATGACGGTTTTATTCCTTTTAGCTATTTGACCAACAAAAGCAGAGGAAAAATCCAAACTGTGTTTCTTTACCTGACACACAGCCACAGTAGGACCTGCATTAATTCAAATCCTCCTAGTCCCCTTTCAATAAAGCCTGCTCCATTTTGTTTCACATCATCCAAAGAAGCCTCAAGCTTTCCTTTGATTCCCTTTCCTTTCACACATGGGAGCCAATCATTAATCAGCGTGGTCTTTATTAGCCCAATCAGCTTCTCCAGAGTATTTAATTCGCCGTGGTCAATGATAGCGTACCACAAGGTCTAACTAAAATATAAAGGTGCACTTAAATGGCTTCATGGTCACGGTGTAATATTGTGGCTAATGTTGCCATTCTGTAAAGCTCATTTCAAAAACACCTTTGAATTTTTTATGTCCAAAAACGCTCAAATAGGAAATTAAAGGTGACGGTATGTACAGTATGTTTTTATGATATGCATTCTTTGACACCATCACTTTTTATTTCCCTTCAAATTTCTATATTGTTTATAAAAAGACGAAGAATATAAATAACAATTAGGCGTCTAAATCTCTGCCAGTTGCGTCACAATTTCTGCCATAAACTGTTGGAGAATAAACCTCTGTGAAAATCCTTTAGGGAATGAGTTACGGTCCATCAGCTTGGCTATAAAGTCGATGCCATGGGCTGCGTTGCAGTTGTGCTGAAAATATTACACAAATCACCACAAGCACCGTGTGTGCGTGTATGCAAACACTGAATGGCAAGCGTAAAAACAAAACATAAACCGCTGTAGCTGTAGCAGGTCTATGAATAAATTAATGTATTCCATAAAATTGCCATGTGTCTGATCTGCTTCACTGTAGGGATTTCATCATCTCAAAATAGAGTGAACTGAATGTTGAGTACCTCTCAAAAGTGCTTATAGAAACACGGTTTTTCAGATTAACAACAGAGATTATAGCAGGCATGTTCTCGGCACAGTGTCTGCATGTATGATTGATGCAGAACAATGTTGAATACATCCTCATGTTTTCCATGCCGGGGGAAACATATTGTTGCATTTTGAGAAAAATTGTACCCGTTGATTAATGTGAATGTACAGCAGCTCCAGAGTCACAGTTCAGCCCGCGGTGAACATTGCAAACTGAAACTCACCTCTCTGTGAAGTGTTTTTAGCATGTAGAGGAGTGCCTTGAAGCAACAAGCATGAAGTCAGTTTACGGGGTCAGTGCATTCTGCAGACTATAAGTCATATTAGTCATTCACTGTTTACACCCATCTGCTGCCTCATATTCTATTCAACAGCTGCAACGCAAGAATTCAATACAATTACACCAGGGCAGGAATCTCCTCTCAGCCACTGTCAAGGGTGGAAAAATCAATGGCTGCTTATCTCGTCCGCTGTCCCACGAGTGGAACAGCAGTTAGTAGTCTGCTTTCCCAAACGGACAATGATACATTGGCAGGCTGGGAGTTTTATGCTGTAGAGTGTCTGGTCACTTACCCCTGCAGCATGTGAGGCCAATAAATGTTAGTTTTTTCATACACTCATGAGCAAGATGCACTGCTGTCATTCTTGCTCATTCTCCAGGAAAAAAAAATAAGACATTGCTGTCATGAAACAAAAAAAAGGCACCCTAGGTTGTTGTGACAGTTGAAATGCTGTGGGAAGAGCATTCACTGGATGTATGCCTTCAGGAGAAGAAGGGATTTATCACTGTCACACCATCCACCTGCATGTCAAACAATAACACAGTGTATTTAGAAAAATGAGAATCATCATCCAGTTATAACCCTAAACCCAGTGTTGCTCCCTCCCACGCAGAGTTTGTTCTTATTGGCGTATAATCAGCGTTTCGGTCCAGGCAAATGCCAGTGGCAATGGGGAAAACATCTGTCCGACCTGTGTGCAGCACAAGTGATATTTTTGCAATTGTTTATCGCCAAGCATTTTGTATTTGCTGCATAATGTAGTGTTATTTTCTTTTGGGTACGCTCCAAGATCTGAGGAGATGCTTTCAAAGCAGACAAAGATGAAGCACACTTTCCCGAAGTGTGTTCAAAGAAATGACATCTATAGTTGCTACCAATTAAAATGCATAGAAAAGTGGTTGAAAACTCACTCTGAATCACCTCAAGGCCTTCAGGATGGTGCCTGAACCCTCGTGTTTCTTTTTTGTAAACTTTTCAGACATACCAATAAATATTGAATTTTAGACACATGGAAATTCTCTTCTGGACAAATGACACACAGTATCTTGATAAATGACATGGTGTCTTGTGCTGTATTCATCTTGGACCCTAAGAAGAGATGTGGTAAGGTTTGTGCAACACTCATCTTATCCACCACATACTATTTTCACAATGATTCACTTTGTGTAAACATCTGGGTGTAAATTGTTTCAGAGCCAATAGTGCTTGCTCATTCTCTCCTACATTTGTTCTCAACGCACATTTTAACATGACACGTTTTTGTGTCGATGCTTTTTATTCAGTTGCACATTGAATTCAGTTTCAGCAGCGACTGCAGCCTTAAACATTCAACAAGGGGTGAAAACTTGGCCAGTGGGCAGACTGAAGTGTGTTTGATATGTTCTATGGGGGTCCTGCTTACTACCACCTCAAATGGACTCCACTGTGCACCAATCACATGAAGACAGCAGGAATCCAACTCCCTGCTGAAATAAAACTCCACCATGGCTCATGCAATCAATGGGGGCTGTAGTGCATTGTGGATGCACAGTGATATTGATGATGTCAAGCAAGGATTGCCTGACATGGCTTTGCTACATGACTCAACTGGACTGCCCTTTTAAAGCGAAGGGTCATGCTGGGAAAAGTTCATGAGGTCTGCAAGGTCGCATGTACATGGCAGACTGCACAGTAGAGCTGATAGAGTAAATCCATCATAAGCTGATCTGCTCAATGATTTGAAACATGTCCATCAATAGTGTAGAACAAGATGTGAAAAATGATAGCTACTTCCTTGGAAACCAACCCTCTCGCCAGACAAGTTGTCCATATTGGATGTTCGTGTAAAAACCCCCCAATAAATACAAGTATTTCCACAATACCTGCCAACGGTGTCTGTGGTTTGAGTACTAGGCAAACCCTTTTTCAAGTGTGAAGTAAAACAATCCTCACATTCCTGTATGTACATTATGCAAAACAGTCAAAAATATAAGTTAAAGATCAAGCAAAACATTCTGTGCAAATCTGTCCATTCATCGTCTATGGAGTGGATACAGGATGTTTATATGTTTATACGGGGGTGGTGGTGGCAAAGTCCATAGGGGCTTGGCCTGGGAACTGGAAGGTCACCAGTTCAAGTCCCCGAAAGACCAAGTGCCACCGTGGTGTCCCTGAGCAAGACACTGGTTACCTACACTGCTCCCCGGGCGCCGTACATAATGGCAGCCCACTGCTCCTAACCCTAGGATGGGTCAAATGCAGAGACCACATTTCGTTGTCCTAGTACTTGTACTCTGTGCAATGACAATAAAGTTGAATCTTCATCTTCTTCATTTGATGCCTCAATTTCACAAACATTGATTAAACTTTCCAAGGTCATTGAAATAACATTTTCTAATTATTAATTTGGGGTCTTTTCAAAACAGTACTGCTATAATGTTTGCTTCTCTTCATACAGAACACAAAAATGTCACTTCTTTAAGCGATGAAACTGTCTAATGTGAGTATCGTTTTCTGAAAAGATCCCTTGGTCCTTGTCATTTTGTAGTTTGGGACATATTGTGGATAAGGCTAATAAACTGGTTCAATTTAACTCAAACACTTCACCAGGGTTCGATATTGTTACACGTTGTACCAGGTATTACAATACACTGAAACCCAGTACCCTATGTGGTCTCCACAGCCTTACTCTATACATTCTTACCTTTCAAATAAGTAAGGATTTCACTTGTTCTCAGGAAATGTTCCTTTAATTGACAGTTATGTTGATAAGACGGTGTACAAAGTCAGAATGAGTTTGCAATCAATTCATCTAAGTCCAGGTGAGATGGGGGTTCAGTGAAGCCAGCGGGGAGCCTTGTTGCCGAAGACAGGGACAGTTCATATGTTTTCACCTCTAAAGTGGATTTCTCTGTTTGTCTGGAAACTGGGCAGTAGTGCTAAAAAAAGATGAAGAGAACCTGCAAGTGCTACTTCAAAGGTTACCATTCACAGTGCGTTAATGGACACTGGCATGAGTTGGAGGGAGCGGAATTGTGTTTGTAAGACATGAGAGACTGTTATTGTGTTTGTTTGACAGGAATGAACATTGAAATGAATCAAGCCCCTGCTTTATTCACTACATTTTGGCCAAGAATTTCGTCCCATGTTGGCTATGACAAGAGAACAATTTAGCCGATAGAATAAAGAGAAATTGCATCCGAGTGATCAAAAACAGGTCCCCATGCACTTGCTGAGAAAGAGGAGTTGGCGTAAATGTCACCTGAAGTGCTGTTTGCTGGCCTTATTGCAAAACAATATGAAAACAAGAATATTTTACATTTTCTTCCAGTCATATTTGTTTCCTTTTTTAGTTGATATTCCAAGAATGCTATGTTTAGGCGCGGCTGTCATCCTTTGGGAGGTCTTCACCATAAAGCCAAAGTTGCCTGTGTTAGAAACGCAGCCAGGAACAGCACAGCATACTAATGTGTGCATATTCACTGCAGTTTTCTTTTTTGTCTATTAAAACACCATGCCAGTGGATCACACACACAGGGATTAAAGACTACTTTAACCTGGGGAACTTGCGAATAGAGGTGGCAACAACAATGGCTCTGATGAAAAGACAAAACAACAACAAAGGCAGCAAAGGGAATGTTTGATCAGAGTAATTATTTTGTGAGTCAAGCCCAGGTCAAAATATTTCAATGTAAGCACTTTGACAACAGGTTAGAGAGATGCCAACAAAGTACTACAACTGGAAAGTCCAGACCCCACATTCAGTCTATGTATTATATACTGTACCTTTGTAGCCAATTTGACCATTTGCCCAAATTTGGAAGTGGAAATGTATACAAATAATACAAAATAAAAGAAACTGTTATTTTTCCACCGGGAAAAAGCGTGACTTTCTGTAATGTTGAAGAAGTATTCTAGCGGACACAAATGAGAGTCCAGAAGGGTATAAACAGTCTGTATGAACGTCTCCATCTACCCGTTTATTTGGGCATTTTCAGTTTGCGAATTTACAAAAACTGTTAAGTAAAGGCTTTGGCTGACGTGCAGAAATCGGAATTGAATGAGCACTGATCAGGAGAGTGGGATTGCATCCGCAATTTTCAACATGTATTGTGCGCAACTCGGACAAGCAAATATTGCTGTTAAACCCCCCAAGTGATGCATTTTGTTAGCAGTATAAGATGAATGCATCTTCTGGTTCCTGTCAATATACTTAAAGTACAATGTGAAAGATATGGCCAGGAGGTGGTGCGTTCAAAATCCTATTAACATACTGTAAGAACTCTTGAGTTATAAAAGCGTGTTCAGTGAAGTCTCCGTTACCTTGACCGTTGAAGTCTTATCAGAACTTCCTTGAGTCTGAGTGCCAGATTTAAAGAAATACTCTCAAGGCAATCCGGAGATATTGCATTTACAAGGATGGTACGGATGTGTGGCAGCTCCAGGAGACACTTTTGTTAGCAGTTAGCTCAATTTCAGTCAGTGCAAACTCCAAGAAGGAGGTGCTGATCCTGCTGGATCAACACACTCTCTGTTGCTTCCTTTCACCAAGTACTCCACCATCCCACTGTGACTGTTGGTGTGTAACCAGTCCCTTCAAATCCAAGTCCCCACAGCTGCCAACTGAATAGCATGATCCTCTCCTGGTGAAGTGCTCCCTGCTCAGTTGTTCGGATGAAACAAGAACACTGGAGTCTGCTTTGTTTTTATATTATTATTGTATAGACCTAGCAGTAGAGTTGAAATATTGCCACTTATCCCTTTGGAATATGTGGGTAAACCTTTTACCGAACATGAAGGAAAAATAAATCTGTGCCATAATTTCCCCAGTTGATTCAATGTACTGTAAGGAAGTATCTTTACTGAATCTGGAAAGAGTTTGTGTATGTACTAAGGAAAACAACACTGTTCTTTGCTGCTGCTGCAGCCTCTGTGTTGCTGGGTCCCTTTTTATTTGCAACAGTATTCATGTTTCTGCAACCTAGCAACAGAATTTGCAGCTTATGCCTTTACATCAGGAGTGGGAGACCCACTTAAAGGGAAGCTTAACTAAGAAAAATGGCAAATGGCCTTGAGTGGGACACCATGTGAATGCATTCACTGTGATGTGGAGCAATTACATGACGTTCGCGCCTATTGTTTGTCCATACAAACTGCAACATTTTTACACCATGCAAAATAAATACTTCTCTAGATGACCTTCATACAAAAAGCAGAAGCAGCCATTCCATCCACTTTATAGCTGAACCACACGTAGACTGTTTGCCTCAAGAGAGCACTACAAACGAACATTGATGACCGTCTGTTAGATTGATGAGAAGTAGCTCCTTTTCTCTTTGTCTTTCCCTGTGTCTTGACTCTTTCAAACACACACAAAGACCCCCCCCCCCCCACACACACACACACACACTCTGAAGATTCTATTAAGATTATCCTGTATGAAATGGTACAAATTGAAAAAACTGAAACTTCATCTTCAGCTCCAAATAAAGTACACTAAGCGAGAGGCTCTCCTTTTTATCAGTGTGCTGAAAAGGAAGTCCTTGATTCTTTATCCTCGGTAGATTAAAAATCCACTCAGCAATCTCTCAGTAAAGATTCTAACCTACGATGAATGTAGATTCCACTGGAGTTGTGTTGATAAAGAGCGACCAGTATGCTATAACCCTCACCCTTATAATGGATTAGTTATATGAATGTGTCATTTTTAGTGTGGTAGGGCATACCCTGATGTCTCAATTAACAGTTGTAGTGTTTTATAGATAAAATCCGTACAACACACTTGAAGCCAGACATCAAAACAGACCTACCGTATTTTCCGGACTATAAGGCGCTCTTAAAAGCCTTACATTTTCTCAAAAAACAACAGTGCGTCTTCTAATCCAGTGTGCCTTATATATGGATTACGGTAATTCTGGTTGTGCTTACTGACCTCGAAGTGATTTTGTGTGGTACACAGCGCTCTGTCAAAATGTTTTAGTACGACTTTGGTAAAATACAAAGCCGCACCGCTTGCAGCATTACGGCTACCGTAGTCAGGAGCGTCGCGGAGTTGCACCAAATGGCACCGGTCAAGAGACACGCTTACGACGCGGACTTCAAACTCGAGGCTATCAGTCACGCAGTAGAACATGGGAATAGAGCAGCTGGGAGAGAATTCAAGATTAATGAATCAATGATACGGAAGTGGAGGAAGCAAGAAGATGACCTGCGCCAAGTAAAGGAGACCACACAGAGTTTCCGAGGAAACAACGCGAGATGGCCGCAGTTAGAGGACAACATTGAACAGTGGATTATTGAACAGAGAGCAGCAGGTAGAAGCGTCTCTACAGTCTCTATTCGAATGAAGGCAACAGCGTTAGCACGGGACATGAATATCAATGACTTTCGAGGCGGTCCTTCTTGGTGCTTTCGTTTTATGAAAAGACGTCATCTCTCCATCCGCACACGAACTACCATCTCGCAGCAACTGCCAAGGGATTACGAAGAAAAGCTGGCTGCTGGCCGCTTTCCGCGCATACTGCGAAAAGAAGATCACTGAAAAGAAGTTCCGGCCAGAGCACATCACTAACATGGACGAGGTTCCCCTCACCTTTGATATCCCCGTGAACCGCACTGTGGAGAAAACAGGGACCAGAACGGTGTCTATACGTACGACAGGGAACGAGAAGTCATCCTTCACTATAGTTCTCGGTTGCCAGGCTAATGGCCAGAAACTTCCACCCATGGTCATTTTCAAGAGGAAGACTTTGCCAAAAGAAAATTTCCCAGCCGGCGTCATTATCAAAGTTAACCCGAAGGGCTGGATGGACGAGGAAAAGATGAGGGAGTGGCTGAGAGAAATTTACGTCAAGAGACCGGGTGGCTTTTTCCACAAATCTCCGTCCCTATTGATCTGCGACTCCATGCGCGCCCATCTCACCGATGCTGTCAAAAAACAAGTGAAGCAAACTAATTCGGAGTTTGCCATCATTCCGGGTGGATTAACTAAAGTACTCCAGCCGCTAGATATTGGTGTAAACAGGGCGTTCAAAGTTAAACTGCGAGCTGCGTGGGAGCAGTGGATGACAGAAGGCGAACACACATTCACCAAGACAGGGAGACAGCGCCGGGCGACTTACGCCACTATCTGCCAATGGATCGTGGATGCCTGGGCTAATGTATCAGTCTCAACTGTGGTCCGAGCTTTCACGAAGGCCGGAATCATCACTGAACTGCCAGGTAGCAGCAACGACACTGACTCGGATAATGACGAAAGGGATCCGGGCATGCTGGATGCCGTAATCGCCCAACTGTTCAACTCGGACACTGAAGATGAAGAATTTGAGGGATTTGTGGACGAGGAATGAACTGAAAAAGTGAGAGTATTGTGTTGTATTTTACGTGTTATAAGTGAACATATTACTGACTTATCTGACTGTTTTGTTTCTGTTATATAATTAATAATTATATAATATGTATCCGTTTTACGGCATGTACAAAAGGAGTGTGTAGGAGAGCGACATGCGGGTCGGGCGTGTGTGTGCGGAAGAAGTAGTTTTGGGAAAGTGAAGTTGTTGCCAGGTTGGCTGCGTTGTCGGGTGTTCGAAGACAATAAAAAAGGATTACTCCAGCTTCGCTGTTTCCCCCTCCTCTTTCCTCAGAGTGTCACATACCCAGCTGCTCTTCACTACGGTATAGAGCATAACAACGCTGGAGGTAACAACATTTCGCTTAATGCGCCTTATAGTCCGGTGCGCCTTATATATGAAAACATTTCGAAAATAGACCATTCATTGACAGTGCGCCTTATAATCCAGTGCACCCTATAGTGCGGAAAATACGGTACTCCTTTCCCCCCATTGGAAACTAACTCATTTCCATCCCAGTCTTGTGGTGCTAACTGTTGTGCGTACTTCAGCACTGTACCCGGCAAGCCCGGCAAAGCAACCAGCAATTGGCGCCCCAAATGCAAGTGCTTTGAGATGGATAACGCTCTTTGACAGTTCCTTAAACGTGTCGAGTCAAAGTGACAGATCCCAATTTTCATAACGCTCAGCTAAATCTACGAGAATCCACTCTTTAGTTTACAGTTTAAGAAAGAACTGAAAATTGCGTACAAGACTATACTAACTATCACAAAGTCACTGGAATAACCAGCTCAGTAACACAGAAACATGACTCTCTTGTAGTTTCAGTACGGCTGCTTACATTAACCAAAAGTATCAAAGCTTGTCTTACTCTTCCTTGTGTCCGTAAACAAGAAGATTGCAACCACCATTTACGAAATGAGGTGAACCTGCTGCAACAAAGCAACAAAATCCTAACCTTGTGTATAGAATATAGGACGGATAGAGCTTCTTTATGTTCACAGTGAAAGAACCAGTGATCCTCCCAGAAGCCTCAGCTTTAAACGAACAGAACTGTTGCTTTCATTTAAACTCTCAAGGACAGAGAACTGACATTGAACACTCACATTTCGTTTTTGATATGACGAGGTTATCATCTGAGTGCACGGTGTAAGGTATTCATATTCTCAACAATACTATCATGCTTCTGTGTCAGTTCTGTTGGTTACTCTTCAAGTTCCAGGGGTGCTATAGAAGGATCTGAAGGTCGTGTATGAAAGCCTGTCAGCTACAAAAATGTTGTCCCTGTGGTCAGCGTTGAAAAGTTACTTTAGAAATGTAGTATTTAACAGTTTCTTAGTTATTATAAAAAATGGTCGGTCACTAATGTAATCTCAACATTACATTTGATTGCTTTTTGGCTACTTTGAACACATTTTACACTTAGATAAAATGAATTACTCTGTGCAAAGTTCTTTTTATAACAGTTGTTGACATAAATTGAATTTAGATTAGAACAGAGCAACACAATAAATGTTATGTTCAATTTAAACTCTAGAGGGAAATAACACACTGGGACGTAAAGTCTTTGAAATCCACAGCACTTTTTTTGAGTAAATGTAATTGTAAAACAGGCTCTAGGCATTTAATATGTTGACTTCTCCGTTTCAGGTTATGGGCTTTTACTTTGTTGGTTACGGGACCTCGGTCACACTGAGCGCGACGCGCATTGTTTACGTTTTATTCCGGCGCGCTCTGGTAGTAGCACGTCTTCCCGTGTTGACGAAAAGAAACCTGTTTGTTAAAGTGTGCTTCCATGCGAGAAAGTGAGCTGGTTAGTATGATGTTATTCCCTGTTGTAATGAATGGAATGTGTTGGTGACGTGTACTACTCGTTATAATGTAGTTACATACTTGCCTGTAGTACCTTGTGGGTATATGGTTATGTATGTAGGTAATATTACACATTTGCCGTGAGTTTAGCCTGCTACGCTAATATGTTCACACACACACACACACACACACACACACACACACACACACACACACACACACACACACACACACACACACACACACACACACACACACACACACACACACACACACACACACACACACACACACACACACACACACACACACACACACACACACACACACACACACACACACACACACACACACACACACACACACACACACACACACACACACACACACACAAACTTGAATAGCCCTTACTGTCGTGCACATCCACTAACCCTCACCCACAGTAATTCAACAGAAACATTTCTTGGTAATTCAACTCGTATAATACTTAGTGCTGCACTTCAAACTCCCTCCTCCACTGAATATTACTGTCATCGCTGATTACAAATTGTCCCAGATTACCCTGACTATCTCTCATTTCATGAATGGTATGTTCCATACCTTGACTACAGGAAGAGACGATTTGCACTTGAGCTGTGTTTTTATCCAAACTCCACTGGTGGTCATTATTTTCGAGCGCACAATGGAGAACATGTGAGAAATCCCTAGAATAGCTCCTGTCTATTTTTAAAATGCAAATGCAATCGGTCATGTCCTCTGTACTGCTCTTCCTCTTCTCAGGAAGGCCTGTAACCTTCTCTCAATAGCTCTTATGAAACATACAGTATATCACTTAATGTGTTAAATTGGAGAAAAGGTTACCGGGAATAATAGATTTGATTTATGCGACATGACAGGAATGATGAGATTATGTCTGGGATTCAACGCCATTTCAACATTACAAAACCTACATTTGAGAACGTTTTCTTGTCTTATATTTATTTGGAATAATGAAGACTAAACGACTATTGCTCCCAAATGCACAAATCAGAACAGACAGAGGATAGACAAGGCAGGGATCGTCCAGGGATAGCCTTCAATACATTTCTAACCACCGGATGAAAAGCAAGTGTTAGAAAAGCATCCAACCAATCCAACAAACAACCAAAAATGCAGTCTGATCTTTGAAAATGGTTTCAAAACCGTGGAGGGGCGATCTGCTCACATTACATGGTCTGTCAAGCAGATGCTAGCAGGATGGTTGCGATTGAAAAAGTGCTTTTTGAGCCACTCCATTGCTGCCTCTGTCCACCACCTTAATGAAACGTTTTTAAATCCAACACATTAGATCTGGCGCTGTTTTCTTATCTGCGATATACCATGACTTCAACCTGCTCTGCATCAGACACCTTTCCCTGCATGTTCAAGGTGCCATTTTCAAGAACTATTTCCTTACAACGAGGTACAAATAGACTAAATGTGAACTCGCTGAATACAAACGATCCTGTATAATTATAGCCAACGTGATAATCACAAGGACCTTGATCTTACATAGAGATCGCAATTTTTTAATCATAATTATTCATAGGAGTAGGTGACAAGAGTGACTGCTATATTTAAATTGAAAGAGCACTAATGAACTATTTATGGCTGCACCGTATTGGACAAAACAGACATTGCAATATTACGCTTTCATTCAATATGCACTTCAATATATAAAAAGAAGACCTGATTACAGAACAACCTATTGTGCATTTCAAACTTAAATGAACCAAAGTAGTGCCTCAAGGGCTTGGTAATAAGAGAACAGGACACCTACCCTCTTATTACCAATTTAACCAGGAACCCATGTCATGTATGAATGGTCATAAGCATGCATAAAGCACACCTCCATTAAGCATGGAGAGACAATACGAACCTTTTTCCAAAAAGGGGCCCTATTATGCTTTTTGGACTAGTCAACATCTCAATATTATTTTGTGATACGAGACTAAACACTATCTGGGATTATGGATTACGCAATGTTGTTGTAAGTCTTTTCTTTTCTTGGCTTTAAAGACTGCATTACAGTTTTGTGATTTAATATGATGAAATTGTTTGAAGCCTCCATGCTTTTGAAACTGTTCTACTATTTGACTTTATCCTCTTAGTCAATAGATCCAAAATAACTGATCATTTATTGACAAAGATCTCGGTAATCTTTTTTGAAATCCCCATAGTCAACTGTTCAATATCATTGCAATTCACTGTTGAGGAAAGACGATTCCAAGAAACATTTTCTCCATATTGCCCAGCCAAAATCGAAAGCCCTTCACAAGAATATTGAAGACCTGTCCTAGACCGTGCTGCTACCGGGAGACCAGAGTCTTAGTGATGCCTCATTGCACACATTAGGTTTAATAACTAGAGAGCAAGCATTTCAATACCTCTGACTTTGACCCTGCGCAACATCTTGCTATCACAGTATGTGATGGTTTTGATGTTCAGTCATGCTGCTTTACAAGCCCTGGATTGCTGTCTGTAGATTATCCGAGCCAGCAAACAGTTTCCTGGCCTGTGCCAAGACCGTAAACACTGTAAACACATTTTGTGGTGGAGAGGCCCATCAGCTTCCTCTATGCCCTGCTGCCCCGCCAACGGTGAAATATGCTTTTTAGCTGCCAGTTCATCTGCATGGCACAGCTTAGCCGTTAGCCAGAGTCCAACATCCCCCTTCTGAACACCTTCCCTTAGAGCCTTTAAGTTCAGGGAACAAACCAGCTCTTGACCGATCTGCTGGTGGACTGCAACAAGATGCACCTCAGCAGATGGAAAGAGCTCACACTGTGTCCTATATTGAACTGTTTACGTTTATGTTAGGCCTATCAATATTTCGAGTTGACTCTCGCTAATAATCTGGAAACCTTAATACGAAAAAACCTTATCAAGTTTGACCACAACTTCTTCCCGTAACTCCTATAATGAAATCTATTGCAGTGAAAAGCTCTAAAAAGATGGAGAAATTGGCACAAGCTACATGTTGTGGACAAACTATCAGTTAGAACCCTAACTACCTCCTAAACTTGTGGGGTGCAGGGCGGCACTCCTGCAGACCTTCTATGACTCTGTGGTGGCATCAGCCATCTCTTATGGTGTGGTCTGCAGGAGCCGAAGCATCTCGGCTGCTGACAGGAAGCAACTAAACAGAATTGCAAAGAAGGCCAGCTCTGCCCTGGGGATCCCTCTGGACAGTGTGGAGGAGGTGGGGGACAGGAGAAAGGCAGCCAAGCTGTACACCCTGCTGGACAGCATCTCCCAGCCCCTACAGGACACCCTGTCCGTACTGTGCAGCTCCTTCAGTGACAGGCTGCTGCACCCGCTGTGTCTCACGGAGAGAAACCGCAGGTCTTTCCTCCCTGCAGCGGTCACATTAACTGTGCAATATACTGTATACTGTATATTTCCACCCTGCTATATCTCAAAACTGTCACTGCTACTGGATATGTATTTATATATTCTTTCTGCTTTTATCTTCATATATGTTATGCTTTGTTCTAAATGAATAGTTAGGCAATCTTTGCCTTTTTACTTGCTGTAACAAATGTTCACAACAAACATTTCCTCTTCACGCGCCGAATAAAGGTATTCTGATTCTGATAAATCTTGAACAGTCACAGCTTTTTATTGTCCAACGCGATTAAGTGTTTTAATCAATTGACGCCATTACTATACAACTCTGGAAAAAAATGAAGAGACCACTCCAAATGTTTGAATCTCAATCTCTGCATATGGCAGCCATTCCAGTGTATGTGGGATTCCAACACAGAGAAATGTTGTCAGTAGTTTATAGTATACAATACAAAAATACATACCTATAAATAGTAAAACGAGAGAGACAGATAATGCTGCAGTGGTCCCCAATTTTTTTCCAGAGCTGTATATTATTCATCCATTTTTTCAGTTGTTTTTCTGTCAATCAGGTGACATACTGTCAATGAGTTCCTATCAATATATCTATACAACTATTGATAGTTTTCAGCTCTGCACTAAAGGACATCCATTTTTTTTAAATCCTCCCTGCACTGGCAATTAAATATCCCTTCTATGGAAGGGCATACCAGTTGAAAGGTGCTCCCAGCTGTTATTTTGCCAACCCCCTATATTGACATGACACATGCAGCTGCACTCGCCCTGCTGTGGGAAAGATGAATGCAAATTCTTCCATATGACTGATTGTTATGTTCCAGGTCAACGACACGAGACAAATGGCAGAGCAGAGCATCAGCATCAGCTTGCTTGTCAGTGCCAATGCAACAGTGTGTTCATCTGTATTTCTTAGCTGATGATAGCCCCCTGGCACAGGCTAGAACGGGGTCATAGCTCAGTGTGTAATTACCCTGCAACCACGGCAACATTGGAAAAATACTGTTGGAACCGGGTGCTTATTCATGGCTGCCAAAACAAATGTTACCTAGGTGTTTGGGTCTTTTATAGATGGGCTTGCGGCAAGCGATCACCATGATGCGTATCCATATGTTCGCCCCATTAATTACATAACACACTAGTTTATGATCGTGCTCCAAAATTATTTCTGGCTGTCAGTGTTGTGTATTGATGAACCTTCACTGGACAGGATGAGCACTGGTTTATTATGATAATGTGACCTTATCCGCCTGACTGACCTCCATTTATAATGTTGAATAATTGATACGCTTGCTGCCAATTTATATCGAAACTTACATGCACCGTTTGGTCCAGTTAGGAGAAAGATTAGGCCTGAAGCTTCAGCTTGTGTTTCTAAACTGATTTACAAAATATAACATCAGCGCTCCTTGGATTTGCATCAGCTTAGATTACGCAACCTCAGTTTTCCTTGTCTTTTAAACCTTTTATATCAAAGTCACTTTTTTTTTTCCAAAAGGCCCTGTAATGATTTAGGGGGTTTCCTTATCCTGTAGTGTTATAGTGGGTTTTTGTGCATGTAAATGGTCTGCAAAGGCCCAAATCCCAAAGTTCCCTCCAGAGTGACTTTCTAACCAGCGTCTGGAGGGGCTGTAATTGAAAAAACACTTCTTTGTAGATCTAGATCTAGCGGTGCGGTGCTCAGAGCTACATTTCATCATCTGAGAAATATGACAAAGACGAGGTAGTGCACGTTCGTTAAGGATCTCATGACCCTGAAATCCTCAGGGCGGAATCATAAAGACTGTTTCAACCTGTCCACAATGAGAGAGACACGACATGTCAAAGTAAACTTGACTACTACTCTACTTCCAAGTAGATCATCAAGAGTGCGTGCAGATTTTTCCAAGTCTTAATGTGTTACAACTTCTTTCTGGTCACAGCTGGGAACACTGACTTCCTACAGTCTCAAAGTGTTGCCAGGCTATCAGGGAAGACGATGAGCGTCTGCACTTTCTGTATGACTTAGCAATGATGGCTGAAAGAAAGTAGTTTGGCCGTGTCTAGATGTTCTATTAAAATCTCTGATAAACATTGTTGTTGGGTTAGGCGAAGATTCCAATTATGACATTTTCGAGTGCCAAGGGTTTTATACATCATGATGGAAGAATATAATAGCTATTCACATGTTCATGTATGTCCTTTAGGTTGGTGGAGCAATTTTTTGGTGGATAGCGTTTTCTTTTTTACCAATTCCGTGCTTAAACCATGGCAAAAATGTCTCGAAGTTACCACGTTCAGGAAGAACATGCTGTGTTTTGACACCTGGTTATTGAAAAAGTCCTTTTTTAGCAATTACATTGTGAGCACTTGGAAATATCTCACTACATTATGATGGTTTACCCCATCCAAAAATGTGGTCTAATTTTGCAGCATTGTTTAGCCTTCTTCACAACAAGATAGCATGGCATGGTTTTGACAATGGCTACAATAGGGTTATTCACTTTGTTGTGGTACCAACGTCTTCAATCAAGTTTCAAAACCCAGCCTGCTACAGCTTCACAAAGTCAATAACAATGTCTTATCCTTTTACATATTATATGTCTCATCCCTTCCACTGTTATTTCATGCATTCACCTTGTACGCTCTTGCAGGGAACTGAAATGACTTGCAGAGATCCAGCCACAGGTGGGAGAATGGGGATATTTTAAATGTAGCAAGTCAAGATCACTATGTCAGTGATCTCACCACAGTGAGCTCCTATAAGAGATGCTCTTGTCACTGCCTCTTGAACAAAAAGATTTCCCTGTTGAATGTTAGTAAATAATAGTGACTGACACACAATGTTTGCTGATTAAGAGACATTGAAAAACTGCAGCTCAGTTAAAGGCACTTGAACTGCATTTTTGTCGCATTGTTGGAAAAGAAACAACCAACCATCCCTTAGACATGTAATTGACATCACCGATAACACATCAGCAACGGAGCATGTGTTTAAATTCCTGATTCTGCATTAAAAATACAAATGTCTCACTCTTCTCTTCTTAAAGCGGTGATTCTAGACAGTACTGGCTATGGCATCAGCAGGGGTGATGTGATGGTTCCCTAGTTGGGACATTGAACATTCATTTTTCACAGCACAAGCTTTTGTTGTCCTAGATACTGTATGACAAAAAATGTTTTTACCCCTGACTTAGATTTGCAACTGATTCAACAACAGAAGCAGGAGCAGACCCTTACTCTAATCACATCACAACTACAGAGCACTGGGACATACACAGGAGCCTGATGCTGGAAGCGAAATGCATTTTGTGAGAGGAAGCTCAGTTTTTTGCCTTCTTTCTCGTAGCCAATGAGTGTTTATGAACTGTTAGGATCTGTATCGTGCACAAGGCATGCAACGCAATTTGCAACATGATTTCATCATACACATCTGCAAGGGGGCGACTTTGAAGGTAATCTAAACCGGAATAAAACTGAGCAGCGAGTCAAATCCATTATCTCAATACTGAATCCACTCACACATTGAAGCCTAATTATTTTTAACACAAGTATTACATTTTAAGGATTTTATTACTGCATGTTCAGACACAAAACAATATACTTTCTGAGTTGATTTTGCATTATATTGCCACAATTGTTATGATGGCTAACGTGCAAGCAATTCAGCGACGTATGAAGGCCTGAGACCATTCAGATCTTTATAGACTGGTAAAGGATTTTTAAAGCTGTCCTTTGACACTAAGGAGGCCAGTGTAGAGATTCAAGGACAGGTGTAATGTGCTTCACTCTCTTGGTTTCAGTGAAAGATATGGCAGCACAATTCCAGACAAGCGGCAGCGGTCCGACACACCAATTGAGTAGTATAGCCAACTGAGGAATCGCATGAACAAGTTTTTCTCCTGCTTGTTTTCAAAAGAAGGCATGAATTCATGCTATGTTAAAAGGTAAAGATTGTTCTTGGCTGATTTTGTAGTTATCTTAACGATGCCCTGTTATGCGTTTTGGGTTTATCCCGTTCCTGTAGTGTGGTGTACAGGTTTTTGTGCATGTAAACGGTCTGCAAACACTGAAATCCCAAAGTTCCTGAAACCCCCAGTTTGTAGTCCTTTGTTTACTTCCACAACATAGTGACAATCATTACATAACACTCAAGCTTCTATTGGATAGTGCTCTAACACATTGTACGTGATAGGCTAATGGGCGAGAAATGTCTAAGCAGTTGACCAATCACAACAGAGCCGGCCAACTAACCAATCAGAGCACACTGGGCTCTGGCTTCAGACAGAGGGTGAAAAGAGGTGCTGCAGCAGAGGCAGTATGAGAAAAATAAAGAGCTTTTTGAACATTAAATGTCACTGTAAGAAATAGAAAAATGCAACCTGAATTCAGCATAATAGGGCTCATTAAATGTCTTTGATAAAACTTTGTGCCCAGTCAATATTTACAAAAACTTTCCTTGCCTTGTTTGTAGTTTTTAGTGTCATATGCAGTGCGCACAAACTTGTAGTCTTGCTTTTTAATGGCCAAAAACAATTACTTATTTTCACAGAAAACAAAACCTTCTTTATGGCAACTGCCTCAAATTAAATATGTTGAAACATCCCTTCGGTTTTCTGATTAAACAACCCTGATGAAAACATGAGTAATTTAACTTAAGCTGACGTCATGTTTGAAATCTAAAAGCTCTACAAGGTTTGCAGGAATTCGGCTTCGGGCTCTATAGGAGCAGAGCTACTAGTAGTGTGACGCTGTTTTTGAATCCATGCACCTGTTCCTTATCCCCTAACCACATGGTCATTATTGAAACCATGGAATCGAACAAACGTAAAAGACAAATGGTTCATCCCGATCGCCTGGCAAGTATTTCTTCAAAGTGCCTGCCCTTTCCAATGACGACTTCTCAGATGGTTGTCTGCAATAAACCATCTGGCGCGTCAGGTTATGACATCTTGTTATGTACCTTCAATCTCAAGCTGCGAGCCATTTGTTTTCAAAAACAAATGATGAGTCCGGCACATTTAGTGACGTCAGCTCAAATACATTTTTCTGTATTTTCTTCCGTTTTGAGCTCCCTGTTTTTTTAATCCTACGTTTTGCTGAACACATTTTCTCTCCCAGTCGAGGTGGTCAAAAATGCTGTTGACTTCTGTTTTGTCCCAAATAATAATGTTTCCTAACCAAGTCATTTCTGGAGCCAAACCTAATCCAAGCTCTGAAAGACCATTTGAGTATTTCATTATTTTCTCCAAACAAGAGCCGTTCTTCCTTTGGCAGCTAGAGGCCTTTTCCACTTACATACATAAAGGTGTCTTATAGACCCCAAGAGACATTCATGCTTTTCACAGTGGCATCACCTGTCCTGTCCCCTTTGTTATCATTGTTCCCCCTCTGTCATGAGGGCCTACCTCCTCCTCTTGCATCTACCTGACACCTCTTTGCTGACACCACATTTCGTTGCTGTTTGACCTTCGTCCTCTTCACAACGAGAAGGAAGAGGAAGGTAGTGGAACAGAAGGTGTTGGGGGTGGGGGTCCCATAGTGCTGCTGATTTACAGCCCTGCCTCCTTGTAACATGCGGCTTCAGGGGACAGGGCCAACATCAGACCACCATGGGACAGCTCCCTGCACTTGTTACATTCATTTCACGGCTCTTGTCACTGCTTGTCGCAAATGTCATTCCTGACCGAGCTGCACAAGTGTTATCTCAGGAACTAAATGTTATCACCAGACTCTATTTAAAAATATGTACACATTTCCAGAAAGCACTGCAGGATCAGGACAATAACAGCACCTTATTGTAGACGAAAGCTAAAGCACTCAATCTTGAAAAACCTGGAGGAGTTTTTCTGAGATATTGAGGCTTGTCTTGAGAAATCCATTCGAAACTAAATAAGTGCTGTTTTTATGTGACTGGCTCAAAGAAACACAACCGGTCTGACAGCCAAAGAACACTGACATAATTATTTTGATACCGTTAGTTTGACCACAGAGAGCCGGATACTGCAGCTGTTTTGCCCACAGCAGGAACATCTAGTTAATGGTTGGTTTTGTACCCCTGTTGCTCAGTTTGCATTTCCATTCTTCCATTCTCCTTGTTATAAAAATAATTGTGACTCATTCACACAATCAAAAACTAAGAAATATAATTCAAAGACAAGCCTGTCACAAGGTTTTCCTGTCATCAGCCTGACTGAGAATTCTAAGAAATGCTTTTAAATGTAAACCAATCTGCCCTGTGATATGTCAGCTATACCCGAAGACGAAAAGTGGACGAAAGATATGATTGATGCATTATACAGCCACAAGTATGTACACACTTGTAAAACTGTACTGAATGCAGGGTTGGGAGGGTAACTTTAAAAATGTATTCCGTCACCGGTTCGCATAACCTGTTAAAACAAATGTGATCATAAACCTAATCCAAGTATCAAATTAGAAGGTCATGTAACCTGGATACTTTGCTTACTACTTTTGGATTACCCCAATATGAGATGCATTCAAATAAATACAAAGAGATAAATATCATGAAGATGGCTTTTACTTAAGTGTATTATGTAAGAAAACCTTAGAAAGAAGAAACCAAAGTTATTTTTGTGTAAATCTTTCTTTTACAATCAACATGACATGCTCTAACTACAGTATATGGAGCACAAGAGCACCCACGGTATTTTAAACAAATCATGTGTCCACCTACTGAACTGTCAGAAGAAAACAGAAAAATGCAGGCAATAAACAAGCCTCAGGATTCCAGATAAATTATAGAAGAAGCCTGCAGATGAGTAATGCAGTTAAACACATGCTATTTAAAGAGGCCCTATAATGCTTTTTGGTTTTTCCCTTTCCTGTAGCGCATTATACAGGTTTTCGTGCTTGTAAATGGTCTGCAAAGGCTAGAAACCCTGAGTTTCTCTCCCACACACTCCCTGCCTGAATCACCTCCATTGGACTCCTTTGTTTGCTTTCGCGACATACTGACATCATTATGTAATACTTGTGTTGCTATTAGCTATTGTTCAAACACATTGTAGGTGATGGGCTAAGAGTGGGGACACCATCAAAATGAACCCTGGCCAGCTAACCAATCAGAGCCGACAGGGCTGCAGTTCAGGCAGTATGAGGAAAACAAATGGTAAATGGATTTGTACTTATATAGCGCTTTATCCAGTCTTTTCGACCCCTCAAATCGCTTAACATACTACATGTCATGCACAACAAAGACCCTTTTAACATTAAGTCATGAAAACATGTGACAGAGACCAGTGGCAGCGCCAGAGTATTTGTTCTGGTTCAACTAGGGTGGGGCTAACCCATACAGCGGTGGGGCTCAAATCAATGCCATAATTTCAATGTGAATATATATTCAATAAAACAACACGCTCCCACAGCTAGAAACACACACACACACACACACACACACACACACACACACACACACACACACACACACACACACACACGGTATAGTTAATAGTTACGTTGTCCTAAAGCCATAGGACATGGCGGTGGTGGGCGTGTTGGATAACGACACACAACTACCACACACCAGCCAAGAGTTAAAACACATCTCCAGGAAATTAAGAACGCTAATTAGGCAACACCGCAGCAAGGAAGAGCACCACCACTACCCACAAAATGTCGGCAAGCGAAGCAGAACGTTGCATCCATGTCAACCGAATATTCAAGCCAGCTGTAATGTGACAAACCAGGCAGCATTGAAAGATCTCAACTTGGTTACCTCTTAGCCTTGAAGGGTAACTTTTCCTGATGGGTCGCCGCCGCCCATCCCCGGCTCGTTGGCTAATGTCAGTGGTAGCATTAGCATCATGGCCAGAGTCCGTGCCCGCAGTGGTTGGCCATGCCAGCCCCTTTCCTCGTCCTCTTCCTCCTGCTCCTGCTGCTGCTCCATCTCCTCGTCTTTTTGCTCATCTTCGTCCGGCCAAGCCTGGCACATACCGGAGTGGTCGTCTTCCCCTGCAGGTGTCAAAGTTGTGTCGTTATCCAACACGCCCACCACCGCCATCTGTTGTTCCGTCCGACGACGTTTAAAAACACATGTATCCATGATAAAGTTTGACCTGAGCTTAATAGGCTACGAGCACAATATAATTTCCGGTTAACTTCTGTGTGTTGAGCCTAAGCTCGACTACTTCCGGTAGGTTGTGGTTTTTATGGAGATTGGAGACGCTAGTTTAGCTGCTAATAATTTGATTGACAACATACACACATATGAGTGGATTTCGGCTGAAAGAGAGGCGGTTGGCATATCAACGCGTGAAAACGACCGCACTCCATTGTTGTATACCACTTTGTACGAATTCGTCGAGGTACAATATAAGCTTCCATAGCTTTCCAGTGGATGTGTCGGTGAGAGCCGAATGGATGGTAAGAGTACGGCGGACGTTACCCCAAGCAAGAGGAGTCGTGTTCGCAGCAGGCACACATCTACTGACTTGTATTTTAATTAATACATTATTTATTTTAAATCTATATCAACCTGGTCTCCCTTCGTGTTGTTTCATTTGGCCTGACTCATTGAATATTAGTTGGTTTTATGGTAGGGCTAACACAGCCCAACCTAACCCTACCCTGGCGCCGCCTATGGTAAAGACTGTAAGAAATAATAATCAATAGTATGTGTAACTACAACACTGTCTTATTCTGAAAACCGTTTTACTTTGAAACTGTTTATTTTGTAACCGGATGTTGGTTTTAGCCTCAGATAGCATGTAGCTAATATTGTATATGAGTAGAGGGAGAAGGACGTGTGGAGTTACATACTAAACACACCGCCTCTACCTCTCACTCATTGATGCTGCAATAATACTATTGCGTGTTTAATAACTGATAAACCTCAGAAGGGTTGCATAATAGAATATCGTTGGTGAGCTTCATTTCCTTTCCGAGAACCAGCACCTTATCGTGGTGGAGAGGTTTGTGTGCCCCGATGAACCTGGGGGCTGTGTTGTCTGGAACCTTGTGTTCCTGGTAGGGTCTCCCATGGCAAATTGGTCTCAGGTAAGGGGCCAGACTAAGATTGGTTCAAAATGACTCCATGAATAACACAATTGGAAGCGAGAATACCCGGCCCGGAGGAAGCCGGGGTCCCCTTCTGGAGCCAGGCCCAGAAGGAGGACTTGTCAGCGAGCGTCTGGTGGCCGCGGAGCCCGGCCGGGCACAGCCCGAAAAAGCAACGTGGACTTCTGTGCTAGTCATGGATTGGCCATAACAAACACCATGTTCGAACATAAGGATGCTCATCAGTGTACGTGGTACCAGAGCACCCTAGGCAGAAGGTCCATGATCGATTTTGTTATCGTATCATCGGACCTGAGGCCGCATGTTTTGGACACTCGGGTGAAGAGAGGGGAAGAGTTGTCAACTGATCACCATCTGGTGGTGAGTTGGGTCGAGTGGCGGGGGAAGCCTCTGGACAGACCTGGTAAGCCCAAACGTGTAGTGCGGGTGAACTGGGAACGTCTGGAGAGTCCCATGTCCAGGAGGCCTTCAACTCACACCTCCGGCAGAGCTTTTCAGGCATCCCTGTGGAGGTTGGGGACATTGAACCAGAGTGGGCGGTGTTCAAAGCCTCTATTGCCGAAGCTGCGGCAGGGAGCTGTGGTCTCAAGGTCTTAGGTGCCTCAAGGGGCGGTAACCCTCGAACCTCCTGGTGGACACCGGTGGTCAGGGAAGCCGTCCGACTGAAGAAGGATGCCTTCCGGGATATGTTATCCCTGGGTACTCCTGATGCAGTTGCAAGGTATCGACAGGCCCGAAGGGCAGCAGCCTCAGCCGTGGCCGAGGCAAAGCAGCAGGTGTGGGAGAAGTTCGGAGAAGCCATGGAGAAGGACTTTCGGTCGGCACCAAAGTTGTTCTGGAAAACCGTCCGACACCTCAGGAGGGGGAAGCAGGGTACCATCCAAGCTGTGTACAGTAAGGATGGAGCGCTGTTGACCTCAACTGATAGTGTGTTAGGGCGGTGGAAGGAACACTTTGAGGAACTCTTGAATCCGACAACTCCGCACTCTATGTTAGAGGCGGAGCTGGAGCATGAAGGGGGATCAATTCCAATCTCACGGGGGGAAGTCACTGAGGTAGTTAAACAGCTCCACAGTGGCAAAGCCCCGGGGTGGATGAGATCCGCCCAGAAATGCTGAAGGCTCTGGGTGTTGAGGGACTGTCATGGTTGACACGTCTCTTCAACATTGCGTGGAAGTCGGAAACAGTACCGAAGGAGTGGCAGACCGGGGTAGTGGTTCCTCTCTTTAAAAAGGGGGATCAGAGGGTGTGTGCCAATTACAGAGGCATCACATTGCTCAGCCTCCCCGGGAAAGTTTACTCTAAGGTGCTGGAAAGGAGGGTCCGGCCGATTGTCCAACCTCAGATTGAAGAGGAACAATGCGGTTTTCGTCCTGGTCGTGGAACGACGGACCAGCTTTTCACTCTCGCAAGGATCCTGGAGGGGGCCTGGGAGTACGCTCATCCGGTCTACATGTGCTTTGTGGATTTGGAGAAGGCGTATGACCGGGTTCCCAGGGAGATACTGTGGGAGGTGCTCTGGGAGTATGGGGTGAGGGGGTCTCTGCTCAGGGCCATCCAATCTCTGTACTCTCAAAGCGAGTCAGAGATGGTTGATGTGGCCAGGTAAAGGAAAAGTTTGGGGCTCTCTGCTGGAGCTGTTACCTCCGCGACCCTGACGGAAAAGCGGGAGAAGATGGATGGATGGTGAGCTTCATGCCTACGCTAAGATGGCGACGATGACGTCATGGGAGGGCCCGCCCCAGACGATGTCAGCCAATAGAAGTCCGGAAAACCCCATGTGACGACAAGCGGCCAACAGGATCCAGCCCCCGCTTTTAACCGGAGCTCGTCTTATTTTGAAGTTGTTTATGTTTATGTCCGGAAAGGGATGGTACTATAAAATATGTTTGTATTTTGAAATCGATCTGTCTTTTTGTTCCGGACGGCTAGACAGTAACTACTGATGAGCTCCACTCATTCAGTGACCTGTGGACGCCAGTACCGGGCTATTGAGCCACAGCTGTGAAACTTTTGTAAAACCTACTGCTGCATCCTTTTATTAAATACTCCTTTTAAAAGTTATATGAGGAGCTTCACATCGTTTTTCTTTTAAATCTACTCCTGGACTTCGAATAAAAGAACATTTCCTACAAGACACACAATACAAACATAAACTTGAAAATAGGCCCCTTTTTAAAAATGATTAAATATTTTCAAAAGCATCGGCTCTTATATTCTGCTATACCAGCCTGTACAGTTTTTCTCATAGCAAAACGCAAAGCCTGACTGAAGACAGGTAATCGTCTGTCTTTGCTCACTTTGATCCTCCTACTCGAAATGTCACGCTGTCGTAAACGTTCACCAAGTCACTAAATGGTGTGCCAAGACTAACCCAGAAGTCTCACCAGGCTTGAGCTATTCCTAATAATGGCCACAGTTTTATAATTTTTTCTAGTGTCTATATCAACCGAAAAAAATACCAATTTGGAGACCAAATACCAAGCCCAGGAGAGAGAATAAGAGGGGGGGGGGGACTAAATCAAATATTTGAAGGTGTGTGTTTTGGACTGCGGGGATAACCTCGCAAGACTTCAACATGATAATTTAATATTAGAGAGAAATCGAATTGCAGAAGGACTTTTATTGGGAAACAAAGGTTAATCATGGCTGGAAACAACCATTTTCTCTCTGATTCAGACATTGACATGCTCCCTAATGTTATAAATGCTTCACTGTACAAATTTAAAACGTCTCGGAAAAGTATTGCTGCTCTGGCAAAACCTGTGCAATAATCGTTCCTATGCACAATAATTATGCAACAAGAGGTGGGATCAGGCAGGCTACCCAGTCACGCTATAATGATGACCACATAGCCCTAAGCATACACAGCACCTGCATAATGGACAGAGGGGGCATGGTAAAGCATGAGACGGCTGCATTGGTTTGTTTGTGTCGGTGGATATGGAGAAAATCACATCCACGAAAAAGACAAAAACAATCTCACATTTGACCAGATCTGCCTGCAGCTGTTAAACACTGCATTGAATCCTCTCTCTCTTTTCTTTTTCTCAGACGTGCACACGCGCGAACACACGTTCCCCACGCAGCCGGGCGCGCACACGCGGACCCCACTCGCTGATGCGCTGCACACAGGAGCCCCTGACAGTGCCCGCGCCTGCTGCCTGGAGATCGCTGCTCGCATCGCTTCTCCGCTGGATGTTTGCGCAGCAGAGGACACCTTCCTCCGCCGATCACCGTGCCGAAACCCACCTCATCGTTAACTTTTGAACCGTGTGACATGATGTTCACCTTTTTCTAGACTATCGTTTGAAAAAGAAAACCTAGATACCCTGGCGTTTGACTCCCAACTTGGATGGATATCTGCGACAGGTTTGGAAAGTTCCCCCTGCGTCAAGGAGCATGGGCGCAAACTTTAGAAGCTTTTTTTTTATAAACCGGAGGCAGTTTTTTAGAATGAAGGCAGGCGAGTCACCCTTCGCGTGAGTGGCGCGTGGAGCTCCGGAGGCACTCCACTCCAGGTGCTGGGAAAAGGCGACACGGAGGAAGTCGTGATCTTTGCGGCGGATTGCGCCACGGAGGACCGGGGGGGAACGGACCGATGAGCCATCATGGGTAAGTAAGAAAAGGCATAATCCGTCTGCGAATCTTCACTATTATTAGTTGAGCGCACTTGTGGTCCTTATTATAACAATGAGGGTTGATTTGGCGCATATGAGAGTGTGGATGTTTAGATAATTCCATCTTTTTCTGCGGTTTATTCGCTCCAGATCACTACTTTTATTCCAACTGCCAATATTTCTTGAGATTTTGGCTCTTTGTTTCGTTTGCACCATCAACATGGAGAGGTTTTCCTGCTCTGTTAAATTAAAAAACAGAAACACTGCAGGAGGGAGTGCTGGTGCCTCAAGGGGAGGATGGAGACAATAATGCTCACACCTTTATGATGTGGAAGTGATGACAAAATGTGCGACGTGAGATTAGGTGCACAATGAGCTGCAGCTAAATGATAGACAATTATATGTCATATGACATCCCCCCCCCCCCCCCCCATTATTGAAGTTTTATTCCCAATCTGACTTTAAATGGCTTAAATGGGAGCACTCTCTTTTTTGTGCCCACCCCCCACCTCCCTCTTTTTTTCCCATCAGAGCTCTGGCATGTTTTGACTCCATCTACCTCCCCTCTTCTCCTGACAGCTCTGAGCACCTACAATCTCATCCCACACTGCCTATCAACCTCCTCCATTTTACTGACTGTGGGTGCTCCAAGCCTCACAAACCCACACTTCTCTTCAGTGTTTGCAGCTTTTTTTTGTGCATATTCTTTAGGGGGGTGCTCAAAGAGAACAGTGGGTGTTCAGAATGTCACGGAATATGCGTGTAACGAGGTTGAAAGTCACGCCCTTCAAATTCAAGGTGTTCTGATGGAAAGAACACTCCCTTATTTATTTTAAGTGCAACTTTTGTTGGATTTATCAGTGAAGGACTATTATTCACGCAGAGGCACACTCATGCACACTTGTTTGATTGGTGGTTAGGTGCAGAGAGAGGCGTTCTGAAACTGCAGCCCCACTGTGATGGATTTTTGTTTGTCTCGCTTTAGTTATGCCTCTTTTGTTTCGTTTTTTTTATTTTTAAATGAACCGGAAAGCTGGCACAGGCTGCAGAGATGCGCTCTGCCCCACACATCTGTGCAGAATGGTGGCACTTGCCCAAGTAATGAGCAGCTTAGTGCGACTAATGAGCACATGTTTTTACAGTTTTAATTATGTCATCACAGTTACACTCAGCCAAAATAAGTGGCTGCATTTGTTAGGATATCAACACTTGTGACTGAGCTGCTCTCTCGCAGTGTGCATCCCATCTCCATCCAATGTCTTGTTTTTCACAAATGACATAGGAGAGCTACATTTACACTGTCTCCAGGGATGACATTTTCTTCCTTTAGTAGGACAATCAAACATGACATCAAAACGATTTGGTCTGACGTTTTTAGTCCTGTAGGTAAACTTCTATGTCATTCTCATGCAACATATCCTAAAATGCTGTTTGTAGCTTCTCCAACATGAATATTTCCTGGGTAATCTCATATTGAACTAAATATGTTTAGCTCTTTGACTGGCAAACAAGATTTGAAATGCAATACTTTGGACTTTGAGAAACTAGTACATCCATTATTGATAAATCGATTAATCTAGAATGACAGGCAGATGAATCAATAAGGAAAATAATCCTTGTTTGCAACCCTGACAAGGCCCTGATTATGATCTGCACAGATGGGAAGAACCACTTTTTGCTACTGTGTATTTGAGAGTATCAACAAAATACTCAGAATAGCAATCATGATGTGCAGCTAACAATTATCTCAAGCATGATTATACTTCGACTTAGATTGATAAACTCCCATCACACTTTCCTTGAAAATGCTTGAATTGCCTGGCCAACAACACCATTATTTGCAATTTTCAGTGATATAAAACCACAAATGGCAGCACTTTCTCACATTGTAAAGAACTAGAGCATATTTATTCTATTTTTCCTCGATAAATGTTTTCTATAATTGACTATTTCTAGCCCTGCAATTTACGATCCTTTGCAGATTTATGTCTTTATTATTTCTCGATTGGTTGTTTGATCTGAAAAATGTAAGAAAATGGTGAGAAATGGCAGCCATGTTTTTCACAAGCCCAAGATTAGGTCTTTAAATGTTCCTTTCTTCCAAACTCAAAGAAATTCAGTCAACTGTCACATGGAAGTCATTAAAAATAGATTTCCTTCACATTTGAGAAACTAAAGCAGACAGTTTCTTAAACCAATGAATCGATCGTTGGCGAATCAATAGTTGAAGCATCAAGTAACGGCATATCTTTAGGGTTAGACAAGCCAAAACGAGTTAGGAGGTACATACTGCTTACTGGCAGCCCCACACTGATTCTTATCTACGTGTGGCTTGTGAAATTGATATTCTGCCCATTAGCCCACAACAACAAAGCTGTGCAAACGAAGCAAAGAGGGGCTTCATTATATCTAGTTGAGGTGGGCAAAGTATGACTCATTGTGAACAACAAGAGGCCTGATGGACTGTACTCAACTTTTCCACTGTTGTAGAACTGGTTAGCAAGAGCAACAGGGCAATTACGTTGAGATAACCTTCAATTTATTCAATAATCTATCAGTTCCCTAGAGCAGACAGAGAGTAATTGGCCCGTGGAGCCAGGTCTGGAAACATAAGCGGAATTTCTGCTAAAAAAACAACCCAAACCCGTATACACCTTTTTTTGCAATTGCATTTGAACATAAAGTGAACATGATTAGAAGATCCACAGGTTTGCCGCTGGCACAGAACCACTCATTTCTCCTGCAGATTAAACACCATTATGCAGACTTGGAGAACATGATTGGATCAAATTTCTTAGCTCTATAAGTAATTATCAAGTCCTTATTAGATGAATTAAACATTGAAATCCACGGTCTCTCTATCTGTCTATTCGACAGATTAACGGCGGTGGCAGAACATGTTACCAGTACTTGTGTCAGAGCCATGTAATGCACATATTTTAAACGACACAGAAGAAGTAGCCTAACCTTGAACAGTGTAAATAGCTGCAGCAACTCCTTTTTTAAATAGCTCTAGCCATCAATAAGGAATACTCCGTCAGCGCGAGGCATGTTTCCTCATTCTGAGCTGACTGCAAGCTCCCATCAGGCTCTTTCTGCAGCAGTTTAGTTATATTGACCTCACCACTACCCACACACACTTTTAAACTGCAAAAACACAGCATATTAAACTCCTTCACTCCACCTATTGGTCATTCCTTTCACTTCATTCGTCCCAGTCGTCCTTTCGGAGTGCTGGTCTATCTTGCTTCTCAAAGTTTGTATTTTTCTTCTGTTTTGTGTTCTCAAGTCTGAAAGACAAACAGTGTGTCCTGCACATTGAAGTTGTGCAGTGTGATACGGGCAGAGACACAGAACTGAGAACAAAGTCTGGCAGTGAGCAATGTGGGAGCTGAGCTTGCACAAAAAAAAAAAACAGACCACAAGCACATGGTAATGCGTTGTGTATATTTGTACGTCCCCAGAGCACACTACAGCCTACGTGGTTTTTTATACATTTTAACGGTCTCCCTGAGAGCTCTGAAAATTAACAATGCTTGCAAATAGACACAGCAAATTAAGAAACACCTTCACCAGTTTCACATCACAAACACATCAAGTCATCACAAAGGCAGAAAAAACCTGCGAGGAGCTAACAACGGAACCCAAACAGTTTGAAAGAGGTCAGCGCTTCTTGCGGTTTCTCAATTCTGAATTATTGAGTCTTCTATCCAGACGTGGCTGTTGAAAAATGACTTGAAATCAAACCAGTTTTTGGCTTAATACGAAACTCGAGTGCTTTGACATGTGCAAAACATTGCAGCCCCTTGCCAATAGAGTTCACCTAGGCCTATTTGTTGAATAAGTCTATGAACCCCAGGCAAAGAGTTCTCAATAACATCGTTTACGATAGTTTTGGATGGTGTAAATTACACAGTGTTCGGCATCTTTGGCGTCTTTTCTCCGTGAGCATATCCATTAGGAGTCTGCGCATAAAGCTTTCTATGTCAATTTGTATTAATTTAAACCATCTTCATAAGCTACAAACTCAAGCAACAGCTTGCGTGTTCCCGCTGTGTGCACAGCTTTTTGTACTGTCCCCTGGTAGAACTTTGCCTTTGTGAACTTATTGCATCAACCTTTCCATATGCTGTTTGTGTGGATACATTGATTTAGTTGAATCTTAACAAAATAAGAATAATTTTACTCCACTACTGCCTTCCACCCACAGTCATTACTCGCTTGGCCAAAAGAGGTCAGTAGGAAAAAATATTGTAAAGGAATCAGGTCAGATTTTGCCAAAGTATTCAAATAAATGTATATTTTATTACCTTTCATCTGCATGTCGTTTCCAGTGACTCCATTAATCATCCGTGTGGTTTAAAGTTCAAATAAGTAATTTATGATCAAAAGATAGTGGTAAATTATATATAGTATATATAAAATGTATGTATTTTTTCCCTTGGGAAAAAGCATGTTTCTGACCTTTACTGACTACCAGCATACCCCAAACCCACTCATCATCCATGGTGTGAACTCCTCAGGCTTTACATCAGGCTCTCCTCACAGTGTCCAGCTTTAACAACTCGTGTGTGCTGATCTTTTGACACCGGCACTTATATCGATAAATGCAGCTTTCTGCCTCTCTGCACAGATTTTTAATAACATGGGTGTGTAAGTAGGTCCATTGGAAAGCGACTTTAAGTTAAGTACCTAACATGTTTGATACCACAGACTTGTGTATAGTTTAAGCTGTCACATTTTAAAGGGCTTCGGTTGTTAATGTTTAACACGCATGCTGCTGTTAGAGAGGCGAACCATCGACCTCGTGATGCTGTTCGTCAAAAACTCTATGTATTCACGCAATGCAAAGGTTGTTTGCTATGGAACAGGAAGTATATGTGTTTTCATTTAATTAGCCCTTGCATGGTCATTATGGTCATTTTGGATTTGCAAAGAATCAAATCCTTCTTTTAAAAAAGGGACTTTTTTCAATAGCCATTATGCCTTTCTTTCATAGCAGACAGCATTCATGGTCACACAAAAATGTGGTTTGAACAGTTTGACATTCAAAACAACCAATTAGCCTTTATAAAGGCTTGTTTTTTAGCCTTACCCACAAAATGTCAAGAAGTACAAAAATAATGATCTCTATAAGAGGACTGTCTGGCGTCTATCATTTGTTCTTTTTAAATGTGTAATTCAACATTAAAGCTAGTTAGACATCTGTAGTCACAATCAAAACGTCCAAACAATTACACAATGAATCAATTATCTACTAATCTAATATACAGTTAAAATACCACAAACTTACACCTTTAATCCATTTTAAGTCATAGAAAATGTAACTTAAGTCGAATTGTTTAAAAGCCAGTTTTTATCAAATTGAAATGACATTTTTTCAATTCACTTGCTTGACACATTTTTTGTCTCACTTTTTAGTTTGAAGATGTGGAAAATGTAGATCCTTAAAGTACGAATCTCCTTAAATCAACACAACAATTATGCAAACAAGCATCCTTGCAAGTATTCCTGCCTCTTGTAATGTAAGAACAATACTTCATCTTCAAGAAAATGTGAAATTGTGACACATTTTACCATCATAAGAGGAAAAAAAGCTGTTGATTGCCAAAAAAAAGTTAGCCATACTCAAGTTATAGCATTGGTGAGTAACCCTAACCTCAGAGGCAACGGTGTAAATTGGAATGTGCGACACGGGAATCAATAGACATGGCGGCCAGCTATGCTGCACTGCACTTACAGAGAGAAGTTGTACATTACAGGCAGTTTGTTTCGTGGATAAATTAAAACTATACACACCGTATGTTGCTAATCCTATTGATCTGGAATGTTAATGCTCGGACTAAGCAAATCAATACTCCTTGTCATGGCATTAAGTCTTTAAGTGGTAATTATTTAGGCTTCTCTCTTTTTTCACATACAAAAGGGGGGCAGGATAAGCTGTAGCAAGCAGAGCAATATGTCTGTCTTCCTTCACGGTCTTTTAGTGTTGCACCAGAGTAAGTCATGGACTCATTGGACCTTAGTAACTACATCCCTTACAAATTCAGACAGAATAACCGAGCTAAGATAATTCACTGTTCATTTAATTAGACTTTTTAATGCTTGCTGCTCCATTTAAGCCGTAGTTTGCCGTTATTGGTGTGATATTTCCTAGATTTACTCAATTTTTCCATTTGTCTTGTTCTTGTTGAACTGTAAAGTATCGGTTTCCGGCTGGCATGTTTTTGCAGCTTCAGTAGAAAAATAAGCTTTTATCATAAATCTACAGTTTTGCTACGAGTTGAAATTACGACTGACTCCAATATCCAAATTAATGCGTGTGGAATAATGGGTTTTAAGTGTGTAAAAGGTACTTCATTTCAATATTTCAATGCAAGTGTGTCCAAATGAATCACTGTTGCATGATGGTCCCTGTGACTATAATATATGTCACATCCTTGGTAGCCCTGAAATAATTTATAATTTTATGTGCCTTAAATCTGGACGAACACACTCAATAATGTAATCTATCACACATGCTGTAGTGCCCTAGAATTCTGCTTGCCTAAGCTCAACCACACTTTAAAACCTTTGGCTCCAGTGTCGGAGAGTAAAACAGTCTAGTGGAGAAGGAAAGGACGGAGGTGCTGTTGGAGGTATTATCAAATCCATATTTGAGGTTTTAAAAGATTCAAACAAACCTGCTGTATATAAGCTACAGCCTCCTAGTTCTGTCGTGGTTAGTCTTCATCAGGAAGGCGCCATACGTACATATTTATTGTATTTTTCTTTAAGAATAGGTGGAAAAGAAGAAATGGTTTCTGCATTTCTACGAGTGTATAAAGTTGTTAAGCTGCCACAAAGAACTCTTCCTTTTCATGTGTATATCCTCTTCTAAAGTAGACCACTTAATAAGAAATATTTAGTTTTATTCCGCACTTTTCATTTCTTTGAAGTGCCCCAGCATGTGGCCTTAGCCTTTCTGGCCAGCCTACTTGGGCACTCTGGGTAATAGCCTTTGCATCAGCGCTCGGTGCCTTCGAATGAAATATCAACTTGTCGCACTGCCAAGGAATACGACAGCTGACTCCGTTAGTCCTGCCAGAATCCACTCCGTCCCCAGCAAGGGTTAGGGGGAGGGGGGGTCGTCTCACTTTTTATGGGATTCCAGAAACGTTGAGGGTTGATCGTATAGGTGAAGTAATTGGGGATACGATATATTTGATGAAATTACATAATGATTTACTTTTTGCTGTTGTGCATTTCCAAGTTCATTTTCATTGACATTTAGTCTGAACATTTGAGTCCAACTTTCATAAACCACTCCCCATTGGTGGGTTTGTTGAGCCCAGAGGGAAGCACTTTGTTCCGTAATGGATATTCATTGGCCGCAATTGCATCTTTATCAGACACAAATTGTGTTGAGGCTTGATTTGCTGTACGCAATAAAAAGAAAAAGCAATGTGCTTTTGAGGCACTAAACCCTATTGTGCTTCATTTTTCCACTTGATTAAGTGCAAAACTGACTTATGTCATCTTAATATAAAAGGGGAATGTTGCAATGAGGTAATGAAGGTGTAGGGTTTCTGACATAGGACAAACATGCTGATACATTTTCATTGATTTACGTCCAGATTTCAGCTAAATCAGGTCTCTCAAAAACCAGTTTTTGATGGTTAGGGTTAAGTTTTATAGATGCTATCCCTGCAGAAAATAGGGTACAATCCACTGAAGTTCCTAGAAACAAATTAATCTATATCACTTGCAGCTTACCACACAAACCCCGTCCAGTGCTATAAAAAACACAGGGAAAAAAAATGACTTTGGACTTGAAAGTCAGGAACAGATTTATCTTTGTGATTAAAGCACTCTAATGTGTACTTCTGTATTACTGCATTGCAAGTTGTTCAAAACCCAGAGATGTAACTTCTACAAGATAGGAAATCTCCCAAACCCTCTGGCTGTGATTGGTCATGCTCTGCGAAGAAGAGAGAGCCAGGTAAGCAGATGTGTGAAGCTTAGCACAAAAGATCAAATCCCTTCAAACGGGGGAACAGATAGCATTTCCTGCCAAGAGCCATGGTTGTAGCATTTTATTAATATTAAAGGGACTAAAAGTGTGTTTCTTTCCATCGATGTAGGGACGCAGATCCTTGCAATTAGGAATAATGGCCATTCCTGTCGGCTACTGCTGCTGTTAGCCAGACTAAGAGAAAAGCGTGATTCATTTGAAAAGCTGTAGGAGGCCACGCAACTGAGCCCCGTTATAGATTTGGTATTCCTGGAGTCTGATGCATTGAAAAACATAAAAAAATGGAGTGATGCCTGTGCAGAATACTACATGTCAGATAATCAACCTGTGCTTAATAAAAAGCCTTACATTAATCTTGCTCTGTATTGCATCCTGTGGGGGCTCGGTGTACACATGTCCGGTGGGTTGTTATTACTCCTCCGTCTACAAAGAAATCCATGCTGAACCAATGTGTGCTAATTAAAGATGGTGTCTTGCGGAGGCGTCAATGAGCCAGTGGCTGAATGTTGTGGCTTTCCGTCACATCCCAGAGTTTTTCTTCCATGTAAAATATGTGCGAGTCACCCTCTCTGTTTGATACCAAATGTATTTTTCCCCCTAAGGGCAGACCCTCTTTAATGCTCCAATGGAAACATCATTTAAAGGAGACTAATGACTATGTAGAGTACCGTGGAGGTTTGGTCAGTTTGGTATCTAATGGAGGTGATGAGAGGCAGTGGCAGTGTACTGCATCTGTTGCTTGGAGGACTTTAGGG
Source organism: Eleginops maclovinus (assembly GCF_036324505.1). Taxonomy (NCBI): domain Eukaryota; kingdom Metazoa; phylum Chordata; class Actinopteri; order Perciformes; family Eleginopidae; genus Eleginops; species Eleginops maclovinus. Next base: position 5,369,910 of record NC_086356.1, read on the forward strand.
GTTTATTTATAGCACACATTATCACAACGCATGATATCTGCACTGACTTCTCATACTCAGTTTCACTAGAAGTCATTTACCTCCTCCACGTCCTACTTCTTTTTCGCTTGCATTCTTGCAAATTGACAGAAATCCAGCAATAGTTTGCATTCTTTCTCTTCTTCACTTCAATGTGTTATTCATTATTAACTCATTAAAGATGTTTTGATGAAAATCCAGATGCACAATCATTTATTGATTTGTATTATTATTAAAATAACTACTTTAGGGGACTGTTCATCCAGCTTTCACAAAAATATCCACTTTTAAAGTGCTTTGTAGTGTTAACATGGCAAAAAATCAATTAAGATTGTGCAATTTTACGCTCTAACGTACATACCATAATTGATGTTGAGCAGAAGCTAGGAATTAGTAACTACTTTGCCACGTACGACATCCACTCATGCAATTGCAATAAATGTCAGCCTCAGACAAATTTACTGTTCCGTATCCCAACTCATTGCAGCATGGAATCAATTCCGATAAAACTAAAAAAGATAGTTGTTTTTTAAAAGGGGAAATGTTTCTTCGTATCTGGTCATTATATGGCTCAAGACAAACCTGCTTGTATTGAGTTATATTAACACTGAAGCAGCTTGTGAATAGTTGTATCTGGATGACCCACCACAAGCTGTGTTGTGGGTCATCTCCTAAGTTATTATATATTTGATATAATTATATATGTGGCATTATAATGTACTCTGCATACTATGAGTTAGACAATGGAGGATTTATTTTCTTAGCTGACAGGTAACAGCAGAAGCTCAACGCATAGAAAGGACAAATAGACTAGATGCACTGATTGTACAATTCCTGCCAATTCCAATGTTATGTTTGAGATGCTGTTTCCAATTATCTGTATAACTATTTTGCTTTCAAAGAAACAGTTCCATCACTTTTCTTCAATGAAAATTGTAATCCAAGTGTCTGGTCATAGTTGAACTTGACTGTTGAAAAATGTACATTTTGTGACAAGGCCTTCTCTTACTTAAACTACATTTGCCTGATGATTGGCCTGTCTGGCAAGTGGCTCTTAATTCGGCAGCCACATCGGAGGCACATTCCAGCAACTTTTCATATTGAAAGTGACCAACACAACATTAAGCTAGAACAAAGTTATTGAGGTGAAACTCATAACTGTCGTCCACTGCCATTAACAAACCTCATCTTATTTGCAGATAGTCCTATGGAGGTACACAAGGCCTGGAGCCATTCTAAGTAGCAAACTTTCTAAAATACTTCTCAATTTGAATACACATTGACTCAAATGCATATTTCAGAATTTGCATCCTCAATCCATCACGCTCATGGTCTTCCTCTGTGTGTTTACCTTAAATTGCTTGTTTGTCCATACTGGAAAAAGCAATATGTCTCTCCAGAACTTAAGTATACAGAGGCACATTCTGCCAGAAGAGCACTTTTGTTTTTGTATTCATATCATTCTCTTGCGGTCATTTCATAAACCTTGCCCAAAGTCAAACAGTAGCTTCTCACGCATTTACCAAACAAATCACAATATTTGGAATCCATGTGTTGTACTTCTAATTTTTCAGAGAACACATTTTAAGGGGTTAGACCTTGAGAGACCATTTTCTCCACTACCTACCTCTACAAAACCTCTACCTCTGTGTGTGTATGGGGGCTCCGATTTGTGCTGATGACTGATGTAAGTATCGGCTAGCCGGTATTTTCAGTTTTTCCAAACGAGAAATAGGATGACACAATTCAGTTTATATGGATATTGTTTGATGTTGCCATACATAACCCGTTTCTTCTGTCATCCGCTCCCACTCCCCCGCTGCGTCTGTTCAAAAACCCAGCCCCCCCCTGTTCTTTTTGGCTTCACTACAGCTAAGCAGGGGTCACCACTATAAACTTGAAGAGCTGTCACTGACACTGACGGACTGAAAAAGTCGCTTCTGTGCTCACGTTATTCCATCAGCTGTCTCTCTTTCAAAATGAATCAGCACAACAGTGTCTCAGTTCCTAACATCCCCTCGGCAATCAATCAGCTAACCTTCTTCCTCACTTAAACGGTTGTGGTTTTTGCTATAGGACTATACAATGTGTGTTTTCCCGTTAATGTTTTTCAATCATAGTCAAGTCTGGTGTTGCTGAGGTGTTGACACAGTTGAATGCATATGTAATAAGATAGCGTGTGGGTGTAGCTGTGAAGCACTGAAAAATATGGAGAAATGCAGATGCACTAGAGCAGGTGTTCAGCTGTATTAGCATAACGTTGGTGTGGTGAATATATCATCACAAAATACAAATTGCAGTTTGTATATGAAAAAACAGAGCAGCTAAGACCAGCATTCGCTGTGTGTATGTTCATTATTGTCATGGGATGCGAATAACGCATGTGATAAGTCATCCAAAACAAACCATTTTTATTTATTTAGGATATAAGTTGCTTTAACTTGCAACTCAAAAATGTATCTGACTTCTTAAAAAGAACAGATGTTTATCATGAGTTATGATTTTGGTTTAAGTTCTTAGAAAGGCTATGTATTATTGGTGGTCCTCACAAGTGATGCATTACAAAAGTGTGTGTAATAGTAATCTCCTTTCGTGGAATGTGGTAAAAATACTCAACTACAGTAAAAAGTAATATATTAAATGTAATCATTTCAAGCATAACAAATGGCCTCCTTTTGTTCTTATTCTTCAATGCATTTTGACCCCAATATTCTACTCTAAATTCACTTTAATAATCAGTTTTAATTGACAAATCTGTTGCTGTTGGCGGCTACTTCCAAAAACGGAGCAGAGAACAGACATTTGCCCGAGGGGAGTTAATTCAAAGCATATGAATATCCTTTGTCTGAGCATTACTCAGTGTGAGACCAGATAAGAGCCCTGGGTCAGGGATGTGTCCCTTGACATATAGTGCAGTCTGAATGTATTAGGGCAGTGACACAGCTTCTTACGTGTTCGCTCTGTAATGCAGGATGTTGAATTAGAAATCAAAGGAGACTGTAGAATTAAAAGGTCCAACTTTCATCTTTAATCTGTAGCTGTGTGCAAAAGGTTACTGACAAATGGACGGACATTCAAGCACCTACCATTATTTAAAGCAAAACCCCTTGATTGCCTTGCCTGTATGTTGAAAATGATTGTCCAGTTGCATTGTCCTTTAATTGTAGTGCTCGATAAAAGCAGGCCACAAATCCTACACTGATCATACAGCATGGATATACCCTACCTCAAGCAGACCCTGTAATTTGTCAGCCGGTGCAACCTCAACCTACATTTCTTTAATATAAGTGGAATAATCAGACAAATAGATCTGTGTCAAGGTCCTGGAAGGTCCTTATCGTCAATGGAATATTATTTCACCTCTCCTATCTTTTGTATTTAAAGGTTGTATTCTAGTTGTCGGAGGCTTGTAAAGACAAAAGGGGTAAAGGTTAGGTGTAACTTTTGTAACAAAAAGAAGATGAAGATGCTTAATATTACACAGGTAGAGAAAGAAACATAATACCACGTCTCTCTGTGCTGATGTAACAAAACAATTCCCCTTAATTGGGATTAAAAAAGTAGATCTTAAATGTATTTAGTTGGTAGGGACAGTGCTCATTGATTAACAGACAAATTGCTGTAAATAAGCCAGAGTTAGCTGCTATGCTAATTTCCATCTGTTGTCCCTAGCCAGATCTCAAAAAGGCACCCTAAGATATAAAAAAATTAAGAAAATAAATCTGAAAACAGTATGTTCATATACTCCTGTGATAGTTTTGCCATTCAAATGCGTCTGATTTCATTCAACAAAGAACTGAAATGAGTTCTCATATCTGTTTTGAAAAGTTTTGAACCCTTTCAAGGGATACTGAATGTTGTATTCAGTGTTTTTTTTCTGTTGCATATAACATCTGAAAATGGGACTTCAGTAAAATCCTCTCTTCTCTCTCTGTCTCATTCTCTTTTAGGTCCATTGATGTGTGATGGACGACTGACACACCTCCTCCTCCCTCTCCTCCTCCTCTTGCGGGCTCCCCCGCTGTTTAGCTTTGGTGAGCGCACCTGTCCAAATAGCTGCCGATGCGAGGGGAAAACTGTACATTGTGATTCAGCTGGCTTCTTAGATGTTCCAGAAAACATCTCAGTAGGCTGCCAAGGCCTCTCCCTGCGCTACAACGAACTACACACCCTGTTGCCGTATCAATTTGCTCATCTGGGCCAGCTTCTCTGGATTTACTTGGACCATAATAAGATTTCAGCTGTTGACAGTCGCGCGTTCCAGGGGGTTCGCAGACTTAAAGAGCTGATACTGAGCTCCAACAGGATCACATCGCTGCATAACTCAACATTCCACGGAATTCCCAATCTTCGCAGTTTGGACTTGTCTTACAACAAATTGGAAATCCTTCAGCCAGGTCAGTTCCATGGCTTACGAAAACTACAAAACCTACACCTGCGCTCAAATGGTCTCTCCAACATCCCAATTCGAGCATTCCTGGAGTGTCGAAGTTTGGAGTTTTTGGATTTGGGCTACAATCGTATCAAGGCTCTTACCCGCACTACATTTTTGGGGCTTCAGAAGCTAATGGAATTGCATCTGGAGCACAACCAGTTCTCACGGATCAACTTTTTTCTGTTTCCACGCCTGGCCAATCTGAGATCACTCTATCTGCAATGGAACCGCATTAAGGTGGTCAACCAGGGCCTTCCATGGACTTGGTATACACTGCAGAAACTTGATCTGTCCGGAAATGAAATCCAGACCCTAGACCCAGCTGTGTTTCACTGCTTACCCAACCTCCAAGTCCTCAACCTGGAATCCAACAAACTGTCCAATGTGTCTCAGGAGGCGGTGTCAGCATGGATCTCCCTGACCTCCATGAGCCTTGCGGGGAACATGTGGGATTGTGGGGCCGGGATATGCCCGCTTGTGGCTTGGTTGAGAAATTTCCGGGGTAGCAAAGACACCACTATGATATGCAGCAGCCCTAAGTATCTCCAGGGAGAAAAAATTATGGAAGCCACAAGGAACCATGGAATTTGTGAGGAAACTGATTACGTTCTGACTGAAACACCCTCACCAATGTCAGAACTCATTTCTGAAGCAACAGGAGAACCAACCTTTGGCCCCACTAGCGCCTCTCCACCTATGCCAATAGCTAGCACCTTTGGTCCTGTCCCACCATACAGACCTCGACCTATTCCTAATCCTACTTTTCCAGGGCATATGAGCAAAGACCCAAGAGACTCAGTTGCTCGCACCCGTCCCACCCTCATACCACCTCCAGAACTGGAACACATGACTCTTCACAAAGTGGTTGTGGGCAGCGTGGCACTCTTCTTCACGATGTCCCTAATCTTGACAATTATCTATGTGTTTTGGCGGCGATATCCAGTTGCCACCAGGTTGCTGCCGCAGCGATCCGTGGTGGGGCGGAAGCGTCGTAAAAAGAGTCCAGAGCCTGAGCAGAACCTGAGCTCCCAGCTCCAAGAGTATTACATGAGCTACAACCCTGCTGCCACTCCAGAGGCATTGGATGTGCTAGGCAATGGCACTGGTTCCTGCACATGCACAATTTCTGGCTCCAGGGAGTGTGAGGTATGATTCATCGCATCAGCCAAAAATAACAAATCTAAATCAAAATGCAAAGGCTCAACAGAGAGGTAAATCCTTTATCAAGTATGCCCTGCAAAAAAGACACTGTTGAATCACAGTTAAGCATCCTTGACTCTTGATTCACAAATTCTATATGTTAGATTAGTCCAATTACTCAGGTTTGGGGAAAATAGAGAAAACCTAATTTGATCCAGGGTCTGAGTTTGGTTGAGTGTGGAATTAACACACTTGTAATCTCAGCGTTATTTGTTATATACATGTTGTTTTAATGCTACACTATTTCATATGGTCATGTCAACTTGTAGAGAACATGAATAATTGGACATTATCTAACAGTTTTGCTTACAGCACATCACATAAGCATGGCATGACTCATGTTTTGAGCAATTGTGTGTGTGTGTGTGTGTGTGTGTGTGTGTGTGTGTGTGTGTGTGTGTGTGTGTGTGTGTTAATGGGAGTGTTGGGTACTTTAATGCGTGTCTACAAAACCTTTTCTTGGATTGTTTATCTTGTATCATGAATGGTACCTACTCAAAATACACTATTTTTCATTATATGCGAAATTCCCAGCAGTTGAAGATGGATCGGGTAGAATTGTATTTGTTGTTTGACAGTTTTGCTGTCACGTGCCAAAGCTACGAAGGGGTTGCACAAAAGTCCTTTATTGCAAATGAAAAGTGTAACAAGTTCAATTGTTTCGTTACAAGGTCCAACATCCATTATGTTGACTCAGGTTTGTGTTGTCCTGTTTATGGAGGTGCACTGTCACCGCCTTTTTGGATTTTCGCCGGAACATTCGACACTTCCTCAGCTGCGGTGATACATTTATGGTAATTTGCACAGAGGAGATGCACTTCGGTAATCCCAAAGCTTATGATATGGTTTGAAAGTGGATCCCTCCGCTGTGATAAGGAGCATATTTATAAACCAGGGTAATTACAATTACTCGCCTGGAAACTGAGAAAAAGATTAGCATGTGGTCTTTGTTAGATCTCAGGAAGCATGTTTCAGGTATGACAGATTCACCAAGGGTCATATAGAGTTCAAAAGATAGAAAAAAACATTCAGTTTGATCAATTTTTTGTTTAAATGTATGTAAAAAAAACAAAACAGCGATGAACACCAAGAGTGTGTGATATCAATGAAAATTGCAATTTGTTGATAAGTTGCTGATAGTTTTGATAAACTTCTCACAATAACCTTTTTTTTTTTAAATGTTAGATGTTGAATATGTATATGCTGTACTTCATATCAGTTTAAACATATTTTATTATTTATATCATTTTCACTTTACCTGAATGCAGCTTTTCCATTACAGTGGTGGAAAAAACTGTGTGTATCTTAAATAGGATATATTAGTTTCTTTGGAATTCATCAGCATAACTGCAACAGGGAAGTAAAATCAGTAAGTCAACCAAGTCAGCTCAATCTTTGTAAGACATACTTTCTTAATATTGACAATGGAGCAGTTCCAGCTTTTATCTTTTTACATCAACTGTAAAAGTGTTCTCAAAATTGCTTTCCTGCAGTTACTGCACTTCCTTTATTACATCTCTCTCTATGCTGTGTGTTCAAGAGTAGATCTTGACAGTTACAACAAAGTGAGTTTATTTACGTGACAAGCCATTACATTTGGAGCTATAGTGGATAGTTGCAGTTGTGCTGAATTATGATTATTTTAAGTAGCATATAAGCAATTTTGAAAAGGCAATTCTGAGGAACAGTATTGTTAGAGCGAATTGGTTCTGGGGCCTTCACAATGCACATCTGAAAGATGTGTTATTCTTCCTCACTGAGATTTGTGCTCCTTTGATGTGTGCATATGATTTAGAAAGGTGGCAGCTAATCAAGCAATCAGTGACTGGAGCTGTCTTCTAGGTGCTCTCTATGAGTGAACGAGCTTCAGAGGAAAAGTCCAATGTTGATTAATGGGCGGAACCAATTTTTAATCTAAACCCAATCAGGATGCTATTTGTGGAGAAAGCTCCTTTCACATATTCAGCAATTCCACCTACGTACTTCCAAATACAACCTCAACTTTGACTACAACTCGTAGCTCAATGGCTAGGGTTAGGGTTAGGAGAAATGAACCTGTTTCAAACCTGGCATAACTTATAATCATTTGAAAGCTGCTGAAATGCTCTATGCTAAATATACTTTGTTGTTTCAACAACAAATTCCTATTATGACAAACCCATTTATTTTGAGAGTCAAAGACAGGCACTGAAAAGGTTTATGAGACCCCGTCTTAGTTGGTGGCATGCCCGGCCATATGCCCGATTTGTTAGTCATACATCTGGCACCAATATGCTGCTTGACTGCAATTTGCCACAAAACAAAAGCAGGGTTCTGATTCTCTCCTCAAGCAATGCACGTATTTCTGTATCAATCAGCTCCAGTGTATTGTCTCTCTCTCTCTCTCTCTCTCTCTCTCTCTCTCTCTCTCTCTCTCTCTCTCTCTGTCTCTCTCTCTATATATATATATAACCATAATCCAATCTCCTCCAAAACAATCTCTCCCTTTCAAAGACACTGACAGGTGTTTGCAGTAGTTTGTGCAGTGAGGTGGGGGTGTTTCACTGTTGCTTATTTCAGGCGTTTAATAATTGAGAAGCTGGCGTAAGCTTGATTTATTTTGATGAAAATGCGATCTTGCTGACCGGCTCAGTTGGCTGTGTCTTTTATTTTCGGTCTGTGCAGCGCCTGAAGTCTCTGTGGATGGCACTGGGGAGGAACAAAAGGCAACACAACACATTTACCTCGCTGTAGGACTCAGTGAGGTGTTGTCACGACCGGCACAGAATGGTTTCTGTCTATCACTTCAGGCCTGGATATTCCAAACGTATAAGCCCTCGCAAACCAAGACAACTGACGTTATTTATTCAGGCTGATTGGATTTGGTTCACTCTGGAGTTATGCTATGAGATTGCTGAGATTACCAGAATCCCTTTTAGTCAATGCCACATTCCCATCATGCTGTACAGAATGTTAACGTCAACAATTGAAAAGGAAGTCACATTTTTAGAGGGTCTAGCAGTTATTGGGAACAGACACAGTCTTTTTTGAATAAGAGAATAAAGAACTGTATCAAAAGAATAATAATGACACCAAATAAATCATATGAATAAAAGATACGCCTTTACTAGAAGGGCTGAATAGTTAGGTATTCCAATATCCAGGGGCACATTTTTTTAAACGCCAGACCCATATTTTTAATTGTAATTATCATTATTGATAGAGCCCTAGTAAGTGCGAATGAATGACTAGAGAATTAGGACTTGTCATGATTCGGAATCAAGTCAAAGATCCCAAAAGCAGCACATTTAATAAACAAAAAAAAAAGGTAGATGTTTGGGCCCATTTTGGTTTGAAGAAAAATAAATTAAAGTCAATTCAGAGAAAAGCACTGCTTGACAAAACATGCCCCAACTGCGATTAGGGAAACTAAATGACTAATTTTCACATCCCTCTCTTGAATTAGCCTCACAGCACCGAATGAATTCTCAATTGCTAGAGATTTAAAAAAGAAAATGGACGAATACTTTTTTCTCCATTTCTCTTGAGCATTTGTATGAAATGTTGTTTCACAAAAAACATTTATCTAGGGATGGTACCCAGTAAATTATTAACGTTCTTTCCTTTGAGCCGTTTACTCCCACACAATTCTCTTGGCTTTCTTTTATTAAGTTGAGCTTCATCGCCATTTAGCTAAACTGCCAGTTATGTTCAGAAACATTTCATAACTTTTGTTATTTATTATATTATTTGAACCCCAAATGATGTGGTGTTTTGTTTCTAAGAAATCACAAATATCGCGAGACATTCCGACACCAGAGCAATAATTGTGCGGGTAGAATAGTAACTCTAAGCCTGTTTACTATTTGTTAAGAGGGCTGCAGAAACATATTCGCGATTGACAGTTGCTTGCTAGCAATGGAGAGCTGCAGGCTGACAATGCAGAGCTGCAGGCTCGGACAAAAGCAAAGAGAAAGACAGGAGTGTGCGCAGGCCATAGCAACAGAAGGTAACTGTCTCTCGGTCTGCTGGTTGAACCCCGAGAAGTTGAGAGACTCGTGGCAGAGGGTTGAAGATCTGCAGCCTCTGTCCTCTGTGGAATCGCCGGCTTTTAGAAAGCTTGTCAGCCAAACCCCCGTTAACACACCAACGACAAGGTGAGCTAACGTTGCCATAGAGACTCGTTCATATACGGCAGGTTACAGGGCCGTGCCGAGGCTCCACTAACATGTTATTAATAACACACAGAGACGTTATGGTACCGGTATCACATATTATTTAGCCCACTTAAACGGAGCATGAGTTTAATTTCAGCATGTACTTCCATAGATAGCTTTAATTAATGAGCTGCAATAAACTACATTTGAGCATTTAAAGCCCTACTTTTGCGCTTATTTTTTGTGAAAGTAACGCAAAAGTAGTGTAACGCATTACATTTCAGACACAGTAATAAAGTAATGTAACTTATTACTTTAAAAAGACAGTCATAAGTCATATGTACTGTATTACATTTTGGAAGTAACTTGCCCATCACTGGATGTGACTTATCAGCAGTTAGACATGCCAAGGAGCTGTTATTAATAAATATAACGCTTTCGAAGGCCATGACTTCCAAGTGTTTGAGTTCAATACGAACCATACCGGACAACGTCATGCAGCCCCGCCCTAAAGCATACCCTGCCTTATTGTTTATATTACTATAAATGAAACTATGATATAGAAAATCAACCTCATGCTTTATTGAAAAAAGGCTTGAAGCTTATAAGACCATAAACTCATGTTTATTAATATTACAGGTAGGGTCATTTTCTCACAGACTTCTAAACAATCTCAAAGAAAGGATCTGACCATTTGTAAAAATGTATAACACATTTTTCAAACATTCAAGTTGCGGCTGAGAAAATAAATAGGTAAGAGTTAGGGCTATGGGGATAACTTTGGTGAGAACCATTCCTTGTTTTGGGTTAAAGTTATACTCTATTAGGATTAGGGAAACTCCATCATATTGGTAATGCTTAGAGTACTGCTGGAGTATTGATTGAGAGGTATTGATCAAATGCTATGGACACACATCCCTACTCTTAATGGATGTTGTAACTCTAGAGGATGAACAACTTTAAAAGTGCAAGTAAATGAATGGAAAAGTCATGAACAATTGCAAAAACAGTCCAGGAAATCAGAACTTCCTTACAAGAGACAATCACTGGCCCGGATTAGACAGCCACCATCTCCCTCTTGTCTTTTCCTCAAGCACTCTCTGCCTCTTGGTAGATGTTGTGCCTGTGCCCCTCCCACCTCAGACAGCTTTGAAGAGAGAAGGATGTCACACATATAGCCACGGCGCTCACTTTGCATGTCCCCTGGCTAATTCCCCCCCTCCCCAGTTCCGTTCCACTTGATAGGCGTTGCTCCGAAATGCATTTAAAAGGACACTTTCAATTTATGCTCCCTCTCCTCTCCTCTTTACCTCATCAGTTTTTAAGGAATCATTAAGAGCTTAAGTGCAAGCAGGCGTGTAGCACAGAGGGAGATCTCAATGAAAATACACACTGGGTCTCATATTCAAGTTAAGTCATTTGACTCGAGGCTTTTTTTATCTAGCAAATTCCTCCTTCCTGGAAGAGGACCAGCAGCTTTAAATGTGTATATCATGAAATCCTCTCTGGCCTTGAATTTATTAAACTTCTGTGATCAAGCAAGATACAGTTTTTAAACAATTGAATTATTAAGGAGGTTTTATATGTCATAGAAAGCTTTCGGTTTCTGTCCAATGCAGCATTTTATCTCAAAGTGTTTTACTTCTGAGTGGGAAGGAGACCACACTGCTGTTGTCAGCCAATAAACTAACTGCTATTATTGGAAATAGGGGACTAATGAGGGCAAGATGTATGTTTTTCTCTGCTTGGCGCTGGTGTAACAAAACTAAAGAACAGAAAAGCAGCCTGTTTATCATCATTTGGAAATGCACTGCGGTGAGAACAGATGCTCTGGCAAACCTCTCGGTGAGAAGTATTTCCACTTATTCAGTGCAATAGCCTCTCAAAAGTCTCTGAGGGGCAATTTCATGCCCTCTTCCCTCGATCGGCGGGTCACCCTCAAAAGAACTCCTCCCCGCAGAGGCTGAACGGGAGGATGATGCATGTATTGAAATGTTGTAAACGTGGCTTTTCACCCATGGCACTCTTCCCAATTGTACATGCAGTAATACAGCCATACGAGAGAAACCCTAATGAGCGGTGTATTATTAGCAACATCTGGAGCTTGGATTAGCCCTGCAGCAAAGACAAATAGAGATCTTCCATTTCACTGGGTGTCACAACAAAAAACACCATTGTACAGCAGCTTTTGGAAAGTGTGTGCATGTGTCTTGGATTGAAATGGGGAGAAGAGCTCAGTGACGCCTTATACAAAAGATCCTCCCCCCCTTTTGCCCTAAATTTAATTGTCTAATCCTTACCTGCCCCCTCCCTCCCTCCCTTCTCTATTTTGCTACAGGCTTTGGCAGCCCCTGCGTGCCTCATCCTCAGATAACAGTAGCATCAACCCACCCGCCTTCACTTGTTCTGTCAAAACCCACAAACATCTCATTCTAACACGGCTTTTATAACTTCAAAAGCCGACACGAATACATAACCGTCCTAAACGGACTTTGGGTTCTGAATGAGAGTGAGTGTAACTAGCGGTATTGTGACATTACTACACGACACAGTGTAAGTGCAATTAAAATGTACAATGCTCCTGCCCACACGCAGTCACACAGTGTCTTTACAAAGTGCAATATGCACATTTACGGAGAAGTGAACGTGTAACAAAGCGCTCAAGTAATTAAGGCAAGACACTAGAGGCAAAAACATTGTTTGTTTTTCAGTTCTTCTTTCAGATTAGTTGGTAGAAGACAATTAAAAAACACATTTAGTGTGTGTTCTAAAACACTTTATCTTTTTGAGCCTGCAGATTTGTCTGTTACCAAAAGTTAGCATTACTTGGAGTTGATTTACAGAGAAATAATGCAGTTATTTTGATAACCAATATATGGAGCATGTTATATTATTTTCAAGCTAAGTTAATTTACTGTGGAATTACTTTCATCTTTCCTTTGTTCAAGTGATAGTTGAGAGTAAATATTGTGTGGGGTACAATCTATCGCTGTCTGAGAGTGTGACAAAACAATCAACACGAAGAAGCCACCTTTGGAACTTTGTGTAGCTCCTTTTGATTTCATTGGCGAGAGTGGTAGACAACCTGACGGAACATCTGCATTACTGAACTCAGACTGAAGCGAAGTCAGCGCAGGCTCTTCGGGCCCTTTGGCTGTGTGACTAGAGTTAACAGGATTTTTGATAACAATTTATTTCCAATCGGGAAATGACTGATTGAGATATGACTTGTTATCCTTTCTGAAAAAATGACTCACATTATCATTAAAAAATATAATAAATAGATCATGGAGTGATCTTGAAAGAACATCTGTACCGCACAATGAGTTCTCATTAAGCGTGCAAAACATCGTCGGTTGGCCGAGACTTCAATATTTCCCTAAAATGTTCATACAATTTCAATATGGACTCTATTTAATGTGCAACTCTTTTGGGAACCACTGGACTGATTGAATAATACCTATATGAATCATAAAAATAATTGTCTGACCCTTAGTGTAACGCTGTATGACTGCAGGAAATTAGCCTACACACCCATCAACCCATTTTTCCAATATATTAAACCTTCCCCCAAGGCACCTCTAGTTACGTTTCTACAGTGTTATCTGCTACTGTGAACCAATTGAGTTTAGACCATGTGGGAAAATAAACACTGCAGGAAATCAGCTGGAATCTAGTGCTCCATGCCTTTCCAAGTGCTATTTATATCAATATGAGGTTGGTGGATAATGTGCAATCAGGCAAGAAGTGGCAAGAAATCACCTCTATGTAGACAGAGCAGGGCTGCCGCCCCTTAAGGAGTCTGACAGCAGTGACCAGTTTACTCTAAATATAAAGGATGGCAACAAAGAGAGACTGTGAGGAGGCGCACATAAAAGCCCTTAAATGTTTCATTGTTCTCATCAAGAGAGACAGGCTTTCCAAAATAGTTTAGAGTTTGAGTTTATGTGCTTTCATGAATTTGACAATATGAGTCCTTTGCAAGTAGTTTATGCTGTTCATTGTTCCATGCACTCGGGCATTTATGGATAAAAACATTTCCCCTCAGTTAGAAAATCAATATTATTTTCACAGCAAAGTTGCGTGTATCAGCTCTAAATCAAAATGTATAACATTCCACACCGTCTTTTATTCATTGTCTTGATCTCCTAGTTGTTTTACTGAACATGAAATGTGTTTGCAGTCCCCTTTTTATTTTTTATTTTCTGCTCCTGTCATATTCATTTTAATTTCACAAGGCTCTGTCTCTTTCTCTGCATTTGTTTGAATTATTAAAGTGTGGTTTTCAGAGGGGAGCAGATACATTTGTGTAGATCACATCTTTCTGAATGGTGCCCTCAAGGCATCATGTTCGTAGAATCAGGCAGCAGCAACAGCCGCCCACACAGGCTTTGCCTATTAAAGGGAACATTGGAAAAGTTTACATCTTATGGGTTCAAGAACAGTTTTCCCCTTTAACTGCGATTGGGAAAGAGAATCAAATTCGAGGTGGCACTTAGGAACACGAAATGAACGCCATGGATGCTATCGCCCCAAACTCGAGAATCAGGCCTTTTTGGCTTTGAGTATCTTTCATAGGAGTTCATTCGGCCCCGCCTCTAATGCTGTATTCAGTTTTCTTTATACATCCATGGTCATACAGCCTGGAAGTAGCCATTAGAAGACGGGTACATTCTAAAGGAGGGGAGAAACATATTTCAGGAATGCTGTGGCATTTAAACATTGTTAGTACATCGAAAATAGCCCACACACCATTACACCGCCAGCAGCAGAAGAGGAGCTAATGATGGATGAATCCATTCTTTTCTGTTGTTTACGGCAAATTCTGAACCTACCGTTAAGGTTGCAGCAAAGATAGAAGGTCACTGGACAGTCAAGGCTTTTTTCCAATACTCTTTTGTCAAATTTTGAAGATCCGTTTCCTGTTGTTAGCTGGCAACAATGGGTTTGCTATTGCGCCCATCTGCATCAGGGTTCAAAGTGTCGCACTTTCAGAAATGCTCTTATACGTACCTCAGTTGAATTGAATGGGTATTGCATTTATTGTTTATCAGCTGTAATTTCGGGCCCTTCGCCTCTGCCATCAACAAGGCCTTTCGCCCACAGAGCTGCCGTTCACTGGATATTTTCCTCTTATTTGGATCATTCTCTTTAAAGCCTAGAGGTGGTTTCTGTGTCAAAATCCCATTAGATTAGCAGTTTCTGAAATACTCAAACCAGCCTCTCCAGCACGCAACGTTCACAGTCACTTAAATCCCCATCCCTGTTCTGATGCTTTGTCTGCTTGGAATGGTGTGGTTATGTTTTATGCATACTGCAGTGGTGAGTCTATTAAGTGGTTGGATTGAGATACATTTCAGATGACTTTTACAGAAATGCTTGATATTCAGTGTCTCTTTGATGGTGAATCCTTGGTTTGCAGCTGATGTTACCCAGTATGGAGAATAATCTAGCTTATTAGCTTTTTCAATTTTGCGTTTCTGATTAAATCCATTTCTTTTGTCTTTCATATAATTCTTTCTAAATTGATTTCTTTTAATCCAAACGTATGATGTTACTCCGAAAGAGGCACACGTTTTCCAACACAACACTACAATGGAGCTCCAGGACAACATAGTAAAAACAATACAAATAAAACATGATTAAAAATACAACTTTAAATCGTTGCAGATCCTCTGGGAGTCGGTACATTTCTATTTTTATTGAAACACAAAACATATAAGCAATCTGGCTATATATACGAGTTCCCCTACTAGATGTAGCCCATTCTTGTTTTAGTCCTTTTTTGATTGTCTTCAATTTAGATTGGTTGGGATCCTGATTGAATTGTGGTGCCGGTTCATAAAAAGTTCAAGGTATCACATTCAGGATCATGATATCATTTTCATGGCATTTTCTTGTTGAATGTCGCATTATGTCTGCCACTTGTGAACAGCTGGGTATGACAGTGTCATGAGTAGTTGCAGTAGGAGTGCTAATTGCACAATTGGACCCTCTGGCAAGTGTCAACAGCCACTCCAGTGGGAAAGAGAGGGATAGGAAAAATATTTCTCCTTAAGCTATTTGGCAGTTCTTCAGGATCAAATTCGATTATAACAGAAAGTCACAGCCGATTTAGAACACAGGCACGGATTGCATTAAAAAAACAAGTGTTAAACAATATGAAGACGTAATACCATTCTTTACAGTTAACGATTATGTTGGTTCTGTGCAAAAGCAAAGCACATAAATGATTCAAACCAAACTATATAACATACAGCCGGAAATGAGAAACTAGAGGCCCAGCTGCCTGAAAATAAAACCCTAATTGGTGTATTAAAATGTCCAGCGCATGACTACACCAACCCTTAAGGACATCTAATTCTGTATAGTACAGGTTTAAGGTTGTCATGTTTTATCCCCTGTTTTCCAAGCCAGACACTAATGCATGACCACAAACACTTTTATTGAACACTAGAGATTTTTTTGGAAAGCAGCCTTTTTCACTTAAAGGTCAGACCCGTATTAGATCTGGCGTTAGGAAGTGTATGAGTAACACTCACCCCCTCAAAACAACTCAATGATGCACCATTCACTCCCGGCCTGGTCTCCTGTCATTTCATATCATCTGCACCGTTGTATTCAAATGCAAATGCCCTGAACAGAAACATACTTATTCCAGACTGGAAGGATCACGTGAATGAGATGAGTAAAACAGGTTTAATATAATAATGTGACATCCCTTTGCATTAGTCAGTTTAACTGCCTTGAATCCGGGATCAAATACAAATCAGAGTGTGTGCTTATGCACCTAAAGCTGCTTGGTAACTACCAGAATTGCCCAAAGAAGAAAAGTATCTGCATCTTAACCGTTTAGCAGTGAAGCCACCATTAGCTGTCAAACAAATATACCATTGACTAACATGGGGTTGATTCATATTTATAAACAATAACAGTTTTTAAATGTTCACCTAAATGGATTAATGCCCTCTCAGATCATTCAGTTGTTAACGTTAGGACCTTCTACATTTTTGATCCAAACCATATTTGGTCTACAGATGTGTAGGCAAAGCCAAATCTCCTGCACACTCAGAACTGAAAATAAGGCAAGCACGCAGTAAAACAAAATCAGTGGCTGTAGTACATTTGTTTCAGAGGAGGCCAAATGTTGAACACACATTTGGGTAATTGACTGCATGTGTGTTCAATCTGTCTCTCAGTTTGGCTAGACTCAAACAACCTATCCGGGTTTCAATCCGTCTCTGATGCTTCTTGGGTTCATTCATGATTTGTTTGTGTACAGACTGCTATTAAATCTGTCCAAGACACATGTAGTGTGACTGCGGCCAATGACACTGACTGTGGCCAATCTTAAGTACGGTAGAAGTGAAAACTCTTCATGTTTTGAAGTGAATAGGAAACCTCAGTCTTCTCCAATGAATTGAAGTCACAGAACATGGACATCTGACAATGAAGAATAAAAACAATGTGCGTGATTAGAAGTAATGAGCTTTGGTTAGTATACCTCTGATTAGAAGGTACAGTAGTAGCCATTTATTTAAAATATCATGACCAGTGTTTCTCACAGCATTCAGTAAACCTAATGGTATTTGACGACACTCAAGTTTAAAGTACGTTAACTTCAAACTAGTTTTTTAGTTTTGTTTGTTTGTGGCTCTTAAACTGCCCTTGTTCCATCTGGTTCACTTAATCTACAGCCAGCTGTAACACTGCCACCAAAAAGATATCAATAAACTGTGTTTTCCCCTTCATCTCAACAGCTTCTCATGGTCAAAAATCTATTATTGAAGACACTGCATATACAGTGTATATTCTACAGCTGTGTTGCACATTAAATAAGTAATTGCCTCTGTGAAAGGCCTAGTTTGAGTTGACTGGTTTCCATTTTTCTTACTTTTTTTATTGTCAATATCCTCCGAAAGCGAATTGAATTAATCATCTAAGAAGGTTCTTTATCCTGACCATCAGAGTGAGTTCATTCTGATTTTCATCTTTATATTAAACCCATGCCAAATAAGCCCTTGTTTAACTCCTGGCCAACATACTGCCCAGTAGAAATAATGTAATAATCCAATCATATTATATTTAATCACGTTCAAACACAAATTGGATCACGACAGCCCTGAACAGACTTTCATTAGCTCAACAATACTTCTCTACTGAGTAGGCGTCAGAAGTGAATATATTTACTCTGAAATAAGTGACGTTTTCTCACATGATTTGCAATAAAACACATTTTGTTCATGCTTATGAAGTGTTGATTAATTGAGCTGTCAGAAGCAATACACTTGTACTCTAATATAGACGGACTTTTTCTTTCTTCAATAAGTTATTACAGGGTAATTTCATACAGCAAGTCCTTACAATCCATCAAATACTAACCAGTTTTATTTCCCATGTAAGAAAAAGTCAATATAAGAAAATTAGACTTCACTTTGTGGCCCCTTTGCTGCTAGGAGTAATCACAGTGTAAGAGATGGACCAGAGATGGAGGCCGGTTATTGATTTAGCAATTATCATTAAAACAGGCCTAGAAACTATGTTGTACAAGCTTCATGTTGGTCAAGGAATAAACTCAGGGAACATCCGGAGCTGAGATGAGTGGATCTGCAGGGAACGGACATGACAGAACCACTGTGTTTCTCAGTTTCCAACTGGGCCCCAAATGACATGTGGGGGGAAAAAGAGATTTTGATTTGAACACTGACATAGTATTACAGTGCACTGTAGGGGTGGGCGGTATGATGATATATGCCAAGAGAACAGGGACATGTGTCAACTGCTAAAAAAATAACTGCCAAAATATATTCTGGGGCCCTTGTCACTTTTTGAGCACATTTTGAGACAGATGTTCAGTTTGCAGCTATAGAAGCTCAAATTCAGCTATCACAAACTACAGCCATTAGCCTGCTAGATCAGCTCTTTGTAACAGCAGCCACATAAAGTATGCATGGAAATGTTTTAGATTTACAAAAGCCAGTTTGCCACACAAGGTCGAGGATATCATAAGGAAAGAGATCACCATTTTGACATCATGAAAATAACGCCCGGCGCTCCCGTCGACTCTTGGCCACGGAGACTAAAGTGAAGCAACGGAACCACAATGCAGTTCGTCGACGTCAAGCGTCAAGAGAACGGAACCGTGTGGACGGGCTTGTTAGGGTTAGGGTTAAGGTTAGTTTCTGTGATGCTTCATCCAACTACTTCCTTGGATTTGCTTTCATTTAGGTTGGTTGTTGCCACACAGGACCCCAACATCTTCTGGACAGGCCTTGTCAATATTGTCGGTAATCCAGTCACTACAGGGTCATCGGCAAAGGTGGTGATGGAATTGGAATTCCATACGTTAATATGAAATGTAGAAAATGTAGAAAAAAATTACAAAAGGGTTTTAAGATTTAAATTTGAAAGGAATCTGCCAGTGGATTACATTTTCCAGTGCTGTTCGTGACTTTGATCACGTAACTTATTTGTATAGGTGTCTTGCAGGGTTTGAAGGACAGCTATACGGGAAAAGCAAAGCAAAATGTGAAACTGCTGACAACCCTTAATATTAAGTGGATAGGGAGAGTTCACAAGCTTGAAGAAGTGATCAAGTGTGTGTGTGTGTGTGTGTGTGTGTGTCAGTCAGATCCTCTTAATATCCACTTGTCCGTGATGCAACATTTGCACTTTGTGTGCTGTCAGTGCATTCGTGATTCCAGAGCAGACAATCACTGAGGCTTTGTGTTATGAAACTTGTAAAACCTGTAATCCCCACACAATCATATACTTGTCAAGCTGATATCAGCGCTTTTATGTTTAGCTAGGCTACATGTTGCCAAGCAACCCACGCTGCAGGAATTCTTGAGCACAAAAGCTATTATTTTTGAGCTATTTATAACAAAAGATCAAAGATATGTTATACAACAATAAAGATAAAGATCACAAATTGAAGCATGCAGCTGTGTAAGGTAAGAAAACTCCCCCCTGCCATTCCTACAAGTTTCCTAACAAGGGTGTTGTTGCTTTGGTTATAGGTTTTGATTTATTTATCGCCGCATGATGTGTGCAGAGAAAGACTTAGGAGTGGAAAAAAAATGCAGCTCCTAATGTGGTCATCCATCACCTGAATAAATCACTCTAATCATCAATCATAACACTCAGGCACAGACACACATCCATGTGCATTCGCTTACATAAACATGGGTACACCACGAGACGTTTCATCAGGGACTCCCAGCGTCAACTCACAGGCTCAGATTTCCTCTGGGAGATCTTTTGTGTTCTACCTTTTAGACCGTGCTTTGCAATTCTTGCTTAATACATACTCACAGGCAACGTCTCTCTCTCTTAAACTTCAAATGATATTTTTTTTAGAGCTGCTTATTCTCATTGGCCCACTTACATATGGGTCACTTCCCCGCTTCTAATAAAATACATTTGGTGTTGTTCCGTACACGGATGGTGCATCGGGGGAACACACTTGTGCTTTTTTGCTCTTCTCTCAGTAACTGTAGTTAGTCAAAACGTTGGACATAATAGCATATAAAAAATACATTTTAGCTACATAAAAATGTATTCGTTTTTAAAATAGCTTGTGCTAGATCTCCATGATGGCTGGCTGCTTCTATTTGTGTTGAAGAGTTCTTCTTATATTTCAGTGTAGACCTACATTCAAATGATTACTTAAATACAAGTACAATGGTCAATAAGCACTTTCTATATTCAGAATCGTACTTTATTTATTACCGGATCATCATTAGTGATGCATTAATGTGTTCATCACATAACATGTTGAAGCTGGTAGAAGTGTGAGTAATTGGAATGACTGTTCTCCTTTGCTTAACCTTCAAAACATATTTGGATTTACCAGTTGGACAGTCCTACTTAAGGACAGTACAATATTCTAGCTATTCTCAATGTCATTACAGGTGGAGCCAATATAATGCAATGATCGTTACAATAAAAAAACTCTGGACATAAACATTTTTTTAAATACAGCTACAGCTTTCATGAATGTGAGCTGATGTTAGCTCAACGTTTTTGCATAGTTTGGCTAACTTAAATGCTCCGTGTACTTGTGAGAGACAAATTGATCTCGCTATTTATTATTTAGTTTTCGCAATTTTAGTGCCAGAATGTTTGGAAGGTATATGGCCTGTGAAAAATGGGTGGATATTTAAATTGGTGATCCTTGGGCAGGAGGAAAGTTATAATACAGTGGTGGAGGAATGAATCCAATACCAGAGAATATGCTTTAGCTGTTCTGGTTCCCCCGTCTTGAAGTCACCGTTTTTCAAATTGGTTTGTGGTTTCATAACTTAAATAAGGTCTGTGGTTAGCACAAGCTTTAGAGATGATAAAGTTTTGTTCTCAGATATAACCTACGTCTTCCCTAACCACTCTAAAGATCGGCCACTAGTCTCCTCAAGATATAGTTGCAGTGGCAAAACCCACAGAAACAGGAAACTGACCCCCAGTCTTCTATTTTGAAGCAAATGCAGTTAGTTTAATTTTACCACTGCTGCTGTAGTTTTCCTTACAGTTTGAATTAGGTTATAAGGTTATGCTACCCATTTTTACAAAACTGGCACTTAAACATCTATTCTGTGTAAATGTAGTTATTGCATGCAGGTTGAAATTATGCATTTGTGTTATTGTATTCGTACGGTTTGCTTACCAACCGTTTTGCTTTATTGCTACCCTGCAACAGTCTGAATGCTTGCCTTGCAAAGACAGCAGTTTCAATTGGAGTCATAAAGAATTGCTTGGAGGCAAAATATTGCACTTTCTGTCAAGTATTATATATTCATACATTCATGCTCTCAGCACCAATATAAATATGGGTACCCATTATTTACGTATCAATAGAGAGTTGGGATGCATTTCGAAACAAGAATTCGGTGCTCACTACTGCATGTGTTTTATTTCTCAACCTTTTAATTGGAAGGCGACATGCCAGTTCATCCATGAAGTGGTGTCTTCTTTTTCAAAGAGTATTTATATTCCCATGATAGATTTGTGTCCCTGCTGAGAACACAATTAGAACTGTGTCAGACCATCGGCAGGAGGTCATGTCTGTCAAAGAGAGGATCCCAATTATTCCAAACTAACTTCTAAAGACATGTGCAGACATGTTCTTTTACCGTCTACGGACATATCAAACTAAAACTAATTTTAAGATCAGGGGCTTATGCAGGCGTCAGCTCCTTCAAGAAGAGTGTCCTCAACGATCATTGTTTCTCTTTGAGCCGAAATAAGCTCTTTTGTGGTGCTTTGATTTATCCTCCTTTGTCTGTATTGTATATGGGGATTAGAGCTGATCCACGGTTGCGGTCGAATTGTTCATTTTGCTTAAAATGCTTCTTAACGGAAGTACTGACCCTGAAGTTCCTGAGTGGCAGCCATGGTAACAGCCGTTCGAAATCTTCCAAAGCTTGGAAAGGAGCTTCAGAACTTTGTCCTTTATAATTTTCTTTAGTTTAGGATCCACTAGATCATCTTTTACCAACATAAAGAAGATAATGCTGCCCTTGTATGTTTTAAACGTTACGCTAATTACTGTCACACGATCAAATAAAGTTGCGTGGGGTTTATTACACTTTTTATCAACATATTGGAATGGTGATATGCACAGTGATAGATGCGTAGGCCTTGCCAGTTATACATAAATTGCATAATGTTTTATAAATTTCATATATTTTCATACAATCGTATTTAATTGGATTCATGTGGATTAAATACCAAGCCCCAAAGAAGAGCGTCCACCGTTGAAGCAAATTTTCGCATGGGCCAAATGGTGGCACTACACTCACGTTCTAGTCCGTTACGTCAGGGGTTTTCAACCGGTGGTCCGCGGACCCCTGGTGGTCCGCGGCGGCATTGCATGTGGTCCGTGACAAGAGCCTATGTTGATCAGTTCACCATTGTTTTTTTAAATATAAATTCGCTTTGATATTTCAACACATTTCCAGAATACCGTTACATATCGTGAAAAATATGTTTAAAATAATATAAAGGAAATTCAAGCTGACAGAATGTAGCCTTGCGCCTATCCAGTCTATGGTAGCCTGTGATTCGCTAATGGTAATGAGTTGCGTCGCTAACCTCACTTATTATTCATTACGTACAGTCTTGCGAGCAAAGTTGACACACATTTATAAGCATAGCCGACGAGAGTATTTTAAGATAGGTTGTAGTACAGCAAACATTTGTTACATATGTACTAGTCTAGCTATATATCTAGCACCAATGGATCGTTTTGTAGTGAGGAAAGTGCCAGAGGGACAGGCTGCCATGACAGAGGGTCAGGCTGCCACGACAGAGGGACAGGCCGCCACGATAGGGCAAGGACAGGCTTCCGAAGCGTCAACTTCGCAAAAAAGACGAAAAAGAAAATACAATGAGGAATATGTTAAATATGGATTCACAGTGACGACAGACAGAGCAGGAGAGGAGGTACCACTGTGTTTCGTATGTTCAACAATTCTCTGTAATGAAGCTATGAAGCCGTCGAAACTTACGCGGCATATGGAGACGCATCACGTCCACTTGAAGGCCAAACCCGTTGAGTACATGCAACAGATGTTGCGTGATTTCAAAGGACAGCAGGCTACCATGAGGAAGAGTGCAAAAATAAATGAAAACGCACTGAAAGCATCGTATCTGGTCGCTCTCAGGGTTGCAAAAAGTAAGAAGCCCCATACCATTGCAGAGCAGCTTATATTGCCAGCAGCCATAGATATGTGCAGAGCTATGGTAAGCGAAGAATGTGCCAACAAATTAAAAACTATTCCGTTGTCAGACAACACAATCGGAAGACGAATTGGGGAAATGGCAAATGATGTCAAAGACCAGCTGATGGCAAAACTTCAGACAGTTCTGTTTTCCCTTCAAATCGACGAGACGACAGATGTTACTAATGATGCGCAACTGTTAACATTTGTGCGATACGAGGACAGTGGCACTATGTGCGAGGAATTTCTTTTTGCAAACCACTGCCCGGGCGAACTACCGGTGTAGAAATATTTAAAGCACTGGACGATTTTTTCACGGAGCACAATATCTCGTGGCAGAGGTGCGTTGCATTATGCAGCGATGGGGCCCGAGCCATGAGTGGCAGCAAGACTGGACTGTTTGCGCATGTAAGGAGGGTGGCTCCGGGGGTAATTTGGACACACTGCCTGATTCATAGAGAGGCTCTCGCCTCCAAAGATCTCAGTGTTGAGCTCAGTGGTGTGTTTGATGTCGTTGTCAAGACGGTCAACTTCATAAAACGAAACGCATTGAATACACGCCTGTTTTCATCCCTATGCCATGACTTGGGAAGTGAACACAGCTCTCTCCTTTATCATTCAGAGGTGCGTTGGCTGTCTCGCGGCGCTGTGCTCGCCCGTGTGTTTGAACTACGCGGAGCTATCTACGAGTTCTTGTGCGAGAAGCATTCTGATCTGGCTTCCAATTTCAACGATAGTTACTGTTAACTAAGCTGGCGTACCTCACAGATGTTTTTGCAGAGCTGAACAAGTTGAACAGCTCCATGCAAGGGAGAGATGCAAACGTCATGCAGCTCTACGAGAAGCTCGACGCATTTGTGAAAAAAATGTCAAAGTGGATCGAACGAGTGGAGAGCAATAACTTGGCGATGTTTCCTTCAGTTGAGGAATACCCTGACAGCACTGACATCAACGACACTATATGTGAGCATTTGAGGAAGCTTGTGCGTCAATTCGCAAAGTACTTCACTGATTCGGAAGAGTGGCGCCGTGACAGCAAGTGGATCCTGCTCCCATTCAGTGACGATGCATCAGTAGGGTCAAGTCTGACGGCTGTGGAAGAGAATAAGCTGATTGAGATGTCCACAGACTCTGTCAGGAGGCATATGTACGACACACAGCCCCTTGTTAAATTCTGGATAAGTTGGCAGACAGAATTTCCACAGCTTGCTGCAAAAGCAATGAGGTGTCTTTTGCCCTTTCCAACCACATACCTGTGTGAGAGTGGTTTTTCTACACTGGCGTACTTAAAGAATAAGTACAGGGCTAGGCTTGATCCAGAGAATGACATGAGACTGTCTCTGTCTACCATTTCGCCACGAATAGACAGGCTGTGTGGACTTCACCACGCCCAGATATCACACTGACAGGTAGGCCTAATTCTCCCATGTTTTCACTGTTACGACCCTGGCGGGTTTAGGCCCCGCCCTGTGTTAATGGTAAGCCTGTTCTCTCTCCCTGCTTTTCTCAATCTCTCTCTGCTTTTCTCAATCTCTCTGTCTCTACAGCAGGTGATTGGTGACAGGTCTGTCCTGGCTGGGTTATAAAAGCCCTGACCAGCCAGCAGTTGAGGCTGCCTTGGTCTTCATTTGTTGGATTTTGGTTCTCCGGTGTTGTTGGATTTTTGTTCTCCGTTGTTGTTTTGTCACACACCTAGACTGACTTTGCATGACATTTTTAGTTACTTTTCCCAATACTGAATTGCACAACACTTTATTATTCTTTATTCTTTCTTTAAAATAATCTTTAATTTAATTTAATTTAATAAATCTACTTTTATTATTATAAAATCTGCGTGGCCTCTCTTTCATGTTTCATGCATTGAGCTATGCATGTAACACCAAATACACACGCGCACGCGCAGGCACATCAGTGGGCCGCGGATTGCTTTCTAGTCCGAATGGTGGTCCCTGGGACAAAACCAGTTGAAAACCCCTGCGTTACGTCATTGGGCCCACAAGAGTTTTCCCCAGGGAGACGTCTGTAGATCAGCGTATCATTTATTTTTGTGCTGAATTGTTACTTCAATTCCAACTTTGTTAATGAAGAAAAACACTGTTGTCCAAGTTTATGAAGCATAGTCATAACAGCAGAGGGGGCACAGTTCCTAGATGTGCTTAAAATAGTCAACTGTATGGACAATTGTAGTTTCTCCACGGCTGACGCTCATCAATTAATACGCTGGCGCATCCTAACCACGTTGGCCAGTGTAAGTGGAGTCAGATTCTCTCAGCACGCCAGTTGACGTTCTTTCAAGTCCTGAAGAATTCATCTTTCCTTACCCCCGGAATGTTTCTCCCTGAGGTTAAGGAATAGTGGTTAGGAAAAGACAAAGCAGATTTCTTTGAACAATTCGACCGCATCCCAAGTCAACTCATTGGACAGATTGTGTGACTCTAAAACAGGTATCAAAATTCGCACTATACATATGCACGTACATGATCATAAATGAGCAGCTGTGATTAAAACGCACATGACATGTTTTGCAGACGTGAAGCTGCAGTGAAAACTGTCATTTTGATCATCTCTTTTCACTAAGAATTGACACTTTTTCCTAACATCTGCATCTTTTTGCTTGGCTTGCTTAAGGGAATCGAAGAGAACATGAAAAGTCACACAATCACACAGGCGGGGGGGGGGGGGGGGGGTGTAGAACAGGGTAATTGGCGCTCCCAGAGGAATAAGAGGCTTGTGATCCGTTTGAATGTGGCTTCTATACGTCTGTTACTTGCAGCTGTCCTGACTGAGAGCATACTAATTACATCATGCCTGTTAATTAGTATTCTAATTAAAAGCACATAGAGGCGTGAGTGGGGGTGGATTAAAGTAGGGACGGCCTCGGACATGTAACCTGTGTTCTTGCAAGGACCGCAACTTAAGTCTCAGAAGTGGTCCGTTTTCATTTGCGTACTTAGGCAGGGGAACAACACTTTTAATTATGCACCTTCCAATTATGGTCATTGGTGTTGTTTTGTTGTGCATGCAATTATTTCAGAGCATTGTGGACAGAACAACACAACTGATT
The DNA here is from genome assembly GCF_036324505.1 of Eleginops maclovinus. NCBI lineage: Eukaryota > Metazoa > Chordata > Actinopteri > Perciformes > Eleginopidae > Eleginops > Eleginops maclovinus. The sequence continues at coordinate 5,396,481 of NC_086356.1, forward strand.
CATAAGTACGTTGCTTATTGTTGTTAGTTTTCAGACAGTCAAACCCCCAAATATTAGTTTCTTGCCATGACAAACAGAGTGTTCTCATGATGTTTACAGCTTGGATCTCTGTATATGTTTTCTTATGTGAAATTTTAATGCAGCATAGTATGCTTTTCTGTGAATTGTTTGTAAAAATGTGCTGATTTGTATCACAATCAAAGTGAGTGCTTTATTTTTTTTGCTGTTTTACTGTCCTGCCATTCTCAATGCCATCCAATTGAAGTTGCCTTTTAATATTATATAAATCAGAAGCAATGGACACACATTTTATGTCCAGGCCATTAATTATATTGTACATGCATTTTCTAACTCAGGGTTGAGCTTTCAGGCTAGTCTTTGTACCTCACACAAACATTCTTGCCTAAAGGTGGACAGATGGACACAGTTGAGGTTTTGCTGTAGAGCAGATTGCTGAGACACACAGGGCGAGGTATTTATGAAAATGACCTAATTCTAAGGTTTACTGTTTTTTTTTTGTAGCACATATAAAGTGTCCAAGTTAAAACACTCATATTATCTCTTAAGAGGAGTGCTGAAACATACAGTAGAATTCTGTTAAGGTAGTCCTTGACTTTGAAAGTCTGCTGTAAAAAAGCACATATTATTTATCTCATCTATCAAACTAGCAAAAGTCTCAGTATTATACTTTGCCATCACAAATTGTGGTTTGAAATATGTTCATATGTTTTTTTAAATAAGCATGAGTTAATACTTTGATCCATTAGATTAATTGGATGTATGACGGCCTTGCATATAAATACATAAAGTCCATCATAAAGCATCAAGAGTCATTCAAACTTTCAACATTGTCTCTACATTCCAGTGCACGCTGATAGCTTTAGAAATAAAGGGTCAGTCCCCCCCAATGTTGGACACTGTGCATGCCATTTATCCCTTGTGACAATGTGTTCCGGGGCTGAACAGCGTGGTGCCTGCAAATGCCAAGTAATCTTTGCCTATCGAGGGAAAGTTGTCCAATCTGAAAACCACCAGGATCCCTGCCAGCTCCTCTTGTCTTGTTTTCCAACAACTAGCAGCTCATGCGGGGGAAGAAAGTCATAAAGTATGCAAACACAATCCTCTCCAGGGTAGATGTCATTGGGTGACTTGAGAGCCACAAAGGGCAGTGGCTTTTTGTCCTTTAGTCAATCACACATTCTTTTCTTTCCAAAAATTCTGAATGAGCGTTGAATGTTCAGGGTGTATCCAGTTATTGGCTTGTCTTTTAATGTGATTCCTCTTGGCCTAGCTACACAGGTTCTCTGAGATCTCAAGCAGTACAAATAGGCGACAACTACACTTCTATATAGCGCTGCTGTTAGTAAAGAAGGACCTCTGACCATAGTGTTTGGCCAGTTTGTCCTGGACCTTTGCCAGCTTGTTGTAATGCTTACTTTTGCTAAAGGAGAGACAGCCACCTTAGCGTTGCTTTCGGAGATGACACACTTTTCTTCATTTATGCTAACACAATCTTCTCCAGGGTAGATGTAATTGGATGGCCTGAGATCCATAAAGGGCAGTGGCTTTTTGTCCTCTCGTCAATCACATGTTCTTTCTCTTTCCAAAATTGATTGAAACATGATTATATCTTATCAGCTTTTGGCCTGTCTCTTTCCTGCGATTCGTCTTGGCTCAGCTGCATAGGTCCTCTGAGATCTTGAACAGTTTAAATAGCCAACAGCAACACTTCTACCATGCACCGCCATGTTGCATTGGTATGGAATAGAAGGACCCCTGACCATAGTGTTTGCCAAGTTGATCTTCTGCCATTGCCAACTTTTCCTAACACTTAAAGAGAGGAAGCTACAGTACCCTGGCCTTGCTCTTATAGATGACAAACTCTAATACCTTTTACGCTGTGTTCAGTAAGGTACAGAGCATCATTTTGGTGGAGAAAGACAAATGTTCCTTCAGACACATTAAAAATAGTTGCATTGTTTGAACAAAGCAATTCTAGAGAACACGGAAAATGTGTTCCCCCTTCTTCAACTGAAAAGTTTCAATTTGTCTAAGAACTAGCAGCTCGTGCGGGGTGAATACAGCCATAAAGTGTGCCAACACAATCCTCTCCAGGGTAGATGTCATTGAGTCGAACACATATTCTTTTTCTTAGCAAAATTCTGAATCAGACTTAAATTTCAGGTTGTATCTCGTCAGCTATTGGCCTGTCTTTAAGGCACTGGCGACTCCTCTTGGCTGAACAACATAGGATCTCTGAGATCTCGAAGAGTTTAAATAGCCAACAGCTACATTTCTTCCACGCGCTGCCATGACACATTGGTGGGAACCATAGCCTTGATCATAGTGTTTGCCAAGTTTGTTCTGGGCCAAAGCCAGCTTGTTGTAACCGTTTGGCTAAAAGAGAGGAAGCTACTTTGGCCTTGCTTCTAGAGATGACAAACTTTTCTTCTGTCTTCAGTACATTGAAGATGTTACTTTGGTGAAAGACAATTCCTCCATAAGACATATTAAGAAAGTTGTTTTGGATGTGAAAGGATACTCTTTCTATCCAGCCTTCCCAAAAATCCATTCTAAAGAAACGCCAGCAGAAAGAATGTGATCATTAGGTGGCCTGAGGTCCACAAAGGTCAGTGGCTTTATGTCCTTGAATCAAACACATATTCCTTCTCTTTCCAAAATTCTAAATCCAACTTAAATTTCAGGATGTATCTTGTCAGCTATTGGCTTGTCTCTTAGGCATTAGCTATTCCTCCTGTCATATTGACATTGATTCTCTCAGATCGCAAACTCTTCTACCACCTGTCTGCCATGCTGCATTGGTGGAAAAGAAGGACCTGTGACCATAGTGTTTGGCAAGTTTATCCTGGGCCCTTGCCAACTTTTCATTGAAGTTCCACGGAGAGGAAGCTACCTTGGGCTTGCTCTCAGAGATGAATAACTCTTCTACTTTTGTGTTGTGTTCAATAACGTGAGAGGCAGCATTTGCTCTTTCAGATACATTATGAAAGTTGCTCTGAGGTGAAAGGCCATCTGTTTTATCTAGCTGTCCCAATTTTATAGGAGCGGCAGTAAAGAAAAAGTGTTTTCTTCTGCCCCTGGAAAGTTTTACTTTTGAAAGAGTAAAGAAGGGAAGAACATGTCCCTGTTAACAGATGACAAAGCATCAGCACTTCTTTCTTGTCACAATAGAGAAAGCGAGCAGTCATTGAATACTTGCAGCAGAAGAGATGTGAGTTGGTGGAGACTGGGGACAAAAAACATTACAAAGTCATCCGGTCCTTTCATGCAAAGGGATGTAAAAAGCCCTGTCTTGTTGCTTCCCCTTAACCTACCCAGTAGATCGCAAACCCCATGCACCAAGACTTAGTCCCTAACACAGTCCATTAATACACCCATGTACAACTAAAGGCGATTTTTATATTTGTATTATCATTGTGAAGAAAAACACAGGTATTTTTTTAATGAGCAGTCTTCAATAGCTTTTATGTCTATGACCTTCTGACTTCAATTCAATGCAGAATTGTTTGAATGTACAAGACGAGTAAGATAAACCTCTTTTATAACATTTGTGGTTTTTTTCTACTTTTAAATATTCTTGAGTGTGTAAGGCGTGAATATTGATGTGAAAATCCAGTATGTTTTTAATACAACTTTTTTTTCTTATAACTTCTATATTGGAAAGCCGTGAAACAGCTACTGGCTGTTTGCAATGCACTTTTTGATGAGGTGTGAGCAGCAGGGTGAATTATTGTTCCCCTCATTAACTAAGCACTTAGTTAATGGTGAATGAGTATGATGAGTTTGTGTGAATAAAAGCACAGCTGTGTCCATGAAGCAAAGATTTAGGCGGGTTCTGAAATTGCAGCGCATTGTGACGGAAAACATCACGGTAAAGTAAAATGTTTGGTCAGGTTGTAAACACTATGTGCTGCTACCATCAAACAAAGCATAATGAGTCGCATCGCAGTTGACTCTTTGACCTCCATCTAACAAGCAATGCACTTAACCAAAACAAAAAAAATGTGTGTTAGGAACAGCTTTCCACATGTAAGAGATACGACTGCAATTACTTGTAAATTGCTGCTGTGTTAGTGCATCTGCAAAGCCCCATTTCGTGTTTTTTACAACCAGAAGGACACTTTGTTACAAGAAAAATGTTGTAAGATGTCCAAGGTTCAGATTGACAGTATTTTTCTCATACTGCCTGTGCTGCTACACCTCTTTCCACCCTCTGTCTGAAACCAGAGCCCAGTCTTCTCTGACTGTTTAGCTGTCTGGCTCTGTTGTGATTGGTCAACTGCTTAGAAATGTCCCGCCCATTAGCCTGTTACATTCAATGTGTTGAAGTGCGAGCCAATAGAAGTGTGAAGGATACGTAGTGATGTCACTATGTCACAGAATTAAACAAAGGGCTACAATAGTGGTGTGGGAGACATTATGTATACCCATGAGACTATTTGTGTTTTCGCTCAGGAAGCGTCCAAACATTTGCTCCTTATTTACTTTTTTCTTTACTTTCTTTACCCTTTAATGTACATTTGGATTATAATACAAACGATGTATTTGATCATGTGTGCACCCTGCCATGTTTTTGCTTACATAGCCATGTGTTTCCAGTATCTCTTATTTGCATAGTTCTACCAGAAAAACAAGGCTGTCAACACCATCGCATGGTCCGTTACAAGTTGCAATGGGGCAAACCTTTTCAAATTAAATACAGTGTAATGACAACATCTAGACGGGGAGATGATCGTCTTATTACATCATTTATTGCATCCTTTATTCCACCAGCATCACCACAGAGTGATGTGTTCTCCGTCTCTCTTTGAGTGTGTGCTTTTGTGTCTGCATCGGTGCTTAAAGTTCACATTAACACGCATGTGTTCACAGCACAGCCTGAGCTTTTTGCTGCAAGTTGTTTCTATTTATATGCTAGGGTGATATTGTCTAAGGTACGACAATATGTACAGCTGTCTTCTTTTCACTCACTTCCACCTGAGAGCTCAAAAATGAATTGATGGAAGACTTATCAGCCTTTTTGATAACGTTTAATAAAAGGTTGTGCTCAGGGCATTCTCGTCTGAGCCCTTGTCACACAGATCTGCTTCACACCGACAACAATCTGAGCTAGAGCAGCGAAAAAAAATTGAGCTGGGATAATTTCGAGCCGATCCTGAAGGCTTTAGAAATTGCTTAGCCGGCAAAACTCACCGCACTTCTGTTATTAAGGAAATGCGGATTTACCTGTAGCCAGACTCTTTTAAAAAGGTTAAGTTGCAAAGCGCAAGCACAAACGCTCAGTGGTAAAAAAAAAAATTGGATATGCAGCTTTGTGTGTGTGTGTGTGTGTGTGTGTGGGGGGGGGGGGGTGTGTGTCTCTGCTTCTTAAAAATGAATTCAAAGCTTGTGGCTCTTAAGAGAGAGTAAAATGTCAAAATCCCCCAAGAATTTGCCTCCACATCTCAACAAGACTGAGTTGACCATTGCTGACATTTAAGGTCCCAAATCGTTGACTTTCGAATGTTATTTTCCTATTGATAAGAATATGCTTTGTGATAGGAATGAGCCTGTCCTTATTTTAAAGTAAATATGTGTTATAAAGACTGCAGACATGTTCCCACACATAGCATCAGGAATATCAGGCACTATATTTATGTAGAATTGGAAATGCACATTAAATGCTGACGATTTAAGGCTCACATTACGAAACCAGATCAGCCGCTACAGTAACTATATATTTAAGAATACAGTGCATTTCCCAGGATATAAAAGTAGAGAGACAATACATTAATGCTGTTCTAAAGATACAATGCCCATCTATAGATTGCTGCAGAGATGACATTTTTTTGTAGGCCAACCGGGGACGTTAGCATGGTTCCCCTGAAATGAACACCATTATGGATTTGTGTGCATGTAAATGGTCTGCAAAGGAATAAAAACCCAAAGAGTTTATCTCCCCCCCCCTCCTATCTGACTGCCTCCATTGGTCTCCTTTGTTTACTTATGTAACATAACGACATCACTATTTAACAGTTGTGCTTTTCTTGGCTAGCACTCCAACACATTGTATCTGATAGGCTAAGTGGCGGAAAATGTATAAGCTGCTGACCAATCACAACAGATCAGGCTAGCTAACCAACCAGAAAAGAAGGCTGGGCTCTGGTTTCAGTATGAGAAAAATAAAGAGCTTTTTGAAAATTAAAGCATTAAACATGTCACAGTAGAGGCACAAAATAAAAATATGAACCTGAAAAGGAGCATTAAAGGCCTTTAGGCTATAAACGTGGCACATAACGGTACCATGACATCATGTCACCACCACCAAGCTAAAGGTGGTCTTGTATTCCGCATGACGACACTTAATGGACTTATTTAGCCATTAAGCGTTTTTTTTAAAGTAAATGATCTAATTGCCTATTTTACATTTCTTGAGTGAAAAAATAGACCTTATTTCAGGCATCTAAACAAAGATAACGTTCAAGAATCCATTGGCTTTGGGAGGAGTTCATCAGAAATGCAAAATCATAGAGAGCTGCAGGTCCTAAGGAATACCATTGATAACCTAATTCTTGAAAAATATGAAAAATGTACCCTCTCTGGCTGTCATATAATTGACTTACATACACTCAAGTAATTATAGTTTGCATCCAGCTTCTGTTCCAACAGCAACCAATGCTGAATAGATGCTAATTGGAATCTGTAGTGTTGCAAACAACCTGACACGGGGCGGGTTTCTTTTTTCCTTTTCGAGCAGCTTCAACGGAACAGCTTTATTTAAACGTAATTATTTCAGTTTTAATTGAAATTTTGAACACAAGGTTGTGTTGAGCTTTCATTCAATCTCTGAAAGACACTGGGGAAGTCTCTCCACCTCAGCCTTTTCTAAGCTATCTCAGTACAGAACAGGATTTCATCATCTGCTTAATTGCTCACTCTAATTTGCTTTGCTGGCACTGTCACAGCCCCATTGTACCGTTATCAAATCACTGGACACTGTAATTAACTTTACATTGTAACCACCACCTCTGTATCTGCCGCAGACCAGCTGTTAAATGGTTTTAACTTTATTGTCTTGTTCTTCTTCTTTCCCTCGCAGAATGAGTATACGTGCCCACGCCCGCTACCTGGTGCCTGGCTGGGAGATGTGTCTACGATCCATTAACTGCTAAAAGGAACTGCTTTGAATGAAACAGGAAAGAGACATATGCAGGGAACCTATCAGGATCCTACTCACATAATTCAAAGGATACATTTAAAACGATCCTCCACGCTAACAAGGGAAACCACTGACAAAGACCACGAGGAGATGTCTTTTTCTTAAGATTTTATATTGTCTTGTTTTTTTCGCTCATAGGCTTCGCTGCATTCCATAATGCTCCATCACTAAATGAATAAATGGTTGTGGATACACAGTCTTATGGTAAATAGTGGAGCCTTGGAGGAAGACTCATGAGCACTAACGGATGGTTGCATCCAACACGGGAGCTTATTGTATAGACTTTAATAGCGTATTCTCTCCCTGAGGACAACATGGCATTGGTTTAAACAAGGCAAGAGACTGTACAAATTCATGAGGCTTTAAAAAAAAAAGTGTAAAACCCAGCAAGGAGTTTTTAACTAAAATGCACTGAGCAGCTGGACCTGATCGCTCTGCTAATGCAGCTATGTATAATTTAAAGTGTATTTCCATACTTTGATTTCACCACTTTATCCCCTTTAAACCTTTTTTTTTCGTAAGAAAGCCCAATTAAAGTCGAGGGTGGTGTAAATGTGCCTCACTGGAGCAGAAACATTATTAAAACGGAGCTTCGGTGCACCTGTCAGGAAAGAGGAATCCGCTCCATCAGGTGGAAATCGAGCAGCAGCTGGAAGATTGCTTTTGAAAGCCTGAGAGGAAAGCAAACTATCCCCCCAGCCATCTTTGGTGGAGTCTTTGTGTTTTGTTTGCTTTTTTTTAAGAACCGTTTTCTAAGTTGTTTCTAATTGCAATCAAACCTTGACTATACAGTTTGATTTGGAAGACCTAAGGGGTCAATCAGAAGCAAGGGGGAAAAGGAAAACGCTCCTATCAAGGGTATACGATGTAATTTTCTGCAATTATAATGTTGTTAATGTTGTACTTTACGAATCTGTGTTTCTGACATTTTCAACACCAAATACCAAAGAGCCAAATTGGAGCACCTTTGGCTCTCCCAATTGGGTCGTCACAGATCTACGAAAACTCTAAAAGAAGCCTCAACTTGAGTCCAATAGTGTCCAGTAGTGCTCCATTACCAGATTGGCTTTTTTAATTTTCTACGTGTGTAATGTGTACGTCTTTGTGAACAAAGGATCTTGCAACCACTCTCACTAGCAGGATCTTGTCTTGAAAGATAACCTCGGCACTGCTTGCATTTTACGACTTACGTTGGATACATGCTTCACTTCTTGAATACCCCTCAAAGGGAATGCAGATGTTGCTGTGCGCCGCGTGTGCTTGTGTTCCATTCCTTTTGAGTTCTTGATTAAATTTGAACCGCATTGTGAATTGTTTCAACCCTCAGACATCTTTCTACACCGGAAAATGATAATTTTCTATTGTAAATCTCCCCCCCCCCCCCCCCCTTGTTGATATTTAGTAAGCTGCTGTATTCTTGGTTCACTTTCAACAGTATGTTTTTTTAATGAAAATAATGACTTTATTGGTGAGCAATATGAATTGGTCCAATTAAAAATGTTCATTAATCATTTCCTGTGTTCCAGCTCTGTGTGTATGAAGCCAGTCTTATTGAGTGTGCGCTCCTTGGCCACAGTGATTTAATAGCACTCCTCCGTGTCTCCACTGACGCTTATTGAAATCCCTCCTTTTCCCCGCAGATCGCCGGTGACAAGGCGCTCACATCAACATTAGCCTCATTAATTTAGAGAGCAGAACATTGATCTCTCTTCGACCGTTCTGCTCACAGTGACGCTCACTGCGGGCACTCGCCAGCCCTCTAATTACTCCTCTCGTGCTATGTGTTGTATATCTCAAGAGGGGGCCCTGCTTAGTGAATTTGCTCCACGTTCACTGCACTTGGAACATGTCAAGCTGTCAGCTCGGAGGTCCAGATGGCCAATCTGCCCAGCCCTCCCTCTGGTGTTTTCACATCCTCCTCTCTACCTATCTCCCCGTTTCGCCTCTTCCCCCTCGCTCGTCTCGTGTTCTGGGTGACCAAAACTCACAAGCTTTTGGTTTCTAGTCAGTGTTCTGGATCTTATTTTATCTCTTTCTAAAAGGGTCAGTTCACCCAAATACAGAAATGTATCCACTTAATCTCGGTAGTAGATCCTTGCAGGTGGTGAAATTGGGTGAACAGTGTACCCTTCTTGAAAATGGGAATTACTGCCGCGCTGCTCTTTTAGTTTAAGACAATTTACAGAAGCCCATGTTCCGTAACATTGCATCCATATCTGCCAGTTCTAACACATTGTAAGTGATAGGTTAAAGAGTGGGACTTATCTAAGCGGTGGATAAATCAGACCAGTGCCGGACCAGCTTACCAGTCAGAGCAGACTGGGCTCTGGTTTCAGACAGAAGGTGAAAAGAGGTGCTGCAGCACAGAAAGTATGAGAAAAAGAAAGACGTTTTCAAACATTAAAGGATGTAATCATGTCACAGTAAAGCCACAAAATACAATTATGTCAGACAGGAAGCATACGTAGTTTGGAAAGACACATGCACCAAAGTGTTATAATTTGCCATTATTTAAGCAGACGATTAATCCAACCGTTTAGAACATTTCCAGTCCAAGGTGACACTTTTAAGACATTGTTTTCCCCGTATTCAACAGACTGAAACCCAAAGACATCAACCTGTGCGTCTTTGTGTTTTGGACTGTGGAATGCGGGGAAAAGCAATATATTTGTAGACACCGCCTAGGCTCGGCACTGAGTAATTGTCTCATTTTCTAAAAACAAATCAGTAGTTGCAGTGGCTCATGAACATTTTAATTTGAGTCAACTGACCCTTCAAGTATCTTGTGGTTTTGTTTCACTGTCAAGAGCATTGTACATCTCTTTGCTCCGGTTTCTCTGTTCCCCCTCTCTCCTTTCTGTGTCTGTGTCTGTGTCTTCTATGCCGATGTTCCCTATGATCTCCGTAACTCAGTCTCCAGCACAGACAGGGCTGTATGCCTGTGAGCAGACACCATGCATTATTCATGTAGCATGGGCTCCCTGCTGACCTGACTCCTAACAGTTGGCAGTCTATAATACTTCCGCAGAAGGCTTCCACAGGCCCCCTGAATGAAGAAATCAAAAATCAAAATATACTAATGTAAGACACTGCTGTGACTTAGTGTCTTTGCATCAATCAGATAAGCTTGTACATACAAGTGTGTGAAGCAAAGAACATACATTGTACATACAAGCCAGGCTAGATGGATTACAATTGTGAGACTTTAAGGAAGCTCAACATATGATAAGAAAGAGCAACTAATTTAGTGCTGATGATTTCATGGGGACAACTATGGTGGCTGACAGGGGCAATAACGCCACAATGGCCAAAAACACTTACATTTCAGAAGCTATGCTAATTTAAAAAACGCTGCCTCAACAACGCTAAAAACACAACGAAAACTGGGAAACTAAAAGTGATGCACACAGCTGGGAACACACTATTGTTGATATCCGGGGTTAATAAAGTTGGCCAACTGTCACTGGAAACTTAAAATGTAAGTTCAATCAAACGATTACATAATTCCTTTCGATATTATTGCAGATCTACTGTAAGCTAGCTAGCTGAAGTAGCTTACCTAGTCAATTCAAATATACTGACAAAACACTTACAAATATGAAACAGACTAACTCTGCGACGGTGGCAGTTGGCCGTCTTTATAATCCCCGACGTCAACAATCACTCTAGTCCCGGCTGTGTGGACCACTTTTTGTATTGGCCTCTGTAGGTAACAATAAATGAAACCTAGGACAAAAAAAATCTAAGCTGTATGAAATTCACACAATTTAAAAAAGGGCCAGCCTCAAGAAGAAAATATATGAAAAATATTAGCAACATTTCTTTCAGCACAGAGACCCTTTTGAACCATAAGTTATTTTGATTGGCAAAAATGTGAAAGGAAGCACAAAAACAACCGCCTTTTGATTCCTGCGCTGTTCCTCCTTCTGGTGTTCTTGGCTTCAAACAAATGTTCCACTAATAACTTTGCCTTCTTACCTCTTGACGACTGACTCAAAGATGAATCTTTTTTTTTCATGTGAGGCCTGTTAATTTGAATTGACACTTCAATGCACGGCCTTATTCAGGTGCGTTTCTATTTAGCATCAAGATGTGTGACTTATGAAATCTCCAAATCGAGGCAAAGCTAATTGGGTGGTGTTGACTTTAATTATGACTTGTCGGGGCAATTAGTCAGCGACCACTTGAGCAGAAGGAGCTATCAATTAAAATTCCATACTCCATCATCGGGATGACTGTCAACCCTTCATGTAAGCTCCAGTTATTTCAAAATACAGTCACTGCTTTTGCAACCCACACCAGGAGTGGCGTTCAACAGATCATGTGCTCCAGCCATCTGCTTCTGAGTGGGGGGGACCACAGGGTTCTCATCGAGATCATCTCTGCTGCCATCATCGGCCAACTGCTGGTCCGGTGCTTCCTCCTGTTTCCGCCTCCTTCTTTAACCTTGAATCATGGTGAGCAAATCAGTGCCATGGAAACTAAGGGTGCGTTTGCTCTTAACCCGTGTGTCATTGATTCCAAGCATGCACTCTCTAAAGCAACAACTGTGAGTGTAACGTGTATGTTTAAAAAGCTGATTTAAAAAATATTAGGAATCTTGGGGGATATTTCAGAATGTCCGATAAGGGCCATTATAGATACAAATTAAGAAAATACAGAGCCATGGAAAGGGGTCAATTTATCCGAAAGAAGTGGGAAAAGTTTTAAATGTACGAGAAAAAAACAACTGGGATTCATAAAAGAAATGGGAGGGCTAGGGATTCGTTGGGCAAAATATAGCAATGGATGTATGACAACTGGTTTTCCAAAGAGGTGTTGAAAAGGGTTGTATACAAAATACAAAAAGAGGTTCAACTATATGTAGACATGTTCCAAAGATCATTTTTATCATTTTAGTTTTTCCTTTACATGTATGACTTATCCCCCTCCACAGCTTCATATTTAGTTGTTTTATTCTTCTACATACCATGGCCCCAATAAATCCTTATAGTATTCCAATAAGATAACTTATATCAACTGGATTTATTGAGTTAAGTGTGCAGGGAAGATATCTTTGATCATGTCACGCCCCACAAGAGCACACCAAACTCAGTGCAGCAATGTGACTGTAAGCTGAATTCCCAAAACAGCATATGATACTGTTACTGTATATAAAGCTATGAAACCTACTGTACTATCTGCTGGCCTAAGTAGCCACTCCCCAACAAAGCGTCTCAGGGAAATACACTATCTACACCATCCTGAAGTGAAATGGATACATTTATTTGGAATAAACCACCTGACATGTCGGCAGCAGATGATTATCAATGTACGGATATTTAAGTCAGAAACTCATTCCGTGGGGGAGACTATATGAAAGGCCATGTAGTGTTGACAGTTGCCATCAGTACATAAACATAACATCAGCAAATAAACAAGTAAACCATCACGAGGAAATGGTTTTCTAATGTTGGCTGAATATAAAGTGTGTGCAAAGGATTTCCATATGAGGCATTGATTTTCCCTTATAGCCATTTGTGGGGAATAATTACGTGAATGAGCTGAGCAGAACAGCAGTCTTATTTATGCTCCTCTGAAAGCCAACATACATTATTGTCTACCAGAGCTTTCAATTTTCCAACAACAACCAGCCGATAACACTCAAACACAACAAGTGCTTATAAATAAAACTAACAAACGTGGCATAAAATCTTCACAATGTTCCTGAGGAATAATAACCTAAAACAGAAACAGGAGCTCTTTCACAACAAGGGATTAGCTGAAAAGCAGAATTTGTAACCAGCACACAGAAGACAACCGTAGGCAGTTAACGCACACTGATTAAACACAGCCCAGGCAAAGGATACACATGTCAGCAGAAGCACCACTTACTCTGTTGAAGTGAAACAGTGAATGACCTCTGGCCCAGCTGATGATAACCCCCACTCTGGAAAATTTGCGGTGCTGACAACAGGGCTTGAAAAAGACTTGGCTTCTGGGTGGAAGTGGCATTTGAGTCAACACCGCTGATTTAAGCACCTGCCCTTTGAAGATTCCCAAACCAAAAGCCTGTTATTTCCTCCACAGAAATGTTCCCTAGCAAAATGGTCCCACAGTTTGAAAGCTCAACAATGAAATATGAGCTACATATTGCTACATGCTAACGTAACGTCAGCTTTTACGCAGAGTTAACAAAGTAGAAATGGGGTTCTGTTATGCCAAAAAGCGTGTTGATGTTGTGTCCATATGTCAACCCTAAATGCCCAATGGACTACCCCAAAAAAGCAAAATAGGACCTCTTTAAGGCATTTCTAAGCAAAAGTCCCATAGGATAAACTTCTATAGCATGAGAAGAGGGGATTGATGATTTAAATCTATACTTATGTAGCCTCCTTGTTCCCTTTCATATGTTTTAAAAATTGCACTTACTGTAATCTGTGCCTGTAATAACATATGGCTGCTGCGACAGGGCAGACTTGTTGTATTAATACTGATCTATATGTTCTCTGGCTGCTGTCTGTGGCGCTGATTACAGGCTGGTTGGAGGAAGGGTGAAACATTGTGAGTTTCACCGTAATGACATAGCAATTGTCTGGAGCCAATGTGTCCGTTAAGGTCCATGTGTGCCTATAAGCTTGTATTTGAGGCAAAGCAATAAGAAATAATTTGCATCGGGCCCAATGACAGTTATTTTACACTGCTGTTTCTATCCATTCACACCGTATTCAGGGCGGTTTTTTATGTAATTTGGAGTGACATTTCAGTTTTGGTGAGGTCAATGCATTTGAGTGGGCGTTCTGTGACATTACCGGCCGGACGCAAAGCCCAGGGTCCTCTGCTATAAAAGATCAGCGAACAAATTCACGATTCTCAAGCAAGTCCATAGTCATGATAAATGATTAATAAGTGTGGTTGTTCAGCATACTTGCCAACCTTCAGACATAAGGAGCCTAAACATGATGATGATTAATCACCCTTCACCTCAAAAGTCCTGCACTAAGGAGCACTTACATTTTTCCAGTTATGACTCTGAACTGTACATTCCTGCCAGTCTTTTACTGGCACTGCAGCTCTGCACGTCATCTTTAAAAAAAATGAAAAGGCAAAGTATATACTTCTTTCGTATTTGTATTTTGTGCCTCCACTGGGACATGTCTCCATGCTTTAATGTTCAGAAAGCTCTTTATTTTTCTCATACTGCCTGTTCTGCAGCACCTCTTTTCACCCTCTGTCTGAAACCAGAGCCCAGTCTGCTCTGATTGGTTAGCTGGACAGCTCTGTTAGGATTGTTCAACCTCTTAGAAATGTCCTGCCCCTTAGCCTATCATCTACAAAGTGTTGGAGTGCTATCTAATAGAGTGTGAGTGAGATGCACTGCAACCAAGGCGTTTCAAGGCGTTAGGAGCGAAACTCCTTCTGAAGGGATTTTATCCTTTGAATAGCTATCGAGGGATGGAGAGCTTTGACCTAATGTCCGTCATCTCTCTTGATAAAGCAAAAATCCTGGAGTGTTTGCTGCAATTACCATATACATGTGTGTATATTGTAAACACAGGAGGTGCATGTTGTTGGTCTGCCTCTTGACAGGGAGGCTTGAACAAGCACTGTTTGTATCCTGTGTCATTCATTTCCTTTCCCAGTAATGGTTGCTTGAGAAACCCCTCGCTGTTAGCTAAATTAACCCCAGGACTGAATTTCTTTAGATACACTGGGATGTTTTAGCCTTGAAATATTAAAAGTGCAACATTATTATAACATGCATATAAACACAATGAAACTTACTGAAAAAGTACTTATTCCACATAGATGAAAACAAAACAACAGATCGGTAGCTAAGTCCAAATTCAGTCAAGTTAATCAATAAATCAAGGCTGAAAATGTCCGTGAAAACACTGTAATGAAAACAGTTGATAATCCAAAACATCTGATCGAACATGCACCCCGCAAACATTAGTACTTCCATGGCCATGCATAAAAAGGCTTGACAATAAGAAGCATTTCGCAGATTTGAATCAAAGAGGTTTGTGTGCTGTCGAGTGTTTGCAACCTGAAAAGCGTGAACTCTCTGTGGACTCACTTCGTGGTTTAAAATGAGCTAATGAGCCGAAGGTCTGTGCCATCCAGCCCATTTAAAGCCTTCAAATACAAGCAGCAGGAACCCGACAGTCACTGGGAGCAAAGAGGGGGAATGCACTACCAATGAGGTCATGTTATCTTCCTGAGCAGCAAGAGCTCAGAGGCAGCCGCTGTGGGTTAGACATGGACAGGGGACTAATAACGGCAAAGATGGAGTGACTCTGAGTCGATATGTGATATAAATATATATATATAAGGAAAAAAAATGTAAAGAGGGAGCTTACATATTAAATACAGAGAGAAGCACACGTTAGGAAAAAAAGCAAAAGGCAAATAAGTAGAGTGTGTTCAAAAATAAGTATGCAGCATTGCACATAGCATGGTTATTTTGCACGGACAGTGACATAGTGATGTCATTAAGTTACGGAAGTAAAACAAGGAGTCCAATGGGGGCGTTTCAGGCAGAGGGGGAGGTGTGGGAGAGACTTTGGAATTTTGGCCTTTGCTGACCATATACATTCAATAAAACCTATAGGACATACTACAGTGAATGGAAAACCCCAAAAAGCATAAAAGGGCATCTTTAAGTGTGTAATGTTCTTCTCATAGTTTATCTGAAGTTTCACTCTTTGACCTTTAAAGGTTTTTAATATTATATCCAGAGCAATAAAATAAAAACCCAACTTGTTTTTGCAAATATGTCTGTGTTGATATCTGAGCCTCTCTGTGCTTCCTTCACCTCGCTGGGTCCTCGTGCGTGCATGTTGGTGCATGTGAGACCCAGGGTGTTAAAATTGTCTTTGTTTGCACTGTTTTTGTTGTTGCTTTGTTAGCATGCGGTTCAGCTGAGGCCATGTTCACAGTTGTCTGGAGCCAACTCTTCCGCTCAGGATGTTGAATTTGGATCCTTTTAAGTTGAAATGACGTTGTCCCTCATTCTGTTCCCAGGGTAAGATATGAATTTCAACGCTAAAAACTACAACGGAATGTTGGGAATCAATTTTAAGGTCCAGTTTGCATTGATGTGGCTTTTTCAGTTTAGAATAATTATCTTATGTTCATTGACATGTAGCACATTTACTTAGAAACTGCACTGATTTAAAAAACACTGAATAAACCCATTTTTGAAAAGATGTTTAAATTCATTCCCTAGTGGTTTTTCCAAAGCAGGGTGTGCATTTTAGGAAACAGCTCCTCCCACTTGCTCATTTGCTTTGCAATCAAACAAACATTTATGAGGGAATGTTTCATTAAAGACAGAAGCACACAGATGGCATACTAGATGCCAAATTACCTAAGAATTTGTTTTGTTTGTTGCAATGCTGCAAAAAAAAATGAAACCTTGAAAAATAGCCTTCTTAGTTATTGAACCAATTTAAATATAACCTTGCAAAAAAACTCATCTATGGGTTATTCAAAGAAACAAAATCCATTGCAGGCCAAATAAGACACACTGAAAATGAATACAGAGATCTTGTACCTGATACCTACTATGGAACACAGTATACACAAACAGATGGCAATTAAGTTCACAATCATACTCATCAAACCAATTAGTGGCTCTACTGTGTGTCATATCATAATTGGATCTTAATTATGCCATTGAAATTAAACATCCACTTTTTTTTAATGTCTTTCCAATATAAGTTGTTATTAGAGATGAGGGCTGGGAAAATGTTCAGCCTATTTATGTGTATTATTCCTTTCTGTTAGAATTCAGTTTTATAATCAATCTGGTAGAAAGGTGTAATGCAACGTTTTGATGCCAACTGCCTTGAAAAAACAAGAAGTTCAGTTTTTTTTGTTTTTGTCTCAAGCCCTGTAAGAATCCACACTATTAAGGATACCCAGAAATACCCCACACCTCAACACAATGTACAGTATAGCTAAAGTAATCTGTAAAGATGTGAACAAGACATTGAATTCCCAAATGTGTATTTGAATTTATAATCAAGACAGCATAAAGCTCATTCATAACACTTGATCACTTGAATGTCCAATAAGAGCAGCGCTACATCAATAATACGCTGAGCGGGGGGAAAAAATGCTATCATACCTAAAAGCTGCTGTGTCTTGTATTGCATGTCAGACAACAAAACAAAACAGTTTTCCTTAGGAGAAAAGATAGTAAAAGAAAATGTCTGTGGCTTCAGGCCTCCTCAAAGGACGAAAAGCGTAACCAATGGAACCCGGTTAGTAAATGCATGTAAGTCTATAGTGAACACTTCATCACAGCTGAACTATGACGCTCATGTGTCTAACCTGAACTGGCAAAGTCAAAAGTTGTAATGTTTAAAGTCAATAAGTAAATCTATACTGCATTGAAATACAGAAAACATTGACAAGCCAAGGAAATACCTGTTAGTTGTTCGCCTGTTAACTGGTACAATCCCCAATAGCTTCTGATTTTAAATATAGACGGCAATCTACAATGTCATTTTGCGATTGTTGCCTGTCGGAGTATTGTCATTTGGCTCCTTGTAGATAAAAAATGCATGGTAGTCATTTTTGATGAGATTACCGAAAACCTCTGACTCTGTATACCACCAGTGAAATGAAAGCAAAACTTTACACCCTAAAAAAGGAGCAGGCCATGAGGTAGAGGGGAAGTACGAGATGGGTTGCTCTCAACAACACTGTGATAAACACTCACTACTCTGTGTCTATGATTTAATATGAGTAGTATTCTAAATTGGTAAAAACAAATGTAAGAAATCCTCAATGTGCAAATGAGGATTCATCTTTCTCTTCATGTTATACCATCCATTGGTCTTGTATTCAGTCTTCATCAACATTACCTTGTTTCCTATTAAAACATGCTCAAGGGAATATTTGAGGCTTTGATTTGAGAAAAGATAAATCCATTTTTTGTGGCCATCATGTTGTCTATGAAGTTTGTTTCGCTGCTCCTTGTCCTTGTCATGATGGGTTTTGAGTGTTTCTCTGACTATAATACATAATAAATTGAAGTTTGTTTGAATGAAGCACCTGAATGTCTACTCTTATCCAACCCGAAAGCTCTGCAGCCTTGAAATTGTATTCATGAAAAAGATTACCAGGCTGCTTTCAAAGCAAGCACATACTGCTACTGTTGGTCTTGCTTAGCTGCCTTTGAACCTATCCTTGGAACACGGCAGACAAGAAAGCTAATTTGCTTAATTGAAGTGCAACAACACAATCAGATCATAAAACAGTCATCATTTCACCCTAAATGAACACAAATGTGCCCTCCTCAAATAATGATACATTTTCAGAAATAACATTAGTTTGGAGATGCAATATTAAACCCATTGTAGTGGTATAAACTATTAGTTTTATTCATGGCCCAAAGTGTCAGCCGTTTTTTGGCACCACAAAACCCTCATTAAACTACTTTAACACTGATAGACAGTCTAATTTAAGACACATGTACGATAAATATGACAAATGACAACAGGTCCTGTTTGTGCAGGTGGGCGGGGGCAGAGCTCCATAGTAAAAGGTTGAGATTGCTAGCAGTTTAGCGCTGATAATAGATGGTTTTACATGTTATTTCTTGACAATGTAAACACCAGCTGCATAAGGGTCAGACGTCTCAGCATATGATGGAACACTTGAGACCCCCGTTAGCGTAGAAAGTGAAGGAATGTGCTTTTTTAATCCCAGCGAAGCTAGCAGGAAGTTAGCCATTAGCAGCTAGCAGTAAACAGGTGCAGCTCCGTTAACTCTCCTCCTCCGTTCCCACCGACTGCTTCAAACTTTCCTTTCCTTTACTGAGAAAAAGTTTCCATTTTCCCTGAACACCACGGAGTCCTGTTGAACTCGCGGAAGACCCTGTTAGTTCATCTGAAAGTTCCAGAAGAACACTAATGACTGTGAAGATGTTATCTCCACACAGAAACGACACCTCGCCGCCTCGAGCTTTTTTAATTGTGAGTGCTGCTTTTTTTTAAATAAACCGCTGCCATCACTGGGCTTTTGTTCTTCTGCTGTACTTGAATTTTCACTTGGTTTATGTCCGAATATGCTTTCCTGTGCTTTTATTCAACTTTATCGCTTTCCTTGGTGCTGAATGCAGCTTGGTCTTGTGGTCCGAGGCAGAACAGCTAGCTCTTTCAAAGTACCAACTATACATTATGTCAAAAATACAGCGTTAGAAGTGAAAGTTCAGAAACAACCTCTTCTTAAAGTATAATGTGTAAGAAATGTTCGTTTATTTGAAGCCCAGGAGACGGTTTAAAATAAAGAAAGCAAAACTCCCTTAAAAGTTATAAAAGGAGTGTTTAACAAAAGGATGCAGCGGTAGGTTTTACAAAAGCTTCACAGCTGTGGCTCAATAGCCCGGGACACGCGTCCACAGGCCACTGACTGAGCGGAGCTCATCAGTAGTTACTGTCTGGCGGTCCGGAACAAAAGAGAGCTCGATTTCACAATCCTTACATGTTTTATAGAACCACCCCTTTCCGACCATACAATAAACAACTTCAAAATCAGACGCGCCCCGCTGTCGTGCTCTCATTGGTTGGTAGCGGGGGGCTGGATCCTCCTCTATAGGCTGACGTCGTCGGGGGCGGGTCCTCTTATGACGTCACCGTCGCCATCTTGTTAGCGAAGTCCTGGAGCTGTCATCTACGATATTCTATTATGCAATTCTTAGGAGGTTTATCAGTTATTAAACAGGCAACTGTATCATTGCAGCACCAATGAGTGAGAGGTAGAGGCGGTGTGTTTAGTATGCAACTCCACTGGTCCTTCTCCCTCTACTCATATATACAAAACAATATTAGCTTTATGCTATCTGAGGCTAAAAACAACATCCTGTAATACTACCGGAAATGGACAAATATGATCCGTCCAGAAACAGTGAATTATCTTTTAAAGTTCCGCTCTAATATATTGATTATTTCTAACAAATGCCTCCATATCAATATGACAATATTAGAATGTTAATTATTGCATAAAGAGGAATTTAACTGGTGTAGAATAATCCCAATGTATTGACTTTTGGACGCGTTTCTTTAAAGTGTTTGCAATAATAGGTGATTGAACCATGGTGTACCTCAAACACTTATTCCACTAGTGTAATCTTTATAAATGCATCTTGTTAAAAGCGTATTTCTTCATTGTAATGCTACATCTCAATCTGAAAGGTGCCTTAAGCCGTATACATGTTCTAAAGTAGAGGTATAACGTAAAAGACAAACCTTTTTATTTTATTTTTGACTTTGCAGACCATTTTCATTCAGAACACTATATAACACACTACAGGAAAGGCAAGCATAATAGGGTCCCCTTTGACTAAAGCACAAATACTTCAAAATGATACAGTCCTTGAGTAAATAGGGATACTTGCCTTCCCCCACTTCTTGTTTTGGATTCAAGAATGCCCTTTCGGTCATCTCTATTTGTTGACAGCCCTCTGAGTCTATATATTCACATTATTGTCATGCACTTGTCCTATGCGTGTCCAACATGTGGAAATCTGAGTGTAAATCAGATTTGTTCTGCACTGTATGTAAAGATGTTGGGTTGTTGGCCTGGATACAGCCTGGAACAGCTTTAAGGAAGCCAGCCAGGAGTTGATCCAGTGCAAGCTGGTGATAACAAAGAGAAATAGTCAGCCTTACTGCCAGACTACTGTTCAGTGATCAGTGGGTATTGGAGATCCTCCCTAGGTGAGAAATGGAGGCCGACAGAAATCCTTTCCATCAACTGTGCACTCAAGTGATAACGATGAACTTACTTTCTCTGGGATGTTTTCGTTTGTATGATATGATCATGCAGTTATGTCGGTCTACAATCCTACCTGATCTTCATGCCCTGTTATTCGTGTCACTCTTCCTTAAAAAAACCTAAAGATGTAAATCAAAGGTTTCATTACAGTTTTCAATCAATATGAGCGAATGTCATATGCTCGTTTAGCAGTTCAGTGAGTTAGCTTTATATCAGCTTGGAAAAAGCAATAGAATTAAAATTAAATAGAATTTGACAATTTTATAATGGTTCGGAAAAACAAAGGAGCGTGGATGGATAAGGTGTATTGAAAATGAAAACATAGCATATTTAAAGAAAGATATGTTGATGTTTCATTTTAAATTGATTAAAATTGAAACTCGCTATACATGAATTCAGAAGCACCATTGTTGTGAAGAACACTGCTGAGTAACAGAGTTAATTTTGGTCTCACAAGTTAAGAATACAGTTATAAATGGAAGCAAATTAGTGCTGCAGGATCATGCAGTATGCATAAAGAACAACAACAACAACAACCTGTCTTTAAATGTTGAGTTAAACGAAACATCCAGTCGCATAATAGCCCTAAAAATGCTTGATGTGTGTTAAATGTAGGAAAGCTTCTTTGGCAAAGAGAAGCAGAGTCCGTACATAAACCCATGCCAACATATTAACTGAAAGGCCCTTGATAGAACATTAGCATAACAATGCTACGATATGCAGGCTAAACAACACAATTGCCTGAGTAAAATCAACCCTGTGCAGACATAATTTAAAATAAATGAACATTATAAGCTTCACAAAGGCGGTATTTATTCCGTTGTTGCTGAATTGCATTATACTACTCTTGTATTTGTCAGCATAACCTGTATGGTATGATGGCCACATCAACTTAAACAAATAGGGTCTGTTTTTTTTTACTGGTTAAACAGTTGTTTATGGTTACCAATATTGATTACATTGCAGCAATGTAGGGTTTCTAAGTTGATGCTATCGCCTGAAGGCAAACACTAAGGCGAGTGGTCTGACAGGTAGAGGCTACATTAATTACAGCACCATCCCTGATGTAAAAACAAATAGAGTCCACCGTGCAGAGCTGAGGGTGATATAGGCTGAAATACGCTGAGGTGTCTATTCTGTTTTTAATTTAAGTGCCATGTTTAAGGCTTTCAAATTTTTAGGGGCTGAAAAATTCGTTATTGCATTTCATGCTTTTCTTGGGAGCGTCAACATATCGAGCATTCTGTCAGTCATCCTGATTTTATGTGAAACACAGTATTCCTGGGCTTTGAACAAGGAAACATGTAGCCAGCAAAGATTGTTCTGAGTCGTCCATTGCTTTTCCATCCCAGTTAGGATTTAACTATGCCCACTTCCAAATGGATCTAGCTCCATGTGACTACCTCAAAGATGAACAAAGGGAATGTCATTGTCTCTATCTAATCAATGTTCAAGTAACATGACAGCTTTTTGAATCCATTGGAGAATTAATATTAAAAGATGAATTGACATTTACTCAGCTCTGCATATCTGTGATCATCAGGCACATTTTAAAAAGAGCTATTTTCATAAATGTGCTTTGAAATAGACGCTCTATGAAGTAACTGTGGCTGCCAAATACATGGGGATGAAAACGGCAAGGGTGATGCTCTGATGTTGCCTCGATGAAGTGGGCTTAGTGAATTCTAAACTGGGTTCGAGAAACGAAAGAAGCATCCAGGAGCTTTCACCCCTTGGAGAAAATGTTTTGCCGTAAATGCCGTTATCATATTGCAAACACTATCTGTTCCTACTGTGGTGACCCTGTCTGCTGTCTCCCACACCTGTGCAACTTCAGGAATCAGCCGCCTGGCTTAGCAAAACACCTTTCTTACATCTCCACCTCTCCAAATCATCATCTCACTGATATCCAGTTGTCTTCAGTCCAGTTCAGTGCCTGTGACTTGTGGAAATGTATCAGTTTTTCATTTTCACTGCCATGTTGACAGCCCTAGGAAACACATTTGCAACTTATAATCACTGTACCTACATTTGACAGACTCATTGTGAAGTTAATCAACAAATTATCTTTATCATCTTTGCGACATTTGTGAAGTGTGCATAGGAAATGCAGACCTGTTAGTGGACTTTAAAAAAAACCATTTTTATCCTTACTGTGCAATCATTGCGTTTCGGCCACTGGTGTTTTCCAAGTTTTTCTGGAGGACCAGGCCTAATGAGAATGTCCCCTGTCTTTGCAATCACTGCAGTTATTAATGCGTTGTTTCGCTAATCATTTTGCTAATTTGTCAAACTGTGATGTCCTTCTACTCTGGAGGACACAGACATCTGTTATTATCGGACTGTATATAAAAAGATGAAGGTTCCTATGTATTATTTGAACAAAATCAAGGTGACGGTGGTGAAATGTGACCATGTGTTTCTGACTAAACAAATGTCCAAATCAGGGATCAAATGGTGTTAGACAGTCTTGATTCAGCTTGGACTGGGTTAAGTGAAACCAGGGGAGGACAGGCAGTTGATCCAGTGCATGCTAGTGTCGCCAATGGAGTCAAAGACTACTGTCCAATGATCAGTGGGCGTTACAGATACTCTTCAAGAGAGACACAGGGACTGACAAAAATCCTTTCAATCAACCGTGCAATCAAGTGATAGCGATTAAATCCGTTTCTGTGGGACGTTATCATTGTGGGGCCAGTTCATCCATCTTATGCTCATTCCAATGTCTGTTGGTGGTTTTGTGGGCGCTCAAACGTGTGTGTGGCTCAGCTCCAAGCCTCACAGGCAGGTTTTATGGCTTTCTGGGAAACAATGCAAGGCATGCCGAATGAAAGCTCGCTGTGGTTTAAACACAGCGTGATCGCTCTGAAGCTCTAAGCTTGCAAAACACAACCTCAATTTTAAATATTCAAAATGTTTCTGCTTCAGGAAAAAAAACTGGTTTTCATTTGTAATGAGCAACAGATAAAATGAGAAGGAAAAGTTCCTTTGGAGTATGATAATCTATGAACAAGGAAACTTTATTTACATCAACAATTTAAAATGCAATTCATGCAATATCGCAGTGTAAATATACTGTATTTACAAAATCACTACGGCAAAGAGCATCAACTCTTTAGTTAAAACGTATTTATTCCACACAGAAAATGACATGAACAACATTGGCACGCTTGGATACCAATATTACAATATGACTTGATCTGATACAATATAATGAAATCATTTAATTTCAACTTTGTCGTTAAATATGCAGCTTTTTCTGGGGGAAAATGTAATTAGGGAGAACACCTCTTCTTTGAAGCCCCTGAAAAAACTTGAGCAGGTGGAAATCAAACCTGTGCTTCACGTCTGTGTTTATAATCCAAATGTAGTATGCCTTGTTGCTGTAAATACATTTGTAACACAAGCTTTAATCTTAAACATTGCATTCTGTTTCTTTGCCAACAAGACAGCTGCACTTATAGCCAGTGTTGCTATGACCACAGCCTTGCTGGTGCACAGGTGGCGGAGTTTGGATGTTTGCTTCGCTCCACCTTTAGCAGTGTGATTGTGCTGCACAGCTTCCTGCTCCTCCTGGGTCAGGTTCATCGGGCAGAGTTCAGCCAGTACTTCCAGAGATGCTCGCTGACCCGCCTGCACTGCTCCGCTCATGTAGCCACACCACATGGTGGCTGTCTCCGTGCCTGCCCAGTGGATCCTGGAAAGCCAATACAGTCAGTGAGAGATTTACTAAACACATGGCCTTGTGTTGCCTTTTGAAAAGGCTTTAGCTGTGTGCTCTGTTGGAGCGTTCAAAACCCTTTTTTGCACATTTATATAACATTTGAAGCCACTTCCAATAATCATTACCAGTGTTCACCGATGAAGCTGTTAACCAATATGATTTATATTCTAGCAAGTGTTTTACCCCCCCCCTTGTCTGTTTGTCTAGATGCACGCAACTCTGAAATAAAAGCTCACTAAAGCACAATAACCATAATGCCTCTGATTCAGACTTCCCCTGCGCCAGGCAATGACAATAAAGTCTTAAGCATGTCTTTAGAAAACCAATAACTCTCCACCCATGGCAACAGAGTTTGTTGTCAACATCAGTCCACAGGGCTTTGTTTTTGGGGAGAAGCTATAATTGTGAGTTTGATTGTGTAACAGTCGGAAGAAAAAGGGATAGGAGTTGAAGCTTGGGAGGGGAACTATGGAAGTGGATGTTGCTGCTGCCAACTGCCAGCCCCCCCAGGAGGATCCAGACAATGGCTGCAAAACTGATGATGATGAATTAGTTTCTTTTTACCAGTGGCATTCTGAAAACCTATCACTACCCACTAAGGGCAGCTTAGCAGCATGTACCTTTTCTCAAAGACCCACTGCAATGGCCGCAGAGGTAAGAGATTTAGGGCCGATCTTCTGGCTTGTTTCTATGACCTATAACTTATTAGGTGAGGTGAAGCTGAGTCACAGAACCACATGAATAATGTCTTTCAATTTTATCATCCCTTAGGCGGCTACTCTACCTGTAACAGACATAGGAGCAGACGTGAGAACAAAAGTGGAATATGAGAGATTCAAAGCTGCTGCCCCACATCCGGCCACCCTGCAGCCTCAGATGGATATGATCATATGTAATGGCATGGTCTAATGGAGCCGAGGGACACTTTGAACGTGTCATTTCATGAGAGAGTAAAGGAGTCGCTAACAGCCTCTAAAGGAAAAAAGGAGGTTAAAAAATTCTACTGTGCTTACTGGCTCCCCTGTGAGCCCCTGTGACTTCCGATTCCTCATGACTGCTGTGCTGAGTGTAATCACACAGTATGTGGTACATGTGTCCCGGGAGATCCATAATCCCCGCCTTGCTATAGGAAACTAAACAAACCCGGCTACCTAAGCGTCAGGTTCACACCAACCAATTCTGTATTCTACTTAAGCTGCCTTTACATTATCTGTGGCTCGACCCCTCTGTGCTTCATTCCAGAGCTCAAATTATGTAAACTAGGACCTCGATGCTGTGTCTTTTTCGAAGCGGAACCAACGAGACAAATCGGCTGTAAAATGCGAAACAGGAAAGCAGGCAACGTAACCATGGAAACAAAGCTAACTAGCTGTCTTCTCAGCATGGCTCTCCGCCCCTACCTTGCAGTGAGCAAAAAGTACATTTCTTATAATGTGAGGGCAACTAAAGCTCCATGATGTTCCACTCACTTATCATCCGAAGGAGAGTACTCAGCATATCCCGAGGCTCAGAGCGATCGTCCAGTCGGTGGTTCGATCCCCACCCTCTACTGCCTACCTTTTTTATCATCTATACTTCTTGGCATGGCCCACAGTGAACGAACATGTGTCAATGGGTGAAGGCTGACTTATATGCAAAAGTGCTTTGAAGGGTTGCATAGACTGGAAAAACATTATATAAAGGCAGTTCATTGACATGTGGATGACAGCTGATGTACTCTCTAACCCATCACTCTTAATTCAAGGCTCCTCCGCTATACCACCCCCCCACCCTGACCATCAATCAGAGGAAGGGCTCTCCCTTAGCACCTTTAATCTGGCCAGCATCCTTGGTTATTCATTTATCTTATCTGATCAGCAGAGTGTAAGGCCTCAGCACCAAACAAGTTTCCTGAGTACCCAATTCACACACTTCTCTCATGCTGTAAAGCTGGGTATGACAGCGGATTTCACAAAGGGACCACCTTACTATTCAGTAAGGGTCTTAACAAAAAATGGATGAGTGCTCGGAAGTGAAGAGTTGTGCTAAAGCTGCGATGACAAATGCTCAGAAGTATGTTGAGTGTACAGAACAGCCTGCTGGATGATGCCACTTGGGACTTCATCAGCAGAATATCTGAGAAGATGACCTCGGACTGAAAGGCTTTTTGGCAACATGTCAACAAGCTGTGAGTTGGTGATGCACCCCTCCTGCCTTTCCACCGAGACGTCCTGAGGGCCTGATTGATCCTGTCAAACTAAATTTTTAAAACAATGAGATTGTTAAAGTTGCCTGATGTTATATATCTTTAAATACATCATGGTTACACACCGTTTGGTACCGGAATATATACAGCAACAAAGAGAGATACGGACCCAATATTTACTCCGATATAATGTACACAAATGATAATGAAAAAGGAAAGCAATGCATTTACAAAGTAAGTAAATAAAAACAAACGGCAGGAGTGATGTAGGGAGGGATCAATCAACCCAACCATTACAGCAACACACATAGCAGGTGGCCGTGTAATTAGCAGCAGCATTATACTGAGAAGAGTGGGCCAGATTTAAAAAGACTTCTCCGTGGCATTATCGGAACTCAAATACAATAGGATCTCCAAAAAGCAAACCATAAATGCCAATATGCTAACCCATTCCCAGGTTTGTAGGACTCATTCCTGCACCTTTGCAGAACTTAAAGCAGACACAAACTCAGTTTTCTGTCAAAATGAATGCAATGTTTGCACATGAATATGTTGCTCACCACTTTGGAGAATATCCCAAAAATGCACAAGTATAGTTTAATCTCTTCTCTAAAACGGGGGAATGAAGATAAAACAATCCCTCTGAGCTCTCGGGATATCATTTTGACCTCCACTGTACTGTATACTAACTGTTCTGCTGTGTTCAATTTAATCACATTTCCCAGTGGGCTGAGTCAGATACTATAACAGCAGATGAACAAAATGGATTTAGAAGGAAACTGCTGCCTGTTGTCACCTTAAGCACAAATACACACTGTAGGAAGATGAAAGCTTTCTTTCATTTCTGTCATACACCTTCACAAGCATTTGATCCCAGTGAGTGAAGCGTTTTCTGGAATCACTGCAGTCTTCTTGGCTTTTGTACTGTATATGGAAATAAGAAGTGTATCAGCTGCCTGTCTTAATGGAATTGCAGTTGCCTTAATCTGCAAACAAAGCCCAAAATAACTAAACGTTTCTTTATCCGTCCTCAAGATGACCTAATTGACTACAATGGTTGACACTAATTCACTTTCACAGAACATATTACATATTATTCTATGTTGTGCCTCTACTGTGAAATGTTTAAATGCTTTAGAGTGGGAACTCCTCATGGAGGGAACGTTGGGATTTTAGCCTTTGCAGACCATTTACATGCACAGAAACCTATACAGGAAATGGCAAACCGAAACAGCATAAAAGGCCCTCTTTAAAGGATGTTATGATTCTGTTCAAATGTTCCTTTGGGTTGCTTTTAGTCTGTTCCTGTACAGTCTTGTCAGTAGTGACATGCGACGATCATCTTGTCTGTTCTATGTACTTTATACTTAAAGTTAGTCCTATGACGTTCCTGTGTGGTCGTGTCTTAGTGTCGTGATCATGAGTAGATTTTCCGAGATGTTTAACCAAATGAATTCACAGCTTCACACACAGGCTAATCTTTGTGTGCGTTGGAAAGCCTTGTAATTCCCTGGGATATGGGCAGTGTTACATACTGCAGTGTGCATCTTTGTAATTGAAATAAATGAGTTATTTTTTTGTTATTCCTTGTGGGATCTTGCATATTTTAACTTGGTATACTGTGTCAGAAGGATCATCAGGCGTGGGTTGTCTTGGACGATAAGAAAAACCTCTGGTATTGGCCCCACAAGCATCCAACCACTTGTTTACTTTTTCTTTACTTTGTCTCTGTGACGCCCTTGGAATAGAAAACCACTTTGTTTTCATTGGATTGTCTCTGAATAAACAAATGCATCTCTACAGCCTTTGTGCTGGCATATCACAATCATATTGGATGTGTTGGCAGACTTCCTCATGCAAATCGAGTCTCTTAGAGCGGGGGATATGTGGAGGAGATCTGTGCAAAGGTTCTGCGTGTGGCCCGTGTTCATCACGTTGGACCTTTTTGTTAATCTGTTGCTTTGAGTTTATACCTTGAGGCAAATGTGCTGTGAGAGTAACTCACTGCTGGTCAGAGACTGCGGCTTGGCGATAATTCAATGAGGTAATTGATCTTCCTAAATTGTAGAATTACATATTTTATTACAGAAATGTGTCGTCTACATTGGTGTAAAACAAAGCCTTTACTAGTCATGTTTACATTTCTTTAAAAAAGTTGATGTAAAGTTTTTTGTGTAACTATCATTTTTAAAACAAATCCTTGAAATATAAACGGCACTTTTTAACCTAAATTCCACTTAAATCTGTTAATGATGCACTTATGCTCTTAATAGCATGAGAAACAGATTGCAGCACTCTTCATCCGTCAGATTTTACACAGGCATATACAAAAATAGGATTACCATGTGTGTATTTCTTACACGTGTTTTAATTGAACTCTTTATCGTGGTTTATATGGTAATTGGAGATATGACATGACCTACAGCAGGATGGTAGATTGTTGCAGGATCGCCCCGCCTTAGTTTCAGCCTCATTGAACTTGGATTCATTTTGCTATTGACCTTTACTTAATCCCTGACCTGACCAAGAACCTGACATAACTACAACAACCAGGGGATAGCAGTATTTAGTTGTAATCATAAGTGAAATACTTGCCCTTTTTTATAATTGATTGACCAACTTGTTATGAAACCATTGCTTATTCAACATTATAGACCCCGTTTGTGAACGTAGATCAAATATTAACTGACTTTATCTACATTTTTAGCTTTTAACATCTCCCGGAGGAAATATCTGGCTCTTAAGCTGCTTTATGCTCCACTTTGTTCACCAGCTAGTCACTAATTTTGTCTCTTTGCTGTTAAGTGGGGTGCAGTGGGTTTTTATAGCTCTTTTTGCAGAAAACTGCTCAATGTTAAGTCTAGAAACTGTGCTATGAGAGCTGTGAACTTGAAAAGAGGACAACAGTAAAGTTGCTTTATAGCGAGCTAAACAATGAAGTGAAACTCAATTATAAAGGTCCATAAAGCCAAATGGAGCAGCAGAGTTGGTATAGGCCTGATACATTAATTTAGACACCCATTATAGTCGCTTTAACAGGGAGAAAAAATCTAATCCAAACAGGTTATTGGTTGTTTACAGCATAAGTAAACAAAAGTAAATATTTAAACCAAAAATGATGTAAACAGTTCAGAAAACCTAAATGTTTAGACAACCTTATTGACTTTAAACATGCCATTTATAGATGAGCCATAAAAACCTGCACACGTTTTTAGTACAAATAGTTTATTGCTGTGACCTTCTTTTGAGGACAGGTGTGTTGTTGTTGATCAATTCATGCAGAGCTGTTGTCTGTTGGTTTGCAATCCTTTTGATTTACACAATGAGGGTGTAAACATCAGTCATTGCCCTTTAAAGAAGCAGACGCCCTGGTTTAAAGACTGATGTGAACATATTGCAGATCTACGGTTTTAATAAACAAGGGGCTCACTGAGGAATCATTCTGGGGTTTTTAATGATGAGGAGCAGAGTTGATGCTGCCTTTTTTGGAAAGACAGCAGAGAAGGACTAATCCTGAAATAGCTGAATGGATGCAAACCTGACCGTGTGGACATAGAGATCAAAAACCTTAAGCCCCCTACGGAAATCGAAGGTGACATAACTAGACCTTTGGAACAGCTTTTCTTTTCTTTTTCTACACCAAGCTCTGAAAAAATAAAGCTGATATTTTAAGAAATAAAATAATTATGCTGGATTTACCCAGCACACTGATTTATAACATGTTTAATTTATTCCGTAGCAGCCTGTGTGTCATTGGTTGAATGAGCTAATCCTTTTCTGCTAGTAGTCAAGGTAAGTATTGTGAGGAGCAGCCAAAAATATATTGTATTTTAGTTATTTATTACAGCATCCAAAAAAGAAAGAACTCTTCCAATTGTGAAGAGTTTATTCTGCTGGCATTAAACTAAGTAAAGCGTGACCCCACTATGGTCAATATATTCTTGTCTCTGCTCTCTGCTAACCACACCTAGAATTGAGTAGGGCTCTTTGTAAAGATCTCACATACTGAGCACTCGGGCACAGTAACCACGTGAGAAAATTGCTCTAATTATACTTAACGACACTGGTCAGCATTGAGATTCATACCCCTCACAAAATCCCATACTTCACCGGACACTACTTGAATCTCCCTTGCTGTTAAATACAACCCGTTGAAACACCAGCAGCATTTTTGCTGAACCAAAGACGGGCTTCTCTTCATTACACGTGCTGGAATCGTGTCAAGGTCACAACATGTCCTTGAGGATCCATTTTCTATATGGGGTAGGAACGTGGGCCACTGCCTAATGCAGCTGTTTGACTAACGTTATGTGATGAGCTTCCTCTGCTCCCCGCAGACTTAATGTCATTACTGAAATACATTACCTGGACCCTCCTCCCCTCAGCTGTGTGCATCTCCGAGCAGGCCATTAGAAATTGATTACTGGACACTTTTCTATGAGAACGCCACTGCTGACCACCTCTTGCTACTTCTTCAGAAATCAAAGTGTATCTGTGAAGGCATGATCACTCCCAAGGCTCCATGGTCTAAGGCATTCGCTGCTAATAAAGTAGTACCTGGTTGCACTGTTTGTAAATACATTTACTCGAGTATTGTGAGGTACTTGTACTTTAGTCACCGTTGTGTGCTTATTCATCACTGTGATCCTCTACAATCTGGAAGAAAATATTGCGCTTTTTACTTCATAGGTTAGTAGTTACTTACATATTAGGGTTATTGATTCAAAAATATAAAGCAACTAATAAATTATATTTATAATAAATGTATAATTATGGATTATTGTACCTGGAATTATTATAAAGATAGCGCCACCCAAATAATGTTCACTTTAATTAATTAATACTTATGTAGTAATACAGCATCAATTATTATGAAAATGGCCATTCTACATGATGAGGACTTTTAGTTTTGGTACTTTTTAACTCTATGTTTGGGGCGGCCGTAGCTCAGTCTGTAGGGACTTGGCTTGGGAACTGAAGGGTCTCCGGTTCGAGGCCCAATCGGACCAAAAACATGGAGTGTGTACTGGGATTTCCACTGATGCCAGTTCACCTCCTGGGCACTGCCGAGTTGTCCTTGAGCAAGGCACTGAACCCCAAACTGCTCCCCAGCGCCAAAACACTGCTAGCCCTTTGTATATGTCCTTGTTGTTCATGTGTGTGTATTTTGGTGTGTGTTCTTGCAAATGAACACCACAGTGAAAAACTGAATTTCCCCTCGGGGATCTGAATCTTATAATAGTTCTTATATGATATTAAAGTATTGATGCTAATACTTTTGAAAAAATGGATGCAGTAGTTTTACTTTCAACAATGTGGTATTTAAAGGATCTAATTACCTTTTTTATGGTATAACAATTGAGTATGCAGTAACCACAGTCATTATCTCTCATACGATCATGCAGTGCACAATTACTGACCTATAAACTAAAAATGTAGCTCTTGAAAGGATCGGGATGCTGGTTTACTCCACTGCTCCCCCTCTCTTGTTAACCACTTTTTCTATTGGGAGCCTGGAGGAAAGGTGACTCGTTTTGAGTTCAGGCAAGAGGAGAGCTGCTCTGCTGTATTTGTCATCACTCGTGTGATTACCTGCCACAGGGCTTCCTCAGGCTCGGGTGGTAATATGTTAGCAGACCTGGCGCCATGACATTAACAGGGCAGCCGCCGCTGTACTCCTCCTTAGCCCAGTCCTGTACAGCAGAAAAGTTCAATGACGTTAACATTGTTCCATTTCACAACACGGCACAAAAGCAGGGCTTGTTGAAACAAGGCCTTCAAATCTAGTGTGTTTTATAGGATAGTACAGCTCATGAAAACACACCATATTCCAGGGCCTCTGGTAGACACTACCACTGTCCCGCTCCCCCCTCCCAACTCCTCATGATTCGTTGTTATTTAGTAAAATGTCAGAAAATCATATATTATCACGCAATAGAAAAATACCCGTATTCATATTTCATGACACAGCTTAGTTTAATACTCAATTCTGATTGATCAATATGGACCTTTCAGATGTTCCAATTGTCGCTATCAGACTGCTGCTCACGAGGATCAGGGGGACTTTGTGCAGTCATATCAATTGGCAGAAAGAAGTCTGGTAAATGTTACTTCATCTGTGGACAACAGATATTTGTGCGTCTCTGCACATTATCCCATATATGTGTTTGTCCAACTTTATTCTCAAACCGTAGCCTGCTTAGTAAATATAAAAGGAATAAGTTTTGACTTGACAACACAAATGCTTTTCTTCTAATGTAGAAATACACGATTGGAATGAAGCTTTTTATCTGCCAGACAAGTTGTTAGGGGAATAGAGGAGCGGCTTGTCACTACAATGACAGAAGTTGGTACACCTTAAAGGTCAGACCACGGTAAAGTGAGTCTGTGGACCTTTACATGGTTATAAAACTGTAATACTGATGCCTCTGTATGACCTTTCTTAAGAAGAGACCCTCAGTGAGAAAAGTGACTTTTTCTAAACTCTCTTATTTTGTTGAATTCCCCCCCAAAACTCCTTCAGCTCAGACTCCAACCTGCTGTTTGGACTTGACATGAATTCATTACTCCTGTGCTAGTTGGAGAACCAAATTGGCATCAGTGCAGCATCTTTGACCAGTAGCCAATACAATGAATGCAAAATGTATGTAGAAGAACATTACAGGCCCCAAAGCACCAAACAAAAATGCATCCATTCCACATTTCCAGTCTCACATGGTTTGGTTGACAAGGCACACATCATGTAGCATTGAATAATTGAACAACTGTAGTACACACGATGCTGCTCACACAAACCCAGAGCCCCTCATGTGGAAATAACTACAGCATGATACACAACATAAATGGAAATGATGTTTGCAACTCCTCAGATATGTACTTTATTATTTTTATATTATAAATAAAAAAGTTAAAACCTAATTAGTATAAAATATTAAGAAACTCTGCTTGGCTATCGTCAAATCAGGCCCCTTGCGTCCCTCAACACTATAGCGTCAATTTATTTTCCCTTCCACGAAGCTCTAAGTGGTTCTTATTGTATTCTTTAAATAACGGTTCCTGTTGAGTCTCTACAAAGTGGAATCGTGATGTCTCCCTTAACATCCATGCCTCTAATTTCCTCAGGGCAATTTCCCTTTCAACAGTGAAGAGTCCGGGGATTGAAATCATATGTCTGCATGGCTAATGTGCTGTTTCACAGTCTACCAATGTATGTTCAGCAACATTTAATGGGCCAAAATAGCTGTTCTGTATTCAGTGTGTGTGTGTACTGCATGTAAAATGTTCCTTCCACTCTAGTTCACGCACGTTCTGCTTCTCTATCGTGCGTTTGCCACTCCAACTTTCTAGTAATTCAGTATTCTATTGGTTTTATTATTTGGCATAAACAGTTTAACAACCGAGCCTCCATTTTTAGAAGGTTGCTCCTAACAGGAAGGTAGATCTATTGTTGGTTTCCCACACTGTGCTCCTTCGTGTGAAGTCAACTTTTTTGTTGTTTGTCTCTATGGATGGCTTTGCCTTTCACAACCATCCTAGGAAATAAATTGCCTTTTGTTCTGTCCCCGAGCAATTTCAGAACACACCATTTTTGAAACCATGCTGCACATCCACCTTATTATCAAACCATTTGGGATGGCAGCTTTGCTTATACTATGGGAGTTCCGTCAGTTTTGGTAATAACCATTGTTGACATTTCCATGGAGATTTTTTAGTGTATGGATCTTGTTTAAAACATTGGTGGGCCACATCAGCACATTGATGAATGTGGATTAAAGCTTGCATTGATGAAAAATGAGAAGTAATGGTTGTGTGATTATCTCAGGTCTTTGCTAGGGGTGCTTCTAGAACCAATGTCTCTGTATCAAGACTATGCCATTTGGTGATGGTTTTTGAACTTGGCAAAGAAAACAAATGTTGAATGTAAAGTTAAAGTTAAGACAATTGAATAAGTATAGTTTGAAGGGCTTATTTTATACAGAAATATAATAAGGATGTTAGGAAGGGAATCATGACCCTATGAATTATTTCACTTCCTCAGACTGGCCCTCAGCTCATTGCTTTTTAACATGAGGTTTTCAATCCTTTGCTGCAAAAAATTGCCTTCCCCTCTTAGACTGCACAAAATCGTGAATTCTTCCTCAAACTTTAATACCATTGTTTTCTAATGTTAGACATCTGTCACTGAACTACTTACTTTCTCTGCATAGTGGAAGAAAGACCTCAGGTTCTATGTGTTTGACCAGACTGGAAAGCACATGATATGTTGCAAAATATAAGCTTGTGAAACTCTTTTGGGGCGAGACAATTAAAGAAATACAGTTGTTTTTGAAGGATTCATTTTCACAACAATATGACATGGATATTAAAGAGGAAATTATGACCCTATGAATGATTGAACTTACTAACACTGGCGCTAAGCTACTCCTAATACATCATTAAAAAATGTATTTGCCCATTTACTTTTTCTTTCAAACTTCCTTGCCAAGTATGGATAAAACTTCACTTATGGGCTATAAATACTCATACCGATATACAAAATAAAATGGCCCGAATTTCCTTCCCATCTGGAATGCAGCAACAAAAAAGAAAACTTGAAAGTTCCGTTAGACATCTGTCACTTACTTTCTCTTCATAGTGGATGAAAGACGCGGCCTCAGGTCCCAGGTATTTGACTAGGCTGGAAAGCACGGCTTCTCTTCTCTCCCCGCTCTGCAAACAGAAGGACATGCACTTGCCATTACACTCATCACTATAACAGCAGGCTGCGGAAAATATTAATGCATATTTAAGAAAGCAATCCAGCTGGACAAAGGAAGCGGCAGTCCATTTGAATAACTCAGGCGCTGTCAGCACATGCTCCTGGTCGGATTAGTTCACATTGTGAGTTATGTACACAGCAGCTGAGAGTCCTGAGGATCAAAAGGACGGATCACCATGAAACATGCTGACAGATGTTGCAAAACTGTCTCACATTCCTCATCTGCATGTCACTTTACCTTTGCTCTCAGCACACCCTTGAACGATAATTCATAGCTCAGACTCTCTTAATGCACTCTCTGCAGAAGAACAAACAGTGAAATCAAGCATGGAGCCAAATTGCCTCCAATTAGAAACCAATACATAAAGAGCTAAATGTTTTTTGCTTCAGCGCTGTTATTAGTGCCATCTGCATATCCTTTCAAAATTGCCGTTGAAAAAAATATCTTTGATATGTGCCTGCACCTGTGCAAAGCATAACATCGATATACTAACAGCCCTAACCATAACACACTCTTTGAAAGCCCAATGAAGTGGATAAACTTCTATTTAGCAGTGACATAACAAGCACAGTTGAATTATTTAGCACTCTGTGCAGCATGGACCAGTAGGGCAATGACTACGCTTCAACTATGTAGCATGTCAGGATAATGACTGGAAAGCCAAAACAATAAGTGAATTTATATATATCTTTCCAGGTAAGGGGAAAGTACTGGAGCTGAAGTAAAAATGCCAACACTGAAGGAAAGCAAGGGAAAGGGGAGGATGGGGGTGAATTGTGCAAAAAAATGTGTCTTCTTTACTGAAGTAGAAGCAGATTATGTGAAATGTGACCTTATGATGATGATGTTTTTTGTTTACCCTCTATGTTCTTTTTTAACAGTTAGAAACTGGGACCCTGCTGTTCTCTCCTCAGTTTAGATGCTCTGCTGCTTTTGCATAATATTTTCATAATGCTGCCTGAGGCATTTTAGAAAATGCCCTGTTATGTTTCTTTTGCACTTCACAACAGGTCAACCAGGCTTAACCCCTATAACATGCATGAACTATGATTTAAGCTCTATGTGATGGTAGAGATTGATACGCAAAGAGAAGTACTTCAACAAACACACCTAGTACATCTATGTGTTGAAATGTAAATGTAGAGTTCATTTAAATTTGAACACAGTGATGTACCATTCGACTGTGTTTAATGAATCTACCAGACATGAGATGGTTAAGCTTTTGAAAACCATGATGTTTCGCCTGGCAACTTGCAAAATCAGCAATTGATGAGGGCGACCGTCCGGGTACTTTCCCTCTACTCCCCGTTTTGGTAGGAATATCTGCTGTCATTGGATTGGTTGCAAAATCAAATGTGTAGTTCTACGCCAATCCAGACCAAAGATTTAATTATTTTATCTACAGCAAGCCCAAATGTGATGGTCAGTCAGGCAAACAATTACTCAATGTCATTGGAGATCAATGATTGGCATTGATATATTTTGGAATAAAAGCTCTAGGGGATCGATTTCCTTTCAATGTAATGGTGGATAAGCACTAAACTAACTGGGATTTACTGGGCTTGGAAATTTGAATATGCTTCTACAATTATTAGCTTGACTTTTAACCTTACAACACTTTAGATGTTTGAAATTAACCTCATTAGCATCATAATCAAGTTCCATTGATTCAGAAATCCTTTATTTGCCCCACAGTGGGGAGCTTTAGAGTTACAGCAAAAGTGGTATCGTATAATAATATATTTAAGTCATTTAAAAAAAACATTTGTAGCAGTAATTAAACTGAAACTAAGTGACATAAATAGCAATTATGCTCTCCTTTCTCCCTGTGGAAAGCCTGAAGCCAAGGATATTTTTTGTAGTGAAAGAAAAGCAGACCTAATCCTGTTTGTGTTTAACGCCAAATACACAGCAGCTTTTAATTATGAAGAAACAATATTCTTCCCCTTAGAGGCGGTTCTTTCTTTTCACCTATAAGTGTCTGTGTTGCATAATCCTAACCTTCCTGTCTTTCATTTTGTGCGACCAGTTTCTCTCCTTTTATCGACCTAAATATAAACACACCGATAATTTAAAAAAAATACGAAATCAATTAATTTTCTTATTTCCCATTTCTATGGTATGGATTAACATGAGATTTGTAATGAACCACAATGGGAATTCCAACCAGTTGGCACAGCTGTGATAAAATGTTGTTTACATTATAGATAAATACTAATGAGTGTATCCGTTTGCCACATTGATAACACTTTACCTCCTTGGAGCTCCATTGTGAAGCCTGCTGGCCGGCAATGAAGCCTACCAATGCAGCATTACCACTGGGGCTGGTGGCGTCAAAAGTGACACAGAATGGACACCCGGTGGAGGATCCCGCCACTATTTCCCCTGAGAAGCCTTTCTCCCTCCAAAAAGCCTGTAAAGAAACAGAGAAAGTTCACAGTATCAACAGCAGCAGCAGCAGCAGCAGCAGCAGCAGCAGCAGCAGCAGCAGCAGCAGCAGCAGCAGCAGCAGCAGCAGCAGCAGCAGCAGCAGCATATAACCCAATTTGAAAATACTTACAAATAATCTACATCCAGTTCCTTCTCTTTCAGTGCAGACATTTGTCTGGGATGATTGTTCAGCAGTATAGAAAGCTTAATAGAGCCACTCAATGCCACATTCAACAGCATTCACACCCGGGCCCATTATTTATACTTACAAAACACATTTCACTCAATTGATATGACATCAGCAAAGTCACTTGTACATTGTACAGTATTCAAAACACTGTTGACATAACAATGTAAGTGCAAAGCTAACCGCCCAGCTAACCAATCAGAGCAGACCAGGCTCTGGTTTCAGACAGAGGGTGAAAAGAGGTGCTACAGCAAAGGAAGTATGAGAGAAATAAAGAGCTTTTTGATGTCACAGTAAAGGCACAAAAGGCAAATATGAACCTGAGAATGAGTATAATACCTCCTCTTTAACAGCATCTGTCATATCAAACCATCATACGTTTTGTATTGATATATTTCAAACTATCTCTTACATCTGTCAATAATACAAGTCACTTTTTGGTATTACATTTTATTACGCGGCTCAGTTTTGCCAGCAGTAGATGGGAACCATTCACCATTATAAACTGAATATAAACCCCCAATGCTTGAACCTAAAAGAGTGTGAAGGAGTGTCCTACAAACTGAATTATGTGCGGTCTAGTGGCCCCTATAATTGATATGTAATCAGTCCATAAGAAATAGAGGCAGTATTGAACGTTGTGCATCGTGTTGAAGAAAAAAAAAATCAAAACTACACATCAGATTGTTCTCTGTGAGGCAAGGAAGCCATTTATAAAATAAACACTATAAATATTAGCTACCATAAACATACACAAAGTGTAAACATAGAAGTACGTAAATTCTGGTATAATTTATTTACAAAGGTTAACAATGATGTATACTAAGTGTGTTGGCATAGTTTATAAGAATACATTTAATGTGGGCAGAATTTCAATTTCAGTAAATGTCGAGACAATTCTGCTTTACTTCCTCGGTTGGCACGAGACCCATACATGTATAACAAATGTCTCGTTAATTATTAAGTATGTCGCTCTCTTGCACGCTGTGTGTAACCTGCCTGCAACCTTTCTGTCTCATGTAACATATGGCCGTAAAGTACCTTAAGCAGAGCATGAAGTTACACTTTCACATTTCTTATTCATGCATTTCTTTACGTGCTTTGTTTTTACAATACCAAGAGAATTACAATGAAACCCTTTGTGTCACTTCTCTTAACCCGTGTGTTTCAGGTCATTTTGACTCTGAAAGCCCTGATTGTTACATTTTTTTTCCTTTAAAGGGGCCTTATTATATATTTTCGTCCTCTACTGTGACATTTTCTTCATACTGCATGTGCTTCAGAGCCTCTTTTCACACTCTGTCTGAAACCAGAGCCCAGTCTGCTCTGATTGGTTAGCTGCCCGACCCTGCAGCGATTTGATAACCGCTTACAGATGTCCCAACCCTTCAGAATATACTGACTCCTGTAGCTTCATTCATATTGTCTACTTATTATTTAAAACTAATTCATTCATTTAAGTTGCAATATGCTTGCACTTTCAAAGGAGGGCTTTTAAAATAATGAAGGCACAACATTTTCCAATTTAATTGTACCCTAAAATGAAAAATACTTTAAGCACACTGCATCCTTTTTGTTTAATTCAAGTCAAATTTTAGTGAGCCACACCACTCCACTCTGTGTACAGCACATCTGTCCAAGGGCTCCGTCAGCGAGGCTCATTTGAGTAATCAACAAGCTTGAAGTATGACGGCAAAACTTCAGCCTACTTAACACCTCAAGAGACATTAAGAGGAGAGGCACTTTACTGGCAATACAAAGCAACAGCATGCTGGACATCTGCAAACACCATCTGTGACAAGATCTTGTTTGGTTTTGGTTGTCATGTTTTATTTTGAAAACCGTTTTCCTTGTGTCTTGTCTGTTTTAACTTCCGGTGTTTTCCCGCCTTTCTGTGAGTGTTTACCATAGGTGTATACCCCGCCCTTGTGTTTTTTTAACATACCCCTTTTCAGTTGCACTCAATGTGAGTAGTCCTGTGTTTCTTTTTTAGTTTTACTACTTTGCATTCTGAGATGTACTACCTTCATATATACCTCTTGTTTATATTGGCTTTGCTAAAAAAGGGGCCTTATTATGAATTTTGGAGTTATCTCTTTCCTGTGGTCTGCAAAGGTGATTAAAATCCCAAAGTTCACAGCACAAAGTTCATCCCTGTAAAACACTAGCGCTCCGACACATTTGACATGATTTGCTAAGGGGCAGACTGGGCTCTGGTTTCAGACAGAGGGTGATGATGCTGCAGCACAGGCAGTATGAGAAGAATAACAGTAGAGGCTCTTTCATTATATCTCACTTAAGTTATTAATACGTTATCTGTCTCTGCCTTTGGGTCCTACTGCCTTCCTCACCCCTGACAGTCTCGACAGTAGTCTCTGCTCTCCAAATTACCTCCCTCAGCTGTATTTGCAGCATGTTGTTCAAGAAGGCATGGACAGTACACCTGCTGGCATCTTTAACCTAACCTAATTGCTTTTCTGTCCCAACATTCACAAACTGGCTCCTTCAGAATATACAATTTGCTGGTCTTCTGTATCCGGAAGCTGGTTTGGAGATACAGCTGCTGTAGGCGTTAGCCCTGACAAATTACCTAACATTGGGGACCGTCGCCAGAGGTAAATCTAGTGACAGATGTGATGTCCACCCTGAGGCTGCCTTCAAGGACTTGGATCCTGTGAGGGACAAGCTGTGTGCTTCTAGGATTGGCCTCCACCGTGGAGAAGATAATCCAAGGCAGGAATGCAGACTCGACTCTTTAGGCTGAAAATGTAAATTCCTTAGGATTGCACAAGCAATGTGGCGAGGTTTCTGCTCACTCAGCTCACTGTTCGCTTTTATTATATCTCTTCCTAGAGAGGGGTCTGCCGCCATCTGCTCTCAAAGTGTTTCAGGGATTTCACGTGGTCATGGGTTTTTAGCCACTCTCCTCTGACAGGCAGTGAGAGAGCGGTGTCCGGCGCTACTCTCACTCTTCCTCTCCCTTCAGTGGGACTGCTGGTGGTTCTTGATATCCTTTTAATAGGAAGCTGTGTCTATGCATTATGCATATACTTCTCAAGCTGTTTACAATCTAAACAAAGAGGCTGCTAGCTTTAATCTCAGCTAAAAGGATGAGTAAATTGCATGCCATTTCAACTATAGGAGGGACTAAGTGATAAAATGCTCTGAGCTTCATTGCAAGGACTTTTCTACACGATGTCTTGGTTTAATTAAAAATGAGGCCATTCAAATTTAGATTCATTTAATTCAAACACATTTTTAAACTCCTGCAACCCAACATATTGTGATGAAGAAACATAGAAAAGGGTGGTAGTTATGCCCCTCAAGATGATTATAAATATTATTTCGAATATATGATTTCTTAGTGTTGGGTGGAGAGCAATTAAGAGCCTGGGAGATTCTAAAAATTGTAGATCTTTTATCACTGGATGTTGGTTTGTCTGGTACAAATCACACAAGGTGTTTTGAGACTTCCTCTGAGTGAACACACTAGATTACAGATGCTTTTATTGAGCAAGGGAGAGCAGTTAACATGAGCAGTGAAGTCTCCCAATCAACAAGCACACTCTGACCTCAAGTGTGTGCTCAATCTTATATGATGTGTGTTTTTCTCAAAGCCTTTACAAAAAATCAAAACAAATAGGGGTGCAAAATAATGACCACCATTTTCAGAACATACATTTATAAACAATGGACTTTCAATTCTTTCCATTTTAATACATAGTCTTTTTAAAATCTATTTGTTGTGTCTTAAAAATCCCATTTTGCATCTCATTATTGCCACAACTTCTGTCCATAAAGAAGTTATTTCCTTTAGAAACTGAGTCTCTCCCAAACTGTGGAGGTATTTGGCCTATTCTTCCATGCGAGACCTGTATCCAGTCAATAACATTTTTGGGTTTTCAACCATGAATACCTTTCTCTCAGATCCTGAAAGTACACCCTAAAGAACTTGGCCTAGATGACAGGCCTGCAGATCAGAGGATCGTGTTTTGGTCAATAACACTTTTACAAGTAGCCTCACAACCGAGGCCTTCTGTACCCAGCATACTGATGCTTACAATTACTCGCAAGGGCAAAGGTTTGTAAGGTATACCTTGGGGAGGACTTGATCTCATTGTTAATCAATGTATTCAAACAGCCCTAATTAGGTTTAACTGTGTTGAGCAGGGATTACGCTGCTTTTCTCTTACCTTAAGATGCATGTTTTAAAGGTTTTGGAACAAATGAGGGCGCCCACAACAACTACAAAAGCATTAGGCTAAATTGTATCAATCATTTCTAGAATTACACACGGAAATCAAACGGTGATGCCGGGATATGTCAACGATAGAAAGGATCTCACTTACAGTAGAAGTATCAGAGACACAGCATCCTCGTGTTTTCCTCTGAGTCATTAAAGAGCTTTTGTGACATGCATATTGGTGCAGCAAAACACTTTGAAGTGCAACACTCAAACTAAACACCACGCAATGGTAAGGCCCCAATAGACACAGGTGCGTTGACAGTTCAAGGTTGATATCGAGGCCCCTTGCATACCGATACAGTGACACGTTACCGTCATCTCGTTAAGTTAAAAATGTACGAAAGGAATGACACCTGCATTTCATTTAGATGAGCTAATTCAAAGGTCTTGGTATTACGGATGCTACCTCAATGGCTAACACAGTTTATTGAATACATAGTTTTTGTATATTGAAGGTATTCCTTAAATTGGTAAAGTCTATGAGCAAATTAGAGGTCAACAGGGAAGTGGATTATCACGGATATCCTAATTGTGGTGCTACAATATATTCTAGTCAGCATTATGGTACAACCCCAGCAAATCTTCATTATAGACCAAATATATTGCACACAGTTTCATCACAATTTGGACTTTAAAATAAAATGGTAATTGTGGTAGTAACGTGATTTGCGGTAGTGATAGTTCTCCTTCGGTTTTTTCTCCTGTGCATAATTACAAGTGCTTTTCCTATTTGAAGCACTTTTTAACAGCTCTTCAAATCAGATTGGATTGATTTGTCAGTGAGTCGTTTTATTTTCAATTTCGGGGCAGGCAATCTAGTGCCTTAATTTAAGTGACAGCATTGAAAGGGGGGCACAGAGGGGAAATGGTCCCATGCCATATTTGAACCCGGGTTTTCAGGTGCATTCATCTTAAAACATTTTTATTAATTCAAGTTTCTCCCTGTAACAATAGTAATGGGGACCGAGCCGCAGTTACAGCCCATCAATTTGTTAAATCATTTGCAAAAAAGTGCCAATAGAAAGATGCATTGGTTGCAAACTGTAGGAAACTTTTTAAAGTGTAATATATAAGTGTTATAGTTATGCATTTCCACTTTTGCTTCCATGCCTGCCATATGTCAGGGGAACTTATACACACTTCAACACTGATGAGCTTCACACCCTTAATTTTCACTGTGCTATTTTAATAGGAAAGAACTGCATGTTCCAAACACACGAGCCACGCTTCTTGTTTTACACTAACATGTCATATTTATAACTGCAGTTAAGGCAGCTCTCCAATAATGAACTGAAATAAACAATATTCTAGAACAGAGACAAATGTGGTTTTTTTGAGAATCCATAAAGATCTTGGCAAGACACCAAGGCACAGATCTAAGTGCTAAATACTTTGTGTTAATTACATTAGACACATTTACCCACCAACACATTAAACACACATTTTGTTAATTAATTCTGTGGTTGTAAAGTACAGAATGGGGGGGAAAAAGCAACAAATTAAATTCCATATGCAAGAAGCTCTTTTGTAGATCCATAGAGTATGTGCCAAATTAGATGACAGCTGTCTCTATAGGCTTTCTGTTGTATTAAGCAGGTGAACAAATCCATATTTTAGAACAATGTTCACTCAGTTCTGCTGATGTGGAGGCTTTTTTCCATTTTACACAAAAGGAAATGTTGATATTGATAGAATTTCAAGTGTTTTTTAAGGTTGTGAATGGCTGAAAGCTACCACTTAATAAGAGCAAAATGTGCACCATAAGGTCATTTTGATCATTTTTAGCACGCTACAGTTTCAAT
This sequence comes from Eleginops maclovinus, assembly GCF_036324505.1. NCBI lineage: Eukaryota > Metazoa > Chordata > Actinopteri > Perciformes > Eleginopidae > Eleginops > Eleginops maclovinus. The sequence continues at coordinate 5,440,803 of NC_086356.1, forward strand.
CCATGCCTGAGCATGCATGCGCCTTGCAGGACTCACAATTATCTGCAATTTGCAAGCAGAAATCCATTGTGAAACGTGACACAGCCAGCACTTGCTTGTAAGCAGTGCTTGAACATTGCTTGGGTGAAATGGGCCCCTATAGAAATCGAATGGACTGTTTCGAGTGCTCTCTAACCCCGCATGAATCCTGTTTTCTATTTAACATTAATTGAAAAATGTTTACAAAACAGCCCATGTGTAAGTGCGACCAATCTAATAATCCTCCATGACAATCACAATCGGTGTTACTCTTTATGGATGTGAAGTATGAAACATGTTATTTAGAGGAAAACCCTTTAGGGATGGAAAATATGTAAAAAGCTGCAACAAATGTTAAGAAAACAAAGTCAGTGTTTAAAATGAATGTGCCTGATTTGCATCCTAAATAACGTTATGCAAATGTGTGTTCACATTTTGATTTGTCTTCTGTTACTCACCGTCTGGTATGTTAATATGAATTTTATCATGTGGCCCACAGGCATGTTCTGGGTAAGGAATTCTCTCTGGTTGGGCAGGGCTGGCTGGTACTGGATCTTTGCTGTAGGGAAAAAACAACAGTACGCCATGAATCTCAAAACCAAAAAGCTCTTTTCAGTCTCATTTAATTCATCTTCCCTCTTCTCACCTGGTTAACTTTAAACTAAAACATTTGAGACCAATCGATGCTTTATTTTTAGAGAACTAATAAGAGAGGGAAATTGAAATAAGTGAAGAACGATGGCCCTCTGGAGCTAATCCCTCTATTGATCAGGATGGTTTTATCTTGAAACATTGACTTGCATTAATGCCAAAGATATCCACATGACCTAATACTACTCTGGCTGTGGCTCGGTTGCAGAGAACTAATCGCGGCTCTTACATCTGTAAAAGCTCCATCTGACTGATGTGAGAGCAGTCAAGTGACTTCATCAGTACCGTTAGAGGTACTGTAAATCGTGCATGCAAATAAGCCAAACCGTTTCTCGCTCTGGCAAGTGAAGCGACATCTGGCCCAAAGCCAGGCTTTTAACAAATGACCGAGTGGAAGATGTGTAACATCATTTAGAAACCATCAAGAGCCCGTCGGCAACCTCAAAATAATACCCTTAATGCTAAACAAAATTGATGAGCCCGAAGCAATACAATTGAAAAACACTGACATGATAAGTGGCTCCAAACTAATTTGACATGGTCACTTAGACGTCGAAATGACAGCAGTGTACACATGACTTAAGACCTGTCAAGTGGTGTCATATCCATAAAGCGGCTTGTTTTGACATCAAAGCTGGTAGCAGGAAATGCCTTCCACCTCATTATTTGTTAATCAGTTGAAGGCTAAATTAGACGTTTTCTAGCATCTTATTCTCTTGAACGCTGAAGTGCAATGCACTGTCATCCACTCTAACGTGCACAACTCTGCTGTGACACTTTTGTGGAACTCTGCATCACAGTTAAAAGGAGATGACAAGAATAAACAGGTTCAACAGAATGGCAGTTTGTATAAATAAGATCAAGCACATCAGTCTGACACTGTGAGCCCAAAAGGTGGCTGGCGGATAAAAAAGCGACACATCACTGCCTGTAAACAGACATCAGTGACAAGATGGACTATTGTCATGCATTCTCTCTGGTATCCAGCAATTTTAACAGAATTTCACTTTGCTCTTGAAGCAGCTACAATATAAATACTGAGGATGTGTTCTCTGCCAAAAGCATTCGAAGAGGCACTTGACAGAAAGCCACTGATGCTTTTGTCAAAATGACAATCAACGATAGAAAGGATCTCATCAGTCCATAGCTCACTGCTGTGTCGGCATTCATTCAAACTGTGCACGCAAAACCGAAAAAAAAGACAAAATGTCAGAATCCTCGAAAAATCCAGCTTTGAAAAGGTTGAGGAGTAGCATATTCTACAAATGTACGCCATGGTAGTGACTGGGAAGTTGATCAAACACTTTGGTCCAGGCTAAAATATGAATTCCTACGACTTTGTCTATACCCTGACTCTTCATGTGGAGCTACCAGCAGGTTCACATGTTTGACTGTGTTTTGTCATGGGTTTTAGTCCATCGTGCCAAGTTGACAATCCTGCTCACTTGGATTTAGCATTATTGTATTTTATTTGCACTAGTGCCACCATAATGTTGACATTTCTTTTGCTAACATATCTCGAGAAATTGTGGGAGGTGTTTACAGGACATTTGAAATGTACATCCATGCCCTACTCAGGATGGATTGAGATGACTTTAGTGGTCCCCTGACTTCATCTCCAGGGCAAATCGGCCTAAAAACAACTTGAAATTGATCTGAAATCTGAAATATATAGCACTTAATTTGACCAAATACTAACAGACCTGCAAATCATTCCTGTCCTCTTCAGAATACAATTAAACATGGAGATGCTGATTTTGGCAATTAGCTCAATCCACCACTTTCCATTGAACCATCAGTTAGCACACATGATTAGTACCTGCTAACGTTCCTAGATTGATTTGACAGCTCTTAAGATATGTAGACCAATGCGGCAAGAACTAGATGGAAGGAATAATTGTTATGTGATAGATATTACTTGGATATTTTTATCATGCAAAGACACATTTTGCTTGAATTACAGCCTTTTTATATTAGGTATTTGTACGGCAATTTACTTTAGAATGACGTGATTTATCTCTGTGATATCAATCAGTATCCTAAATCATTCAAGAAATAATTATAGTTTAACTACAGTGGATGAAATGTCCTAAAATGACAAAATGATTCCTACACACGCCTCATCTGCACCGTTCCCTGAACTGAAGTACTCTCTGAGCATCACTGTGTCATCTTTGGAAAGTGGCTGAAGTTCAAGCGCATCTAATGCCTCTAGAGTAATCTGTACAACTACTGGTTCCTGACCCTTAACATAGCCCCTGTCCCCTGCAGTGGCTCCTTACATTTTTTCACCATCTTTCTGTTCGTCTCAATCTCACTTTCTCCTTTTAACATCCCGTGACATTTTCATGCTCCCTCACTCCTCTTCTTGTGAATGCCCTACCGGACACCGTTGACCTTTATTGACCTTGCTTTCTCAATTTCCTGTCACCGACCTGCGAGTTAAATATGGGGTAGCCTTTAGAGAGGGGCTTTCGAAATTTCCATTACTTTCTCACTCAGAAGTTCCATCGTAGCGCACAGGCACTTTCACCGTCTTTGACTGTCAGACGGATGAGGAAGGTAGAAACATGAAAAGCCACTCAAATCAAGACATAACATCAAAGAGATGATGATTCAGAGATGCTGCTTCCATATTGCAATTTATAAAAAGCAGTGCAAAAAAAAAAAAACGTTAAAAGGTATGACAATAGCTACAGCTAGCCAGAGCAGAAGTCTGGTTCATGGCTGTGCCTGTGTACACTCTGAAATTGGTTCGTCTCTTTCATCTTAAAAAAAGCCAATAGAGCAGAGCACAGCACATGATGTAGAAGCTTGTTGTGAAAGCGAAGACGAAGAGGCAATTACATGCACATCCTCCTGCTAGGTGTTCCACGGAGATAAGGGTCATGTGACAATGTGATAAAAAGCCTTCATGTTACACTTCAACAGTGTCAACGTTTTGATCCAAACAAAGATACGAGAACCACTTATGGCATAACTCCTAGCAAGTATACAAAAGCAGGAACGACAGATGGATACCAAATGGTTGAATAAATGGTTTCACCAACCACTTAATCCTGTAGCTATAGACATCTTTCACTTCCAGTCTTTGATTGAATTATGTGCATAGATCCTTGAGACTTACTGAAACTGAATGGGCTGAAAGGTAGGTGCAAAAGACACAAACGCACGCACGCACAATCAATATGATTCTATATATTTTCTGTTGCAATTTCTTATAAATTGTTGGGTGGAAAATACTTCAAACAGGTTTGAGATGAAGCAGTGAGAAGAAGATTTGATAGTCAGTGAAGCATGAGCAATTGAACTAGGATCCAGTTCTCAACGGACACCAACTCCAAAATCTCATCCTTACTGAGTACAAACTGCTTTTTAGTCACAGCTCTCAGTTACAGCTCTTCGATTTAAATTATCCTTGACAACATTTTTTGTCAATTTTATTTGAAAAACTCTCAGATATCAAGATCAGGTATTGCCCCAACATTCCATTATTGAAAGACGAGAGCCTCTGAAGAGACTATTAAGGAGGTCCTGCCCTTTAGGATCGGAAAACATTCACCATAGCCAAACAAAGTATTAACAAGCAGTTTGTTCTACAGTATGCTGCAGCTGTGGCTCAGGAGGTACAGCTGCCACCAGCCAGAGGGAGTGTTTGGATCCTGTTGTGTTTATGGGCAAGATACTCAACCCCAGATTTCCCCCGATTGTATGGCCATCAGTGTGTTAATATTAGGTAGGACAGCCTCTGCCTCCATAATTTGGTTGCTGATTTGTATATTTAAAAATGCTTTGAGTGTTTGCAAAGAGTGGAAATGTGCTTTATAAATTATTTCTGTGGAAATGTTCCATCCGAGGTTATATTTCTAATCAGAAGACATGCGGAATACACAAGGTAAGCTTATTCCCTTCTAAATCCAGCAAGATAACAATCCCATTGCGTTGGTTATCTTCACAATCACTCTAGCTCCCACTTCACATTTAATCCCTTAATGAGGCTCCATTAGTTTCATTCACAGCACAGTAGAGACTGGCCTAGAATGCTGGCTCACAGTGTCACTTGGCAAATCATTGCCTGACCTGTTTTCCACCTAGTGTAAACAAGCCTCTGGACTAAACGGTGAGTGGCAGATATAATAGTTTCCTCATCACTGCCCGAGCCCACTGTCATTACACAGCTCCTCCTCCACGGGAAGACAGATAGCAACATCAGATAAAGTGTTGTTTGGCTGCCTGTCAAGTTCACTCGCAATCAGACGAAATGCCTTCTTTTAGTCAGGTTTGCAAGCAACATCAAGAACTTTGCTTCACCCGCAATAATATCCTTAGACATTCAGCAGAGACGCATACGTGCACTCACAGCCAGACAGTTGGCATGCTCTGTCAGGATAAGGAGAAAGTGGGGAAAAAAACACTTTGAAACCAAAATGTTAATTTAGTAACTGTAGAGCTGTCTCTGTAGCTACAGCTGAATGTAAGACTGGATGCCTAATTGCATTTCATTTCAACTGCATGCTGCAAAAGGCTTAATTAATTTCTTCATACCGTGCAGTCCCTGAAAGAATCTACATGGGAACCGACAAAAATCGGCTCATACTTCAAGCACGTCCTCAATGGCCAAAATTCGTATTTTCATGCTCATCCTTTTCATGCATAACAATCTCATATGCAGTGAAACCAAACTGTTCATAAATCATGGAGGTGAGAGAGAGAATTGGTTACAAAAACGGGGAAAAAACAAACTGACGGAGCTCATTATAAAAGATGGATGGATGAAAGGGGAGATAAATCCAGGAACCAAGAACAGGACAAACGTGATATATTGGGGAACGCATATCCAGCATGGCTCTGTGTGTGTGAGAGAGTGCAATGGTGGATGTCTTTTGATGCCAAGCACCTATTGGACCCCAAACAGTATTAATTTCTTTGTTCATTCATCCATCTACCCAATCATTGACTCAAAAGCAAGAGACTTGAGAATTGAATCCCCCTCTCTTTGGCTTGTGTACTAAATAGAAAGTACTCCGGTTTACAGAGATTTCTACAGACAGAAATCCTCTCTCTATGATTCACTACGGCTCCTTTTGGGAGAGGTGATGTCTCAATCACTGTCCCGACTTTGGCTTTTTGAAAAGTCCCCGTCAATCTCCCTGCACCGATTTAAGGCCAAAAAGTGGCACTGTGGCATCTGAGCCAGAGCAACCCGTGCTACATTATTCAGCACTGTTCCCAAGCCTGTCTCATTAAGGATCCTGGCTATGGTCCATGCCTCTGTGTATGAGGCTTTCAGTGACAGATCTGTTGCCAGCTTAGTACAAACAGGCACAGACCCAGTGTAAACCCCATCGACAATCCCGATTCGTCCCCTTCCAAACCTGGCAAAAGCTAGCCCCTGCTCCAGCATCATGCAGCAAGATTCCAGTGTGACAAGCACCAGCCAAACAGCAAACATGAACTCAACTCCAAGTCACCTCTCTTTTGCCCTCCAGATGATTGGAAGGTAGGAATTTGTGTTTTCTGACCCGGGAAAAGTTAACTTTGGGTTGGAAAAGTGTTCTCCAACTCACTGACACGCATGATGTCCTATGCACATGGCAACAGGAGTAAACACATTTTATTTGCCCTAATGACTTCCAAGTTCCAACATTTTAAATGTTACATTAGTTGGTTCAATTAAAACTTTTCGGTTCTTCCAAACACTCTACCACAGGGTCCATATTTCCCCCCTCCTCGGGTGCTTGACGGCGAGATAATGACGTGTTTTCCACTTTCAACTTCACACCGCCAACCATAACGATAATGTCACATTAGCTCCTCCAAGTTAAAGTTTTGCTCTGGTTAAAAATTCAATCCAGGCAATTCCCCAGCCCTTAGCCCGACCTCGGGTGGAATTAATTCCAAATGAATTGACCGCCACACCTCCAAGCCGGAAAAGATTTAGCAAAATCAGAGATGTATCTGCATGGATGCACAGTTTGCCACGTTTGACTGACGTAGTGCGAGAGGAGGCTATTTGCCTTCTGCATCAGTGAGAATTTCATTTAGCGAGGCGACAGAGGTGGGAGACGCAGGCTGACCTGCCAAATGAGGGGGGCAGGTGACGATCACGGCTCTGCACAAGAAGGTGTTGGTAGTGGTGGTAACCCGGGCCCACTCAGCATCCTGTTTAAACACATACACAGAAATACAGCCTTAATAAGCAAGTTTCATATATGTGTTAGTACATCACATCCTCTCTGCTGTGGTGGAGCTATTTGTAAGTGTGACTTAGTGACTGATTTTGGACACAATTTGTTTTTATATGGAATGCAAAAATTGCATTTAACTTAATTAGTAACATTTTTTCAAGTAGCTGACCCCATATTTTCATCAGTAGTATCTTAATTGTCCATATTTTAAATTGCATTGTCTAAATTGTTCCACTTAAGGGCTAACCTTCTGCATTTCTTTAATTAAGGCATTTTATTCAGAAAAGCTTGAGATTTTGATGAATTAATTCACGACAAGCCAAAGTATCATACAGAACAAATCCAGACATGCTACTTTTACTATTGGAAACATGTTCTACTTTATTTCACTGGAGTTTTACATCACAAAACGTAAGCCTCTGGTGGTTATTAAACCTCACACCAGAACGTCGCTGTGCACGATGAAAGATGGCTCGATATGTTTGGAATATCTGAAAATTCTGAATTTAAAAGACTGTATTTTTGGCTCTGTTGACTGAATTCCATTTAACTTTATTCAAAAAGGAAAATGTATTCAGAAGACATTAAAACAGTGACTCCCTTCTGTAATCAGAAAGGTCCCACCACTGGCGGTTTGATTTTAAAGATGGCTACCGGATTTTGCTTGAGCTTTCCTCAAAGTCTGTTGTTTTTTATCATTCTTGCTTTCATGTGCATAGCACTATTTCCTTGCAGCAAGAAAGTCCTGGGGATCCAGAGCTGCACAACCTGTAGCTGTGAATGTGAGTGTGTTTGTCACACAATATATGTTAGCCTGGTGATAGACTGGCCAAGTGTGAAGGCTGTTCCCTGCTATCACCCAGTGCATGCCGGATACTCTACAGCCTCATGTTACCCTTAATATTCATTGCATACACTAGACTTACACTATATAGACAAAAGTATTTGGACACCTACACATGACACCCAAATGCCAAATTCTTCTGCATTACTTTGAAGTTGGTCCCCCCTTTCCAGCTGTAACAGCTCCCGCTCTTCCTGGAGGCTTTCTACAAGATTTGGGAGTGTGTCTGTGGGAATTGTTGCCCATTGATCCAGAAGAGCATTTGTGAGGTCATACACTGATGTTGGACGAGAGGGCCTGGCTCACAATCTCCGTTCTAGTTCATCCCAAAGTTGTTCAATGGGGTTGAGGTCAGGGCTCTGTGCGGGCCAGTCACGTTCTTCACACCAAACTCATCCAACCAGGCCTTTATGGACCTTACTTTGTGCACTGGGGCACAGTCATGCTAGAACAGAAGAGGGCCTTCCCCAAACTGTTTCCACAAAGTTGGAAGCATAGAATTGTCCAGAAGCACTTTGTAAGATGAAGCATTAAGAATCCCCTTCACTGGAACTAAGGGGCCGAGGCCAACCCCACAAAAACCACCCCCATATACCAGAGTGCCCCAATATTTTTGTCCATATAGTGTATGAAACTAACTATATTTAATACAAGAAACTAATCTGCAAATAATGGTATTGAGGAACACTTTTCCAAAAACATGGTGACTTTTTGTTAGAGCTTGTGAAATATAACGATTTTATTTGATCACTCCCTGAGATTAAAAGTGTTAAAAGTGCTCAAACTTGGTATTTAAATGTCAAAAGATTATATAAAATGATTTGTGTGTGGTCTCCCACCACAAAAACACATAAACATATTGTGATCCCCGCACATTACTCTGTATACTTTGCACTTTTCTATATAACGCTACCCCTTTGAAAGTCTGTACAGCTCTACAATTTAATGCTTTGTTTTTTTTTTGACTGCACTTTTATTTATTTATATTTATGTCCTGTTTAAATGTTTCTCTAGGGTTAGAGTTCACATCTTTTGAGCTCTAATCACATATTCTTCTCACAATTCCCCAAAACTGAGGATGACATCTTACATATTTCATCCTAAGAAATGACCAAAGCTAAAACATATTAGATTTACTGTGATATAAACCCGTTAACGTACCAAAGACAATCAATTAAAAGCCTGCAATCAGTTAATTATTGGCATCTTTGCTTGATGAATGACTTAAACTAATAAGAGTGTTATTTAAAGTTGAGGTACAGCCCTGGACCTTAGGATGGATGGCCCCCTTGGTTTCTCAGATGACGATAAAGCGAACACTGAGGCAGAACAGCCAGTGCCTTCACAGGAGATGGCCCGTTTCCTCGGTGAGGAAGCTGTTATCTCTGCGTCGTGCCTCATCAATCCCTGAGTGAGCTGTTACTGTACTCTACCTGCCATATGGCTGTCACAGCAGAACCCAGCCGGACGTTCTTTAACCCAACGTGTTCCGCCAGACACTGAGAAAGCTGCTGGGTGCCTCCCTGTGGTGACATAGAAACTGCAATTAAAATCCATCAATACCTCCAATGGGCAAAGAGCCTGAATAGAAATGATTTCTTCAACTTATTAATAAAACCACAAACCAGTGATGGGGTCTTGAGGGCTATCCAGCTAATCCAGTTATAACTTCACCTCATGTGCTGACAGTCCAAAGCATTTCAAAATGTTGTGGGATTCAAGAAACTAGAGATCTACATTTATATTTACAATCAGCAAGATTTATTTCTTGACAAACTGTAAAGGTTACTCTTCATTAGCCGAAGAACTGGCTTCTAAGATGATTTGTCAGGGACGTGTATCTTCATTAGCCTTGATTTGATAACTGATAAGACTTATCACTTCTGATGCTGCTTCAAAGGATCCATATTATTATATTCTGGTTCATATTTGTATTTTGTGCCCCTACTGTGAGATGTTTACTTACTTTAAAGTTCAAAAAGGTCTTTATTTTTCTCACACTGTGCTGCTGCGCGTCTTTCGCCCTCTGTCTGAAACCAGAGCCAGTCTGCTCTGATTGGTTAGCTGGCCGGCTTAGATTATTTACAATGTTTTTGGAGCGCTAGCTAAGAGAAGGGTGAGTATAAGTGATGTCACTATGCTTTGGAAGTAAACTAAGGAGTCCAATGGGGGTGTTTCGGGCAGGGGGGAGGGGGGGAGGGGGGGGGGGGGGAAATTCCCACTGGAGGGAACTCTGGGATTTTAGCCTTTGCAGACGATTTACATGCACACAAATCTATAAAACCCTACAGGAAAGGGATAACTGCCCCAAAGCATAAAGGGTCTTTAACAGTATGTTTAACCTGCTTGTGCTTTTGTCTGGTTCTACTGTTTTTAACCTTGGGTGTTATGAATGGCACCTTCAAATAAAATGTATAAACCACATCTGTGTCGTTACCATGCATGCTTGCAGTACGACTGCTCATTTTTCCTTGAAGATAAAAAAAAGTAGCACGAAGTTCTAAAAAGCAGTTATAGATTGTTGCCATTCTCTTTTTCTTCTTTCTATGGCCTGGAGCCTTTCTTACACTCCACAGTCTGAGAGAGAAAGTTCAGAAGCAATAGCTTAAAAAAATAAACCCAATATGGAACCATAACTTCCATGCTGAGGGAGCTCATAGAAAATAGGAAATCCAATACAAGACTACAGCACCAAGTGTTTACACTTTGCCAATCAATGGCGCGTCTAGGAGAAAAAAGGAAATGGAGGGACAGTGTTTGAACGAGATGTGCAGACTGTATAGAGAGGCTGAAGTGCTATAGTCTAGAAAATGACTTGTGTTTCACAATAGCCCTTGAGTCAACTAAATGCACTGTGGGGAAGGATACAAGCTGCATACCTTTATCTTTAGCTCTTGTGCACAACCTGGAGTGCTCTCCAGCAGAGGCATTACCCCTCCAGCTGCTGCAGCATACATGAGGAAGAAGAGGAAGGACATCTGGGAAGGCTCCATGCCAAGGACGGACCTGCTGCACACTCCCATCTCCTCTTTTAGTTCTGGCAGGAAGGAATGAATGAATCACACATGCAGTAATTAAGTGCTCCTATGATGTGGTGTTAAGTGGTATACCTTTAGCCAACCCGTGCGTTGTGTACAAACTATAATTTATCCAACTCTGGGATTTTAGTCTTTGCAGACCACTTAAATGCACACAAATCTTCTTTAACACACTACAGGAAAGGGAAAATTCCAAAAAGGATAATAGGGCCCCTTTAAATGATGTTGTCCTACATCAGCTCCTCCTGTTGTGGCTGTAGACTAGAATCGTTAGGTAAACCACTGTGATCACTAAATCGAAAGTGTTTGTTTCTCACCGTGATTCACCAACCTTGGAAACCTTTTCGAAGGAGCAAAATAGAGTAAGTTCTATTTCAAAACAAGTCTTAAGACTAACCTGTAGTCCAGGCTTGTTTCTCAATGTACGATTGCAAAGTCATACTGTCCAGTTCAACAGCACCGGGAGTCATTGAGGGTTCCTGGACACACACTGTGGCACACAATCTGTCAATCTGAGCAAAAAGTACAGTCAATACAACACACCCACCCACAATGCTTTACCACTGTGAAGCAAAATGATCTCATTGATAAAACAAGAGTAGTCAGAGGCTGCCAAACATGATTCTGACAGGGCTCCATGCCCCACATTCTCTACCTCCCACTGCTACTTGAAGCACTTATCTTGGGCAGAATATGTTATACTACTTGTTGAGCTATGAATATACATTTGTCCTATCAATCACAAAGCCCCCAGCACTTTGAAATGTTAAATACCACTACAATGTCCATTTCTAATGTCTATAAAGCCGATTATAAAAATAAAGTATTGTAACAATTAGCCTCCAAAGTAATATGGTATACCTGCTGATGTATATACTTCTATTCCTATAAATTTAACCAACAAAAAGATAGTTTTGTATCAATAGTAATGCTGCAAGTCAACAATACATTGACTGAAATTTGAATCTAGTTGACATTACTGGTAAGAATGTCAACTAAATGTGGGTATTTACATTTTATAAATCTGTACTTTTATCTGTTTGTTCTTGTTGTTGTAATGGACACTAAGTCAAGTTTTAAGTCTTCATTGTTATGTGTTTATCAGTTTAGGGACTTCAGATGGAAGATAGCTAATTGCTAAATCTGCATAAATCATCTCTTCTATTTTTGAGATTAATGGATTTGTGTACACGCTCGCTATTTAAGTAAGGCATAATGTTCAGATCGTCTGGATCCTGTTCTCCCTGCGGTGTTTTCTGATGGAGAAAAATATTGTTTGTGTTCTATAGCTAATGTTAAATTGCCTGACTTGTTTCTGCAGATTGATATGACTACACATCGGGAAGAGATGAGGAGTTTCGTTTTGAAACCTCATTTTGAACTGAGCCATGTTGGTTTTCATAACGCTGACTTTTCAAAATGAAACAGATCACTTTTGAGCGGTTGATCCCGTTAGCGTCGGTCGGTTCTCCTAAGCGGGGGTCTGTTAGCAAAAATGTACAACTTTTGGAATGTCCAAACTGACCAAACAGAATTGAGTATTCAATTGAGCCGTGTAATAATGTAAACATAATAGACACTTTAACCACTCATCAACTATGTATGATATTTTCTGATACGTATCAGACATTTCTACATTTTCAAAGGACAGCTCTGCTAGTAACAAGTGCAAAGTCTGCTGCCTCACCTTCCACAGGAGCTGGGTCATGTCCATTAGCCCCATTAGGGACAGAGCAGGGATAATGGTACTGTAGGTGCGAACTTTGGAGCCTGGACCTCCCATGTGGTGCACCTTCTTGCCAATATTGAATTGTGCATAAGTCTCTAAGCCCAGCTCCCTTATGAGCTCCAGGATGTGTGTTTGAGTGCTGAAAGAGAAAGTATGTTTTCCATGATTAAGGATTTAACGTGTGCTCCTTTCTATCCATCTATTCTGATCGCAGAGTAGTGAGTACACAACATTGCTTGAGTCGAGTGAGTCCTTGCGCAGCGGAAAAAAACCCTGCCAAATTATGACATGAAGCAACTGAGAGATGCTTTTTCCTCTTCCATTAAAACATCTTCAAAGTGCTCTTGAACAAAGCACTTCATCTTGTTCTTTTTGGGTTGCCAAGAGCTGACTACATGTTTTAGCCAACCAGCAAGACGCCTCTTAGATACAAATGTTTGAGGGCTTGTTACGTTCAGAGGCTGTCTGAATCGTGCCTAAAACTTCTCAGAAACATCCTTCTTTCAAACAAGACTTTAGATGAGTTACTGTATGATGAATTGTTGTATGAAAACTTATGAGAGATGTAGCTGTTTTGAGATGGACTGGTAGTTGCTTTAAAAGTGTTTTTACCGTAGTTTGGCAGGCTGGAACCCGGAGGAGACAATGTGCCATGAGATAATGAAAATAGACAGTGCAGGGGCTGATGTACGACAAAACCGTTAAAGAGAAGCAAGTTTTCCGTGTTAGCAAACTTTCCATGATTGACAAAGTCTGTAGTGCTTAATAGCTTATAGAGTGGATCTCCATTACCTGTAGACAGTGGTCGGATTTCACTAAGTGCTGTACTTTATTTATCGCTGGTTACTTTTTACATCTAAAGCACATCGTATCTTAGGCTCATATTTTTTTGTACGTTCTATATTTATTGTATTTAATATTCCACACATTTCACACATATTGTACATATAATGTCCTGCTTTATATTGACTTATTTATATTTTCTGCAATGAAAAAAAATCCCAAATTGGGATCAATAAAGTAATCCATCCATCCATCCATCCATCCATCCATCCATCCATCCATCCATCCATCCATCCATCCATCCATCCATCCATCCATCCATCCATCCATCCATCCATCCATCCATCCATCCATCCATCCATCCATCCATCCATCCATCCATCCATCCATCCATCCATAGACACTTTAACCACTCATCAACTATGTATGACATCCATCCATCCATCCAATGAGTTTGAGTACATTTAGCCCATAGTACTTGCAGACTTTAAGTTACTGAAAAGGGCCAATGAGCAAAAGGAGTACTTTACATTGTCGTACTTTGAGTACATTTTGATGCTGATACTTTTGTACTTTCAGACAAGTATTTTGAAAGCATAGTATTTTTATTTTTCCATAAGTACACGATCTGAGTACTTCTATTTGAGAATTTTCAGACGGTAGTGATTTTACTTTTACTTAAAGTACAGGATCTGAGTACTTTATCCACCTCTGCCTGTAGCCGACAGGAACAATTCTGTACCTATTATTGTGTAAATCAAACACAAGCGGAAATCAAATAACTAACATACTATGTCTTTGTGTATGAACGAGTTTGTATTATAATAAGACTGCACTGCATCAGAAGCCTTGAGTCTACACAGCCAGCCTCCAAGCTTTGAACAATACAAATCCTACTTGTTTCACTGTTAATTGTATTAACAATGTATAAGTCACTCTCCTTGAATATATCTATGACTCATTTCAAATTATTTACAGCCTTTAAAATTGTTTTCACAAGTAACCCTAATTAAATATGTTCTGATAAATGGACAAGTACGGGCAACTTAAGATAGGAAACACTGCTGCTGCTTCAGCAAGTGACCATCCTTCGGTTTCATCGATAATGCTATCTACTGCACCACTTAGGCCAAGTCATTAAGAACATGTGTTGCAATTATCATATAGATTAGACCCACTTGTATAACTGAGGTCAAGATGTTTCACGTTAATGATTTCCTTGAAGTTACTTTGCACTTATTTCTATGATAGAAAGAGTAAGAATTATGACTTTAATTTGTTACAATCAACTCACTCCAGAATCTACGAGTTTACATTTGTTTCATATTCAGTGGAACTCTGCACCATCTCAAGTGCTAATAAATCAAAGTCCTATTATGAGGTAATTTCTCTCAGCAATTCAGAAATCCCTTTAAGACATAGTTTTACAAATAAAAAATACCCTTGAAGGGACTCTTAAACAGTTAAATTAACCTAGCATGCTAACATGTGTGTGTTTCCTGTCTTTGTTATTCCAGTAGTTTTTCATCCTTACCTTCCTACCCACTGCCCTCCAAAGTCCCAGCGATCGACTCCATTAGCTGCCGGTATTTCTGCGGACACCGTGCGACCTCCCACTCGATCTGCATGGCATACCACGCATGATTTAGTAAAAGGTATACCTCTTTTCAACAATTTCACAGCTGAAAGAATCCAGTATCAAATGACTCGCATTTCAGGTCACCAATTTGCTTTCAATTCGACAAACCTTTTCCTTCCAGTACCAATATTTTAAACTTGGCATTCCTTTTTCTGAGCAAATGAGCCGCACTCAGCCCAGATAGCCCGGCGCCAACAATAATAACGTCCCAGATTTCTGCAGTCATAGTCGAGCTCGAGTGCCAACCTAAACGTGTGTTAGTGAACTTGAGTCAGAAACAGAAATCCAACATGTATTCCCTTTTCTTCTCTGTATCAATTAGGTTATCTTGCAAAGCATGGGCTGCTTTCATAAAAAGTGCACTTTGGAACTGTGAACAACAGAGCTTTTGACCTACTTTAGAGAGTCGGCAGTGTAAACTCCAGTCATAAGAGACAAGCTTTTGTTATTTGAACAGGGAAGGCTCTGTCAGATGGGAGGTCTTGTGCATTTTTGGCAACTCTGGCGCAGGGGATGAATAAGCTTCTACCAATAAGAAGGTTAGCGTTTTGATCACACCCCCTGCAGTCAGTAAGTGCTATTTTGATCAAAGCGGTGGTGAAAGAAGTACTCAGGTCTTTCCAGGCCTTGCTTGAATAAAAGTAACAACACCACAAAGTAGAAATACTCTGTTA
Source organism: Eleginops maclovinus (assembly GCF_036324505.1). NCBI lineage: Eukaryota > Metazoa > Chordata > Actinopteri > Perciformes > Eleginopidae > Eleginops > Eleginops maclovinus. The sequence goes on from NC_086356.1 coordinate 5,456,367, forward strand.
CAAGTATAAGTCCTGCATTCAAAATGTTTTCAAGTAAAAATAAAAAGGTATATGCATCAAAATCAACTTAGAGAATGTATACCAATAGTGATCGTTACGCAGAATGGACTTTTTAGGAATAATATTTATTATAAAGCTGGATTTTAACTGATCCGCTAATGTAATACGCAATTTGAATTTGGCAGCTCAGGTGGCTTCAAATACTTTTTATACTGCCAGGTGTCGTAATCCATAAGAAAAATCTGTCAAAATGAGTTTAATGTAATTTTTGTTTCAATATGAACTCGCAAAGTAACGAGTAATCTCGTCAAATACATTTAATGGATGTAAAGTACCCGATTTTCTTTCAAATTGTAGTGGATCTGAAGTATGAAGTAGCGTAACATGTCAAGTAAATACAAATATGCCTAAATGTACTTAAGTACCGTCACTTATTGTTATTCATTTATTGTGTTAACAAGAAATATGTGTGTTTAGCAGAGTGTGTTGTTTTTAAAATGTTCTGAATCGTCAATCTGGATCTTTTTTAACAACTTGAGCTACGACACAAGCCTTATGTTCCCAATTACCAGATTCAACTGTTTTGAAAAGAGAAAAACAATCAGATTTCTATCACTGTATAAAATTAGGATTTGTAGAAATTGATAACCCAACAACAACTGGGACTTACTTAAAAAACAATCATCTCCCTTTAGTAACCCATTCACAGATTGGAGTAATTATTAGAAAGTCAGTAGCAAATGATATCAAGCTGTTGCCAGTATGGCACCAGAGAGCAGTGCTAGAGTAAAAAATACACTGAACTTTTGAGAGTATATTGAAAACAAAACATGGGATCCATAATCCAATCGAAAATGAATCAACAAACATGTTTTGACTCCAAACGGAGAGATACATAAAAAAAGAGGAAGTGTGAGAAACAATCTTGCAGCGTGTTTGAGTTGCCAGGTCTGTTTTTACAGTACGAAATCACCCACTTACTTACCTGTTAACTTACTTCATCTATTCATTAATCTAACTTTCTTTTTCTAGCTGTTTAATATTGTTTGTGGCCTTTTCCACCTTCCGCTTTGGCCATCTGTGTTAGATTTTAAATGAAAATAAATATGTTTGAAAAAGAGCAATACAATAGGCCTATGGACACCGAACATATTAATGGTGAGAAGTGTTAATCCATGTTGTTCTAAAGGGGCCCTATTATGCTAATTTCCAGGTTTCATATTTGTATGTTGTGCCTCTACTGGGACATGTCTCCATGCTTTAATGTTCAACAAGGTCTTTATTATTCTCATACCGCCTGTGCTGCAGCACCTGTTTTCACCCTCCGTCTGAAACCAGAGCCCAGTCTGCTGTCATTGGTTAGCTGGCCGGCTGGATGTCCCAACCCTCCTCACAAGGTAAAACATGTTGAAGCACTAGCTAATAGAGCACCAGTGTTACATATCGATGTCATTATGTTACGTGAGTGTGTGGGAGAGAAACTCCCTCTGGACGGAACTTTGGGATTTTAGCCTTTGAAGACCATTTACATGCGACCCAAAACCTTTTTTAACCCACTAGGCAAGGGAAATCCGAAAAAGCTTAAAAGGGCCGCTTTAAACAGTGTGGTACTGTTATTCCAAGAAATCAGTCAGATTCACTGGCCATTGTTTGGCCTATCATTGGAAACAAGAACTACCGCCTTGGGTGTCACTTGACTGGTTCGCTTTCTCTGCTATGTTCTTAAAATGGATGGTAAAATAGTATAACACAGTTGCATAAAACGCAAGCCAACAAAGGTTTTGAAGAACAAAACAGATATATTTCTTTGCTAGGACTCATGTAATAATCCAAGAAGTGAAAGTCCCTTTAGACTTCACTTGGATTGCCTGTTTTTCTTCTGTCTTTGTTTATTTTTGTCCTCTAAAGTTATTTTGTAGCTCCAGAAACATTAATCCCAGGGAAGACAAACTTGGCATGTTGTGTAAAAATACTTAGGCAATGCCAACATCTTGTGTTGCGTAATGGTTACACAGACCCAAATGACTAAGTCTCCTTTTAGTCATTCATTATACATGTTTAGGAGTATTGTTTTTTAAGCTTGCTGAAATACCGCTAAACAGTGACTGTCATTTTTCAGTTTTGTTGGTCCTGTAATATTATCCCCAACAACATTCAGGCCTTACAATGAAGACAAATAGAAATATTAATGATCTGCACAAAATGGCTGATGAAGATTGTACCTAGATGGCAAATAAGTATAGTAGTCCGTCTTCTCTTAGTCTTCTCTTCAGAAGGAAAGAGTTAGGATTAGGCTCAAGAACTAAATAAGAGTAATAAGAAGCATGTCAGCTGGTAAAAGACTTCTGTGAAGGATGCTCTTATGCTATCTCGTTGCAGAGATCCCTGCTCGCTACTCGTTTTTGAAAGCAGAAATAAGACCTTTGAGACTGTCTTGAGATGGTGCAACAGACTGACTTCTGGTTCAAGTGAGGAGCTAGGTAATATCAAATAAGAGCCTCAGGAAGCACCTTTTTAAGGGTTGTTTTCTCAGATTGAACTGGCCATGAGACACCACTGAGAGACCTTGTTTCCCCGCTGGAATACATCTAGGCGGTTGACCAATCACAACAGAGCCAGCCAGCTAACCAATCGGAGCAGACCAGCCTCCTGAAACCTAAAACCTGAAAATAAGCATTATGGACCTGCCATTGCTGTTCATCACGCTTCAGCCCTAAATCACTTGTTGTCACAGTTACCTTAGGGCTATTGTGAAAAGATTTATATTTGTGGAGTCCTCTTAAGGTTTTTGGGTGTCCACTTGCATTTCGTGTCCTCCCATTTCTAAGGATCCATGTAGTTTTGACTGCTGCATCCTCACAAAATATATAACTGCCAAAAGAAATGGACCATAACAGACATACCCTACAGTGTAACAGAGGGCATACCCTACAACGTAACAGAGGGCATACCCTACAACGTATGTAGCGTTTGTTTTTTGTAAAAAAACCTTACATGGTTGCATAACCTGTGTTTTGTTGTACTGGTTGGTTGTGCATTGACGATACAGTTGAATAGCGAACAGTATACAATGATTCCCTGAAAAGGTTCAAATGCTTATTTTTTCACATTAAATGATGAGTACCGGTTCCAATTCTCTCAAAGCATATCATTTCCTCCAGTAAAGTACAATGCATCACAATGTACAATGCGTGTCAGCGAGAAAATGAGCTGGATTTATATGTAAATGTTTCTGAAAACCGGATGTAAGAAATACCCAAAGCTTGTGAAATACAAGAAAAAAATCACCTGGCATTTTTTTTATATATCTTTATCACACAGGAGATAAAGTCTCTTATCGTTTACAAATAATCCATGTTCTGCCTTGTATGTCATGAAGGACACCCTGTTTCTCATCTTAAAAGGTTGTTTCCCTGTAGGTCTCGGCACAGAGATAAGCCCTTGCCTTTTTTTTCATACCTCCTGCTTTTGTGCAGAACCCTTGCTGTTCTTGTGGCTGTGGCCGCACAACCAGTTTCTTGTCACCTGAGACCTCATGTGCTCTCTTTGTCTTCATTATTATCGGGAAATCACAAATGAAAGGTTCCAAAGTGGTGTATTGTGTGTGGAACAAATAAGAAGCGTACAGCCACTGTGCTTGTTTTTATCCAAATAAATGAAGCTAAAGGTTGATGTAATATTTGCAGTCAAATATCATAGAGAGAGCAGCCTTGCTTTCAGTAGCAGTTCTCATCAAATGACCTCCCTGAGTATGCATCTTCAGAAACCCTTTTTAATTGCATGCTCCCTCCTCCACTTTCACAATGAATTGCTCTCTATCGTTCTTCACCTGCTTTGCCCGGGCACTGGTTTCCTCATGCTCATTCCCATTGGTTTCATCTTCCTTGATTAAAGTCTCATTTAACATGATTTACTAGCTGTGGCAGTTGTGGGGATTAGAAAGCGCAAATAGTTGGGATCGTCGAAGGGTTTAAGAGGAAATATCAACAGCTGAAACTTGTAAACAGGTAAAACAGGTGGAGCCACCGTCCAATCAGGAGGTGTTATGGTAATGAGGGGGGAAGTAAAGAAGGAGCTCTCTGTGGAACTGCTGCTGCTGATTCATCCTTTGTATTCCATCGTCAGACATTTGGTTCTGCATTCAGGTAATATCTACAGTAACAACAGCTTAGTCTTCTAATCATCTTCTCTTAAGATTAGTATCGTAGGTTAGATGTGAAAACTAAAGTATGGTTTTGATCATCTTCATGATTTTATCTCTTACAGCACCACTATGATTAGAAAAACCAACACTGCTTTAAGATCAGATTCTTTCCCGCCCTGGTCGTCCGTCTACTTGTTATTCACCGCAAGTCTCTTGAGCACAGGTAAGAATACAAACACACACACACACACACACACACACACACACACACACACACACACACACACACACAGATGCAATGATGTCTGTCCTCTATTGTATATTACTTTGTATTCCATGGCATTGAATGGAGCCCCTTTCTTGAAATGGTCTTTGAGACCTTCATGGCTCTGTTAAACTCTGACAAGGTCCTCAGTGGTGTAAGCTTCACCTTGTGTTACCATGGCGCTCACTGACTATCCAATCAGGCTTTGAGATTACGCCTCAAGATGACTGTCTAATGTTCCAGGGATTTGAAGTCACATGTTGTTGGTTTTTCTCCAGGGTCGGGCTTTGAATAGACTGGGCTCAAACGCACATTTTATTTTGAAAACATAATTGTTGAAAAGGTTGCTTATATGCGATACGTTCAGAGTATAGAATCCCTGAACACATTGAATATTGAGTTCATTTCCTCCATGCCACAATCCCATTGAAAACATCATTACCAACTTTCTCAATATGTGTGCACATACCACTATACTGTTATAATGTGAAGACATCAAATGACGAGACTAACCTATGGTTCTAGTACTTTAAATCCAATAAGTTTCACTAAAGTGCTGCTTTAGGAATATTTAATATGTCATTTGTTCTATTCTTATAACTTCTCAAGTCAGATCTTCTCTGCGAAACAAATTCCAATCGATATTCAAATCTAAAAGTATCCGTAAAACTGTGTATGTTAACTGTCTTGCGTCTCTTTGATTCATTTCAAGACTTGTCTAACATTTTGTTAAGAACTGAAGTGTGCAGGGGGGATGTTAGTGGCGTCCACGGGCCCGCAGACCATTCAGAAGGCCCAGGGAGAGAGCGTGACTTTGGGCTGCAGTTACACACCGAGCCCCTCGGACACTGGAGAGCTTGACATCGAATGGTCCGTCGTCAGTCCAGACACCACGCAGAAAGATCACATGGTAAGAGGCAGAAGGGAGACAACTGTTACTTAATTGCATATGTATATGTACCGCCTTAAAATTACATTCAGAAAAGATGTAATCAGATTACTGTTACATTTAAACAAATCAGGGATTACTTGCAGGATTCAAATGTATAAATAAAGGTCAATTATTATTATATAATAATACTTACTGCCTGAAATTTCATTTTCCCTTTCCATTTAGGCTGCTTTCATTCTTCTTTTTGTAAACATGTATTCTGTGTTGTAAGTGAACTCCTGATTAACTTAAACACAAGTGCAGTTTGCTTTCAGTTCATGTAATAAACTGAAACCCTTTTAGTAAACTCTACTCTTCTGTAGGTCTGGAAGAAACCTTGTAAATGCTAAAGATCTGGGTTTCTTCTTTTGCTAAGGTCACACTGTTACTGAAGTAAAAACATCTTGTGAATATGTTTTTCTTCTAAATTGAAACTGTACTAATAAATGACTGCCAAATTCAAATTTAAAGAGTTCTTCCCATTTTCTAAAACTAGTTTGGATACTGAACATATACATGAATATTTGACACGGCCCGATTTTTCTTTTTTGGTTTTCATTAAGGCTACATTCTAAGTTTGATCTGTTTCTTTTCTCTGGTCTTTATTTGCATTGCATTTGATATTGAGGGAATCGAAAATAGCAGGAAGTAATCAGGTGACATTTCTTTTATATTGTGACACTTAGATTAGATTGTGTTTTTTAACATCTAACTTGTAATTGTTATATATAAAATGAAGTAACCTTCCCAACCCTGGTTACAACATGGCTCAGCTCAACCCCTATCGCCTTTTCTTTGGTCCTTTTTTATTTGGTAGCACTTTGAGCTGATTCTAGAAGCACTGGACACTCTGTAGAAAAATCATGGTCAAAAACAATTGAGATTCTCTTGGCATATATACAGTCGCGGAAAGAGTTAAGAGACCACTTCAGCATTATCAGTTTCTCTTGTTTTATTTGTTATAGGTACGTCTTTTGAGTCAAATGATTTTTTAGTTTTTGTTCTATTGTATTTATAAACTACTGGCAATGTTTCCCTCTGTTGGAGTTCAACACACACTGTAATGGTTGCTATACATCTAGAGAAAAAGATTCAAGAAGAGATTGCAGTGATTTCCGGGGCTGTATATATTTGTATATATTGCAGCGTACATTATGCCTTCCTGTACCTACAAAGAGGCGTATAATTGGTTCAGTGCGGATGTTTCTTATGTTGCTTATTCAAGGCAATTTCATGTGCTGTTGCTCAACCTATCAGCATATCAGCAATTAAAGAAAAGGACAAAAAAAGTGAGCTGAGTCGAGCTATGCAATGGGAACTCTCGTGACCTATGGCATACCAGAAATGACATCTTTAAAGCATCTAATCTATTTAGATTTCACACTTCCTTTGACTTCAAAGAAATCTATTCTCCATAATGTTGTTTGTTACAGGACTTAATTAAAATGAAGTTCAGGAGGCTGGTGTGTGGCTGACCTCCTAGCACCTTTTCAATTTCACACACATTAGTCATTTATCCTTTTGCCTTTTTAATTAAATGAGTCATTTCTGTCAGAGACTTGAGAGCATGTTTTTCCCCCTCATCTCTTCCTTTCTTTGTGGAACTTTGGCCACTACGAAGCAGAGGAACATCCACAGCTGTAAATATTGTCACATAAAGTTATGAAGTTATATGCTAATGCGTTGGGAAACAATTGCTCATTTATCATCCGTCAGACAGGGAATAATATTATCCCTTCAATTAGAGGTACAGCAACATTAGCATTCATTTTGGGGGGCTGTGTTGCTGTCCCGCTGATCAATGTCACTCCACTACACACAGGGGGAGGGTTCTGACACAACATGTTCAGCAAGTTTAATAATGTTGTGCAATCTCTCTTTTTGTTTTCCACCAGCTCATGTCCTTCACCAGCGGCACTACGTACATCCATGGGGACAACACTCTTGGGAAAGGGTTGAGCTTTGCTGCTCCAGACCCCTCGATGGGGGACGCGTCCATGTCCATCGCCCTGCTGTCCACCGCTCACAGCGCCACCTACCAGTGTAAGGTGAAGAAGTCGCCTGGAGTGGACGCCCGTAAGGTGTCCCTGGTGGTCATGGGTAAGACGGGGCATTGGGCTTGGCACACGCTACCTGCCTACATTATTTATGACCTTCTGACAGCCATGAATGTATTGGGTTTTAAGGAGGAGGAAGCCACAGGCATTTTGGGGTTGCCTGTTTCCATGAAGGTTACATCTCCCTGTCACATGCCAGTATGAATTAAAGTTGCCATTCACTACAAACATGATCTCCAGGTAGCGGCGATCAGGCCCACTTTCATCTTTTAAGACTTCTACTGCATTACCGCTCTGATGTGTGTCCATTAGTGGTTTGTGGGGGGTCAGTTTTGTTCAAGGTCACGGGAATGTCAAGGAGAACTAATTAAATTGCTCTTTCTGTGTCTGTTGAGATTAAAGGCTTTTTCAAGTAAGGCTTTGTTCTATAAAAGGGGGAAAAAATCTTTATTTAATGACAAGCTGCTCCCTAAATTCAGGCATTTTTTTCTCTGGTGACTATTATTAAGAAAATGCTAAAAACAACATTGGCTTTTCGCACAAAAGTATAACTTGATTTTGACACCATTCCCTCGTTTATGGTCAAAATGTGCACAGTTTTCGACCATTGTGATTAAATCAATCATCTTAACTAATCACTCTGGATAGGGCTGTTTTCCTGAAACCGATGGATACAGATTGAGCTGATGACGAGAGTATAAAAAAGGCGAAAGCAATTTGAAATGGACTTTATTTAGAGTAGTTTTTAAGTGTGTTCATCTTCAAAATTGCCAGCGGGGTCGAGTCATTGACTAGATTCTCTTGCAGCTCATCTTGTTTGAAGAGCCTGAGCATTAACTGGGGTTGAGCAGGAGATCATTTCTAAACAGATATATTTGTTATGACTGAGATCTGTAATAAATAACCCTAAAAAAAGATGTATCATGATTGTGTCCCAAACCAGAAGCATAGGACAGTTTCCCTCCGAATGAACTTGAACAAAAGGAGTATTTTTTGATCGATTTCCCAGTACCACTTTAAAAGATGCTTTAAACATAAACCCTTGAAAGCTTTTTTATTTCACAAAAACTTCACAATTCACTACCAAACTGCTCAGCCCTGAACTCCCTTTCTTTATTCTTCAAAAGGTTATTCTAATATCAGCTTAGACTTTAACTAGTGGCTATAATTACAGGATTCTTTCCAAAACCAGAGCCTAAATCTGAGGGAAAGGAAAAATGTTTACAATGTGGCTAAAAAACATCATTCTCTGGCAGAAATGAGTCATTCCCCATCAGATCTTATTTATTTTTCCATAGGAGGAGATTGTAAGGCTCATTTGATTGCCTTAAAGCTTAAACAAATCCTAAAGCAGTTAGTGGTGAAGTTTGTAGGGACTTGGCTTGGGAACTGGAAGGTCATCGGTTCAAGTCCCTGAAAGACCAAGTGTAACGAGGTGTCCCCGAGGAAGGCACCGTTCCCTACACTGCTCCTCGGGCACCGTACATACGGCAGCCCACTGCTCCTAACACTAGGGTGGGTCAAATGCAGAAAGTACATTTCCCCTCTGTGGGATGGTTAAGGGTTCCTTCTCTCTCTTGCATGTCATTCAATAATAATAACAACTGTATTTACACAGCACTTGTAAAGCTAAGTCACAAAGTGCTTGACATGGATTAAAAAAAGCCATTCAGGCAGCCAAACCAACCCAGTACAATATAATTGCTGCTACAATAGCAGCAGTTATACAAACAAATACAATACAAAAAAGTAGAACATGGATGTGGAATAAAACAGAGTGGCGTCATCATTAGATAAAAGCTTTAATAAGAAGGTGAGTTTGAAGATGTTACTGATTCTGCCAGCCTCAGATTCTCGGGCAGGGAGTCTCTCTTTGATTTTAGCCTGGTGTTGGGATCAGCCTTCAGAGCCCAACCCGAGGGTCTGAGGGAGTGGCTCATAAGGGCACAACAAGCAAGTGAGGACATCAGGGGCCAAAGTGTTAAGAGCTTTTAAAGTAATCAGTAAATTCTTAAAATCAATTCTCAAACAGACAGGTAGCGAGTGAAGAGAGATTAAAACAGGGGTGATGTGGTCTCTAGCATTCTGGTATTTGTTAAAAGTCTTGCTGCACAGCCTGAGTTTATAAGAAACATTCAAATGCCGACCTGTTAGACTTCTTAGAGATAGAGCATTTCAAACAAAAAAGAAATATTTGGACGTGCTATTTGGCATAGTCCATTGTTGAACTTTAACTGACCTTGTGGTGTGTGACCCAAAGTCTTTCTATCGACACTCTTGCTCGGTATCTAAGCTGTATCTAAATCACATCACCTCTCGCCTGTTAAAAACTAGCAGATGGTTAAATATATATCGGCTTCAAAGGCTCCCGTGTCAATAGACAGCCTGAAGCTGTTTTCATCCTCACAGCAACACAAACAATCCTGAGAGCAAGCAAATCATTTTATAGATCAGGGTTTTTTGTATGATCCTGAGCAGGGTAAGTGGTTCAAAGAATGCAGTTATTGATAGTAGATGGCTAGGACTCCTTATTATGTAATGTAAGTAGGGGACAACTCTCTCAATGTCTGAAACGTTTAATGCTCTTTTCTCCACCAGTATCGCAATCATTCTCTCACTAATCACCCCCAATTTCATCTCCCAAAGCAGGACTGTACTTCATGTTCCTGCCTTGTCATCTCTAACTCATCAAGCTTACATCTTATATTGATTTTCAAATATATACTTTATTTATGTGTCATAAAAACAGTCTGATAGAATTTTTGAGAGATAAAATGTGTCTGGTTTTAAAGCCCAATTCCAAATGGTTCTTCTAATTTCATTTTAAGGCTAAAAAGCTGGACACTTTTTTTCTAGGAAAAAGGGATACGAATGGCTGTCTGAAATGATCCATTTGTTGTATGATTTCTAGCAAGGCCGTCAGTGCCTAAGTGCTGGGTGGAGGGAGGAGAGCTTATCGGTGAAGTTGTCTCCCTGCACTGCCAGTCTGCAGAAGGCTCCACTCCCTTACAGTACAGGTGGGGGAGAGAAAACGCTGGCCCCTTCCCCGCTGCAACCACACAGGGTAAGTGTGACCTCTGCTGATGTCATGACGCTACTGCACATCAAAGAGCGTGTGTGTGTGTGTGTGGGGGGGGGTGGGGGTGGGGTGTTGGCATTAGGACAGGGGAAAGTTGTTTATTACTAAGGGAAAATAACTATTTTACGAACGTCAGAACTCCTTTTTTATTCCGATTTTTTAGCATTTTCTCCCCCTCACGCTTAATGATATAAATGTACATCAAATATAGTCGACATTTTTGAGTGTAAATTGCATTGAATGGTTAAATAGTTAAAGGAGCCCTAATATGCTTTTGGGGTTATACATTTCCTGTGTTGTGTTTTATAGGTTCTGTGCATGTAATGGCAAAGGCTCAAATCCCAAAGTTCCCTCCAGAGGTTCTCTTCCACTCCTTTGTTTACTTCTGTAACATTGTGACATCACTCTGTAACATCCAGCACAGGCAGTATGAGAAAAGAAAGAGCTGTTTGAACATTAAAGCATGGAGACTCCTGAAGATGAGCATCATAGGCCCCTTTAACAGCTCTCCTCCTCTTCAAACATCTTCACACTGTATGTGTAGAAGCAGCCAGCTTCAGTACTCTGCCATTTCTCCTAGCAACCCTCATGTATCTGCGTTAGATTCCCTTGTATGTACAGCACATGTACAGTAGCTATGTTGCTTAATCCGTGTTGGTGGGCGTTTGTGTGTTTTTCTCAGACAGCGTGACAGGGGAGCTGAGAATCAGGAACCACTCGCACAGCTCCGCAGGATTCTACCTTTGTGAAGTGAACAATGCTGTAGGAGCCGAGCGCTGCCGGATCAACCTGAGAGCGAACAAACGTAAGGCAACAACCCCCCCCCCCCCCCCCCCCCCCCCCCCCCCCACACACACACACACACACACATAGTAAGTCCCTGTTCACATACCACGCGTGACGCATACATTTGAACATGAAAGACTTACATTTCCTTCCCTTTGGTCTCCTCTCTTTGTAGATCTGCCACATCTCCCCGTTCCCCCCACACTGGGTTTTAAACTCTCACATTAATGTGCTCTGCCTATTAAGTTGTCTAATGGTGACGGAATAAGGTCACAGTCAATTGCAACAATTGCGTTATTCGTAGAAGACAAAAGCATTTATCCCATCAGCCTGGACTTCCTGCTGCTGAGTCGCAGAATGTAACATGAGTGATGTCGGCGACAGCCACGTATTAGCTCGAGAAATAACCACGAAAAAGGCAGCAGTGGAAAACAAGTCGACTCACAAAGGCACCTGATCACGTTAGTTAAGTTGGCTCACTGGAGACAGTCCAGAGCCTCCTCACAAGATCTCATTCTGGTGACTATAAATGAACTTTTTAGACTCAAACAAGCCCCCTACATTCTGTGGATCCATAAAAAAAAAGTGTGTCTGTGTGTGCCTCACGATCAGTGGAGCAGACCCCCTTATATTACATCTAGCAGAACCCATAGATTCCAGTCAAAGCTCTGATGTTTAGCTCCAGGCAGGGCATCACTCATTTTCATTTCATGCGCAGGGTGCTGTGCTAGATCATAGGTTCCAACCCTAAGGCTCAGGACCCCCCCCCCCCCGCCCCCCTCTAGAGGTGCTGCAAGATGATTTACAAGATATTACAGAATTAGATGAAGATTGCTGCACAAAAGCCCCCTTACTTACCAATGTTCTTGTTCTATATTGGAAATTTGTACCTGTTTAGCCCTTTCATTCTGAGATTAAAACAGCCCTGTTTTTGTCTGAAGCTTAAAAACATGCTGAATGTATCTCCATACTTTGAGTGTTCAGACAATTAATATATAGCTTAGTCTTACATCCCTGGAAAAGTAATTGAATTAGATTAAGTCTGTTACAAAGCCTTACAGGATGAGGGGAATGAAAGGAGCCTACTGGCTTATTAGGTTTGGCGAAGAGTTAGAAAATGTCCAGAAATAGTCCAATTTTCTAAAGTCCTGTCATCGCTGTAAGGTTGCCATGCAACTGACAGAGACTTGGGGAAGTAACTGTCTCTGTGCAAAACAATAGTTGATATAACCCAGTGTAAAACAAACCAGATCTAAGATTTGAGTGATGTGTAGTGAGCTTTAGATGTGCTGTTTCAGAGGGAGGACGTAGTTTAATGATTCCTTGCATGTTTTCACTGAGGGCCACATACAGAAGGGCTGGGCCACACACTAGAGGTGAGGTATACTGACTAATAGGTTAAGTTACAAGTTGGCAAAATCAATCAAATGCAGGTAAGATATGGTTAAAACTTGAATATGCTTTAAGACAGAAATCAGCCTACATCCCAGCTCTCCATAGGGTCTCATTTGTTCTGTTTGCAGCTCATTCCTTAAAACAGAACCCTCAGATTGCTGATAATAAGGGGAAAGAGGAAGGGGATATTTCAAGCTTCTTATGGAAATAAGTTTCTGTTGCTTTTTCCTCATCAACTAAGATTTGTCAGAAAATGTTTTCATCTTTAAATGACTTATTAACACGAGTACTGTGTTATTCCTGTTTACATAGATATATTTAAGAAGTACAATATAAGACGAGCACTAGTTGCATGTTGGTCATATTCCATGATACTTATAGAATTTGCTGAGGGCCGATTCAGTTGGCCGTAGTTTTGAGGCCCCTGGTGTAACATCAGAATATGTATGAATCCTAATGTTTGAGTATAAATGTAGACTGTTATTTACCTCAGGGATCAGCGAGCCTTGGGGGGTGTTTTCGGTCCAAAAAACCTATTCAATGAAATGTATAAGATGGTAGCTAGTAACTAATTCATGGTTATTCTCCACCTTAGTTTCATATCGAATAACATCACAAGATAAGGCATTGTGCTGCTATTGGAAAATCAGATCTACATGTAGACCTTGGCGGGAGTCTGCAGTCTTCAAAATGCCATTTTAGTTTTCACTTTTTCCAGTCTTTTACTAAGAGTAACTAACTAAGGTACCGAGCTGCAGGCTGTAGCTTCACATCCAATAAACATGGTGACTTAAATACTAATCTAACTCTGGACAAGGAAGGGGAAAAAGTGTAGTTCCCAATTTCCTATTGTCATGGACACTTTGACAAAACAAATACATATTTATTGGAACATGACAATGCAATCTGTATCTAGGATTTGTGAGAAGACATGATTTATTTTGAGAGGTCAGTAACCACTGCACTACACAGTTAAAACAACACACTAATGGATTCTTCTCTCTCTGTGATTAATTCCTTGTTATTCCCGCTGACTTCACAGCTCCAAACCGAGCAGCGGTGATAGTCGGCAGCATCGTTGGCTCTCTGCTCCTCATCTTCATGCTCGTGGTGTTCATCGGGCTCCTCTACTGGAAGCTGAGCGGCAGACGTGACTCTGAGAAGGAATTCTCCAACGACATCAGGTACTGTGCCGCTCTGCGGAGACAGCAGGGCACAGTTAGAGGTGTTGGCTGCCTGACAGTCACATAACTGAGCTGCTGCTCGGAGGGAACAAATCCACACACATTCAAACTGTCTGGCAAGTTTCTGCTATTCATTTATCACCCAAAAGTCCCATGAGAAGGAAACTTCTGCCTCTGTTAGTGTCGCGTTGTTTCAACAGCTTGGCAATTTGTTAGAGGGCATGGACATATGGATTCCACATCATCGTGTGCGCAGACTTCCACATTTGCATTACTTAGCATAATATGGGTTTTGCTTTACGGCACAGTTAAGAAAACACACAAAGTCCACCAAACATAAAAAGACAGAGGCAATTAAAAATGTTGCTTACGAGATTTGGGACGACACACTCAAAAGCTTTCGGATAGAAATAGAATCAACGCTCCAGAGTTAAATAGAAATCAGGAAAAAGAAAAGAAAAGTGTCAATACAGACGGTGATAGACAACACAAACCTAGGTAGTTAGGATTTAATTTCCCAATGTCTCGATCTCACAGAAGGCCTCACAATGTGCCTCACAATGTGATGGAATCCTTGTTTTATGTGACAGCTTTCTTCTTCAGGTAAATTGATGCAGAAATAATGGCTGACATTAAAAATAGCATCAGTTCTGCTGTTTGCTCTACCTGAAAGCCGGAGTAGAAGTCATTAAAAGTTACCAACCTTTCCTTGATCTTCTCCATCTTCCTTGAGAGTTCAAACATGAGACCCTGTCACTGTGTAAAGAACTCTCCTGTGTGTTCGACGAGCAGCAGTGATGTACGCTTTATTAAATCCTGGAACAACACTGGTAAACTACATTTCAGAAATCCTCCTTTTGGCTTTAAAAAGACTTCTCTTCGTCGGCTACTGTACGTCTATTTAATTAGCTTTTATACATAGAGCTCAGTAAATACACCTACGAAATATACAGTTTGAATGATATGGCTGAAATAATGAGCAAAAAGAGCTGCCACCTAAAGCAAAACATGTGAAATACTCCTGCCTGTTTCTGCTATTTTTGCTCCGTCTCATCAACCATGAACTTGTGAGTGAAGTGCAAGCGGAAAGGGACGCTTTTATTTTTCTAACATCCTCCCTTTATGCAGATAGTTCTAATTTTGTGCTGAGTAACTGTGCTTGTACTGTTGTTAACAGCGAAGCGTTACAGATAAATGTAATCTGACTACAGAAACGCGCCGTTCAGAACCACATTCAGGAATCCTTCATTAGTCCCAAAGCGGGGAAATGTACATTTGTTACAGCAAGAGTGGCACAGCAGGTAAAAAAAAAAGGCATGTAATAACACAGAATAAGCTAACAGATTAATATGTTGAAGAAAAGCACACATCATACTAGAATACAAATACAGACAAATACGTAGGTTAGTAAGTATGACTTAAAATGATGAGCAGCAACTTCAGAACTATGTAATGTAAGGGGTTGAGACATTGTCTGTCATGTCTTTCACATAAAGGTGATAAATGCACAGTATTTAATAAATGTGTCTGTTTTGCACATTGTCGTTTAATTGCAAAACAAGCAACAACCCCAGCACTGACTTTGTCTGTAAACGTATGTGTATAAAATCATGTTTGCACAGCCTAGGACAGGAGGCCATCTGACCAATCACAGGGTCAGCTTTATCCTTAATCTTCAAATAATGATGTTGTTGTGAAAACATCATAAGTGTTAGTGTAGCACATGATGTCACTGTTGTAGATCTTCATAATGACCCGTGTGAGATAACAAAAAGCCCTGTCTCCTCTGTTTTACATCTCTCTTTGAAATAATTGAAGTGTAAAGTTTTCGCCCCTGTTCGTTTCTATGGTATGATTAAATTCTAGTACAGTTACAGAAATGCGTTGTAACCGTTTCCTCCTTCTGTAGTGTCATCTTTTATTTTTTCCAATTTATTTTTCATTTGAAGCAGGCAGCACAGCGTGCCCTCTACCCCGTGAATATATAAAAGCTTTTATTAAAAGGATCCATCTAAATGAATAACAATGTCACCCGGGGCCAGATGTAACATGTGGTTACAGAACGCTTGCTGTCCATTTGTTGGACAGATTGGATTGGTTAAGGTCATTTTAAGGTGAAATAAAAAGGAAAAGTGCATCAGGACAACATTTAAAACAATACTTCAATTTAAGTAAAGACTTGAAATGTGATATATTAGCCAAAATGAAGTGCATTGATGCATTGCTTCTGGAAATCTTGGATGTGTTTATGGTTTGAAGGTCCAGCAAAATCACTTCCAGACAAAACACTGATGCACAGTAAACTAGTGTTGTGTACGATAATGTCAGCAAACCCAAATTAAATGAGCTCGTATCCAGCCATCTCCTATATCCCGTCTCTCCATCGGGATTTGGCTCGTCCAGGTGCATTGTGGGGCTTTGGCTGCATCTCATGTTGTGCTCCATTGTTTGTGATTCGCCACACACACACATGCAACGGAAGTTGTTGTTTTCCCTTTAGTCATGAAAGTCCTTCGCCCAACTCGCAGGAGGTGTATTGTTTTCCAGAAGACCCAAGGTTGGTCGTAGCTACAGATTCGTCTGGATTGATGCCTCTCGCCGTGCTTTTGGGATGTTTGGCAGCCAAGGCTGTTCTGCCATTCAGTAGTCCTGGTATCAGTTGGGGTGGTGTCCAGAAAAGTGCTCCTGGATTTAAGGCGTTTGTGTTGTGCTCATGGAGCGGGTGCCGGTTGTCATTGGCCTGCTTTGTGCGCTCTGCTACATGTTCCCTGTTTCCTTTTGTACCGTTTTTAAGAATGCTTTCTGCATTGAAAGCTGTCCTTGGGTGCTTTGAAAGGCGCCTCTAAATGACATTTACTATGATTACATGAAGTTGCTGTAAGTGTGAAAACAGAGCCTTGAGTATTCGGCCTCACCTCATTCTTTCCGGACATGTGGAATTACATGTTCCCTAGTTTTTGTTTTTAACCTGAAATGCATTTGAAGGAATAATTACATAAATGGTAGACAGTTATTTATTGGGCTGAAACTCTAGCCTCTCTCAGCTGTAACTATTTAAAAAAAAAAAACAGCACCCTCTCAAACAAAAGGTCTGTTAATCATTTGGTCCTCAGAGCCGCTACAGGGCCGATGATCAGTAGCTGAACTCCCATCCTAACATCTCAGACAGGATTTGCATAAAAAACAGTGTACCAAAATATTCGGAGATATGGTTCATCTGAAGTTGAGACAGTCCGTGAGCTTTCAAAGTGGATGGGTACAGTCTGAGCGTAGGAGGACATTATTGTGCACAAGAGACAGAGAGACACTTCAAGCAACATCCCCTCTCCATATCTGCGACTAACAGGAGTTCAGTTCTCCTCTCATAAACATAGAAGAGAGGACGGCAGATCAGTCAGGATTTGAGCCAAGACAACAAACGCGCCTCTCAAATAGAGTTGACAGGGGAAGAAAAGTTCAGAAATAAGTTATGAATGGTATCAAATCACGTACTGTATCCTCCTTATTTAAAACAAACAAAAACTGTGAGGGAATATTATGAAGCTGTAATTATTTATATTAAAAAAAGCTCTTGTTTACCAGCAGAAGGTCTATCCGTCCTGCAGCCACATTAATGCAAAGCAGCTCCTGAGCTCGACTGTTGGCAGCGTGTCTCAGAGTGAAGACTGTACTGTTTGCTTCTTGCCAGAGTTTTCTGCTTGAAGCACTAGGGTGCCTTCCCTTCTTCCGTAGAGGACAAGCACAGTTTCAGTGAGAGGAGCCTCGAAATACTCAAACATGCTGCATGGTAAATATTGTCAACACTCCCACGTCTTAAAAAAACAACAACTAAAAATTCACCATTTCACTCTTCCTGTCAACCCTTAAGTCCTCTAACCCCCCATTTTTTGCTGGTCTTCTTTACCTTATTACCTTGTAAAGTGTCTTTCAGCTCTAGGAAAAGCACTATATAAATATCATGTATTATTATTACAATTACAATTACAATTAAGTACAAGCCCTGAGAAAAAAATCAGTTTACTGTATATTTTTTCTATCAGGAGCAAAGCCGCAGTGAAAGTTAGTTGTGCAATCGCCTTGGAAATCTAACTCTTCCGGACATGAAACAGAATAAGCTGTGTAATGAGGAAAACAAATGGTATTCTCTCCCCAATTCATTTGTAGCTAACATAAGCTAATTTGAATATAAACCCTGTGTACTATCGGGGGATGCAGCTCTACCCCACAGCTCCGTAAACAAGCTGTTCTGAGTTCACGCAAAACCATACAATTAAATGAGTCTAGCGATAATTCTGTGGAATTCAAATGAACTGAATTAATGTCCTCTCTATTAAAGACCTTTGACCGTCCCTCTGTTCCACTCTGATGTCACACAGGGAGGATGCTCCGCCTCCTGAGAGCCGCCCGGTCAGCCGGCGTACGAGCAGGAGCGCCAGCCAGCAGCCGGGGGCCGCTTACCGTCAGGTGGGCGGGACCGAGGTGAGCTCTCCCGACGACGGACACACACACTCTCCATCCAGCAACAGCCGGGGACACACACCGGACAAACACAGAGCAGAATGTGACGGATTCTCAGTGTGACAGTCAACCACAGAGCTTCACTGTAATGTTTCAACAGCAAGTAAAGACAGTTTAGACGCTTCAAAATGAAACCTGGAGCAGCAGGACTCTGCGTAGAGCCTAATTAAATTATTCGACTTGTGTGATCTTTTTGTAACATTGTTCATGTCAGTACTTTAGGATAATCGTACTCGAGTAGGAAGAGTTATTACAAAATGTAGGGTAATATCACTGTTTGTAAATCAACTAAAAATAACATGTTAAAGGGGCCTATTGTCCTTATAGGGGTTTTCCCTTTCCTGTTGTGTGTTATACAGGTTTTTATCCATGTGAATGGTCTTCAAAGGTTAAATAAAAGTTCCCTCCTATACATCCCCCCCTGCCTGAAACGCCTCCATTGGACTCATCTGTTTACTTCCTTATTATAGTAACATATGTAAAACCCGGGCCTCGAATGGCTAGAGCTCCAAGACATTGTACAGATAGGCTAAGGGGCGGGACATCTGAGCTGTTAAGCAATCACAACAGAGCTGGCCAGCTAACCAATCAGAGCAGACTGGGCTCTGGTTTCAGACAGAGGGTGAAAAGAGGTGCTGCTTTCGCGCAGGCAGGATGAGGAAAATAAAGAGCTTTTTGAACATTCAAGCATGGAGACATGTCACAGTAGAGGTACAACATACCAAGTTGCAAACATCTGAATATGTTGTTGTTTTCACCATTTTGTAATACAACTTTAAAAAAAAATGATAGTGTCAAATTTAAACCAAAGAGAAATATTTATTTCATGATAGACCTCATTGGAAATACTCAACCATTCAAAAAAATGTACACGATTAAGCACTTATTTTTTTCCAGGACGTATGGACAGGAGTTGAAATATCAATAGCCACATGCAATGGGATTTTGTCCACCATATAAACAGCGACTAGATCCCCCCCCTTTACTTAGACAACATGGAGGCTTCCTGTGTGTGTCCCCCCCCTCACACAGTGGTAGGACTTAGTGATTTTTTTTTGGGGGGGGGGAGGTCGACCTTTCTAATGTCACACATCATAGACAGTCAAAAGTTTAGAAACTAAACATACCAGCACCTTCTGCTCTGTTAGTGAGCCAGAGCCGCCGTGCTCAGTGTTTGCACTCTGCTTCCTCTGTTTCAGTTTTTTAGCAAGAAAACGAGAGGAGGTTTTATTTTAGCACTCTGTGACATTTTCAAACTTAGGAAAAGACATGTCAGTGTAAGCTGCTGAGGATTCATCAATATGAAAACGTGTAGGTGGGGGATATTAAGGCCAGATGCAAACAGTCAATATTCTGTATCTGAAATGAAATGTAAACAAATTTGAACTATTCTAATCTAACAGGGCCAATAAACATCTGAATAAGCATAAATAGAATTAGAGACTCGTCTTCTGTCAACAGGAAAGTGATGAAAGTTTAAAGTTGACTGCCGTCTGAATGACTGTAAAACCTGCATTCATAGCATGCCTTAATTAATGGAAGTACATGGAAACACTGAGCACGGCACCTTGGGAAAAACACAAAAGGTCTTCTTCTGTGGATTCAGGTTAATTAACACGTACATTTCCCTTCAGATTAAAAATCTTCTGACAGTTTTAATTTTTACCAGTCTGCACAGCACCATATTTCACGCATGAAAAATGATTTACATTAAGGGGGAGGCGAGAAAAATTAAAAACACCTGAACATCTGTAGAAACAAGGCAAAGTACAAAAATCAAAACAGACTCCATGCAGACATTAAAACATGGCTGAATTTGGCTTCAAATAAGAAAGTTCTTAAAAAATAATCTATGCACACACACAAAAAATAATCAGTGTGAAGTGGTTGTCCAGTGGGATGTCTCGATGGTTCCCTTTAGCATCCAGTTGGTTTCACCCATTGAACAGTGTGTGTGTTGATGGCTATAAAAACCTTTCTGAGTCCATCCAGTCACGGTTAGGATAAGGTAAATGTTTCACCGTCTCGTTTTCCAGGGCTCCGAGGGCTTGCCATCCCCTAGTAAGTGCCGCAGAACACCCCCCCCCCACCCCCGATCAGCAGTCCTCTGGCTGTGGATGAACTGTCTGTTTGTGGTTCAGTAAGCATGGACCATTCTTCAAAGGCACCGTACTGTACATTGGTCTGAGTGTGTGTGTGGGCTCATGCATACATGGAGAAGTAAAACCAGTCAACAATTCCCTCCACTGGTGTCAGCCCACAAGGCATCACCATGACAACTAAGGCAAAAATCTCTCCACATGAACACAGAGCATCTGTCTTTTTCTCCCCCCCTTATTTTAGTTTCATTGCTTCAGCTAAAATCCCCCACAATAATCATTAGTAATGATAATAATCTCTATTCAATAAATTATCTATACTGTACAATTATTTCACCTGGCGTAGACCTGCAACCAAGGGGAGCCTTTTCAAAGTAAAGCTATCCTGCCGTGTCCTCAGCTCATAGATCCAGGCTGACACTTTCTGCTTCTTCTTTCCTGTACAGAGATTAAACATCCTGCTAAAATAAGAAATGACAAATGTACAAACATAAGCAAAGCAGATGCATAATTGAAGATTGAGAAATGCGGTAAAAACACTTGGATTGGGTATCCAGCAAAAGAAACAACAGCAAAAGTTTTTTTTTTCCCTTGTGTTATTTCCTGGAGAGAGTGAGTGATTTCTCTGAGAACAGCAGAGCGATGATGGTTCCTGATTTAAGAGCGCCGGTAATCATCCCAGCATTACTGCCCTCCTTCTTCGTCCACGTACGTTGAGGGAAACCATCCGATCTGAAGCAGAAAACAGTAAGTATTAGTGTGTAAATATAAACAAAGTAATGTTCATTTAGAATCATTTATACATCGTTAGGGCATGTGGCTTTTTCTGAGCGGCCAGCATCCTTTTTAACATGGTAGAGGAAGTGTGGTTCATGCAGTTGCCTCAGTAAAAAGCACAGGAACACACACCATTTGTTGGAAAGTGCTTCGAGTTGACTATCTACATTTTTCAAAAAAGAGCTGGTGACGTTCCTGTAGAAGCTGGAGTATAAGCTTTTTTTCCCCCTGTCAGACAGACACCATCATAACAAAGACCCTGAGCCCGTTTGTCTGAGCAGATGGGCCGGTGGACAGTGGATGTGTCTGCCGGTGAGAGTTTTACTTTTATCGCATCACACGGATCGCCCTACAGCCGTCTGACTGAGCGGTGACACACTCATTCAACCTTAGTTTGAGAGAAGTCATTTTCCGGTTGGTTCTCACGGCGAAAAATCAATTTCCAACAACTATATAATAGCTCAAATAGATGGATAACAGGGGGCGAGGCTAGTCTGTTTTATAAAAAGTGGTGATACGTTGTCCAGATATCCTTGTCATAGAAATAGAGTGCACCTTTTTTAATGAAAAGCTGGGAAGAGGCTCTGCTCAGCAACTTTCTGCCAGAAACAAACACTATGTGGACACTGGGCCTTAGCGGTACATGCAAAACGTATAACACTTAAGTGAATGTATCTGACCGCTCTGATCTATTCGCTGAAATTAGCCAGACAATGTGCATATTTTTAGATAACTGTACAGCTTAGATGTCACAGCCTTTTAAAATAACTCTTCTACTAATTGTACTCCAGCCATTCTACAACTGTTAGTAAGTATCAAACTGTGTTACACTGTGATAAAGAAATAGGAATTATATTTGTATCACTAGCAAGCAGTCAAATGAGGGTATTGCAATCTGATTCATGCGGTTATCAAAAAGTAACACACTCTTCAGAGAAGTCATGTTGTCTGGAACACCGCTTGGCAAGGCATCAAATCAAACCTACAAAATAAAGGTTGACCAATGCTGCGTCATCAGATACTTATATGCTAAAGTGTAGAAAAAAAGGTGCCATATTACAACTACCCATGGGGCCGTTCTTATTATGTTAATACTGCCACTATTGGGATTGTGTCTTAATCCAAAATGGGGTAAATGTGAGTGAATTAACACGTCGCTCTGACCTATGAAAATGTCCTGCTTTAAGTGGTGTATTAACAAAAAAAGGTGCAAACTAACTGAATCACAAGGAGGGTCTTTGATTCAACTCAAATACAGAACCACTGATACACATTCAGTATAATTTGTTATCATAAGTGGCCACCAACATGGTTCATCTGACGATTGATGTCCTATTTCTGTTGAGGTCTCTTGGAGTAGTAATGTAAGATGGTGACCCGCTATAATAAAACCTAAATTAGACCGTGCAGTAGTTAGCACTGAATCTAGATCCAAATGTAAAGCTTAATTATTACTGTCTTTAGAATAAAAAGTAGACATTACATCCAGTTTGACTGCTACCCCTTTAAACTGACACAGGAAGCAAGGTTTTCATTTTCACACATCTGCTTTAGGAGTTATTTTAATATAAGTTTTATAATTGGTTGAATTAAGTCCCTCCACATGGATCTTGGACTGAACTTTAAAGACTACAGAAACCAGAACCATTTTTGTTCTGTTGACTTTAACCATCCCTGAATGAACAGACGTTTCATGTACTCACTCGTCCGTTGGCCTCTCCTTTCCACCAGCCCTGGTCTCCTCCGATCTTGCTGTAGATTTTGACGATGTCTCCCTCCCGCAGCGAAAGCTCTCTCATGTCTCTTGCTGCGAAATTATACCTTGCCACTGCTGTGCTGACCACCCGGGGAGTGAACACTGCGAGGGGAAACAACGGGAGCTCAGTCTTCTCACGTTGTTAGAAAATTGACACGTGTGAGAGGTGAAACAAGACATGGTGGTTAGAATTAGTTGTGAGGGATGATGGTCATTTCGGTGTTCAGCGTGACACAACACAGCCACACAGTGACAAATGAGCTCCATGTGAAAGGACAAGTTGTTTCATCACGGGAGAGGAAATTGCTTTTCTTCTTGTGATTTAATGAGCGGGTGTGATCACAATAAGATTCTTGGTAATGAAAAGAGAGCCACGGAGAACAATTAATGAGGTCGACAGCACAGACACTTAATATGGAATAACAGTGGGAAAACAGGGAGGAGCGAGAAGAGAAAGAAGAGTACCTGACCAAAAGGGAGCTGAGCTCTGAGAGGAGAAGTTGAGGCCCTGCGGACTGAGGAAGGAGAAGTTGTAGGAGGCGCAGGTGGCTGCTAGGAGAAGAAGAAGAGACAGAGAGGAGGAAATAAAGATGGAAATGCAGAGCTGGAGTCAGAGAAGCAAAAATAAAAAGGAGCACATTGAAGTTGTCTGAAAAGAGGGTAATCATTCTTTAATCGTGTCATGATTTGAAAGCTTTAGTCGCTTCCCTGAAAACAACAATTAAAAAACAATGTCAGTTCGTGACATACTGTCAGAGTGAACGGGTAAACAAACATTTTCCTTTCTATTTTACTCATTATTGTTCATTGTGTGACTTCTAAAAGTGAAACAGGAATTAAAATGTGACACCATCTGCTCTTTGTAGCACATCTCTGCTGCTGCACTTTTACACAACACTTCTCTGGACTCCATTACCAGACTGTCAGTGCATAATAGTGTGGAGAGCACAGCTTTTAAAAGGTAATAAGAGAAGCATCCCAATCCCACTGTTGCCATGCACACCTTCCACAGTGACATTACAACAAAAATGTGCGCTTGAGAGCACATTAGCAGCAGAGAAGACTCAATTGTCTCATTTCCAAATGCAGCCAAAAACCAGAGGCAGACAATCTGTCCGTGGAGGCCAGTTCCTCCTGCGGATCACACGGCTTCAGGACAGAAGCCAGTATTGATGCGGCCTAATGGCTGCCAGCTCACAGCCACAGGCCACTGAGTCAGCTGACAAACTCTTCCCCTTTGTCTCCCTCTCTTTATTTATTTCACACTGCTGGTCTCTCTCTTTGCCCTGTTCCCCTTGGGGCTTCCTCCAATCCTCTCGGTGTGAGTAACCGGCCAGTGTGTCCAATTTATTCTAGCCTCCCTAGCTAGCTATATCCACAGCAAAGATGGCAAGGGAATACATCTGTAAAATGGACACTGGTTTAACAATCATTCAGTCCATCAATCCAAAGAAGTTGGTACAATTTGGACCCTAGCCATGCCCTTCAGCTGTTGCTGGGGTGTACCCAGGTCAGATTGGACAATGTCTTCTCCTAGTTTGATGTGCTCTGCATAGTGCCAGAGGGATGTGTTCAGGAGTCATCTGCATAAGATGCCCAGACCAGATGTCTGACTTTGGAGAACAGCTCAACCTCTATATGATCTTTGTTTGAGCTTTGCCTAAAGATTAAAGATCATGACCACAGGGGAGGGTTTACATGATGCACATTCCTGAACATGTGCCACACCATCCCAAACAGCTGGTGGTAACACGCGTATATATCTGCTGCAATGTGTCGCAAAGACAGAAAGGATGATGACCACATCTACTGCATCTTACTTATTTATGTATGTATTATTTTGTTACATTGCTTTTTGAACTTCATAAAGCAATGTAACAAAATAATACATACATAAATAAGAGTATTGTAAACAATAAGGGATCCAGCTATTTATGGCTACATCTATACAGGGATGTAAATCATTTTAGATTTACAATGCTATTTATAAGGCTGAGTAAAGAAAAAGCACATTTAAGTTGCAACACAACAGAAACACATGTTATTCATCACAAACCAACATTTGAATGATATAAAAAACGTCATTTTATATAAAAACATTTGCAAAAATACGCAGAATTTCCAGCTCGGAAATGCTTTGGGCAAGTCAGTGCCTGAATCTTGCAGAATGAGCACAACCCAGGCTCTTCTAAACTTTCCAAATGAAATCAGACAGATCTAATCAAGTTGGGAGAGTCAAAAGAGTCTTTCCTGACAGTGGCTGAGGCTGCCGGGGGACAGAAACGTGCTGAGGGCTTACCTGGTGAGCGCGTGCTGGCCCGTGTGAGCGAGCGTTCTCTCGACTTGTACGGGTATCGCAGGGTGGTGTCTAACAACTTAAAGCTCTCCTTCAGTGAATGTGCCTGATAGTACTCCACCAGCTCCTGTTACAACAGAAAGCATAGAAGGATGATTGTAATTATCTCACTCTGACATGAAGGTATTAGTGTTTGTAGTTAAACACGTGACTTACCAAAAGACTCTCAAATTTCTTGGCCTCAGTGATGTGAATCCAGCTGTCCTTTTCAATGACTTTGATGTGTTTCACTTCATCATTGAATCTGTAAAGGAAGGAATCAATGAATCAAACATGGATTCAGCCTAAAACTCAAATCAAACTTTATTTAGTTTGTTCACAGTTTATGTAACACTTAAAACCAACTGTAATCAACACACACAGGACTGAATAAAACACGCATAAAGAATAAAATTAGATAAAAAAAAATAACAATAAAAAAAATACAATAAATAAAAAAAACTGAAAAATAATAAAATGCAAAATGAAGTAAGAAGAAAAAACACATAAAATTAGAATAAAAGAAATAAGAATAAAATAGAACAATTAAATAAAAAATGAAATAAGAATAAAGTAAAGAATAAATAACAATGAAAAAATAAATACATTTATAATAAACACAATTAAATTAAAAGCCACGTTAAAAAACTTGTGTTGGCTCTTAGTGTTTTCACTATCTGAAAACATTGTAGGTGATACAGATTCTTGATATTGTTTTCCTCTCTCATGTACCTTTGGTGCTGCTGTCAGCATGAAATTCAGTTTTGTATACCTGAAGGACTCACAGTTTTTTAAAGTAATTTTCACAAACTGATTTCATTATGTGTCTAAAGGCTGGTCCCCCCAGCCCGTTTGCACCAGTCTTAGAGACAAATGTGCAGAAGCATTCCTCCCAGTACACAGTGTGTGACAGTACAGTGTGTGACAGCTCCAGTCAGAGCTGGTGTATTTCTCTTTCAGATGCATTTTCTCAGAGGAAATTCACACAAATAAACAGGATTAAAAAAAAAAGCAATTACCGAGCGGTAATTAGCCGGAGCGGGAAGATGCTCGGAAAGAAGCTGACTGGGGCATCCCGTGAGAATTTGTATTCCCCATGAGAAGTGAATAAAACCACTTCCCCTGAGTTTCTCCCTCTCCCGTTGTACGATGTTGAACACTCACTTGATGCTGATGGCGAACCTCTCTGCCTCCGCCGTCCTCTCTCTGATAAGGTAGGTCCCGCTGATGTGGGATTTCAAAAGGTTATCGGCCTGCTGGCGCTCCATGTTCCCCGCAAACCTACAGAGGAGCAGAATGATGTCACCTTCAAACACAACGTGATTTACAATGCAACCACGTGCTGAAGGCTTAACACATCCTTGACATCAAACAGCCGTGTAGTAATTTGCCTTTTGATTGCGGTCATGTTTAGGGTCACTTCGCTTTGAATTGAAAAGGTGCGAAAAAACATTAGCGTGAAGATATCTGGAGTAATTAAAGATAGTGACCCCGGGCTATTAGCATAGTGTTCATCGAGATACATCCACACTCTTGAGATGTTAAGGGTCTTACCAAGGATATCCATAGTAGTCTGATTCCCTTGAGCACTGCCGGGTGGATAATGACTGGAAAGGCTGGAATAAATATACACTCACTTGTAAACAGAACAATGACATGGAGCAGAAGCATATTCATGTATGTCCCACATAGGAAGTTAAAGTGTACAAGGCCCTCGAGACACTGCAATGATTCTATTTTAACGTAAACATGCTGTATATAGGTGGCTTACCTTTGGGTCCAAACATGGCTTTACACAAGAATTGGGGAAGAAGCCGCTCTTTACTGTTTGTATCAGTTTTCCCTGAAAGAAAAAAAAGGCAAGGCGAGTTAATCGTAGGATATTTAAAATACTCTGTTAAGGGAAAGTGTTTAAGATAAGATGAAGAAATGCAATCAATTATTTAAGAAGAAAAATCGCATACAGTGCTGGAATAAACTGAATGAACCAACGTTAGATGTAAAGCAAAGCACACTCATAAATATCTCATGGCAGGATTAAACTGTTCAGTAGAGGGATAACCATGGGGTGAGATGAAATAGGACATATTATGCTAATTTAAAGGTTCATATTTGTATGTTGTGCCTCTACTGTGACATGTTTCCCGGCTTTAATGTGCAAAAAGCTCTTTATTTTCCTCATACTGCACCTCTTTTCACCCTCTGTCTGAAACCAGAGCCCAGTCTGCTCTGATTGCTTAGCTGGCCGTCTGTTTGTGATTAGTCAAACACTTAGAGCTTTGTCAGAAATGTCCCGCCCCTTGGAATATCATGCACAATGAGCTGGAGCGCTAGCCAATAGAAACGCAAGTGTTACATATTGATGTGACTATGTTAAAGGAGTAAATACAGGAGTCCATTCGAGGCGTTTCAGGCTGGGGGGAGGCAACCTTTGGGATTATCACACACTACAGGAAAGGGGAAAACATAATAGAGTCCCCTTTAAATGAATAGCCACAGCAAGTTGCCCAGAGTCACTATAAGGACAGCCAGCCTGAGAGGGTACAGGAGTCAGAGTGACAGCAGGGTTACAGCGGCTGTCACTCAGCCTGATTGACTGTAGAAGCCCCTGCAGGTCTGCTGGTAGAGCTCCATTGATTTTTAACTAAGAGAGGGCCAATGCTGTTGTTGAAGATACATAGAAGGCAGTAGAATAAATCAGGAGATTGATTGTCTCAGTAATGTCTGGTAATATCAGATTAGAATTCTCTGCACACAAAGATGTGTTAAAGGTCCTACAAGAGGAGGCAGGATAACTTGAATCACACAAACTCCCTTGGGTAGATTCAATATTATTTAAAGACGGGATCAAAATTTATCGCCTAAATATGCTGATAATTAACAAGATTCCTGCTCTAAAGGACGATAACCTTCATCATCCTTCATTCAAATTGGCTCTTAATTTACCATATTGCCTGTCTGGAACTGTGACCTAAGGCAAAATATCAGGATGTGTGCTGCATCTTTAAAGAAGGCAAAAAAGAAAGTCTGAAAATTGTTGTTATTCAGAATGAAGGTGCTTATGTAAAACAGGATGTTGAACACAATCGAGACAACCAAAGTCAGTCACATTCCTGGTTTAGACGCAGGCTTTTGTATGGTACAGCTTACAATAATATCCCTTTTGTAACTCCCAGCCATTCACTTACTCACATCTTGTTTTCTTCCATTTTTCGCTCATAAATATTCATAGATTTACCATGTATAATATCACCCCTAAGAGTAGCTATTTTAACTTGTGCCTTAACTTTACCAAATGTGTTTTTATTTGTACGGTTTGCAATTATCTTGAGCTAATCGAGATTGGATTACCTGTTAAATCACATACCCGTGTGCTGACGCTTCATTTATAGGGCAGCCAGTGTGAAATGTGTTTCCACATTCCAGACTCTGCTCTTACATTGGTTTCAGCGAAAGGTTTAACATTTCTGAGATGTGAAGACTGATATCGCTCTCATACAAGGCTATAGCCAGTCTAGCAGTCTAAAGGTTACAAAATACCAGCACCCAGAAGCTCAATGTTTAACACAGTACATCATGTTTTGTCTGTTTAAACACTAAGGTGTCAAATAAATAGTTGTTGTGGTTCCACAAAGTGTTGAACTGTATTTTGGAAAATGTCTTGACCCTGCCATGGACTTCCTGGAGTCTGTGCCAGCTGCCCAGCAACCTCTCAGTAATAAAAAGAGGAGTCACTGCACCCGGCCAAGTAAAAAACATCTTGGATGGATTACAAACAAGACATTAACAGGGGGTGGGAGTCGGGACTTTTTAAACTTTGGACGAAGCCAGGCTAAAGTGTAGGGATGTATCCCAGAGATCCAAAAGGGCTATGACTTCCCCTCTGCTCAAACAGTATGGATGTGATCAACCTCAACTTGTAAGCACTCAAAAGTAGTACTAATTGATTCATTTAAAGCTCAATATCACAAGTTCTCAATGTGCTGGAGGTCAGAGCCAGCCTGATATGCTCTTTATAATAAATAATCACACTCTACACATCAGATAAGAGTAATTGACAGCCGTACCTCCCACCACGGGGTGTCAGGATCTCCCTTCAGTAGCTCGATAAAATCTCCAGTTTGAAAACAGAGCGGCGTCTTCCCCGGGGGCGCTGGGGTGCCGTGGTAGTTCCTCACTGCCACCATCTTGGGGCCTGGAGACACAATCAAGTGTTTGCTGTGAGTATTGATGGAAGTAGCTAGAGTAACAGTCTCATTTTAATCTAAACTTATGCTGTGAACTCTAAACCGCACCTCTGAAGTAACAAATTGTGATTTAGGCTGATAAAGACAAGCCTGACCCATTAAAGAGGACATGGTAATTTTCCAGTCTATATTTGTATTCTGGGCCTCTGCTGTGACAAACAGGAAAGGGAAACCCCGAAACAGGACAATAGGGCCTCTTTAAGTGACGTAATTGTCCAAAAAAACATAACCACAACTCCCTGGGTTCAAATCGGGTTAAGCATCTCTTTCTCTGTTTACTTTCAAGTACCATA
This sequence comes from Eleginops maclovinus, assembly GCF_036324505.1. Lineage (NCBI taxonomy): Eukaryota > Metazoa > Chordata > Actinopteri > Perciformes > Eleginopidae > Eleginops > Eleginops maclovinus. The sequence continues at coordinate 5,486,233 of NC_086356.1, forward strand.
TACAGCAAAAATACTAGATATTTCAAAGAAAATCAAGATAAACTTTGTCATTTTAAACTGTCTCGCCCTCTTGAGACTGATCGCCATGTTCTGATTTATTTTAACAACCTCCTATCTCAAATGTGTTCTGGTTTTTGCATGGCAGGTAATCTTATGAGCACATAGTATCTATATTTTGGTATGCACTGCCACCCTCCGTACACAGGTTGATGTGTTTTATTTTTGTTGTTCATGTGTATTGGGTACATCCACTAGATGGCAGGAGAGAGCTGTGCTGAAAACTCATGACATGACGGCTGACCGAATATGCAGCTTCCTAGGGAGGTGCTGTGTGTCATGTTCAAGTGACAGGATCTTACCTGATGATAATCCAGGATCCTGTACAAGAGAAACACATACTTGATCAGTTAAATGATCTCAAACTCAAGTCATATTTGTATGATTTAATGTTGAAGAAAAGGGACAATTAGAGAACATGTTAATGATATATTTCTGCAGTAAGTAAAGGGTCCACTCACCAAGTCAAGAGGATCTGAAACAAGAGACATAAAACAGTGACAGTGAGGAATGTGAATGAACACACCATTCATGATGTCATAAGTAGACTTTGCTTCATTTATATAAGGGTTATACCCCAAAAAGGTGGGCAAAAGCTGGTGAAAATAATCAGTCAGCTTTAGTCCCACACTGATCCAAACCCCCAGAGACCTACAAGCAGTTCACCTTTCAGGAACAGTAGGTTTGTGCTCGTCAACGCAGTGAAATGTCACGAATAATTTTTAATGAGATTAACAAAAACATCTCTGAAATAATCATATCATAATCACACCAATGAAGTCTGTCACACAAGATTGATTTATGATTTAATCCAAACATTGCCAAGCCTTGTACGGAAGCCCTGAGAGACAAGTGAGAACAATCAATAGTTATTGGAACTCTGATCTAATTGTTTATGAATTCAGAACATTTTTATTTTATTTGAATTTTGCCAGGTGAAAAAAAACGTCACAGAAAATGTAAACTCATAAATGCAATTTCTGCCCATTCAGAACGTGGAGTGTGGTGCACTATACCCTCTTGTGGCTGAAATAAGTACTATAACAACAAACGACAGACAGACAGACAGACAGACAGACAGACAGACAGACAGACAGACAGACAGACAGACAGATAGATAGAAAGAACAAATATCCTGGGAATTTTAAACATTTTTTATTAATCATTTCATTTAGAAAATACTATTCTAGCAAACAATTCTCTTGCACCCATACTTAAGTCATACACACAAGAAAGAAAATCATAAAGATCAGATTTAATAATTTGATTACCAGAATATATCGTTTTTATGCACTTGCCACCCAGGGCCTCCGTAGCCCTGACATCAACCCCGCAAATACAAAAAATATATATAAATAGAAACATAAAAAAGGGGTTTCTGCTAGCAGATTAAATGAACACCTACTTATTTTACAGATGGAGATGATTTCCAGACACTCTTTGTGTGCTCCTGTTCCACAGTGAGAGCAGTAGTACCCCTGGTAGAAGATGCCCCTAGAGGACACACACACACACACACACACACACACACACACACACACACACACACACACACACACACACACACACACACACACACACACACACACACACACACACACACACACACACACACACACACACACACACACACACACACACACACACACATCAGTAATGCAAACAGGAAGTGTCTCAGACACAAATTAACTTCGTGTACGTACAACCCACAAGGGGATCGGCCGCTTGGCACTATAAGCCTGTGATTGCGGTTACACATGCTCCATCATTTCCACTCAGTGATCCTTTAAAATCACAGAATCGACTCGCTCCATTTAAGAGCAGTGCTGAAATTGGTTGCAGTTACTGTAACGCCGCATGTGTTGCACACTGCCATGTTGAATAGTAAGTGCCATAAATCAGGATGGGGATCTGCTGGGGCTGCAGCAGTAATTAGCATCTAGCAGGGAGCGGGAACACTGGCCCCTGCTTCCACTGGCTCTGTGAATTTAGGTCAGCCCAGCCAGGAAATGTGTGGGTCAATACACAGAGTGGAGTTTAGCCGGCTGACTGTAATAGAGGGGAAAGTGGTGATTCAGTGACTCGGGCTGTCCCCGCTGCAGTGGAGCAGCACTCTCACTGGGGAGGAGGTGCGCTCAGGGACACAGCGGGTGATGCTGGGAAGGGGGAAGGTTTAAAAATATCAGACTCAGACACACCAAGGATATTTTTTTCCAAGGTTTGCTTTTACAATAATAAGAGGCTAAGCTAGCCAAAAACATATTCCCTCTGTGACTTAAGTGTGTTTGTCTGTTTCTCGGTAAATGTGGCAGAATGTTCTCTTCTTTTAGCCCTTGAGCACTTCACTCTTTTAATGAAACACTACTTTCACTTTTATACATGATTATTACTTGTCCTACAAAATTATGTTTGTTTTATTTTGACTGAGCTGTTATCAGGTACAATGATCTGGCTGCACCACTGCATGAATCACGGCTATACAGTATCTTAGTATGCATGTTGCATAACATGTCTGAGTGTATAAGTGTCGGCCCAGAGAGAACAGACAACTGAGAGAAATAAATCTGTGCTACTGCTGAATACATCTGGATACATGATAGTCATCGGAAAGTCTAGAAGCACATGCATTTATTATTTATTGTAGAATATGAATGTGCTGTTCTGCACATCAGCACAGGAGTTGTCAGGGAGTTACCTCAGGAGCATCCTGCAGGCTCGACAGTTGGTGTTCTTATCAAATGTGTGCATCTGAAAGTTGTGCTGATTGGCTGTGGCTCTCTCTGGCTTGATGTTGGACCTGGAAGTAAACCATAATGATTGAGATTTGTTTAACTTTGCGATTTCTCCACTGTTTAATCAACACAGTGTAAAAAAAAATAGACACTCTCCATCTGGTTATCTTATTGAAAGACAATTTCTCAAGTGAATTTCAAGGAAAAGCTACCAACCCTTTGGTGTAATCGTACTCACATGGCCATTTCAAACTGCTCCATCCACTTCCTCTTTGTCTCCTCTGTTTTACAGAAGAACTGGAAACCCTGCTTCCCTTGCAGGTGGATCAGGTAGAAACCGTACGACCACTGGAGAGAAGAAGTGAGTGAGGAACAGATGGTGGAGACATATGTGGATGGCAATGACAAAAACAGGCAAATAACTTAGTGTTCTGCGTTTTAATTAAAATACGTACAAAAACCTATTGTAAATATCATCATGTTTAGAGTGATAGTTTGCATGTTTTAAAGTGGGCTTGTATCTCTGTCAATCAACACAATCAAAGTTTGGAGAAACAGGCAGGAGAACAAGAAGGGAGCTGCTGATTTTGGGGCAGCAGCGAATCATACGACCCAAAAGAAAGTCAATATGAATTCAATTATACTCTATATTTTCATATTTTCACTGCCATAGTTGGCTCTGAGAGCTAAGCATGAGCTAATGTATACATTTTCTATGTCCGATGAGGCGCTGTAGCTGTTATCTATGCTCTCACCAAAGCCACCAATTTTTATTTTTATTTTTACTCAGCAAACACAGGGTCTGCTGGTCTACTGCTGCCTTGATCTGTCTGTGTACTCCGGTAAATCCGGACAAACTTAAGTCCAACAATAACACAAACAAACTAACCAGTCAAGGCAGAGGTACACAGAAAATGTGGTGCTATGCGAGATAAAATGACTCTTTTTTACATAGGAGTCTGGCGGCTTTGAAGGCAGTATTGAAAACAGCTTCAGACTTTATAGCTGTTTCACAAAAAGGTAGAGTGGTGAAAATATTCTACATATATGAACTGATATTGATTTTTGTATAAAAGGTGGAGATTTTGGCTATGATTCATTGCAGCCCCAATCCACAACAAAGTGTTGCTTCACTTGCCCATTGTTTCTCCAAACTGTGGGTTCCCCTACCGCCATCCACGACAGGTTACACTGACTATAGTTGTGTATCTTATAAAACTCTAAACACCCCAGCTATCCCTTACTCAAAGATGCCCGACATGCTTTAGCGATGCATATTTCCAAAAGCTGGAGGGTGCGCGTGCAGTCACAGCATGACACCCCAAAAGAAAACACCACTGCCAATAAATAGGCCGTTATGAGAAGATGAGTTAAATAAAAAAGGGTCGACTTGAGCTTACCATTTTTCCACTGGACTGGTAAGCATGCAAAAAGAAAGACACCCAGAGAAAGAGCCAGTTACTCATGCAAATCATGAACAGACACATGCAGATTCAAAACAAAGAAGCCATGTTAGACCGGTGGCGCAATGCACTGATTTCATGAATCCAAATGTCCTTCATTGCATTTACATGGTTTCTCGAGCATGGGCGAGCACAACGCATATACGACATGTCAACGCATTACTCATAAGATCTACATCTCATAATACCATCAACAGTCCTTCAGCTCAAGGGCAACATTTGTAATGATTACGTGGGACTTTACATCATTTGCATACATATCGTTCAGCTTGGTCCTTTCAAAATAAAAGCATGATTCTTACCTTTTTCATGTCTCTGTTGTTCATGGGGTCATCAGACATTTTATATGACTGCAATTCAATAATCTCTTTGAGCTCATAGCTGTAGCCTTTCCTCTTGCAGACAATGACCACTTTATCAAACAGGAATATGTACCTGAAGACAAACACACATATTTAGTCTTTTTCCAACTGTAAGAATATGTGATTTCTGGGGTGATTTTTTCCTGGAGAGTTCATTCTTACCGGTCCTGTTTCGTTCGGTTGACGATAGAGCACACCTTCAGCTCTCCGTCTATCTTTGGCCTCCCGTACTCCACCAGTTTCACCTGCTGCTGAGGTCAAAAGGACACGCAGGATGTCAGTCCAAAGTATAGTATGACTTCTATATTTAATGAGAAACCATGATTAATTCAGATACACTTGAATTTCAGACCGATTCAGAATACATTTCCAATAAATGATACATATACAATATTCAGTCCCTGTTTCCTTCCGTCCTGGAAATCCACATTCTTAAGTTGTTTACTGTATGTGTGGCATACGAACCCAGTGACTAGTTGCACCTCTGTATGAACAATACATGGAGATAGGATGTGAAAAGAGAGAATGAGGCAGTCCAGTTGGAAATATTGAGAAATATAAAAGAAGATGAACATCAGCCTGGACGGTAAACACCAAATCATTCACTAAGCGAGCAAGATAAGGTTATTGTTTCTAGCAGCGGAGAGAAAATATGGACATTTTTGATGGGTTATTGCTCTGTGACGCTCAGCGAATAATCACGCTGACAAAATTTGAATCCCATCCTGGAGATAACGTTAGTGACAGTGTATTACTTTTTATACACAAAAGGGCTTCTGCAAAGACGTCAAATCTCTAGCTTTGTAAATGAAAACAGAAGCAGGAACGTTGGATTATAAATGACACAAGTTTAACATAAAACTACAACATTAAAGCAATGGATGAATTCTGGAAAAATATGCGAGACTGACACCACTCTGATATCCGTCACTAACATTTGAAGCTACAGCTACGCAAGCCTTAGCCTAGCCTAGCCTAGCTTAGTTAGGCAAAAAGACAGGGGAAATAGGCAAGCTGGCTCCATCCAAATGGTAACCAAATAAAAACAACAGACAACAAACTGCTTGTTGCTTCTGGCCAAAAAATAGCTCAGCACATAACATGAAGTGTGGCAAAAACATTTTTATTTATCAAGCTTTAAAGATGCTGCTTTTGGGAATTTAAGGCCTCTAGCCAGGATAGCAGTTTCCTGTGCTTTTTGCTGACCTGTGGCTTGTTGGGAATCTAATATTAGAGATCATATCAGAGTTAGGGAGAACATATTCTAATCTAACTCTGGTCAAAAAAGGGGTTTACAAATATGTGTCTAAAGAAGCAAAGAACGTAAAGTCAGAAAACACTTCTTCATTCAAACGCTAGTAAAAGTCAAACATTAAAAATACAGACTGCGTGAGTATGTGTGTGGTTTGATTACATATGATTAACAGTGGGTGTAATGTTATTAGGATTTGATGTGGAGAAACATGACATTGCCTTGAACCAAACCCACTTCAAACCAGTTAATAAAACTGGAAAAATAATATAGATACAGAAATCAAGTCTCAATTAAAATAACTTCTTTAAACTCAAGTCAGGGTCATGTGGGTTCACCTACAGTAAGAACATGAATAAATCCTGAATAACCTTGAAAAATAAATGTCCTCATGAGTTCACAATACTTACAAGATTCTCTATTGAACTTTGGAACTCGCTGATTTTCTTCAGCGTCTCGTTATCCCTCTTGACTTCGTTGATGTACATGGCAAGGTCCTGTGAGAGTGAGGCAAACATTCGTTCAGCCTTATCACGGAGAATCTCCTTTGACATCTGTCATATCATTGTAGATGTACAGCCCTTTGAGGCGCAGTATCTGTATGAAGCATTTTATACAGCTTTTGGCTCGGAGCGTCTCAGAGTTATTATGCAACGCGTCCTAATGCTCACACTGACCTGCATCGCCTCCAGAGCCTCCTTCAGTTGTTGTCTCTCTGGTCGGTCTGCCGAGTGACTCAACAGCTCCTGTGGAGGGAGATAATTATTCATATTTTGTTTACATACATTAATTTAAAGCCTATATGTAATCATAAATGTGACACTGATGTGGCTGAGTCACTAGCCTCCAGGCGTCTCTGAGCGTTATGGTAATAGGATAAGGGTAAACGGTTCCTCCACACAGTCAATCAATGACAATCTTCCTTTTGATATGGGATTGTATGTCTCCTCCACTTGCTTTTTGGAGTGATTTATAAAAAGACTATAGAGCCATGTGTTTTGTTAGAAATAAAAAACCCATTAAAGCTTATTAAATACATATGAAACTGTGCCAGATGTTCAACCAGTTGGCAAATCCATCAGCAGTGTCCTAAAAAAACAAAGAAATTAGCACACTGCTGAACTTGTATATGTAGTCTTGTCGTTGTTGACATTGATAGACAATATAAAGTAATACAAGGGAGGATTTTAGCCTTTGCAGACCATTCACATGCACCAAGAGCTATATGAAACACTACAGGAAAGGGAAAACCCCAAACAGTATAATAGGACCTCCTGATGGATTTATTTACAATGCATTACATTTTCCTCTATGACAACTCTTTTTCACATTTCACAAGAGGGCATGACCTTCCAGATCCCCCCTCCCGGTATAACCCCCACTGTGCAGCCGTGCTGAACAACCAGTACAAGCCATTAGTGCGGCGACACGCGATTATCTCTTGATGGCTTCCCGCAGCAGCCACACCCGCACAGCGAGGAGGACAGTACTCCTATTAGGCCTAATTTCACCTTAATTAACTTTAATTTTATATAAATGATCTAAAGACTCAGCAGATCTTTTTTAATACCGTGGTGTTACTTTCTCCTCAAGCGAAACCGCAGCACAGCCCATAAACTGAGCTTTCACACAGGTTCATAAAAACACTGCAAATTCATCAACTATTCAAACCCTGCTGGAGGAGAATTACTTCTGAGATGACTGTGCTGTATTCACTTTATTTAGAGTGCAGCCAAAGTACATAAAAGAGCAGAGTGTTCGCACCATGACCGTGAAGCTGCTGTGGTGATATCTATACAACCTCAACTGAAGACGTGTATGAATGGACAGAAAAACAGGACACGTCAGCGTGATGTTTCCCCGGGCCGCAGCGGTGTTTCACTGAAAGCTGCTGGATGCAGTGAAATGGGGTGCGTTTAATTGGATTAGAGTGCGCTTGATTTGACCTCAGTGCCTGGCTGAAGGTTTCTGCAGGGGTTCGATACAAACTAATAGACTAGTCGCTCTGTGTGAAGTCTCACAATCACCTGAAGCCAACGCTCGCCTCCATTATGCACCGCCTCATAAACTCATATGCTCATCCATAATTGAGATGCAAATTCAATTAATCATGGGCAGTATTACTGAGGCCGTCTTGTTTCAAGCACCAGGAGGAAAACTCCAGGGAGGAATAATGGCGGGAATATGTGTGGCCAGTCATTGGGCTTTAAATATATTTTCATATTAGTGCATCGGTGCACGGCTACAATAATGATTATAGCTACCAGGTAAACCAGAGGAGTTCTGTTTATAACATGAACTATAGTTGCTGAGAAGTTAGATGCTAAAAATTACTACATATTATTAATTCGTAATTAAAATTAACCTCAACGTACCGTAGACCATTTTAAAATGTAAATAGCAAAACACCAACATTATTGAAGTATTCAAATAAGATAAAGACAAATGATCTGTCACTGGAAACTACTTGTGATTTTTTTTTACATGTCAGCATACACATTTGAACGAGAGGTCATAACTACAATAAAGGAAGTAATTATTAAAATTAAAAGTCTAACACAAAAAACCACAGGCAAACATGCAGCAGGTTCCTAAAAGAAGTATAATTGGTTCCCAAACTGCTGGTGGATTGGTCAAAAACCGATATTTGTGGCGAGGCTAAAGGACCCGAAAATAATGACAGGAAGGTCACCAGTTGAAGCTCATGGTAAGGAATACAGAAAGACTCCGAAGAGGATGGTTATTAAGTAATAGTACAAAAAATAGACAAATAGAAAAGTACGCTGGAATTCATAGAATACCTTCTTTTAAAAGTGTCTAGATCCAGATATGCGGGGGAGAAATCCTTGAGCTTTCAGTGTTAAAAGGTGACACATAAGGCTAAATTGTCTCTTACATTCCTGCTTCTGAAATATGATTACACGTTGGGACGTCGGACCTACAGTGTGCTTTTAAGCCGTAATACTGGTCACCTTTGGTAAACAACCACAAACAACAAGGACAACAACAAGAAACAAGAAACGGACAAAACTCAACAAAGCAACTTTCTACGTAGGAAGGTGTCAGGTGTCCTTATGCATGTGTGTGACCCGGGTCTACAACCCTTTCAAATACACTTGTTGTGCTTTAACTGTGGGTGAGTGTTTTATATTATAAATATGGAATTTAATAAGCACCTTCCATTCCAAACACATGGAGCATTCAGAGAAGAAGTGTTGCAGCAGTGAGATGCCTCCTACCTTCAGTAGTAGGTGATACTTCAGCACCCTCTGCATGGGAACCACCAGCAGATCCTGCAGCTTGAACTTCCCTTCCTGCACTTTCATAGTACATTCCTGAAGAGGAACAACAACACCAGCAGTTATTACGCGTTGCATAACCACACAAAGCACATTTCCTTCCTACTAACAAGCATTCATTCATTGTTCAATAATTCATGGGGTCTTGTTGCATTGCTGTTCCACACATTCACTTGGCAATTCCATCGGCAACAACGTGCCCGGTTTATTATTTCGAGGGGAAACAAAAGCTTTGTGATGCAGTAAGCCTGAATGCTGACTGGGAAATTCCTCTGACTAATGAACATGTTTCTATAAACTCTGTACAGGCTCTGTGTCTTTTGTATGTCACACTATAAGGGTTAAGCTTGTGTAGGAGTTCCTTTATTCACTTTCTATAACTGTGCAGCAACAAGGACAGCTTATCCCGCCACAAATAAGGTTTTTGTGGAAATAGAAGCTTATATATCCCAGTGCAAAGATCTTCTATTTGAGAGAGTGTATCTCAGAGTTTTTGTCAACAGCTCTTAAAGTCACTTCTCTGTCCATGCTAAGTGCTTATGTGCCTTAACACCACTATTACATCAGTGTGTTAGCCTCTCTTCTATTATCCCTTCATATTCTATGGTAATATACAAAGAGGGTGGTCAAATAGACCCAAACATGCGATACAACTTGTTCTATGTAAGATATGGTGAATTTTCAGCGAGACATCTTGAAAGCCGTCACCACAATCCACCACTCTGACAACAATACACTAGTCAGATATATCTGGGGTTATGCTGAGTTCAGTATATTTCAGAATATTATGAATTAAACATTCCTTAAGGGCATATTTGCAAATGAGATTATTTGCCTCTCTGATTTCATTTCAATGTGTGCATGACCACGGTAAATTTGGACCACATTTATACATTTATTTATGTCATTATTTATTCAATGTCTTCATTTATTCATCAGCAAATTTGAATTTCATACTGGTTGTCGTAAGAGATGTCATTTTCTGTAGATATTTGTGTAATGCACGAATGTAAATGGTTGCATAAATTGCATAAACCCCCTAACTGTCCCTTTTAAAGGATTTATTAGCAATTTAATGAATATAGGAAACTAATTATTTGTGTATCCAGTACATCCATCTGGATTTTTCAAATTTTAAAGACACTTTTTTGTTTTACATGTGCAATATTAATAGGATACTAATGGAATATCAAGATGGACATTTATTTAGAAAATGACTACTGGAACTGAACATTTTGAATCATTTGTGTTTACCTTTATTATTAAATCAAGACTAAAACTAGACATTGCTACATTATTATTCTTCTCAAATATTTAAACCTGAAAACATGAAGTGTACTTTCACTATAACTTCAAAACAGTTAAATGTTTGGAGTTTTTTTTGTTGTAAAATCACTAAAAGAAATAACCTACATAATTTCCACTCTGTTGGAGGTGGCTTCTAATGTTTTTGTAAGGTGTCATTAATCTCCGAATCCTTTCCACAGTAAACCAGGATTTAGGTCCATTAGAAAGATGTGCTGATTCCTGCTCATAAATATGTATACAGTCTGAAGGAGAGGCCTGTGTTCACACTGATGTATTATCTCCACAACAATACAATAAATCAGTTGGTTGTCATTGGTGAAGGGCGCTACCTCTACTTTAATCTTGACGTCCTCTCGTGTCGCTATTAGCTCATCCAGTGTCTTCTGTGCGTTCTCCATGTGGCTGCAGTACTGACCGTAGATCAACAACCTGGGAAGGACACAATTCAAAAACAGCTGTTAATCTCAATACACACAGTCACTCATCGCCCTTCATGGGATGGAGAGAGGAAACACTACAAATTGTACTGTAAAAGTCACGTATGAATGAGGTTTATTTTGCCAGCGTTGGCCACTATGTGTCCTTACAATATAAATCACTCAGCATGAGTTCTATGAAAGCATTTGCAAAGCATGTGAAATGTACAGTGACCAATCGGCATCCAGCTGTTTAGTTTCCAAAACAGCTGGTGCTTCGAGCAACTGTAATGTATTTTGGAGTATTTTTATTTCAAAATAAAAGCAGAGCAAGACCCTAATACTCTACTGCCATAGAAGAACATTTGAAAAGACAGAGATAACAAGAAAACTGGTGAATTCTGAACAACCTTTGGCCTGTGTTTCCTATACAAGCCTGGACAGTGAGGTGGGGTCACCAGACAGTTTACAGGAAGTTGTATCATCAATTTGAAAAATACAAGTGATATTAGACAGTCTCTGGCTTGCTGATACATTTTCGAGCGGTTAACTAATTTTATTCTCAGATGGCCCCCTCTGCGCTCCACAAGATGAAACATTCATGTCTGCAAAGAGAAATCCACCGCTGGGTTTCTGATATTTTCGGCTTGTTCTCTGCGAGTTAGTCAAACTAATGAAGACACGTCAGCTCATAAAAAACATTTCCAGCTGAGCATATGGTTATAACTCTACAAATGAGGCTTAATAAGGACTAATGAGGCTCTTTTCAAAAGGTTGGAGTATAAATCATATCTTTGTAAAAACAGAGAGGAAAATGAGATTGGTGTTTGAGTCCACAATCAGCCTTTAGGCAATGTAACGCACATTAATTTACATATTAATAAACACAATTTCAGAGGTCAGCCTGAGAGTCATTTGGCACTGTAGAGGCCAGCTAAATGAATATGTTAATATATGTTATGTGATTAGGAATATACGTGAATACCATGAATAAGTAATGACCGGATCCCAGCGCAATATTTGGAGGGGCGGCCTCCTCTTGCCGTAATCTCAGATTGCTAATGAAAGGCGTTGTCTAATATCAACTGCTTTGCAGAGTTCCTCTTATCAGCGTATGAGGTGGAAAAAAAATCTCTTAATTTGGAGCAGTGAGGAAATGAGAGCTGCATTCATTAGCTAGTATAATGGGACGCTGACACAGATCTGTGGGTTCAGTTGGGAAGAAGTTCAAAGTCATCCTGCCTGGAGGATGCCACTGCAAAGAGGCATGCATTCCTCCCGCTCACTCGCTGAGTCAAAGTAGGGCACTGGCACGCCTGGTGAAGTGCTAAACCAAACACCCCCTCCCCTCCCGTGGAGTTGGCACTCGAGTCTCTTAATCTGAATCTTGAGCGGTGCAGAGAGCTGGCACCCTGAAGTCTAATCAGTCCTCCGATAGATCTGTGTGGCAGACAAGAGGACTGCAAACTGCTCTGATGAAGCAGCGGGAATACAACTACAGCATCATATCAATTCATCACCTTCCTGCTACATTGATGTGCTTCATTTTAAGTCTTATTAAAAAGCATAATTTTACACAGAAGCATAACGAAGAAGAAGTAGGGTTTCTTGCTGCAAGAGGAAAACATCACAGTACATTTACAGTATATACTGTACACACAATATACTGTATGTAGACAATAAGAAAGAGTAAAAAAAGGTCCAGTTGCAACAAGTAGAGCACTGGAAAGAAAGTAATAAAGTCAGGGGTAATAAACAATGTAATTAGGAGCTACGTATGTGCAGAATCAGAGCTGCGATTATTATTCGATCGATTGATGCCCTGTAGAAAAACAAACAAACCACTATTTTGATCATTGATTTATCTTATATGATACTCAATGACACAAGCATTATGGGACAGATTTACAAGACCCATTTTTTCAATTTTCCTTCTACATTAGCCTATGTTCCGTAAACTATAGTGGTTGCATTTCAAGTTGCATTTTCCTGTTAGCAAACCTTAGCTGGATGTTGTCGTCTAGCTTACATTAAGAAATTGATGACATTAACTATATCAGGGGGACACTGTTTAGTTCTTTAAAACATGGCAAAAACCAAATTATTTTGCAACCAATGAAATGACACCATTTACCTCCACCTAGGTAATTTATGTCACAGACGAAGACGAAGACGAAGAAGACATACTTTATTAATCCCTTACAGGGAAATTTCTTTCTCTACCCTGTTGTGTTGACACACATTACACACACAGAGGATATACATGCACAAACACAGAGGAAATACATGCACACACAACCACATGCAGAGGAGAGGTGGCAGAGCAGAGAGGCAGCCAGGTACCCGGCGCCAAGGGAGCAGATAGAGGTTAGGTGCCTTGCTCAAGGGCACCTCGGCAGTGGCCTAGGAGGAGAACTGGCACCTCTCCAGCTACCAGCTCACTCCATAATGTTGGTTTCTCTGTTTGTCAACATATAACAGAATAACTACATGCCTGAGTTTCATGAAACTTGGTCAAAGGGTGTAGTATGGGCCAAAGGAAGAACCCATTCTGTTATGGAGCAGGTCTGGCTCTTTAGGTGCATTTCGATATAGGTTTTTAAAATGTTTGCATCTTAAAAACACAATATGGCAGCTGAGGAATCTCCTTGTTATCAATGTTAAGCGTGACAATCATTGCATGTTTCACCAGAGGTGTAATTCTCCACAATAAAGACCCATCATCTCTTGATCATCTTCTTCTCTACAGAGATCCACAGTGATGATCCCTGGAGCTTCACTGGAGCCCACGCTGAGTTCTGACTGCAGCCCTCCAGTAGCGGTGCTCCCATCCTGGTTAAACTGGCCCTGGACTAATAAGCCCCTGATTAAGACTTGATCCACACACAGAGAGACAGCTCCCATCAGCTCCTGCCCATCCAGGACGACAAAGTGATTGAGATTAATGGCAGCCTTGACCAATTATAATGCAGCGGGTGGACTATGAAGCGTAGGGAAGATCCAAGGTCATATTTAAGAGACACTCGTCACACAGTACGTTATCAGGGAACCAATGCAAAGAACCCAAGCTTCTGGTGTCGTTATGGGAACCATTATAGCGGTTAAAGTGATGCAAGAGGTAACAGTCATCTATGGAAACATCATAGAAATATATAAGAGGGAAACATTAAGGTAAGGAATGTTCTTCTTAAATGACTTTAGATATGCTGTATATGTATAGGACCATTTTATGAATGCTACCTCTAATAGTTTGAAAAGAAAAAAAGTCAGGTTTCAGTATCTTTATCCATTTGCAAATATTAACTTGGATAATGAAGCTCCAAAAAAGCCCATTCCCGAGCAACTAAATCCACATTGGACATCTTCAGACATTAAACAGAAGATAAACTAATCACAGTATTGTTCTAATATATCCAAACCCTCCCATAGCCAAACAATCGCAGTGAGATTACAAAGGTCCAACATGCTTTTTTCTTGGCATTAATGATGCAATTGCTGCCTGTTTTGTTCTGTGAACAGTGTTAATCTCATGCCTTCATATGCCTTTGAGTTAGTTTGGGCATCCCTCACATTCTTTTTAAGCAGGTAATATTTCCTAATGATGAGGGAAGATTATACTTAAAGAAACAACACAGAAAGTTGTTTTCCAGTTGCTGAGCCAGCATGAGCCTGTGCAAGGTGTCCCGTGGAGTTCTCTTGTAAACAAAAGTTATGTTACACTCAGCGGTACTCATCATAATATATCTGGTGTACTGAGGTCCAACGAAAGTGTCGAATAATTTTCCTTCCTTGTAAAACTGTTGCAAAGGGCCAGTTTTTAAGACACTGAATTACCTTCACGTTCACGTACCAGCTTGCACCTCTACCTTCCTCTTTCCTGCCCCCGTGCATCACACAAACACATCTGTAAAGAGGAGCTTTAACCCACAGGGACCCTTGACTTTTTCTCTCATGGCATTATAAAACCTGCAGCAGTGCATATTTGAAAAAGAAAGAATGCAAACGCGTGGGTATAGGAAAAAACCGGAAGCTACTCAGTAACCTCAAACGGTAGAGTTGTTTCAGACAGTTCCCCTTTGGGTTAGGGAGTTTGCTGGTGCATTAAAAATGTGCTTGTATTCTCTTCAGCAACAGGGATATGGCCCTGCTGGACTGGCTGGCCTCTTCCATAATAAGGACGCTGTCGTGCATGTTATTTCACCGAAAATGCAATTTTGAACAACGGTGCCCTGGGAACTTCAACCCCCGTCCTTGTGAAGTCCTGCGAGCCGAGACAATCTCCAAGCAAACCAGAAGTGACAGGCTGTGGAGCCGGCTAATATTCTCTGACACTTGGCATTGGGACCCCCTCACCTCCACTCAACATATCCAGCTCACAGCAAATGGAGTTGAACATGAAGCAAAGACCTCCGATAAAGAGGCTCATAGTGCAGCCATGATTAGGCAGTGCGGATATCAGGAAGCCAGATGACTCCGGAAATGAGTTGGGGAATGCCGCAAATGAGGATATCAACAAGAGGGTACTCAGATGCCCATTTAGTTTTCTAGAGCTGCTTCTGAGAATACCCTTCCATTCAGCTGGGCTGTTTAAAAATTGAGAAGTAGACGAGATAAACCCGTGACATTTCAGCGTGGCATTCAGTGACGACAAATAGAAAAAAAGGGGAAAAGCTTTTCATCTTTCGCACCAACGTTAGAAAGCAGACGATACAAGCACATTGTTGTAAAGGTCACAGCTACTAACAAGCTTAGATAACAGAATTAATTATGCCAGGCCAGGTCCTCAGGAAAATCGCCCAGATGCCTGATGAGAGCGGTGCTGTGAAGGTCCAAATCCCCTGGTAACGGTTGCTTATCGCCACGGAGGGACAAGACACTGCGGTGGCTCATAATGAGGCCCGTGTTCATGTCAATCACACGCAGAGAGTCAAAGCCGGTGACGCACAGAATCTGCAAATCTAATGAACCGTTCGTCTCAAAATAACCCGGCTTCCCATTTCTGAGAATGTCACCAAAGGTAAAAATTAACAACAAGCGATATGTCATCTCCGGATGAATAGAAGGTAAATGTTATATATTTCTGTCAAAGATAGAAGGTTAAATCCACTACCAAACAACCCCAACGACTACAGGTCTTTAGTTGGTCTTGGGCTCTTTTACAAGCTTTGGTCCTCTTAGTTCCAATTAATAGAAATCTTAATGGTACAGTATGAAATGCTTCTTTAATATAATCCCTTTTCAACTTTGTGCCAACCGTTTCCCAGTCTTCTTTCAACATGGCACTGGCTCAAAGCACAACACTAGGTTGGTGAAGACATAGACTTTCCCAGTTTAGAGTGGAAGAACTTGACTGGCACTGAGCCCCAACCTCGACCCTGTCCATCACTTTCGGGATACATTGTAAGCCAGGCCTTATCGATTTATAAGTCACAACATCACAAAAGCTCTTCTGGATGAATGGGGGCAAATCCCCTGCAACCAAGTGTCCAAATCTTGTGGAAAGTCTCCTCAGAAAAGTGGAGAAGGGTATTTGCCAAAGATTAAGGTCATTGGTTTTGATGTTCAACAATCCCATATGGGTGTAAGGTTCAGGTTCAATGTGCTTCATGTCAAAAAGTGGAGTTTTAGAAACAGTAATGAAAGGTGGAGATGGAAGGGATGACATGCGTTAAGGGAGCAGAACTTTAATTTGAATCTACGTTCGCTTGCTATAACCACTGAGCTGTACCACGGCCCTGATGGTCAACATTTCATCGAGGGTGAAATGTAGCGTAAAAAAGCCATTTGAAACAAAAAAGCCACACAAAAACAGGAGGAACTCCTCTTTTTCTTCATGTTTGAGTGAAATATTATGGATTTATTTGGTCGATTTGAATCCCAATACAACAATTAGTCTAACTTTTTTAAAATTCTATTAGAACCATAACAAAAAGGCTTAAAAACCCCTACAGTAAATCAATAATGATGATGTAATTTCAAAAGCAACTATTTCTGCTTAAATCTCTTTCAGGATTCTCCCGCTTTCCCTCTCTCCATGTGTATCCTTTAAGCTTTTAACAGACATCCTCCCAGTCCTTTAAAGGGACCTTTGGCTTACTGGACCTTATCTGAGATTGCGTGCAAATAAAGATTTCCAACCAAAGCTCCGTCAGATCAGAGAGTCAAATGAGCCACCAAAAGGAAGGAGATGCAGGATCAGTGTGTGCATGCGTGTGTAAGATAGAGGGAGAGAGTATGTGCATGCCTCTGTCGATTAGTACGAATGGAGTCTGTAGTGTCACACTAACTCTGTGTTACACGGCCCTCTAGGCTTAAGGGTAGAGGCCCTGGGACGAGACTATTACCTATGCAAACTGACGCCGACCAGAGAAATGCTGCGACTGCCTGTTTCCGCTTGGGAGGACGAGGGAAAAATGTGTGTTATCAGGATAAATGTGAAAAAGGAGTTTAATAAATGCATTCAAGAAAAGGTACACACACACATGCAGGCAGAAAAGTGCGTGACTCTTGCTGTAATGGGTGTATCATTGGAGGACAGTGGCATATCCATAGCTGTGTGTGGAATCATGCCCAGGGCCAGAGCATATCATCACCATCATTACCATTACCTATGAAGCAGCCTCACTCGCAACAGCAGGGAGGCAAATCACTGCTCCCCTCAGGGATGCAAATTATCCACACGCTGCTCAGCAGCTGGACGAGATGAAGATCCATCTGAGAGAAAGCCCTGTTCACCAATAAACCTCGGCTTACACGGTTCCCTGAGTTTTCTAATCACTGCAGCACAGAAATATCCTTCCTATAAAACGTTTTTTTGTCGACAATAAAGACCTTCGATATCATTTTGTAAAAGAAGGGGAACAGTTTTATATAAAGCTTGTCATCCACTTCATGAGTAATCAGTACGATTTAAGAGGGAACTCTTTAAAATGACTCCAACAAGTATTTTATTTTTTCACAAATGTATGTATATGTTTATTTTTTTTGGGGGGGGCTAGCAGTGCCTTTTTGGAAGCTACATGGTTGAAACAGAGGGCATGACACGTGGAAAATCGTCGCTGATTTCAACACGGGTCCTCTACATGTTTTGTTTTTTTATAAAATAGAAAAACGTCTTCACAATTTGTACCGTAAAAACATGGAGCCAGCTTTAAAAGGATAGTGCAGACCCCTACCTCTTTTTTAAAATAGATTGGATCACTTCGGATCCACAAAGAACAATCGTATACTTATACAGTAAAGCTAATCTGTCATTATTTAAGTGTTGTGTGGTATGACTTTGTTCATTTTTGTATTTGGGGAGCATGGAAGATACAAATGCTGGACCAGAAAAAAAATCCATTATTAATACCAGATAAATTAAAAGTTTCTGCGGTAAGATATTTAAACTTCTTTCCAATGAAAATGACTTCATCCAACCTTGATACAGAGCAGATAAAGCAGGTGGCTGCTCTTGAAAACCTGATTTGAGCAAATACTTGAAATCACTTGATTTACCAAAACACTTTCAAGTTAGTCCGTCTGCATTTTGAGATCGATGTGCTTGAGGAACGTAAAACATGGGCTAATAATGTGGCAGTGCAGGAGGAGAGAGCGCTCTGAAGGACTATAAATATGACAGGGAAATGCAGTGTTGAGCGGATTTACCTTGGCAGTTGTGGTTGAAAGGGGAAACATTGGTTACATGCTCTCTTAGCTTTTTTCCTCTACGTGTTTTGTTTGAATCGACTTCTTCTTTGAACACTAAATCCAACAATCCCCTGACAAATCTGTGGATACTCGACATGATGCAGCCTCTTGAAAGTGAAATGCCAGAAAAAAAATGCTCCCAACCATGGTGGTTTTAACACAAGGTACCCAAAAAAGAACAGCTTTTGCATGTCTATAAAACCAGACACAGCTCGGGTCACTAACCTTTCTTTGAAGTCGAGGAAGATCTTCCCCAGGCCGCTTCCTCCGCTCACCATGTTCAGGTCGATGCCTCGTAGGAGGGCGAAGTGGACTTTGATTACATCCTGAGTGAACAACAAATATAACATTAGAATCTAGGTCGAAATAACTGCATTAATATAGTTTGTTTAGGTTTTTGTAACCCCTCAAAGTGTATGTAAAAGTAACAACCATGCCATCAGCCAAAATGCCTTCCCATTGGTGGACAGCAATTATACATATAGATCTATACATACTGTAAATGTCCTAGGATATACAGAACATTATGCATACATAAATTCATCCTTAAAGGTTCAGCAGGCTACAGCACGTTCCTTACATATTGCCATGGTATGCCCTATGATTCAAATGATTGCAGTCGTCCTAGTCCAATGCAGTCTAATTATCTTCGCCATACGCAAGCCTGTGGGGAGACAATGTGGTTGGTCGTACGTGTGTGTGTGTGTCTGTCTGTCTGCATATAATCTCACAAACCACTGGACACATCAGCCTAATATTTTTGGGGATGCTCTTGTGATTTACAATTTTGGGAAAACCTATTTTATGGACTCTTTCATAAAGCCATTGACGGCTTACTCCTACTCCTCTTGCCCAGGCAGTCGGGGCCAACTAATTCCATTCCTGATATATTTGATGCACTACAGTAAGGCACAATTCCAGTTAAGAGATAAATACATTTGTATTTTCATAATACAATATTTGCTGCTATGTTGATTCCAAATCATCTCGTCTTCGTTTGGGTAAAAAAAAAAAACCTTCCTTTACAAGTTGAAGTTATTTCCCAATTCTA